>NW_025763386.1:651698-1303397 GCF_020726525.1 Truncatella angustata
GGAAGTCAATACACCAGCTAACCCATAACCCCCCATCGCTGCGCTCTGCAGTGTGCTGAACAGCGCTCCGGCTGCCCCGGCAGATTGTACCCCTGCTGCCACCGACCCTATTCGCGCATCACGTATCAGCTTGTGTCTAACCAGGTGAAGGAATTCCTCATACCAGCCACTGGCCCAATGCTGCTGAAGCCCACCGCGCACAAAACCGGCCCCATAAGCAAACCACCGGTTACAGCACCTCCTACAACCCCCACGGGAACCAACACAGTTTTCGGATTGTTCTTGACAGTTTCAGTGGCGTTGCGGCCCAATTCCGCCCAATCGGTTTCTTTAACCAACGTCGAGACGTTGTGGAAAGTATTTTCAACCCCCTTTCCGGCTGCTAAGTGGAAGTCTACTACATCCTTGCCAAGCTTATCCCAATCGACATCGGCAACCGCGTTCTCGACACGGCGATAACTGAGCTCAAGAAATCGGGAGATCGAACGACCAGCCATGGCAGTTGCTCTGGCTTGTCTGTTATGGTCGTAATAGTGTATCTTCGCTAGTCGTTTCGCCGTTCCGTCGTCGTTGGAAGGAGTGTTAACGTGTGAATTTGTGGAGTGAGAAGTGAATGGGAGAGAGTCCAGCCTGCTTGCCGTTACACGTAACGTGTTGTACCTGCTTCGAATTGTCGGTGAGAACCCCGCACTCCTGAACAAGCACCCATTGTGTAACCTGAACTGTCCTAGCAAAAAGCATGGTATTCCATGCAGCAGAGTTTCTTGATATTTTGTATAGTGTGTAAGTCCTCAGATAATAATTATTTCACACAGTGGTACTAGAAGGTGACCCGCAACCGGCGCAGTCACTCTACTGCCAGAGGCAGGACATTGTTCAAGGTGCCAATGTCCCTCAATCTATGCTCCTCAACCTTAGAAACCTTGTTCCTTACAATATAAAATCAACTCTTCTGGCTAACAATCTCTGGTCCTTGTGACTTGCACAGAAATATATACTGCCATTGACCATTAATACCGCTGGTCAGCAACAATTATTCCATTAACATTAACTACTCGCCCAAGTGCTCATCTCATGATCCTTGGATTGAACTATAACCGGACATTACAAGGAGATTCGGCTTCTCAAAAAGCAAGTCTATATACGGAGTTGATGCATGAGAATCATGAGGACCATCAGAAACATCTGAAACATCCAAAAACATACAGGTTGATGCCGTATGCTTGCACTTAACAATGTGCTCCTAATTTGAGACAATATTCACAAATTGAGAAGTCACCACCAAAATAAACTGACATCGATAATCTGCACCACCTATATTGGTATAACAAAGATCACACCGACCGCTTTCAAATCGGAAAATCAGCGCATCCGCAAGCTCTAATTTGTGTCTTGCAAGTGTTGAGTTATAGGCTAAAAGACATTCACTCAACACTCGCATGACTTGAGAATGACCTTGCTTCTGAGCCCACTAAAGGGCGGTGCGCCCGGCCATATCTATCCCTGTTTTCGATGCAGCTACTCACGTTTGTGAGCATTTGTACGACAGTTTCGTAACCCTTCCATACCGTCCATGAGAGCGCTGTGCAATGCCATTTGGTATCTTGGATAATCAGCATGAGCTTGATTATCGAGAAGAGCTGGTGCCATAGCTTCCTTACCACTTGCCCGGTCTCTTGTAGAGTTGTCCTTCCCAATGTACTCCTGATATTAGTGTGAGTACCGTTGTTGAGAAGCACCCGTGCGACAGCTTAATTTCCGTATCGAGTGGTAAAAAAGAGTAGTGTGAGATCATCGCCTCCCAGCGAATTGAGATCGTATCTCCACAACACCTGCTACATCTCTATATACAATCCAAAATAGGCGCAGGCGTGAAGAGCTATAACACGAAGCTTGCCATAATGTTTGCTTTGACACTTGAACCGAGGTCTGCACATGATTTTCTCCATTCAAGAACTTCCCAACGTTTTTGAAACCCTGTTGAAACCTTGCACAATATTCGATGGTATTTCCATCGACATATCTTGTGATATCGTCATCGCTGGCACGAATTTCTAGCCACTCACTGCACGGAAGCGTTCCGCAATATGAGGTAATAGACGAGGATTTGCCACGATGTTCACATTAGCCGCGCTTTGTAGCCTGACCAGTTCTGTAATGAGGTCCCTCTGACAGCCGCCTAAGACCTGACACTTATAAGGAGCGCCAACAACGACAAAAAACTCTCGAAAAAGGTCCCGGCAACTGAGTGAAGAGTCTTCGCAGCGTTTTCTGAGCTTACTGATTTCTGAGTTTTCTTGTACAGCTCGAACAGACTCGTAACACACTCAGAATTAAGGCGCGTACTCTGTGCCAGCTGCCTGGGCAGACCTAGGATAACGTTTGCGGATGTCTTAATCCTGGTGTAAATAATTGCAGTAGAAATAGCATAGTCCAGAATTTTCCTTCAAACGGTGCTTTGTCTGTAAGTCATCCCCGACTATCGAAGACATCATAGCTTTCCCTGCGCCAGGAGTGCCGTGAGAAAACAGCGTCGTGCTCTTATTTGCCAACCAATCATACAAGTTTGATGATATTTCCCCTTATGTAACAAATAATAAATGTGTTCAGGATTGTAATGTTTAAGGTGATGCGACTTCTGAGATCACAAACTTCGTCAGGTTCCCATTTCACTTGTCGCCAGACCCTTGTGACACGCCTCTTGATGCCAAGCGCATTGGTATTCAGAACAGTAAACTTATCCAGCGCATTCTCAGTATCTACCAGGACTCGATTACAATTATCCCCACTCTCGCGAAGTCGTTCTTCTTGGGCATTGGCGATGTCAAGATTGACAAGGAATATATCGGCTTCTTGAAGTGCGATAACTAGGTTTCGGATGCTGTAGAAAAACTCCATCAGTTATACAGGCGAATATTAAGCCGGGCTTCACATTGCCCGATCTCGCCTAGTTTAGATTCTAAATCGTCTATTTTAAATGGATGTCATCTTAGATATGCTAAGGATTCCATGCGTATACAGGACAGGGGCTAATCAACATGGAAACTCAGTCAGCTGATATAATCAAACTGCCCTGGAGCGCCTGCGAAATATTTTCGGACTTTGTTGGCAAGCTCAATGACGAGGAGGAAATCGCCAACGCCAAATCCGAAGCTCATTTTCACGTTCTGGCCATCTAGATATTTAATAGAAGAGAACCAATGACGTAAATTGTCGCGGAAAAGAACGGAAAATGTGAATTGCCTTAGATAGGCCCCCTTCCCCTTCCCCTCCCGGGGGATAAACCATCGATTGTGTCAACGGGTGGCCCATGAAGACGGCCATCCGTACGTGACGATTAGTGACGCATCCTGGAGATGCAGCTGAGTAACAACCAGCATGCTAGAGCATGGGGAGGGCAGTGGGGTTGAAAGAAACGAACGAGCATAAATAGATTCCGGCGATGATTTCAGTTAACCATAATCTCGAATTTCTATGCTAAGCTCACTGTCTACAAACGCAATTTCACAGATGATTGCTGCATGGACTACACTGCTAGCGGAACTTCCACGACTGGGTGCAGAGCGAGCCCAAATCCGCGAACGTTGAAGTAGCTGGTCAGCACTGAGCATCGGGAAACAAATTGCACTCAATTTTTCATGTCCTTGCAACTAACGCTGGTCGGCCGAGGGGGTAAGGGGAAACTCTTCCATCTCCATCAGTCTTGGTGACGGTTAGGAAGAATGTTTGGCCCGTATCTGTACCATGATGGACAACTCGCACATCACGGCTTTTTCAAGGCCAAATTTCTTTTTGCGGCTTGGAGACTATCGGGGTAGTCCCAGACTCCTCGACCATAGGATCACTCTGAAGGTGGGAGACGAGAAGACTTTGCTAGCCGGTATGCGCAGATGTTCACACGAGAGACACACCGAGAGACACATGATGATCGTGAGGGACGTATGTGGGTTGGTTCAGGAACTTGATTCTTTGCATTTTTCCTTTCCATGTCAGGATTGCTGGCGCGACCGAACTGTTCTCCAATCGGATGGCCACACATCAAGTCGTCCATGTCATCCCTTCCTGCCATCGTCTCCCAAGGCCCTTTCAGCACGCAGAAACCTGTCGAAGACATTAGTCGGTCTATTCGTCGCTGGTCGGTCGTTGGCCTGGAGGATATCGAGGTAGGCGTACCGGAGAGAAATTCATGGCTTATCGCTGACCAGACCAGACGCTCTTGACGAGGCCATCACGCTGGGCCAGGCGGTTGAAAGCATCGTCTGACTCGCCCATGGCACGAACGAAACCGCAGAGGGCGTAGACGTGGTTCTGTTTCACATGTCAGACTGGAGACGGAAGGTGCAAGATCATTGGACTCACCTCGCCAGCGACTAGACGACCGTTCTCGTCGACCTATGCCAAATTCTGTTAGTACCATTGTCTTCCTCTGCAACACTCGAGCGACTTTTCCATGATGGATAGTATGCCGCATTTCGTGGCGGGGAAGCGAACCTTGGCAACGGAAATCTGGACTGAAGCATCTGCTCACTTGGTTAGCCGTACTGTGTGATAGATATCAGGGAAACTGGTCGCAACGTACGATCCTTAGCCTTGATGATGCGGTTGGTGGCGCTGCACTTGCGGGGGACGTAGCTACAGGAGGAGAAGAACAATAGTTAGCAATGGCGGTTTCTCAGGCTGGTGGTGGCTTTGACGCCCCGAGAGCTGCGCTGCAATTCTTGCAAAATATTATTTTCGAGATTTTCTCTTCGAAATTGTCGCTCTCGCAGTCGGTCGGGTTTGATTAGGACTTCACGTACAGGTCAACGATCTCTCCCTTGTCGTTCTCCATTTTGACGAGTGTATAGAGGCTTGTCTAAAAGGTCGTTGAGAGGTTGTTGGGTGGGCAAGGGTGTGCAGGTCGGTCGTCGCAAATATCGTCAGTCACGAGTGTGTGATGTTCGCAGTATTCGGGGGTGAGTGGTGGGGTTGTGGTCTGCGGGTGAAGTCCGGTCTTTTGTCCTAGGTGATGAGGGTAGAGGGAGTGGGCCTGAATTTTTTTGTCAATACTTTTGGCAAGGTGGGCGAACTTCTGAAGGGCACGTGACTTTGTTGGAGCCGTTACGCCCTCTTATCCTTTATCGTCATCTTATCATCTTATCGAGAATCGTTATCTTATTCTATGCTGCTGTGTTATGTACGGACATGCATATCTTTATCCAAAGTTGTCTACGGGTTAACTTAGTTACTGCTGTACACTATGTAAGTTAAGTAGGAAAAGAGGTGCAGGTGCCAATGCCCATGGGCCACCCCCCCTCCATTGCCAGGCAGCTGGCACCCTCTTTCACGTTCACTTTGACTTTGTTGACACCAGCAAGTGATCTAAGGTTAGGTCAATAAGGTTAAAAGAGATCACTGATATTGTCTGTATCTGTAAAGGGCACCCGAGGCTAAACATACAAGACGGGTCTTTCCGATCCATAGTCGTCGGATGGCAATTGCTATGCGTGGCATGCTCTCTTAACTCTTGGAATGCATCACGGCCCTCTTGACCAGGACTGGTGCTCCTACCATCCAAGTCACCCAATCTGAGTATCGCCACTCTATATGGATGCGCTGGTCGCATACCGATTCGGTCACGGATATATTTACCTTCTGCCACTCTTCTTAATACTAATAATATACTCATGTCGTCGCCACTGGGAACCTCGCGTTACGACGCGTACCTTGTTCGCTCTTCATCCCCCGACCTGCCTTCACTCGGCGACATCTTCAAGAAAAGCCCCAAGAGACCGCCGCCACTCCGAAGTGGAAGCAATGCCACCGCAATCCCCGCTGCCGTCCGAACCACATTTACCAGCGCCGCCGACATATTACGGGAGGCCCCAGAGATTGACATAGACACGGAACAAATCACCTACTCCCCGCCGCGGAAACAAAAACCTGCCCGGAAGTCCAGAGCAAAGCCTCAACCGGCAAAGGATCCGCCCGGCGGTGGGAATGTAGTCCAGGTGGTGGAATTGTCGCCAGACAGATTCAAGACCAACGCCAGAAGTAGGAGCCACAAACCCCCGCCCGAGAATACCCATGTAGCCATTCAAGCCGAGTTACCCAACGTGCGGGTGACGAAAGCGACTGCCGCAAACAAGAGCAAAGTGAAGAAGAAGGTTGAGACTGTGTCGAATCATTTCACCGCTCCTCAAAAGGAGCCGGCCGCTGCTGAAGAGCCCG
This sequence comes from Truncatella angustata, assembly GCF_020726525.1. Taxonomy (NCBI): domain Eukaryota; kingdom Fungi; phylum Ascomycota; class Sordariomycetes; order Amphisphaeriales; family Sporocadaceae; genus Truncatella; species Truncatella angustata. Next base: position 657,909 of record NW_025763386.1, read on the forward strand.
CGGAGCCCCATCAACCACAAGAGCCTGCGCTTGCTAGGAGAACCGACTGGACCCCTCCACGAGCAAACAGCGCTCCTATCGTCATCGACCCAGAGAATGATAACAAAGAACTGCTCTCCTCTGTCGAAAAATCTACCGTGTCGAAAGATGTGTTCCAAAATCTATTCGACGAGTTTGCGCACAAGAAGCTGGATTCTGCGCTGCGAGTTTCTCGGGAGCCCTCTGAGACTGCAAGGGATGTCTTGAAGAAGCGCAAGCGGCTCGACTTAGTCACGACCGCTGGCGAGAAGCAAGAACGGAAGCTGGTACAATTGAACGAGTCCTCACCTACTAAGCAGCCTGCTGCCAAGAAGAAAACCACAACTATTACCGAACTAGCCACAAGAGCCTACGCCATGCCCGAAATGCCAGACATCGATTTGTTGGCCCCCGGTAATACGGAATCTCTCTTGAATTACTTTGATACAGATGGGCATGTCACCTCGCTCGTCGAGCACCAATCAATTGTGATGGATAAAAACAACGAAAAGCCAAAAAAGAAGCCAGCAAAACCCCGAAAGAAGAAAGGGACGACAGCTGAAGACCCCATTCTCCTTTCGCCCACTTCGGCATTTAAGCAATCAGTAGCTCAAGATTTCGTGTTCGGCACTTCGAGCCAACTCGTTACAGAGGATTCACCTAGGACTTTGCGTAATCTACAGGCTGCCATTCAGGCTTCAATGCAGGAAGATGATCCCTTCGCTAGTTCGCCCACCACTCATGTCGAGAAACGAAAAGGGTTATGGCATGCTGGGGCACGGGATGAAGCGGGCGACCTGTTGGAAGCCGATACGATGGATCTCGTGCGAGAAGAGGAAGTCACCACCAATGCGCGAGACTTGCCCAGCAATCCAACGCCAGCTGAAGAAGAATTCCCTGATATCGACGACCTCTGTGCTGACTTGCCACAAGTGGTGGAAGGTTCCACTGATCCTAAATTACATTTTTGGCGCTCACAAAAACACATATCGACTCCAGATCCCACTGAAGCTGATATGCCCGACGGTTTCGAACCGCCACCTTCGTCACAGCTGCCGCCATCCTCACAGCAGGCTCCATCGAGTAAAACTGCAGCTCCAACACCAGCACCCCTACGGCCAAAATATGAGCTTTTTACCGATGCTCAGCTGGCCAAGCAGATCAATTCATACGGCTTCAAATCTATGAAGAGGCGACCAGCAATGATAGCACTACTGGATCAATGCTGGACAAGTCAACATCCTGGTGCACCCGGCGTGCAACCCAGCATTGGTTCAGTGGCTTCAGTAAGTACGTCTGCGGCCCAAAATTCTCCCAAGAAGTCTGTTTCTGCAACAAAAGCCGCCGGCGCCAAGTCTGTCAAGAAAACACGCGGCCGACCCAGAAAGGACGAACAAGCGGCAGAGGCGGTGAGGCTTGATGCATCGCCGAAAAGAGGGCGAGGCCGTCCGAGAAAGCTATCAACTGGAGAAAGTGATAGCGATGCACCTCTCGCAACGAGAGCCAGACCAACAACGCAGGCGAAAGGCAAGAAGCCGGCAAAGGAGGACGCCGAGATTGCCGACTCTGAAAATGACGATTCTTTGTCGCTCTCTGGGCAGTCGGTGGCCGATTCTGTGTTTTCGTCGCCTCCGCCGATAGACTTATCAATGTCTGAGGAGGGTGAAACGTCACTCAATTTAACCCCCACAGAACAAGAGGCAAACTTGTTCACGCATATCACCAAGGTAATAACATCTGCGCCGCGGTCAACAGATCCAGAAGAACCATCATGGTATGAGAAAATGCTCATTTATGATCCGGTGGTCCTGGAAGACTTGACTGCTTGGCTGAATATGGGCCAACTAACAAGAGTGGGATACGATGGTGAAGTCTCACCTGCTGAAGTCAAGAAATGGTGTGAATCCAAGAGTGTCATATGTCTTTGGAAAGCGAACTCTCGTGGTAAGGAAAGGAAACGATACTGATTAAGATGAAGATACCCTATTTGGTTTTTGGTTTGATAGTGAGCTTTGACACCAAGTCATATGGTGATGAGTTTTCAACAAATAATGGATGAATCAACATGTGCTAATCTTTGAAATTTGTTTTGCAATGTATTGACCGCTTCTGAACCATAAATTCAATCGCTCGTTTTCGCGTAAATGAAGATTCCTAATTATATTCATCACTGCATATCCTCAAGCCAGGCACAGGCGCCAAATGGCGGGGAGTATCTCCAATTCAGTCCCCAACCTCGGCTTCTCCAACTCCTCATAGACCACACCATTGCATACATAGCCTCTACATTATCCCCTAAAGCCGTCCTAAACCACTATGAATACGTGCGAGCTATAGCAATGTCACGGTGCATCTCGCATCGTTTAGCCTCATTCTCCACCAGTCTACGTCACGAAACCTGTGCATCTGCTCCTACGGCATTGCAGTTGCACCGGACATTCACAACATCACGACCAATCACAGCCATTGGCTCCCGCCCTTCAGGAAAACCAGCCCGGGCGACACGCCCCAGGACAAAGCCGGCCCAACGGCTGGTCCCACATCCCACCGCGATGACCTCCAAGGCCTCGCACTACTCCACAGCCTCCCCGTCGAGGGAGGAGGAGAGGAAGAAGAAGCCACCCGCGGAGCCGAGGCCGAGCTCGAGCATCGTGCTCCTGTCTCCCACGAACCAGGTCCTGCTCCTGCACCGGGTCAAGACCTCGTCATCCTTCGCCTCGGCGCACGTGTTCCCTGGCGGCAACCTCTCGGGTTTCCACGACGGGCCGGTCCCGCCGCCGGGCGAGCTGGCCCGGCATGAGGATGGCCCGGCGTACAGGCTGGGCGCGGTCCGGGAGACGTTCGAGGAGAGCGGGATCCTGCTGGCGCGGAGGAAGGGGCGGGGCGATGCGGGCTTGTTGAGCTTGCCGGCCGCCGAGAGGGACGCGGCGAGGAAGAGGATCTATGCGAACGAGGTGCCGTTCGGGGACTGGCTGGAGAGCGTGGGGGGCGAGGCAGATCTGGGTATGTGCGGTCACGAGAGATTCTGAACCCCAGACTGTGTTTGATCTTTGATTTTGGTTTTCCTTTCTTTTCTTTGGAGGAAGGGGATGTGCTAACAAATGGTACAGAAAACCTGCGACCGTTCACCCGCTGGATAACCCCCCCGGCCACCCCGAAGAGGTTCACTACACAGATGTACCTCTACATGCTGCCACTCGCTCCCGACGAGGCCGCGGCGACGCCCTCGGATCTCACTTCGGCGGCAATGCAGTCCGAGGCCGTACTCCCCACACCGGACGGCACCGAGACCACGACCGCCGTCTTTGAGGATGCCTCGACATGGCTCGCACGCCAACGACGCGGAGAGATAATCCTATTCCCACCCCAGGCCTTCCTGTTAACGCTCATAGCGCAATTCTGCAAGGGTTCTCCATCCGAGAAGAGCCGGGAGAACGCCCACTACAAGGACCAGCGGGACAGCCTTCTATCATTCTTGCAGGAGACGCCCACGGCGACACATCCCAAGGCTCTGAAGCAGGCCACATCGAATATATCCTGGGCGGACAAGGTTATCAGCCCTGTGACGTCGCTCGTGCGGCCGGACGGGCGGGTCGTGTTGAGCCTGGATAAGCCCGGGCCCGAGCTGAGGGGCAGCGGGAGGGGTGGCGACTGGGAGAGGGTTGTGCTGGTCCGGTTTGCAAAGGGGACCGCGACCGAGGTCGAGGTCATGGATCGGGAGGAGGTATTTCAGGAGGAGCGGGAGCGGGTAGAGAGGGAGGGGAAGAAAGAGGAGGGCGCAAAGTTATAGAGAGAGACCACCAACCCTATCAGTATGCCTCCATCGTGGCTGTTAGAGGATGTCCTATTTGGTCGCTCAGCACTTTCAATCTTCCGCCATCGTGGGCGGTATGTCAAGATCAACCATATCCAGGCGTCAATTAAGGCTACACTTCTATTTTATAGCGTTCAGGCCTTACTATGTAAGCGCTTGAACTCCATGCGCCTACAGCGAGGGCTGTTATGGTAACATCACATAGGGTATGACGCAAGTATACGAGTGTCATCTATACGGTCGGAACGTCCATGCATGAAGTATATTTAGAGGCTGGGAGGCGCATCCCATACGAATCGATAGAATGAACGCCAACACATCAGAATCGCAGCGGTCTGGCAGCCGATCTAGATGTCTGCAGTTTATATGCATGCAGAAGTTCTTTTTTCTTCTTCAGTGCATCCCGAACCTATACGGAATCCGGTTTCAGAAAGTGTTGATAGTAGGAGGTTGGTCGCGATGAGTGGTAGTTCACAACGCTTGCCTCGGAATGTTAATTGCATCAAATTCGACCGACATAATTGAAAGTCGTGTAGGAGCGCAGATGTCAGAGAATGAACTCTGCGCGACTCGCAGGCTCGGCTATTGTGTATGTGCCCGGAAAGATTTTGATGTGGTGGTTCATGGCCGCACTTACTCCGTCCGCAAGCCCTCGGCAAGACATCGTCACGACAATGAGCAGCGCATGAGTGCCGTGTGACAAATACTGATCGTAAGATGGGGGACACTATTCCGGTTTTGTTACGATCGCCAATCTCCACATGAATTAGTGCTGGTGCAGCTATTGAACGGTATTTTCAGTTCCGAAGAATCGGGTCTTACCTTGCCTAGCCTGTTCCCACAACGCCATATGTAGCCACTTCCGGCTGCTGGAAGGCTCTATTGTAGCGTTGTGGGGAACCGTGAAGCCCGTCTGCTCGGGATTTAAAGTTTCTTTTTCTACCATGTCTGCACATGTTAACCGCTGCGGCGTCTGCCATGTTGGCAGAACTACTGCAATCTGAGCACACCGACTCGGTCTTTCACATTACTCGTCTTCCATTCAGAGCGCAGAGCGTTCCCTTCGAGTCAAAAGCCATCGTACGGTCATCACGTCTGTGCTGGTCGTTAGCTGTGCAAGAATCGCTGTCCCTCCCGAACTAACAAGTGCGGCCGCAGTCAGAGCGTTGAGAGCTAAAGCAAATTGTCGATCCTCATAGAGAAGTCCTGGCGCCGTATGCAAGTTAAAATGACGGAAACTAGCTGCGCACGGTAAAAAGTCGACTAGGTCGCTTGTCAATTCTCCTATCCTGAGAGGTCATCTTCAACGAGCACATACCCAGTAAAGACGAATCATGTGGATGCAGAGGGTCTGTGATAATGCCTTTCTGCATGTCCACTGTGCAGCCGGGTGCGATCTGGCAGCGGTGCAACCCTTTCCAGGGATTCAAGCCCTGGCAGCAAATGAACCGACTTAACGATATGGAGGCTCCGATCCTCCACGGTCTTTGGTCTATATATCATACGGGTCGCCTGTCGTGATCAAGTGCCGATCCTCTTGCTCTGGTCGTCGAAAGTGTTTTCGGTCCAAACCCTGAACTCATCCTATCAGTAGCCGTCCGAAAATATCGCTCCGATCATCAAGATGCGCGCCCATTGCTTGATCACTTTGACACTTAGTGGTCTTGCGGCTGCCGGATGGAAGCCAGCCATCCCGGCTGCGCCGACGGGTCATGAATGGCAGGCTGCCAGCCCAGGAGACAGTAAGCACTGTCCCAAACTGATATGTCAATCTGGATGGTTAACACGCCAGTAGGTCGTTCGCCTTGTCCGATGCTTAATTCCATGGCCAACCATGGATGGCTTCCACATAACGGCAAGAACATTGACCTGCCTACCATCCAATCCGCCTTCGAAAATGCCATGGGTTTCGCGCCGGAGGTCTTCGTCGGCATCACTCAGTCTTCGCTCGCAGTGTCGACGACGGGCAACAGCTCGACGTTCAACCTCCAAGACCTCGCATTCCACAATGCCATTGAACACGACGGTTCGTTATCGAGAAACGATATCTTCTTTGGTGACAATCTTCACTTCAACCCGTTGATCTGGGCTGCCACTGCAGCGAGATATGGCATTCGCATCCCGTTTGCTTCGTCAGTTATCACTGTTGAGATTGCGGCAAGAGCACGTGCCGCAAGGGTGAGGGATGCAAAGCTGGTCAACCCCAAGTTCAACTTGACCGATGCGGGCAGTTCAGGTAGTATTGGAGAGACCAGTGTATTGTTGACTGCGTTTTGGGACCCGAACCAAGGCGGTGTGCCGAAGGATTATGTGCGGGTGCTTTTCGGTACGTCAACAAGTTGCCCTAACGTCAATGGAATCTCTTGCTAACTACGTGCGACAGAAGAGGAGCGGATACCATATGCCGAAGGCTTCACGCGGCCACAGACGGAACACACGTTGACGGACCTGGTGGCCATGATTACTGCGGTCTCAGCAGTCCGAGTTTGAGACAAAACTGAATAGTAATAATAATAACAATAACGTTGAACATAGGCCGAATTGATGCTGTCAAAATGTGGCGCCATGCGTTAGAGAGCTATCGTGGATAGCCAAGCTTTCACCCGATAGGCCACTCCAAAGGCAATCAGCTTGGCAGCCTGAACATCCAACTATTTCTGACGTCTCTTGCAATTCGACATTGTTTGCGGCATGTCGAGCGAGATCTGTTACGACTTTCGCAACGCCGAAGCAATCTGCCGAAGCTCTACCTCCAATGCATGAGAACTTTGTGCAGATCTTGATCCGTGGCGCCATGCACAATCGTAGTCCAGCTAGCTGATTCGATGCTTACTATCCCAAGATCAGGGTATGCGATCCTCCAACGACAGAAGATAGGACCGCCTAAATCCTTTCTACTAGGAATCCCGGGCTCAACAGAGGGAAGTGGGTGTGCGCACCAATCATATTATCCTTCCAAGACGTTAAGAAACCTAGCTGAGGCGGCGGACAGTCTCCCGGTGGGATGCTAGGGCCAATTGACTTTAGTTTTGGCTTTCTCCAAACGCTTTCGTCTCATTGCGACCCCCTAACAATCTAACAGTCCCCAAAAATCTGGGGTAATCCAGTCACACTCGTAAGCGAATTTCCACAAACCAAAGCATCGGGTATCGGCGACTGGGGGTTTGTTCAAGGAAGAAAACCCTTTCTCTTATTTCCAGTCGTAGTCCATTTTACATCGGACGGATTTATCTCCTATTCATTACATTCTCCACACGGGTAGAAGCAAGTGTGGCCTGTCATGCGGACTCTATTATAGCCCAACATGACGCTCTACTTTGAGCAGTGCTGGGCTATACTAAGCACAATCGGGATCGCCAATGTCCTCTATGGTCTGACAGTCATCAGCATCACCAAGTTCTCCCCGGTCGTGCTGATCCCGATCGTTGTCAGTGCGGCCTGCGCTATCGCCAACGGATTGTGTTACTATGCATTCTACTCGGACTTTCCAACCACGAACACGGCCGTCGCGTCCGGGTTTGCCGATTTCTTCTGGCTGATACAGGAAGTCGGCATCTCGTTCTACAGCTACGCGATCCTCATCCGCCTCCTGACCCGCCGCAGCCGGACAGTCTTTATGGTGTTATTCTGGGTCATGGTCTTCGGCATTGCCGTGTTGCGGATGGTTATACTCGTCGGCCGCATCAAGATCATCCTCGACCCCGGCTCCGGCTTCCTCAAGGTCGTGAACTACCTCCACGTAGGCTACTTCTCGCTCATCGCCCTGCTGGAGTGCACGAGCGCGTTCTTCCTGCTGCGCGAGTTCGCGTCGGCCAGGAAGGCGTCCAAGGATGCGGCGCTGAGCGGAAGCGCGTTGCTGCAGCATCTCATGCGCGGCACCGAGACTAGGGTTGCATCGCTGGCACTGATTGGTATCTCGAGGGCCGTCGCGTATATCTTCAACCAGTCTCTGCCGCAGGCTCTGACGACCGCCGGGCAGGTCGATCGCTTCGTGTACACACTGGAATGCCTGTTCCCGATGATGATATAGTTAGTGGTCGCCAACCTCCAAACACTAATGACGCATGTCGACGTTGACTTTACGTAGTATCGATATACTGGCGTGCAAGATCAAGTTCTCTAGCCCGAGCACGATAGAGATGCCTCATATACCAAGCTTGAAGTCAGGCGAAGCGATTTGGGACGGCATAGAGGATGTCAATCATCACGTGGCGAGAAGCCGTCACAGTAGAGGCAGTACAGCTGAACAACAACTTGTCACAAGGCCGCCGGATGCTGTCACAGATGATTGGGAAAGCCATGGCGTGTTAAAAACAGTCGAATTCACAATGCACGATGAAACAGGTTCAAGCTGTTACGGGATTAGCTATAATAGAACTCCTAGCCTTAATTAAAGCTTTTATTTTACAGAGTTTATTTCACCTTATTAATCCTCTCGTTTGTAATATGAAGCTACTTAGTACTAGGTTTATAAAGATATAATAATATAAAATGTTAAGAATAACCGAGTTGTTACTTGATATATAAAGAGATTTATTCTTTATTATTTAAGCTTTAATATTATCTTTATTATTAAAATTCATTTAAAAGGCTGTTTTTGTGAGAGTATAGGTGCGAATAGGAGGTATTGCAGCGGTGACTAATCAATAGATGGGTGAAGGATGATGTATTAGGATGCTTTTTTATTCTATCTGCTCAGGTGGGTGAAGGCTTGACATATATACTTGCTGTAGATCTACAGTAGTATTACCTAACAAGGTATTGTTTCCGATTGGACAAATATACTTAAGTCGTCCATATGCCAACAACGGAAGACGAATTTTTTGCCTTTACCCGGCACGTTGATGGAGATGTAGACCATGGCTCCGTAGCTACCTCAGAGGTCGACAGCAGTTTTCACTAGAGTCCGCCATCTTTTCTGTAAGTTGCTGGCTCCCCTTCTGCAAGTTGTGAGAATTGGAGCTTGTAGGAAAAATCATCGCATACTTGTGTTGATACCTGGAGCAATGAGAAAGATGGGGAGCTCAACCAATACCTGCGTATAGATACGAGAGGAAAACGACCTTATCAAATTAGTGGAGACTACATGTTATTGATGGCGGCAGAAGTAGCCAGAGCCATAGGTGAAGGTAAACCCAACAGACCAGGCAGAATTTGGAATTCAGCGGGGCACCCAGTTCCCTTCACAGCTACCTTCATTTGGGAGAATACCTAACCTGTCAGTGGTGATGATATGGTATTTACAACTATTCGACCCAAAACAGCGGACAGCATGGGGGATGATCTCATGGCGACAACCCAGGGGATTGAAAATGGGGATTAAGAGCGTATCGCACATCTGGAGTTCGAGCGCGGTATTTTTGGGGTGTGTCTCTTTGCAGGATTCCCAAAACTAGATGTCGTGTTCCCATGGCCACCAGCCCTCAAGGATATCGTCCCTTGACTAGATATCACAAACTGTCAACAATGAATTCCCAAAGGTAACAGATCAATCACAACCCTACCACGTGTTCTCAGGAGCCAATTATATGTTCTATTCCCCGTTTGGTGCAGCTTGATGCCAGGATTCGTGAACATCTTTCACTTCAGGCTTAATGAGGATTCATATCTAGATGATGCCATGGCTATCAGCCCGTCCTACTACCAAGCTGACCTCGACAGAATCAAACGCCTCCCTCTACTGTCGACAGCAACAATATAATACGGTCAAATTTCGACTTCGAGGCTAACATCTAAGCAATACTCAACAATAACGCAGAGATGCTCAGCAAGAAACAAGACCGACGCTAGCTAGTTCTAAAAAACCTTTCTCCTCTACTTGCAGCAGTCTGCAATCAACCCAATATTCCGCAGAGTACATTGCGAACCTTATGATTAGATAAGAATGGAAGCTTTGCGCATCGCGAATATGTTCCTACCTCTTTTCAAAAAGGAGGAGCATAACCGTATGCTTATTAGTGGCAGAAAGCGAGTCTCAGGTGAAAGTTAAAGTAGCTACGTGCCTTACGTATTGAGGCTCGTCCTGCTTTGCAACTACGTCAAGATCTTGTTTTAGTAACTAATAAATGTTGAAGTTAGAATCTTCAATTCTTCGACTGACACGGAATAGTTCCCACATGAGCCTGCAAGCATCGGCATTCCGCCAAGCATCGATCCGCTTTTGTAGCTTGTAGAGCACATCTCGATCAAGGCACGAAACCAACTGGTACAGTTTATGTGACAGTCAGTACTATCCTCAGACCGCCGAAAGGCCATTGCCACTGTCGCTCCAATATCGAACCTCGGATTCAAGTCTGCACTCCCGAAAGTCATGTTTTGATCTTGGCCGAAGTCCAAACCCCTAGCTTCGCAGAAATCTTATGAAAATTGCAGGGCTATCATTTCGGGCACAGAGGTGCCTTCAGTATTCGTAATGCATGTTTCTCGTTCGCCGCGATGCCAGTCACATTTCGTCTCGTCGCCCTCGCTGCCACCGCAGGAACGTGCTTGTTGATCTCGCCATCAAGTCCAGGCCAACATCCAACGCTGGTGAGAAGTTTAGTGAGTATCAGAGGGCGAAGACCTGTGCAACAGCGGTACGATGGAGCCGAAGGTTGTCGTCTATCATATCAAGGTTTGGGACGCACAGCGAGTAGTAGACCGTAGTGGGGTTATCAGGGATGTGCAGAAAGACGAAAATCTCGCCCGTCTTGACGTAGCCATATTGAATACCCTTGCCGATCGTTCAGGAGAAGAGTTGGGTAATGACGGCAGGGGCCAGAGACTTGGAAGCAAACTCAAAGCCTTCGCCATCCTTGTTGATCACATCGCGCTCTGGCTGAATCTCGGACTGCAAGCCGGGCAAAGCTCAATACATTTTAAGACACAGTTGAAGGAAGAGAGAATTCGAAAATAACCGTTCACTCGGTTTTCTTAGCCTAGCTGTACATTACTTGTATCGAGCTCTAGATCCGGCTTATTCCACCTCTCGCCGTCCGAGAATATTTGCCTCCGCAATTAGTTTACCCGAGGATTCAGTGACTAGAAATGCGCTGTAACGCTTTCCTCTGTAACTTTTCGGAATTCTTCTTCGTTAGATACTTACCCCTTCTTCGACCCCGCTGACTCCTCCGTATTAACAGTGTGGCAGCGGGCCAAGGAGGGAGGGCCATGTATTTGATCTTGTGCCAAGGCGATCCGGAGTCTCTAGATAGAGTAAATTGATGGAAACGTTCTAGAGGAAGAGCTTACATCGCTTAACGACACTGGGAACCCCTCCGCTCGTGACAACGCGCCAGTTCATATCCAGGGCTGTACTCCGGGGGGGGGGGGGTTAGAGACTCGCGGAATCTAGTTAATTGGCCGCACAGATTTCGACCTAATTGAGCAGGTTCGACATGCTCCCAAACGAGAATTGCATGAAGTCGAATCTTGGTTCCACAAATTAGAGACGAAAAACTGTGACGAGGACTATACGAAGGAGGCAATTGATTGCACGTGGTTCGAGTTCGATATGGCCTTTATTCGGAGACTTATGAGATTCATGCCACGTCAAATAGTAGCAGTCAAGAACACAGATGGCTAGAATACACTCTACTACATGGCGAGTAATATCACTTCACTCTCGGCAAAGTTGAATATGAATTAATAGAGAAATCGTCGTTGAAAGCTAGTCGTGGTGGTCGTGATTTGACCACAATTTGATCCTAGCACCCAGACAAACTTGCGCGCATTGTATCATGATCTTAATCACTACATCTCGTGAATCGGTGTGTTTCGTTATTCCGCTGCGAGCTTGGACTTCTTACAAACCCACATGGCCGCATCGGCTCTCCGTCGCGTTTCTCAACAAACAGCTACAAGTGTGCCAACCATCATTCTTTTGAAGCGTGTGCGTGATAATTCGCCATCGTGAATTGACCATAACCCTTGCCTGTCTGTCCAGCCACAGGATTGTGATAGACAACATCGAATGTACTGCGATTTTAGTCATTGTAAACAGCACGTACAGCACCTGGGCTTGTGCCTAGGGACCATGTGCCTGACTTTTGAAGTGGGTAATGGTGTAAAGGCGGAGTAGATTGAAGTGGCTGGTTTTCATGGTTGCCATAGCGCGATGGATATGGTCTCGTAGGACTGGGAGCAGCTACAACTTGGGCTACTATATGATGTGCATGCATCCAAGGATTTCCCGTTAGGTTGGACAGATCCGGGGTGCCATTCCAGCTATACTAGACACGTGTCACGTGCATCAGAATTCTAGTGTTCACCCTTATACCGAACTCATATTCAAGGAAGTATTTGATTGATACAAATGGGGGTCTCTAATACGTACATAGGATGAGTTTGTCGGTACGCGAGCGGGAGGTCTATACCCGGAGGACATGATGCGGCACTGAAAAACGAAGTACACAAGTTTGTGAAAATAAGGATATGTTAGACCTACAAAAAGGTCAACTTAATCGACTTGGCTATTGTTTTATACTTGATGAAAGAGAAAAATGCTTGAATCATCCAGCTCAGTCGAAATGCATCTTCCCTAATAGATAGGCACAGGCCGTTCTTATGCCCTTTGACCAGTCGACCTTATAAAATCGCCGTATTTTGCTACGAGGTATCTCAATAGCTGGGTTCGGGTTCTGGTGTTCTCTTATAATAAATTATAGGGACGCGCTGCTAGTGATCCTGCTGGGCTCATACAAAGAACACCAACAGACAAAATGTCAGTCCTGTACAAAAATGTTGGAGACCACTCTTATTTTCCACTTTTCACAGTTAATATCTTGTATGGCAAAACCCAGGTGTGCACAATCTGGACGCACCGCTGACAGTGCATGTTCAAATAAAAGATCAAGTTCGATTTTAATTAATTTCATTCATCTTAATTAAGTTCATAATAGCCGATGTTGTCACCAGGTTGCGTTTACTCTAAGATTCAATCGGGAGTAGTGGTTGTCTAGTTCTAATCAATTGACAAGTCCCGCTAGTCTACTCTTAGTGTTCCCCATAGGGTGCCCCCCCCCCTCCCCCCGGCGAAAGAAGCTAACGAGCTGCCCGCGCTGTTAGAGGCCTAACCTTAGCCCGCAGGGAACCTAGTGCATGTCGCTACGCTCTTAGTGTGTCGAAGGAAGGCAAGAATGCCATATAGTAGTAAATGCTACCCCATGTCTAGGGATGGGTTCTGGTGTTCTCTTATAGTAGATTATAGGGTCGCTCTGCTAAGGATTCCGTTAGAATCCTTAAGAGAGCACTAACACTAAAAATGAAGATTTACACAAAATCTTGACCAAAATATCCCTGTTCCTACCCTTTTAATAGGTAAGCTTTGTAAGGGGGATTTTCTCAATTGCTTCCCTAGGCCAAGCCCTTTATAGTAGGCGGCCCTTATAGCTGTCAATCTCTTGCTAGTCCGTCGCATACTCCGTGATTCTTTGACTCTTTGGCATTCCCCTGTCCATGCTTGCTCTCATCATGATCGCAGCCCTACGCTACGCTGCGGGTGCACAGGCTTCGCCTGTAGGGTGTCTCACAGTCTTAGCTATCTTTACGGTTTCAAGGCTTAGTTTAGGGCTACAATAATATATCTAACCTAAGTGTTTGTCTAGTGGTTCAAGTAGAGTGTTTGTTCATCAAGACAATTATGACTAAACATTCACGAGTGCAAGTGGAATAAGTCAATGAGCAATTCAGCCTTTCATTTACTACGTGTTAGCATTTAGTTTATTTCATTTTGATTTCTACATTTTAACAAGTGAGTGTTACGGGCTATCGGCCGTGTATTAGTTGTTAGCCAAAGCCTTCAATTATGAGCGCGACCATAAAGCTCAACCCGACTAGCTAATAGGCACGGCTACCAGCGTGCAATTTAGCGTATTTGGCAGACTTTCATTCAGAGGATTATTCAGATGATGATATTCGAAGGTATATCCTTAACAACTCGAAAGGACTAGCAGAATCGACCAAGTCGAAAAACCCACAAGTCAATGGGTAGACGATGTAGTAAGCACAAGCAAAGTCAACTCGATCCTCTTCTTCTATCCACCCTCAATCAGCTTGCTAAGCGCTTCGCGAATAGCATCGCGCAGTGTTTGGCGCAGAAAGGCAACCAGCGAGATTACCTCATCGCAGAAAGCAGCATCTAACAGCCCGCTGGCCCAAATCCCAAGATGGCGAATTTTGGAACTAATCTCCTTTCAAGAAACTCCCAGTATGTAGACTATTCTCATCGAAGAATGTTAGCTAACCAACATCTTGTAGGCTTTTTAACAATCATGCATATGTAGACTTAAAGGTCTTTATTAGAGACTACGAGATGCCTGCACATAGTCTGGTGCTTACGGCACAGCTTCTAAGAAGCCTGTGACGACATTGTGTTGTCAGGCTCTCCGTCCTTTAGGCGTCCTGTGTGGCCAAAATAGAGCTAATTGAACCAGCCCTGAGAACTAAGTACTCGGGAATAGACACTGACAACTTAACATTTCATTCGGCATTCAAGCAGGGCCCGGTTCTTTTGATGGCAGAGCAATACTCTCTTTAAATCCTTGTTATCTGACTTACTTATAGTGATAGTTTGGCGCCGTTAAATAGCCAGAAAACACATCGCGGACAGTATAATGCTTCGAATATGGTCTAGCACGTTTACTTTATCCCTACCCCTTATATTCTCTAGCTATATGACGTACCACACGCAACTTGACCCTAATACTAATGGCCGAGTACCGTGAGCTTGTGTGCCAATGTGCATGCGAAAGACTCGCTTATGGACGGGGCGATTTGTGCTGATGGCAAACCTATCTCCATACCATCGCACGGCTTTTCTAACCCAGAAATGAACTGGTAATTCTAAAAAGCCTGGACCAGTGAATAGGCGTTAGCTCACAGGTCCATATGAGGGGTGATAGCGACTATTGTCTATTGTCTATTGTCTATTGTCTATTGTCTATTGTCTATTGTCTATTGTCTATTGTCTATTGTCTATTGTCTATTGTCTATTGTCTATTGTCTATTGTCTATTGTCTATTGTCTATTGTCTATTGTCTATTGTCTATTGTCTATTGTCTATTGTCTATTGTCTATTGTGCGCACCTGATGTACAAATTGAATCTCAAACCAAACAGCCATTAGGCACATCTGGGAGACATATGACGCCTGCGACGAAAATCTCTCGGCTCCATTTCTCCAAAATGTGATGAGGCAGCTTACGTAGTATGTACATCACTTCCATCCTTTCCGCCATCCATCTAACATATATTTGTATGTATTGTAAAGACATCTTGTTTGCATTATTGGCCAGGCAGTCATAAGCTACAGTCGTTGAGCCTGTGAAGACCGAACATCTGGGCCGCTGCTGCGAAGAGTTCCATGGTGCGCAATATACTGTTGCGAGGCGTATGTAGGAAGCGGTGTGTAATGAGCCCTGGTGAGCTTTGCATTTCGATGTTCGTCCCAATTCACAAAAAAACCTACATCAATTCATGAATTAGCTCCGTTTTGTTGAATATAACAAAGGGGTACTGACGTTCTAATTTGTTACCAGGTAAATTAGGAAAATCACCAGGGGCCGATGCCATTACTGCTTGTTGGTTTGTTGCTGCTTCTGCCTCTGCAAACTGATTCTCTGGGGTGGCTATTTGGGTGGATGAGGGCTGCATTGGTGTAGTGCTGCAAGATCGCGAGGTCTCGTCGAGAACCTCGCCTTGCGAGTAGCGCCAATGAATGCACTCAAAGGCGTATGAGAGCGCTTGATTCAAAACGACAATGAGGGCTACTGCAAAGCATAAATGAAGCGTTGGCAATGTGAACGCGATGAATGCATCGAAAAGAAAGGTCGACTTGTAACTCATAGTGGTTGGATCGAAGGAAGACGGGTTTCTGCCAAATTAAAAGTTGAAATCAGTAAATTTGGGAAAGTAGAGAATGAATGTGTTGTTCGGGTCGTTCAAGAGGACGTGCTTATGGCCTTTATATGTGCTAGCGGGCAGATTGGGGAAAGTAGAGAGTGAACGAGATGTGGATGCTCAGATTCCTCGACGAGAGAATGTGCGCATAGCTTTTATACATCCCAGCGGATAGGGGTCAGATTCAGGCAGCCTTTATGGACTGCCTATTCTGGGACAATATTGTTGAACTTAGAGAAAATACAGGTAGAATAGCAAGACTATAAAACAACTTGTGGTTGGGGGAACGACGCAGATCGAACAGCAAGACCAGAAACTGACGGATACTTATCGACTTGAAAATAAGCACCCAAAAGATGCAATTAACTGAGGATCATGCTATAATTGTCGCTTCTTCCTGCAGATGAATGTTCCAAGCCCTGCAATTGCAATTGCACAGGAAAAGTGAAAGAGATAGAGTAAAGAGCACTTCATTTGCCACAGTCGGTATAATCGGTTCCCGCTCTTTCGATGCCGGGGATGTCTAGCGATTTAGGACTACGATTAACATCGATAAGTTCAATTGACCTCAATATCTGATAGGCGTATCCAATAGTGAAATACCATAGGAAGAATGTGGTAGTGTGAGCCTCTATTCGTGATAAAGTTTATTTACTAGCTAAAGTCTTGAGACGAGACGAGCACCAAGGAGCGTGAACGTTTTTTTTTTTTTTTTTTTTTTAGGTATTTCAAGTGTTAGAGAATTACTTGATCGCTACCAATCAGTGAAATGGCGGACTTGGCCACTAATGGTAATCCTTTTTGATGGTCACTTAAAGAAACCGGACAAGTAACTTATATCACGACAGAAGTTAGTCCGATAACCTATTGCAAGCTTCAATAAAACAATATGATCCATACCTTATAGTAAAACCTTGTTTCCATTTCATCTCAGTCGTTATTAAAATTATCAGCAACGGGTAGCATAGCTGCGGCATGCGGGCTAACTGTGAATCCCGATGTCTCCACTAAAACCCTGCACGGAGAAACGAAATGGTCCGCCGCCCGATTCGAACAGAGTAAATAGTCAATATAAAACTGGAATTCTGGATCATACAAAATGTTTGCTATCGTCAAGCACATCTATATATGTGCGTTGAGAATTGTCGTGTTTTTGTTCGTTCTTCATACTTCACCGCCAGGATTTCTCTGGACAGTGGAGGTAGACTCAGCGACGATTTACGTTGACTCTTTTTATGAGATAGATCGAACTTTGCCAGCCTGCGTCAACAATATTACCTGTCACCACACTACGCACTACGAGGTGGGAATATACCGACCAGTTCCAGGCCTTGATTTTGAGCTCATAATGATGGGCTTCTGATGCAGTAAAGACGCGAGATTTACTTGACAGCCATGGCCGAGCAAACTCTCGCTGGCCGTTGTGGCTAAATAGTCACGAAGCATTTTCGGTTCTACCGTAGGGGACGGTGATTTTGCTAGGCACTGTATGTACCGTATTGTACTACAGGCACTATGACAGTACGGATAAAAGAATACAGTACCCTGTGCTAGTTAGGTATACGTTATGTTATCAAAGGGCTTGGCGTTCACGCGCGATCCCACGTAAGCCGATTTTCGCCATAAACCGTCTTTTTTCTTTATAATCTCGCTTTTACGTAAGGGCCTTTTGTGGTAATATGGATGACTATAGATGGCCACAGTGCACGGAGAGCATGCTGTACACTAAGGCGACGAGCTCTCGGATCACCTAACTTGGGAAGTGGTGATCCCGTGACTGAACCAGTGGGCATATACCCACTTTCTGTACCCCGATATTCTCTTTTGTGGACTTAGACTTCTATATACTACTTGACAGTACCTATACTATCATTTCACGCTTAAGAGCGTTACACTTACGATCCCACGCTCATACGAGCACCGTATTCGCTATCCTATGTTCGAGTAAATTCAGGCTCTTCCTTTCAGTGCATCAGACCTATCCTTCACTAAAACAGTGTTCTGTACCAACTGAAAAAACTGTCATAGCTGCCTACAATGTTCGCTTTGAGTCTAGCAATACTTGACTGCAAGGGAGCAGCATGGCGTCGTGGCGTGGGGAAGCTTTGTTGGTATGTGGGCCACGTCCTGTACGTCTCTGAGGTGTGGCATCTGAGGCGAACCACCTGCGCTTTTTGGGAACCACCTGCAAGGTCGGGCACGGAAGGTACCCATGGTATACACTTCGGAAGAGGGCTCATTGTCTTGGTCATTCGTTACCTAATTCCGGCCGCTGAGCCACTATCGTCGTTTTTTCCAGCGGAGACGACATGCCGAGTTCGAAACGAGTCGCACGAATATATATAGCTAGTCTCTCTGCCCGTAGAAATGGGTTGTCTTTCTCCTTCCGCATCAGAAACCAACATTCGAAATAGGCACCCAGATCTTGGTTCATGTATCAGCCTCTGACACTCCACCAACAAGCATCATCCCCATTCATCCACCAAAATGGCCACCGCCGCTGTTCAACCCGCTATAGGTCCTTGGAAATCGAATGGTGCCTTTTGGCCCGCTATTATTCCAGGTTCGGGTCTCCCTGTCGAGCTGCAGGCCTTGGATGTCGCCTGCCGCACGTACGTTTCAATCGCTACAGTACATAGCATGCTCGGAAGCATGGACTAACTTGGGGCTGCCATAGGTACAACGCGCTCCCCCCCATCGAGGAGCAGGCCAAGCTCTATAGCTCCCAGCACATCAAAGCTTTGCTCGCCATCATCAACAGCCATGATATGGGCAACCTCTTTGGTGTCCACTCGCCCCATCGCCAAGGGCCCTTCCCTCCTCAACGGATAAAAGCTCTCCCCCCAATTCCTCGTCGATGTCATCCAGTATCTCATCAAGCACGACCTCACTAACGTGATTGCCATTGAGGTCGGGGACTTCTCCAAGGCACGTGCCATGGACGCTGTGCCTACTGGCGAGTTGGAGGTGGTCTGGTGCTCCACCAAAGAGGAATTTACTGTCGTTGTGCCCCTCGACCGTATTGTCGATGGAATCGTGGAGCCTGTCCTTACGGGCTGGAACGTCAAGGATGGCTCTCAGGAGAACACGGACTCGGAGCCTCCCGCTGGTCAGAGTTGGGCCAAGGCAGTTGTCGGGACGAAGGAGACGCACAAAGTCTTCGTCAGCAAGTCTCACAATGCCCAGGCTGTCACCCCTGAGCTTCTCAACAAGGCGCTTGTCGATATCGGGGTGATCGAGGCTTAATTGCTTCAGGCTGCTTCGAAGAATAAGTGTTTGGCGGCAACAGATTGGCATGCACGCACAAGCTCATCTCCCTCTCTCAACTTCTATTTTTCTTCTCATTTCGCAGATATTGGCGGTTGCATCGCGGTGAGGATATGTGGGTAACTTTGCCATCATGAATTGTCCTCGGTCCAGCTAAGGTGGTAGCACGACCACATAGCAAATGGACATATACTTGTTTGCTCCAAAACAAATTCCCTATTCTTGCCTGTGCTCCATTCTGTGACGGGTCCTGCCACTGCTCTGTTTCGTCCCGAGGCTGTCCTTCTCATCAGAAGTCTGCCTCGCTTGCTCGTCTCATACCACCACGGTTCCACGGTAGCGTTCGATGTGCCTTTGATTTCTTGCTTCACTACTTTAACCACGCCAGACATCATGACGATTACGTGGGATGCAGTGCATCTCTCCTAGACACTGACTAGGTAGTAGTTGCTTTGGGTTAGTTAAGCGATTTGGTAATAGTACCAACACGTAAGCGGTGGTAGGGGCACTCGTAGGGGTTTACAGCCATGGCGTTGCTCCGAGGCTGGCCACATGGACCAGCAGCTGAGGGTGGCAGACGTTAGAGAGACGAGATGAAACAAATGTATTCCAGCAAGACACACGCGCGGGCACACATACATAGAGTATATTTGCATTACTTGGTCAATTCTGGCAGCATTCGTGACCTCAACGTCCCGAACTGAGCTATCAAGATTCAAGACATCAGGCGAGAACAACAGCACCGAGGTAACGTAAGTCCAAGCTCTCCTCGGTGGCCGGATTCATGTGCCCGTATTTGTCCTGCACGAAGCCATTGGCCAGGAAGAGGCCAGTCAGCCTCGCAACCTCGATGCACTGCTGCTGCGCTTCAGACGTTGATCCCAGGTAATGGTAAAATGTGGTCCAGAACTGCTCTCGGAGCTCACTATGGTTGGGGAAGTAGCTCCAACCGTGCTCATTCATCGTCCGGACCCCAAGCATAGTCTCAAGCCCCCCCAGCGACATGCCAAAGGGACTGACCTCGGCATCCCTCCAGTCACAGATGCCCACGATGGCGCCCGTGTCTGGATCCACGTGGATGTTGTTCTCGAGGAGGTCGGTGTGGTTGGGCACCAATGGCCAGTTCTGATCAAAGATACTTGGGAGTTGGGGGATGAGGGTGTCTAGCGTTGTGTGAAAGCGATCGGGGAGCCCCTTGCGTAGCCGTTGGAGTTGCGACGAGTAATCTCGAAGAAGCTGCCCGCGATCTGGCTTGCTCATCGACCCAGGCGTGTTATGATACGCCGAGGCGAAGAATCTACCCCAGTCGAGTCAGCCGTAGATGTTTCCCCTGGAAGGCCAGAGTCAGAGAGAAAGCGGGGGGCCGGCGCGCTGATATTGACGAACCTTGCGTAGCTGTCGATGGTGTTTCGCAGGAGCTCGTAGTTGTTCCCTTGCAAGTAGGCTCGGGCGAGATACATGGAGGTGCCCCCGATATTGTTCATTGTATAGATGTGGAGATTATGAAACGAGCCACAGTCCTTGTGCTCTGGCGTGAAGTCTGGGTAGGCTTGTTCGACACAATTCATGAAGACCATGTCCAGAAGGGAGCCTGGAACGCGGAACTGGACGACGACTTGCCCCGTGTCGACGGTGTAGCTGGTTCCGCCTTGGCAAGCTGTTGGACTGACAGACTTGCCTGTTATGTTTTTAGCTTTATCATTGCATTGCTTCTGCGTGACAGGAGCGTTTCTCTCAAAAAATGCCTCTATCTGCATTCGAGACAGCGCTGACATATCGACCGCCATTGCGTCAAGGCTTGTGGTCGTTTTCTCCCGTGACGTTGATACGATCGCGTTCACCGGCTTGGGTGAGGAATCGAGCCTCTCGATTAGGGAAGGGTGGCAGTCGCAGGGCGAAGTATTCAAAGCCAACCGCAGCAGGATTCCGCCTTGGTGGAAGGGTTCGCAATTGATCCGGTTACTACGAGATAGAAGAGACGGAATGAGCGCAAAAGGAGGAGAGCGACATAGGAGGGATGGTTTGAGTAGACGAGCATATGCACGACGCCGCTGCCTTGACCAATCGCTTCCCAGGGATACTATAACTACACCTCATACATCCGCTTTTCCGCATCGGACAAGGGCTCTGTCTGTTTAGAGTGCGTTTATACGCCGGGATTCCACTTTGGATTATAGTCCGTGTAATCCTAGTCGATAAGCAGAGTATTAGCCTTAAACTTTTATGATAAAAGTAACTTAAGGATATAAAAGTGTAACGACCTGGCCAAGGTGCTAGCCTAGCGTTCGAGCAGCGTACGAAGTACGCCCGTGCGTAGTCGGTGTAAAACCCCCGCTTCGTAACTAGTCTAGCGATGGACACGTTCCTTTTCTACTCCATAAGAATAAGTCTCTAAATATAAACGTTACGCCTAGGAGCTTATCACCTGGTGATCTTATCGTAATTATTACAAAAGTTTAAAGATATTTATATATATATATATATATACATAATTAATAATTAATTAATGATTCTTTTTTTTAAACGCTAATAATAACTTTCAATAACAATCTTTATAAGTGCTTAACAAAAGGGACTTTACCCCGCTAATTAACTTAACTCATTTTTATTAATAAGACAAGCAGTGGGTAAGAGGCACCACATATTATAACAAACTCGCTTCTTTCAGTTTCCGCCACAAAGAGAACACTAATAGTCTAAGCGGAACAGCAAGTAATCCCATCAGAATCTTACCATTGCGATTTGGGGTTTCCGCTTCGTCATCCCCTTTATGCTTCCAGCGCGCGCTGCGGTCATCAGGCGTTTTAAAGCTGTGACATCATCATTCACTCACTGCCAACGCGCATTCAGCATGTCGCAAAAGACCCAGGAACCAATCATCAACAAGCTGTCCGACTTGCCCATTGACGAGGCAAAATGGATCACTCTCAAGAAGATTGAATACACGGACCAGGTGGGCAAGGACCGAACGTGGGAGGTCGCGACGCGCAAGACGAGGGGCAAGGCTGGAGTGGATGCCGTCGCTATGGGGAACATACTTCTGCACCCATCTAAGCCGCCGTCGACCTTGATTGTGATCCAGTACCGCCCGCCGCTTGATGCGTACACTGTGGAGTGGCCGGCTGGACTTATCGATGCGGATGAGACGGCCGAGCAAGCTGCGGTGCGCGAGTTCAAAGAGGAAACGGGTTACGATTGTCGCGTCGTGAGCATCAGCCCGGTCCAAGCTGCGGACCCTGGAATGAGCAACGCCAACATGCAAATGGCAATGGTGGAAGTAAACTTGAAGGAAGGCGATGAGGAACCAGAGCAGCGTCTCGAGGACGGAGAGCATATTCAGCGCGTCGTCATCCCTCTCTCTGAGTTCTATGACCGGCTGGTCGAATACTCCAAGCAGGATCGCATGATCGTGGCCGCGAAGCTGTTTCATTTTGCTCATGGCATGCATTTTGCTCAGACTCAGAAATACTTCTAATGATGCGGTCTAGACCTCAGTTGAAATCTAGTGATCAATGAAAGAAAGGGCATAACGGCAGAGATTGCCAACATAGTTATTCATTTATGGTGAATTGTCTCTGATAGCCCCCGCAAAAAAAAACATCGCTGTAGGTTTCACAATTGGTAACGAAATGGGAATAAATCATGAGCCCATAAGTTGAAGCTTGATATAAGGCATGGATCGACACAGCTTCTAGGAGATTGTGTGCTTGTTGCGTGTATGCTCACTGGTCATCATACGCTCTCTCACGTAGTTTCGGCTCTGTAGCATCACCAACAATTTCCCCTTTACCCATCCCGCAAGTAAGCGCACTATATCAAGAAGACACACATGCACCCAAATGGCCTTGTCTTATCGTATGGGGTGTTAGACATACAATTTCTTGGATTGCCCAGTACTGGTCATGCAAGCATAGACAACTGACCCAAGAAATGGACCACGTGGCATTCAGGGGATTATAGCGCATTTGTCTGGAAATATTCGGCTCCAAAAACTGTTATTCACAATACTATAGGTATCGAATCAATGAACGGGTCTAATCTGCCTTGGAGCCGTTATAGAAGCACTACATCATAGCTTGTCTTCATAGCAATACATCACTATCATGCCTCGCAACATTATGAAGAGCTGAGCTTTCGCATCTTAAACGACTCTAGTAAATTAATGACTCCCCTTGGTAGTTAACACAAAAGAACGGATTCTACCAACCACAAAACAGATACGGCTGGGACAACATACCATGCTATTAGAATGTGCATTCTATTATCCAGTCGCAATCATAGCAGACTAGGCCACGGAAGCAGCCTTGTAACTATAGAGTAAAATATTCAGGTACGACCTAATGCTATATATACAATATGATCGTATGTTATATGTTATTCACTACTCAAAAGTGGGGGTTCTGTTATTTGAAGATGGGGTGAAGTATCGGCCAGCTAAACACCGATGCATCATTATGGCAATCTTTGATGCCTACATAAGTGGAGGTAATTCGCAAGAAAAGCCCACCTTTGTATTACAATACTTCAACCCACTCCCGCTGGACAATTGGTGAACAAGTGCGTAATCTTCTTATCTTATTGATAGTTATCTTGAAGAACACAGCCGGCAATCGTTCCAATGTAGCCCAGCTTTGCTATCGGCGAGTAGTATTAAAGCCGCTGGGATGAATATTACTTTTATGCTTCAAAAAAATCACAAGGCTCGTAGAAGAGCCAGACCCGTACCCATACCTGAGTTCACCTCGCCTTTGTGCCAAGTAATCCTAAGACTGCAATCTGGTCTTCTATTCATCTCGGTCGCATCTTTGTTAATGACAGTATGTCTGCAAAAGATGCAAAGCCTCGAGTCGAAGATGCAGCTGCTTCTCCAGCTCCAACCGATGTTATGAGCCTTGGTGACATTGTGGTAGACAAGCAAACGGAGAGGAGTTATGGTACGATTTAAAGGTTCGAATGCTTGTGCATCATAGCTGATTGATGATTGCAGTGAAAAAGCTTGACTACTACCTGTTGCCCTTCTTGAGCTTGATGTATTTCTTTAATTCTGTGGACCGAGTAAGTATCGGAACCTCCTGCCTGCTGCCCAGGTCACTGCTCACACATCGGACAGAGCAATCTTGGCAATGCTCAGACGGATGGTCTCGGAGCGGACCTTGGCTTCATCGGCAACCAATACTCGCTTCTTATCTTGCTGTTCTACATACCGAATGGTCTTTGCGACCTGCCCTTGAACATGCTAACCAAGAAGTTCTCGGGTAGAGTTATGCTACCAGGTCTAATGTTTGCATGGGGCGCGATGGCCCTGGTCCAGAATGCCGCAAAGAATTTTGCAGGCCTGTTAGTGATACGGTTACTCCTTGGGTGAGTCAACGATTGTACTTTCCTTTTTTTTTTTTTTTTTTCGTACCTTACGAGTTGCCCCAGCTTGCGTGACTGACTTTCGAAGCGCTTTTGAAGCGGGCTTTTTTGCAGGAACTGTATTCTACCTCACCCTGTTCTATACGCGAGGTGAACTCGGTTTTCGCATTGCCCTATACTTCGGATCTGCGTTACTTGCCAGTGCATTTAGCGGATTGATATCATTTGGGGTGTTTCAGATCAAAAACACGGCCCTGCAAGGGTGGCAGTGGCTTTTCATAATCGAAGGTGAGTGACCATTTAGGTATATTTGTAAGAAGTCGCTGACAGTAAACCGTGTACAGGAGCTTTGACGGTGATCATTTCATTGATCGGTTTCTGGTGGCTCCCCGCATCCTCATCAAGTGCGTGGTTTCTCACCGAGTCCGAACGAGAAGTCGCTCGCTTGCGGTCTCTTCGTGATGCGTCTCGCAAAGTGGATACTGAGTTCGACCTCCGCGAGTGCTTCCAGACCTGGTCTGACTGGAAGTTCCCAGTATGGTGTATTATCTCGTTTACTTATCCAGTCGCATTCAGCACTTGCGCCAACTTCTTGCCTATTGTCTTACAGCGATTGGGGTATTCGACGGTTGTCACCAACCTCTTGACCGTACCACCAAATTGCTGTGGGTTCCTGGTTCTACTGGCAGTTACGTACTCGTCGGATAGACTGCGCGAGCGGACATACCACATTGTATTTTCCCTCGTGCTATCCTTTATTGGGCTTATCATCCTCGCTACTGTTGATGGCTTGACCCACCGAGGTGTCGCCTACTTTGCGTGCTTCCTCGTCGCGTCGGGGGCATATATCCCAAGCTGCCTTGTCCATTCGTGGCACAACAACAACAATCTCAACGAGAACTCACGTGCTGCTAACACGGGTTTACTCGTGGGACTGGGTAACTTGGGTGGAATCTTATCAGCTGCAACCTTTCGCACCGAGTACGCTCCAAGATATGTGCCGTGCTTGATAGCGACGGCGTGCTGCAATGTCGTATGCGTTGCCTTTACCTTATGGATGGGACTGTGGATGAAGAGGGAAAACAGGAAAAAGGATCAACTATTGGGGGTTGTCCTACGACCTGAAGATGTGGACACAAGGGAGTTGGGGAGAGGTGAGGGGGATGCAAAATGGCGTTACTTTACTTGATACTTTTGTAAAGATCAAGCCATGTAGGCAGCATAAAACGAGCATGGATTTTAATAGAGGCCAAGTAAACTTTGTCATGTAAAGAAATTCGGTCTCTTTTTTTTCGTTTAAGAAACTCTGTTATATCGTTACCTGGACAAAATTCCGCTTTGTAAATACTACGTGGACGAATTAAATATGAGTTAGCTATTGTATCGTCTCGATTGCACGGTAGATAGAGAAACTCTGAAGTATACGATATTGCTCAGTCATCATTGTTCAAGTCTCTAAGACGTATGCTAATCTTGCTGTTGATAATATTTGATTACGTTGAAAACTGACTGATACTCTACTATCAAACAGAATATGAATCAAACGAGCCCTTTTGACACATAAAGGTCGCATGCAAACTCCCTTCAATCAACATGTCCATCTCCTTTTTTTTTTTTTTTGCTCCCATCTAACCCACTAGTCTAGGCATATATACACAGGATATCAGATCCACATCAGATGTTCAGGTCTTGTGTTTGAACAAGGAATAATATAGAAATTGACCTGAACTTCAAGGTGAAACGTAATAGCCCATTGTGCAATATAAGTGGCAAGTGTCGATACGGTGGCCTAAATCATGGCGCAATCACCTAGCCTGTCAGTTATGGACAAGAAATTTGGGCGTGAGCCAGCGCAACGTCCAAGGGCCATCATGGCAGTATTTGATAGATATTCAGAAACTCAAAAGAATTAAGCTATGAATCACTGATCAGTACTTCTCAACTTTCATCTTAAGCTGGTACTCGCATGTTGATCTTTCATCCAGCAAATCAAACTTGTACAAACTAACAAGATGAGCGATCGAAATATTGCAGATGAACAAGAATACATCAACCAGCTGGTGGATGAGGCCCGAGAGCGCGACAGCGCTTTGGATGAATAGATAATCAGACTGGGAACACAGCTCTCTTATGGCCAAGGTTTCGACCCGCAACAGCGACGCCAGCTTATGACTAGGATGCTGCGCAGGAGGGACGGCAAGTCAAGCGGTGGGCCGTTATCGTTTTCGAAGCCAAAGTGCTGGACGAACGGCTGGGTTAGCTGGAAGAATACCTAGAGGCTCGCAAGACACGGCGTATACACGATGCGTACAATGCTATGCTCGAGGATGGACAGGACGATGTAGACGCGCGACGTGCTGAATTGGCCCGGCTTGGTTAATACACTAATAGTACATGACATGGAGATTCCATCGTACAGAATAATTCAGTATAGTTCTCCATTATTAATTGATATCTGTTACGAAAACTTCATGAGAGGTGTTGCAGAATATGAGTTACCATCCTACATTTGAGAGATGAGTGAACTAGGTTAGACTGTTCCAGTGGCGAGCCAATAGGCATATTTAGCAGTAATCTAATGGAAATAATCAACCTGTGTCTGTGTTACATTACGATTCCGTCGTTCAGGATGCATGTATGATATTTGTGGGCGTGATAGTGGAAGTCAGCTCGGTAGAGTAGGACATTCGCTGTTTAAACAACGCCACAAGACTTTGGCAATACAGAGGTAACACTATATTGGCCAATGCATGTATTTTTTTATATATTAACTAGGTATTTACCTAATATATACAAGAAGGATAGTTGGGACAAGTTGCTTTCAAAACCCAGGGTCCCTACGACATGGAAGGAATATCAATGGTAGCAATGGTCCAGACTTTTCCATTGCCGCTATTCGTGAGGCCGGAGTAAGTGGCGCCCTGGCTAGTAGCGATGGTATCACCAAAACTGGTGTCCGCAGCATAGAGGGTAATGACGGTGTTTGTGTAGGTTTGAGCAGCAACGGTGCCGGTGCAGCCACCATCACACTCGGTTCCGGTACCGTATCCAGTCTGCCAAGGAATTAGTATACTTTCATGAATATCAAGTCAAGGATTATCAAGGAGTCTTTACCATGTAAGGGCCACTATCGTGTGAAAAGGTGCTGAGTACTGTGCCAGTGCTGACATCCGTGGCGGTTTGGAGCCAAGTGGTTCCATCGCTCTGCAACTCGTACAGAATCTCGACGCTCATGTCTCCAGAGACAGCAGCGGAATCACCATCTAGCTGTCCGAAAGAGCCAAAAAGCGAGCAGCGAATGCACCACTCTCCAGCCTCGGCGCCGCACCAGCTGTTGTCGGGCCACGACTCGAGGGTCGTCTGGACGAGGTCACCGGTACCGTTGGACATACCGGGCCACAGGAACAGTTCGCCGGTCTGGGTCGAAGGCGCCTTGCCAGGGGTAATGGTGGTGACGGCCTTGGTGATACGCGACTTGGTCGGGCCGAGTGATACGGCACCACCCCAGCTATCCTCCCTGCGGCCAAGAGTCTTGGTAGGCGTCAACGAAGCGGAGCGGAAGAGGTTAAGGCCCATCACTGCCGAAGGCAGAACGGCAAGGATAGTTGCGGCTTTCATTTTGACTTTAGAAAAGAAGATGATTATACAATGAACGAAAATAGTCAAGCCAAGAGCCGGTCTTGGTAATGGTTAAGGAATGGTATGTACGTATGTCGACTGGTGTGCGTAAAAGTCTAACGAGAATAGGCCAAGCATAGATATATAAGCTGACCGGACGATACGGGTCAAGTGTTCGTCTTCCGTCTCAATATCGACTGTTAGATCACCCCTTGGCCTTGGTAACTCGTATCCGCGAGTAGATTGTCCAGACTCTAGGCCTAGACCTGATCGAGATGCTCCGGAGTCGAAATTGATCATGACGGGATCCCTTTGTGGGGTACTTCATCTGATGACTTCGCAAGGCCTTGTCATCGTACTATCCATAGTCTAATTCAGACGGAGGGTGACCCCGAGACTTTGGTCCATCCCGGCAATCGGGTCCCTGTCTCGATGGTGAAACTCGGCTTGGTGGAGAGTGTGGATCCGTCAAAACTGCCAAACATCATTGATGGAGCTCAGATGGAAAACATTCGCACAGGTCATAAGAAGCCCACCATCATTCCAAACAGTTTTTCTTCCCCTCGAGTTGTGTTACTTTGCTTTTTAGCATTTCAGCATTGAAGGCATGCCAGCGAGTAAGTGCTTGTGTTGAGACCCGTAGTGCAACTCAATTGTTGTGCTCCAGGTTACCCTGGCTTGCCTGGCTAGTGGTACAATCCCCAAATTACAACAAAGCAATGCTAGTGAGGTAATGCGGAATTTGGATTGACCCACCAACGACTGAAGCCGAGGACAATTACCGGGTTACCATCCATTACACGACAGTAATTTGCCGGCCGTTGCAAGGGGGCCGCTCCTTGTCTTATAAATAATGGATCATGGATGGAACTGATGGCGCGTCTAACTTAGTAAACACTAGTCTAAGCCGAAATTGACATTGGTACTATGCATCCAGCACCCGCTTCATGCACAAAGACCATAATGATGTGACATATCCTGCTTGAAGTAGTAAATCAATTGGTTTAAAAAACATATATATCCAGATACGCCATCATTTCAACCGACCCCGACCGTTTCTTCCCGGATTTTCAACATCCGTCTGCCAAGACACGGCACTTCCCGTCGTAATGGCAGGCTAGATATTTGAGTATACCTTAAGTTCAAGATTATCTGTACAAGTAACCGCATGGAGCAGGATATTCTATCTCCATGAAGTGCTAACAGTCGCAGCAGATGCTGGGACGGTGTAAGAGCGGTTGGGATCGCTCTCCCATGTCACGGTACCGGAACTGGTGACCTTGACGAACTTGTATTCAAAGGACGTTCCTGCCGGCAGTGATAGAGTGTAGGTCCATAATGGATTCGTGCTAGTGTACGAGGAAGCAGACATCGCAGGCGCACTGGCAACGGTCCAGCTGCCAAGTTGAGAGATGGAGCCGACAAGCTTGATGGTATCCCCGTATGCGGTCGTCACAGACTCACTGAATGTGACAGCAACTGTCCCAGTAGATGTCGCAGTCGCAGATGAAGTGGTCTTGGTAGCTGTAGAAGAGACCGTGGAAGAGACAGTCGACGTCTTCACGGTCGATGATGGGTTTGTCGAGCCGCTGCCACTGATAGCAATGTCGGCACAGGACAGATATATTTGACCCGTCTGGAAGGAATTCCACTTGAACTGCAACAGGGTGTGGTCTGAGCTATAGTCCGGGATCTTAATCTTCTTTGTAACTGTGTATCCGCCAGCAATGGTCGTCTTGCATGAACCTAGGGCTGCGTTATCGACACCTTCACAGCCACGACGGCTATCAGCGTTAAAAGCGTTGCAAGTGAACCAGTCGTTGCGGTAACAAGCTGTACCAGCGCTGCAGTCGGGATTATAGCCACATGTCTGACCTGAAACATCGGTACAGTCCAGGTTCCCGTCGTCAAAGCAATCCTGAGCCGCCTGCTTTTCGTCGGTGGTCGGGATGTAACCGGGGGTCAAGAATTTGTCGACAATGGTTTGGTTCTGGCAGATACGGTAGCTGAACATGCCACCGTGATCACCGTTGGCGTCAACACACCACTGCACATCAACCACCTGACCCGGCGTGTATGTTGCGACAGTCGACTGTCCCCAAGCGGCGCCCGGCGTGTTATAGTCTACGCTGACACGTGCATTGTAACCGCAAACCCCACTGCGGCCGACAGGGGCGACATCGAGGTCTGGCCAAGAGGCGACAGGCTCCAAGATTGTGCACTCAGGGCATGTGTCGGTACCATACTGGAATTATATAGTTAGGAACCGATCATCGTATTTGCTTGTCTTTGATGATCTTCACTTACTTCAAACCCAAGACGGGTACGACTGGACGGAATAGTAAGGTATCCGTGGCCAGCAACCGAAGAGGCGAAGATCAACGAGAGAATAGCGGGAGTCACCATCTTGAATGACTTCACGGCCGAGTAGAGCGATGATGATGATATATTTCTTGACTTGTGCGTGATGCAGACAATATAGGTAAAGAGGGAGACGGTCGCTTACTTATACTAATTCGACGCGGTCCATCCTAAAGAGTCACGATGGGCCCAACGTAAGTTGAAAGCGACAAAATGCCAGGCGGAGAAGACCTCTAGACAAGCCAGCGCGGCTTGAAAAACGTGCCACTATCATCAACAAGGACGAGAATCTACTTTCTGCTCCACTGGGAACTAAAACCAGCGAATCCCAACATGGCGGAGTTGTGGCGCACATGGTTCATACTTTTACCCATGGGGATGGTATGGGGTTGCCTTGACAGAAGGCCCGAATCCCTGGGCGGCAACCGCCATACTCTTTACTCCGGGTCTCATTCAAGTTCGCTGTTAACACGCGATAATGAGCTTGATTAGTTAGCCGAAATCGGCTCATTTATTTGTTCATCGAAACCCCCGAAAGTCTTCTTTTTCTTGGTTCAAGCACTAGTAGCGGTTTGACCAGCCGTTGCATACGGTCTGTATGGTCGAGGGGGGTATCAGAGAGTAGATTCGCCTTCGGCGGATAGACTTGTTTTGAGATGTGCGCTGCCCACGTGAGCACGAGAGAGGCCGAGATAAAGACAAAAGTTACGGGCCTTCCTAATTGCAAGCTCACCACTGAGGGCCAAGTTGAACCTTTGCAACCCCCCTGGAGATCGCTAAGTCGCTTGTTGCCGACACGTGCGCCGCGGTTGACGTTCAAATCTGGAGAACTCCGACAATGCTTTACTCAGAAGCCGGAAAAGCAACAGAGTCTGGGTAGTCTCGGTGCTTTTATCGGCCTCATGCGGAGCGACAAGCCGAGCCCCACGAAATAAAAAAATTGATGCTTAAAATGCCGTCAATGAACAGCTGCCAACCCCAGGTTTGTGGGGTAGATGCGTGGGGCTATAGTGGGCGCTATAACATCGCAAGCTTCCCCAGCGCCGTCTGAGGTGACATTCAGCCCGCTGTCCAGCTGGCTTGGCTACGAATGACATGCCGGATGTGCACAAGGTTCACACTAAGCATGTGCAGGTAGCAAATTTCGAGACTATGCGATAAATTTGTGTGATTCTCATGCCAGTTCCGCTGGGCACATTCTAGGCCGTTACGCAGATATCGGGTGCCGATCCTATAACCAAATCTTGTATTCTTAGGCGGTGGTTAGCGCCGAGAGATCCTCTCAGGTTAGATCTTGAGTATTCCGTCATGATTCCATACTGATGACGACCACAGCTAGACGCTGTAGCATTTTCTGGGGCTTTGACGCCACTCACACCTCGTGCAACAACGGATGTTTCTAGCTTTATACTTGGAACGTCATATTGAAACCACTTCATCTAATTCGTGCGGTGTTTTAATTGGGTTACCGAGTGCAGTTTTTGTATTTGGGTGATGAAAGCACCAGTATCATCGGATCAGAATGCTAAAGCGCTTAATATCCGCACTGATATTCGCCCGTTTCCCGAGATTCAGCATTCAACCCCCTGATAACACGTTAGAGGCCGCCATCTGGTGGGAGAAAAAGTGCTAGTCAATAATGACCGACCATAGGACAACGTTGTGTAGAAAACCCACGAGCTTGAGAGCTTAATGAGGTTGGGCCTTGCGAGGTTGCAAGGCTCAGTCGGGTTCTTGAGATAATGAGGTCTACGTAAGCGACGTGGCCGGCGTTACTGCGGTGCACTATGGTTTTCAGACGCCTTCTCTGCGACTTGAAGTCACAATGGCTCGTTATCGGTGGGCAAATTAACGAAGATGGTGTGCCGACAAAGCTATTCTAGGGATTGTACACGTTGCCCTTGTGGCATCCCATCAGATCGACCAACTCAGATCGATAGCCAGAGATCAGCTGGACATACAAGAAAGCACTGGCAGGGAACATCAGACTCCGACACCTCACAAGCTCTGAAGCGAGGCAATAAAAGATATGGTGTTTGTGCAATGGCTGCCGCCAGCGTGAATGCGACTTTGAATCGACGAAAAATGCCTCAAAGCTTCGAAGGCATGCTCATGTCTTTTCCCAGTCTGCTGCTTGGAGTTATTGCCACCTGTGTGTCAGGCCACGGATATACGCCTCACCCTTCAACTTCCACTCATCAGTCTCCACCAGTTTCTCTTCTCCGAAGCACGAAAAGCGTGCAGCCACTATCAAGGGTTTCTATAACGTCACTCGGTTCACTTGAATTTGGAGCAAGACCAAGAAACCCGTCTTCGGTTATCGCTAAAGTTTTAACCTTTAAGAAAGGAATGTAAGCAAGCCATTCGCTTGATTATATGATGCAACATCACAATGCAAACCGTCAATGCTGACATCGACTGCTGGCCAATATTTCTGTATCATGACTGCTACTGTTTACAGGATAACAAATCACATTTTCCTGGATTGTATATTGCATGTATTGGCTAGTCGCAAACTCTTCATTGTGCGACTCATCGCCAGTAACAACCCTCCATTTGATAAGACACAGACTTTAGACAAAGGAAAAGGTAGGGCCCTGGATAAGGGAAGGGAGATATATACAATATATCCGCGAAGCGAATGTCTGGTGGCAAGATGTCGCTTTGGCTCGCGAAATCGAAAGTCACCGGACGCGAATTGTTCAAGACCAAGCCGTGTCTTTGCCCATGTTGATCTCATCGGCTGTCCAGGTAATGCCGCCGTCAGAAGTTGTGAAGCCAGTGGAAGTCGCGACGTTGAGAGCCGGCTCGACGGTATCAATCGCCTCGTTAAAGGTCAAGGTCATGTTTGTCCAGCCTACATCGTTGTTAGTTCTGGAGCTAGCTGTCCCTTTGCAGATTTGAAACTTACTGAATGCAGGGAGAGTGCCACAGTTGGCGTCGGAGCATTCATTGGCGCTATAGATAACCCCAGGCTTCATTCCCTGGGCTACACAATGTGTTAGTTGTTTTTTCCCATTATTCATGGAACCAGTGGTTAGCAAGCTTACAGTCAGACTTCTGCGAAACCAGTTCTCCGTTGATCCAGACCTTCTGGTCGATATAGCTGGTCGATGAGTTGACAGCGACTACATAACGTCAGTCAGTTCAGAGCACACCACAACACAAAAAAGTCGGCTTATCGTACTCTCAAAATCGAGAACGGCATCGGACGGCACTACAACATAGGATTCTCCCTCCTGCCCGGAAGGCGTATACGTATTAGCGGCAACACACCACTGAGTCTCGTCTGCATCGCAGCCGCAAGACTCATTGTCGAGGCACCAGTTCAGCAGGGGCTGAACCAGGTTCTCGTTGTCAACGTCCTCTGATGACTGCTGCACGCCGACCCAGATCGAGAGCCACAGGCTGGTGTCGGAGCTGTCGAACCCAGTAGGCACGCTTGGCGCGCTCAAAGAATAGGTCGCCTTCGTGATATACTGGCCTCCGGAGAAAGGGCCGAGGTAGAACGAGTTTCCAAACTCTGCGCGTGCCACCTGGGCAAGGCAGATGGCCGCCGGGAGAAAGTATTGACGCATCGTGACCAGCACGTTGTTCTAGTGATTGTATCTGTAGTTGGAATATAGATGAAGGACTGCAGATGCCCAGAACATGTCAAGTCTTGTCCAGATCATAGGCACGGATTGAAGGTATTTATTGAAACTGTACTATGGGTCCGAATTCTATTCATCAATGCATTTGCGGCAGCTCCATAATCGTCAATCACAGTTGGCGGAGACGCGTGGCGGCTGGCTTACGTAGGGAAGTCATCGTGAATTAATGTAGTCTATTTAAGTCCTAATCTTCATGAAACCGCGACTCCTCTCGCACTATCTAGTAGGGAGGTATGCTGCCCTGCTAGCACTCGGCCACCCCATCATTGGTGGGTCTACTTATGGCATGTTCATTCCTAGCGACGCTCCAATTCATTTGCCCCCGATCATTAAGCTCGGTCTCAATTTCCGCTGGCTGTCAGCCAGTGAACAAGCAATTTTGTATTGCCGTATTTGAAAAGAGACGTCCCAAAATAAGACCTGGGCGAGTTCGCATCGAGGCGCACTTGCATTTTAACGTTGTAACAATTCTATCAAAACGGAGGTTCGATCAAGACGGCGAGACAGCCCTGACAGATGGTCGTGAAGGCAATTGGAAGTTATTCGATTCGTTGGATTATTTGTTTCATATTACACGAGATCTGACCGACAATCAGTGTCGTTACCTAATCACTGAATCAATGTCACAGTAGACGAGCCAGAGCCAACAGCTTTGACTTGTGCACCGATCTCTAATGGGTTACCCTCATAGATGATGAAATCTTCAGCGGCCTCGGGGGACTTCAATCCAAGGATCTTGTAGACGTTGCTGCTGACCAAATCTAAGGCATCCTTCTGCCCAAGTCTGCCTTCTCCGTTCGCGTAAGCAATACCAGCGAGGACAGCCAGGTCGCGAACCAACCAATCCTCCTCGAGCCCAATAGCCGTGACAACGCCAGCATCAATCAGTTTGTCAATAGCGGTGCCGTTCGTCAATGGTGCGCCGGTAAGTGCGCGGCGCTCATCCCAACTAGCACGATAAGACAACAGAGGCGACAGAACAACGCCAACCTTGGCAGCAGCCAATTCATCTGCGACAAGATAAGATTCAGCACCGCCGATAATCACGACTGTGATTGTAGAGCCGCTAGCCTCTTCAATCTGCTTCTTCAGCTTCAACGCGCCAGCGATGCCATCAACGCTCTGGACGGTGAGAGACAGTGGTAGTTCGCCATTAACGACCTTCTTCAGATATGCCTCCTCAGTGAAGGCATCGGCTGCGGTAATGTTACCAGCGTCGACAGCCTTGAGCAGTTTGTGACGAAGGGCACCCAGTGCGGCGGAGACAGATCCTTTGCCACTCTTGGAGGCATTGTCGAGCGTCCAGTGTACAGCAACATCGTCAGCGAAGATTGCACCCTCCTCGAGAGTGTGAAGTGCACTCGTCTTGAAGCCCACACTGGTACCAAAGTGTGTTCCCTGGCCGCTGAATTTGGGGGCAGTGATCGCACGGGTGACACCATATCTGTGAGCGAACTGTAGTTTCTTCGAATCCAGACGAAGGCCGTCGACACCGCGGCTGAAGTTTTCGGTGCTTCCTCCATTGTCGGTATCCCGCTCGGCGTCAATCGCATTTAGGCCGATCAATGAGCCAAACGCAACGAATCCCTTGCTAATATGTCCGTTCTTGAGGTGAACAACCTTGACACCAGATTTTGACGCTGCTTGAAGCTCTTTGGCGCACGAACCAATGCACTGAATCTTGCCATTTGAGATAGAGACGGTGAAGTTCTCGCTCTCCAATGATTGAGCAATGTCTTTGGGGAGGAGCGGTAGGAAAGACGTGGATACACCAGTGAAAACAACGTCCGTGACTGCAACAGGTTCTACTGGGATCTCTACCGGCTCTCTGGCTGCATCTATAGGAGCAGCATGTGGCTTCGCCAGCTCGACAGGATCTTCAAACTGTGCGGTACCATCAATCCATACTTGTACAGGAGCGGCACCGATGCTTAGCGGATCACTATCCCAAACAGCAACGTCGGCATCGTATCCGGGCTTGATCTTTCCAAGTCGCTGTCCAAGCCCTAAGCGCTCAGCGGGTGCAGTTGTCACAGCAGCGAGCGCAGCGTGGTAAGGAAGACCGTAGCCGAAAGCTTTAGCAGCCTCGAAGAGAACATGCTGGGCATTGAGAACAGGGTTGTCACTGACGTAAATGGGCGTCAAGCCATTCTCATATAGAATTTTGCCTGCATACTCGGATCCAACGTAGCTCTCCGCCTTGTACCACATGTTGTCCGCGAAAAGGGCGGATGCAGGCGGTGAAGGACCCCAGGCGCGCTTCAGGATCTCGGGGACAAGGAAGGTCTGGTGAGCATGATGGAAGGCACGGATGGGAAATTTGAACTCGTTCGTGTGGTCGACAAAAGCCTCCAGGTCGGGAATTGTGTAACAATGGGTGTTGATGTGGACTTGTCCTCGAAGAGCGGCACTGAGCGATTCCCACTTCAGCTCCTGTGGGAGGTAAGTAGACATAGTATGAACACCATTCGCATAAGCCTGAGTACACCAATCGTCTTGTGACCGAATGAGATTTGCTGCCTGCTCAAAGGCATGACGAAACTCCCACGATTCTCCGAGTCTGCTGACAGGACCATGCTCGCCGACCTTGCCGTAGACTCGCTTTGCATTTTCTCCGCAAGCCATCTTCATGTAGCGCCAGTTTCGGTCAGGATCAGCCAGCATGTCCGTTGCTGATGTTTCATTTCGGCCGTCTGCCTTCCCGACAGCATGCTTGATAACGAAGGCTTCACCGCCGATGTTGTTTCCTGAGCCAGGCAAGACGAGACTGGTTGTGACACCGCCCGACTTGATGACCTGAATCTGATGGTCAAGAGGGTTGATGCCATCGATGGATCTCACGTAGGGTGTGATATCAGAAGACATCTCGTTGGTGTCCTCGTTGCCGACAAGCTGTGGAAGCGAGTCCACGCCGGAGTGGCTGTGCATGTCGATGATTCCAGATGTGAGCTGTCGACCCTCTGCGTCCCAAACGATAACATCGGAAGACAGAGCACTCAGGTCGAGGTCTTTACCGACCTCCTTGATTAGACCGTGCTCCAAGTAGACATCCGCGACGATCCACGAAAAGCCCTTGCCCGCGTGCGCATCTTCAGGACTGGTACCCTCTTCAGGCTCGCCCACCCAGACGGTAGCATTCTTGATGAGCGTTGGCTTATGGCCATCGATGTAACGCGCATTGCGCTCACGGCCGAGGCCAATTGGGTCCTGCGGCTTCGACTGCAGCCTGGAGCAAACCGCCAAATCCGCCTGGAGCTTCTCAATAGACAATATCGTCACAGGCGCCGTGATCTGTCTCCACTGCGCGTATCCGATAAAGCCAAGACATGCCAGCGCTAGATACTTTAGGCCTCGCGACCGGCGTAGCGACCGGCGCTTGCGCCATTGCTGGCTCTCTACAGCGCTGTATGGTGGCAGCTCACCCAGACCCTTTTCAGATTCCATCTCGATTGTTGTCCTTGAACTGGATGGAAAAAAGAAGGAAAAAAAAGAGAAGGAAGTTTATCAATTCGTTTCCATCGGATCAAATGCTCCATGATATCACCATTGAGGCTAATCACGCCTTAACTTAGAAGAGAAGGTCATGTCGCATTAGAGTGGGGTTCTGGGGAACCAGCCCCTCGATTGTCATGAACCCCTGGACGATTGCGCGACTTGCGTGAGAGCTTCGAGTATTAGTTAACTTGAATTATCCCAACAACAAGAAGAACAACTTTGTTAATGTAACTATTTTCCCCCCTTCTCTTCGCGATGAATCGCTTTCTACGTCTATTTTGAACCCAAGTCTTTGGATGTTTCTGACCATGAAAATCGTGGATATAGCAATATACATTGAGACGTATTACGAGACTCGTATAGTCGTTTAGTTCTTCCTCCCACGTCGGTTCAATGCATCCGATATAAGTGGCGCGTCATCGCAGCCTGGCAAGATGATTCCACAAGACCTCTCAACGCTTATGCGATCCGCACGTTAGGTCGGTTGGCAGGCGGCATGAAACGGAGCCGACTGTACAGAAGAATATTTCCGTGATCGCAGGTGCCAAGACTTCAGAGATTGAAATCATATGAAATAATACGTCAAGTTCTAGCAACAGCTGTGATTGGAACGCGGTATAGCCCGTGGTCTATCAAAATCCTTAGGCTACACAACAGCACCCAGTGGGACTCGAAGAGCAATTGAAAGCTGCCTTGAATTGTTAGCCATTTAGAGTACAAATTTAGGCATTTCTATAGTAGCACCATTGCTATACAAAAAGAAAAAGCAGAAATTTTGACTCCGTTGGATGGGGTTAACGCATGTCAAAGAAAAGGATTCGTGCCATAGCATCTGATGTTGTGATTATACCAAGTTATAACACCACAGCTAAGGGTGATGACGTGATTGGACGGTGTTACTCGTGACACACTCGACTTCAATTAAAATACCTACAAAAGCGCGGCAAAGCAAGGTACATGACGTGCGGCGCGCCATTAGCAATCCGAAACTATATTCTGATCTTGTCTGCTTTCCAACGATAATAAGATTCAAACAAAAATGGCATCAAACACTCCAGCGTCTGCCAAGCCCCAGGGTCCTTTCACAGGTGGCTGTGCTTGCCGGACGATTCGCTATAGTCTCCCCTCACGTCCGATATATATACACGCGTGCCATTGTCGGTACTGCCAGCGCGAGACGGGATCCGCGTTCGCGCTGAACGCCATGTATGAAGCCGGCCTGGTCAATGTCACCACCCCCGCACAGCCAGAGCTCGTCCCGACGTCGACTGAGTCGGGCACTCCACAGACCATAGCGCGATGCCCTCACTGCCGCGTGGCCGTGTGGAGTAACTACGGCAAACATGGCGGGGACCACATCAGGATCATCCGGGTAGGCACTCTCGACGAGCCGGATGTGGCGGGGTTCGAGCCGGAGATGCATATCTACACCAGCACCAAACAGCCGTGGGTGGTGTTGACGGGTGAAGTACCATTTGTGGATGAGTTTTATGATCTACCGGACTATTGGCCACAGGACAGGCTGGAAAGATTGAACCGGGCATTGGAGGCTAGCCTTAATTGATACCTGGGACAATGAGACGG
Source organism: Truncatella angustata (assembly GCF_020726525.1). Taxonomy (NCBI): domain Eukaryota; kingdom Fungi; phylum Ascomycota; class Sordariomycetes; order Amphisphaeriales; family Sporocadaceae; genus Truncatella; species Truncatella angustata. The sequence continues at coordinate 696,953 of NW_025763386.1, forward strand.
TTCTGAAGCATAGCCGGGTATCCCAGGTCGTAGACTTCAGATCCTGTCTATTACCTAAGCATGGCAACAGCCACAACTTCGGCACAGTTCTTGGATAGGAATCCTGCTTTGGTAGCTCATACACAGATGGAGGGACAAGTTGACGGGTTTCTTTGTAGATCGCATCCCAAAGCGACTGCATCTATAGTGGAACGATTGGCTGTGTCTACATGCCACAAGGCAAGTCAGTTGTGCTATGCCTCGTCATACCGCCGCCATTGGCTTCATCGGCAATCTTGAGATGATCTCGAGCACACGCGAATACCCTGTACCGACGAATGCAGAGCCATGGCCGCTTAGTGCTGCCATGTTAGCCCACAGGTAGTGACAGGTATGCATACGTTCAGATTGGCGATTGGCATTATGTTGGTGAAATGGAAGATATTCAAAGTTGAGTCAGCCACTTTGAATGTCTTGGAATATATGAGCCAACAAGAACAGCTCGATCGAATCCCTATATGAAACTCTCAATAGCCTTCCAGAAACCCTCCGGGTTCTCGCACATTGGCAAATGCCCAGCTTCAGGCACAATCGCAAGGTCACTACCTTTAGCACCAAGATTGGCCTTGAAACCATCCATCGCCTTGACCAGAGCACCCTTTCCGTCACCCTCTCCGACGACGAGTAAGCCGGGAACCTGGCAATCCTTCATTTCGGCCTTCATGTCGTAGTCCCAGAGAGCTTGGCAACCATACCTGAAGCCCTCAATGTCGTTGGTGGCGACCTGCTCCGTAATCCATTGGACAGTCTCCGTCTTACTCATGGTATTAGGGTGGAACCACCTCTCGACGGTCTGACCTGCGAGCTTCTCAATGCCAGGACTTCCATCTTCCAGGGGAGTCTCTGCTATAGAAATCCGTCCCTTCCATGCTTCCGTGTTTGCAGCACTCGAGTTGACATTGAAATCGCAAGCGACGAACTTGGCCAGCCTTTCGGGATATTTGAGCACAAACTTCAGTGTCGTTGCTCCACCCATTGACACGCCGATCAAAGTATTCAGCTTGGGGATGCGCAGAGCTTCCAGGAGGTAGCTTAAATCATCAGAGACCTTATCAAGGGTGACTGGAGTAGGTGATGGTATGGAGTGTCGCCCTCTTGTGTCATAGCGTAAGATTTGGTATTGTGGGCGCTTCTCCTTCAAGATGGCCACGAACTTATCCCACATATGCAGAGACGTGAGGAGCGAGTTGCAAAATGCGATGACGGGTGCCTTCGGGTCAGGGTTACCTTCGAGCTGATATGGTATCGACAGACCGTCAGGGGTCGTGATATATGAGGTGATTATGGGCTGCGGGTCGTTAGTGGTAGTGGTTTTGGCGTCTGCGGCCTTGAAGGATGAAGTCTCAGCTGGTAGCTGGGATAGGGAGGAAAGATCCCTCGGTGCCGGTCCGAAGACGTAGAACAACCCGAAAACCCGTCTGTCCTTGATATTCGCGTACTTCGAGGTGACCTCGTCTTTCCAGGGAGTCGAAGTAGCCGCTTTGAACTCATGACCTCCAAGGCCGTTCTCCTTGGTGTAATCGTGTAACGCCCATATATGTGTAGGACTTCCCGACTCAAGAGTTGAGGTCCTGAACACTCGGGATCGTAACCAGCCCGGGACTTTCGACAGCATATCGATATGTTCTTCCTTGTACCACTTCAAGACCTCGGCTTCTGCTTGCGCTGCTTCGCCCTTGAGCTCAATCTGTACAACAACCAGTGCCAACCCCTCGGCCTCGTCGTTCGTCAACTTTTCGATCGGGATGAATAGTGGAGCTTGCTTAGCCGTCACTAGGTCCCAGAAGTATCTGTTGACAGCAACTTGACCAATTGTTTGGGCTTCTCGCGGGGATCTATTTGCTCTAAGTGTCGTGTATGTCTCTGTTTCCAAGTGTGACATAGCAGTCACATCGTATGCAGCAAGGTAAATCGGTTCTTTCCCGTCAATCTGTCGGTATCTCAGTCCATTCGTGAAGATCTGCGGCAGGCGTAGACGAGTCGGGCCATGCTCATTGTTATACCATTCGTGAAATTGTGCTTCGAGCAGCTCGGGCTTCGGCTGCATGGTCACACAAAGCATACCAGGGGGAGACATCTTGGAGAGAATGCAATGAGAGGGTCAATTCTTACTATGGCGAAGAAGAATGGGCAAAGTTTGTCCGTTCCCAGAGGCGTCTGTATATAGTTTGTTGAACAGAGGGCTTCCGGGGAACGCGGGGTAAACTTTTACCCCTAGAACTTTGCGATGGAGAATTCGATCCTCCAGTCTTTTAGATGAGAGCATCGGGTCAGTAGTTGACTCCCCCCATACCTTGAGGGGGGGATGCAACTATGAGGATTTCTCCTAGACGACATTCTTGCGCCGGTGCAGACCAAGTGTCGAGGGCTCAATCGGTTAGGTTGCTCGGCAGATAACCGCGGGGAAGCGTAATCATCTTTGTTCCGCATACGCAGTGGACCCAGTGGTCGCCGAGACCCGGACAACACCAGAAGAACAGCGCTTTAGCCACTCTACAGGAGTATTCCTGTACATCGTTGTTCGCTAGATGCACAGATATTGAAAGTGGGCGGATCTTCGCGCTGCGTTCATTGATATGCTACGATGAACACATACCAGGCTGCCATGTCTTGCTCCGGTTATGACGCTTTGGTTGTGGCCCCCATTCGACACTGTGAGATCGGACTCGGAGAGTTTCGCAAACATGTATGCTGGAAACCCTCCGGACGGCATGGTGCAAGGACTCTCAAACAAAGCTGTGACCTCGGGATAACTATTACAGGTACAATTCATTTTGCACGTGCTTGAAGAATATGAATTCCTCCGGCCGAAATGCTCTTCGGCGGACGGCTTGTGATTGTTGTCGCCAACAACGACTCAAGTGCTTGCGTGACGAGAACCAGGCCAACTGTCAACGATGTATCCGTCTGGGGAAGCCCTGTCAGATGGCAGCGACAAGACGTCCCGGTCGGCCAAGAAAATCGCGACAGAATCCTCCAGCTGCTGCTTCAAGCGTCATAAGGCCTACGACGCCAGAATCGGTTCCTGGCACCGACCAGGCAATGCCGTCAAGTCTCGCACTTGATGACATTAGCAGCATTGTCCCAAATCTGCTTGAGCAGGATAACGTCCATGATGGCTTGGACGTGGTTAGGATCCGGACCAATAACGACTTTAGGAATATCGACATCTTCAACCCTCTCGCCAGTTCTGTACACGGAGCAACACCAGGGACCATGAAACAGATGTATCCCGTGCTGGACATGCATCAATGTCTCAAAGACCTGTCAGAAATTAACATCGAGCTACATGCACAGTGGATCGAAGCCAGGCGCAGGTGGGTTGACACGAGGTCATTACCCGACCTCTGCCCCAATCCTACATACGTGGACGTGTGTAGCTATGCATTCGCAGAAAGGACACTCGCATCATTTCAGAAATTCTACGATGCCATCAACAACGTGGAATGGATTATCCGCAAGCATGCCCCAGGCCGTGACACCAGTGATATATTCGACATGGAGAGCAATGCCGAAATTCATGGGGAGGCGTTGGGTCTGTTTACTGCCACGGCGTTGACGGAAAGGTGCTGGGAGAAATTGTTCTCAAGGCCGTCTCGCTCTAGTTCGACATCAAGACCAACTACGCCCGCGACTGCGCTTGTCAAGGTGATTATCAACTGTTATGTACAGCTTATCAGCATTCTCACGATGATGTGCGCGAAGATTCTGAACAATCTGAAATATCTCAAGAGCAACGAGGCAGTTGATATCAACTCGGTCCGTTTCTTCCAAATTGGCAGCCTCTGCGTATGGGACGCACGGCTTGAGGGATTGATGTTTTGCACCATGATTATACATTACCTCGATCGGAGCCAGAGGATATTAGGCCTGCTACCAGGGCACAGACGCCAAAGCGTTCAGGTTCAGTGTCCGCTACTCGACCGCCCGCAATATCGCGATTTGTTGGAGAAGGAGCTCGAGAGCGTAGATAGCAGTGGCGGGCCCAGTCCCGAGAAGATCAGAGATGTTGTTGAGGACTTGCGAAGGGCTTTAGAGGCGGACCCTTCATGGTAATGAACCCAAGGACATGGTTGCAGGCCATCAGGAATCATTGACTGCCTCTTAAACAACATGCGCACTTGCCTTGATCTCACATGCGAGCATTCGTCCGATTAAACAGAAGTAGTCTTCTCATATATTCATCTTCAACACTAAAGATGTGGGTTTTGAGATCTGACGAGGCCTCTGAGAGAGACTCTCGTTTCTGAGTTGACACTGTGTTGAAAAGGAGCTTCACATGATGTGCGATAAATGCAGCCTATGTTGTGCATCCCACCATCATGCAGCAGCCAATCACACAACCCAGCTCCTTACCAGCATCAGCTCCCTCCCTCCGCCTCTCCCGCTTTAATCGCAATGTGTCTGGCCCTGCTCATCCAAATCCCGAACATGAGAACTCAACACTCCATGACCATCATGCCCTTTTCGAGGCGCTGGCCTTCGCTGCACGAGGTATTCTATGAAACATGAGACTCATCAATTGCGCCACTGGCAAGCTGGAAACCGTGAGGGACTGGCCCAGAGGACAGCGACCGCCGTACGCAATCCTGTCGCATACCTGGACGCAGCATCATGAGCCCGAGGAGGTTTCCTATAAAGATTACCTCTCTGGCCGGCCGGCCACGAAAGAGATGAACTGGGCAAAAGTGGACAACGCAATTGGCATCACGAAGGCCGACCCGCAGCGGCTGAACTACCTATGGATCGATACCTGCTGTATCGACAAGGACAGCAGCACCGAACTGAGCGAATCCATCAATTCAATGTTCAAGTGGTACTCAGAAGCGGCCGTGTGCTACGTCCACCTTGCGGACTTTGTAGCCCAGGAGAAAGCGGCCGCCGACAAGGACACTGACGATTGCAGCAGCGAGGCCGTGCCGGGCTCGAGCGGTGCAGTGCTGGCCTCCAGACTGGGCAGGAGCCGCTGGTTCTATAGGGGCTGGACGCTGCAGGAGCTCGTCGCGCCACGGGTGGTCAAGTTCTTCGACCGGGGCTGGCAGTACTTCGGGAGCCGGCAGGACCTTCGTTTCGAGTTGGATTTCATCACGGGCATCGGCGAAGACGTCCTGGCGGATCCGACGCACCCGCGGCTCACGCGGGATGTCCAGAGCATCTTGCGGGGGTTGCCGCTTGCCAGGAAGATGTCGTGGGCGGCAACGCGGAAGACCACGCGAGAAGAGGACACGGCCTATTCGCTGCTGGGAATCTTTGGCGTGAGCATGCCGCTGCTGTACGGGGAGGGCCACCGAGCGTTTCTGAGGCTGCAGGAGGAGATCATGAAGGCGCGCAACGACCTGTCGCTCTTCGCCTGGGAGTCGGTGCACGGCGAGAAGCCGAGGATGCGTGGCGTCCTCGCCGAGTCGCCGCGCGAGTTCGCCAACTGCGGGAACATAGTACTGTCGAGGCAGAGAAACTACGACCCGGAGTTCTCCCTCTCCAACAAAGGTCTGCGGATCACGGCCCCCCTGCGGACGTTTGGGGAGTCAGACCCCATCTTCCTCGAGCTCGGCTGCTTCAAGGCGACGAAGGACGGTAAGAAGTGGTGCAGCATCCAGCTGATGCAGATCGTCACAGGCCAGTACGTGCGCATCAGCTTTCGCGACGACGTCGTACCGGGACGAGGGGCTTCGATACCGGCCAGCCAGCTCTACATCACGACGACGGTAGAACAGCTAGAGGATGCTATACTGGCGTCACGCGTCGGTCAAGGACACGCTTTCCGCTTTGTACTAATCAACCAAAACTACTTTGCGCGGATAGGCGTCTCGTACAGTGCCGCCTGGGATGTCGCCGCCTGGGATGAGGAGGCCGAGGCTTTCATCACCAAAGACCACGCCCCTTTTGCGGGTTATGTCAGGTTCCAGACCCAGGGCCCGCCTGGCGCGTCGCCCAGACGGTTCTCGGTGGCATGTGGCGTCGACCCGCTGCAAAGACTCTGGGTGCAGGTGGCGAGGCACGAGAGCCAATTCTACGACCCGGAGAATACGTACGACCTGTACCACCTGATGAAGGAGAACGCCTCGACTGAGAGCTGCCTCCGTGTCGAACTCCACGACGAGGACGAGCGGCCTCTGGGACAGGTCCTGGAGATCCGGGCCGCGATCAGCGACTCATCGTGCGTCACGCTGAACGGGATGCAAAACTTCCAGATCACCGTTCGAGCCGTGCTTCTCGACAGCCCAGCTGGTTCTGGGCACTTCCGGCGACACGTAAAAAAGTATTTCACATCGTGGGGCAGGCCTCGCCATAGTATCACGCCGCACACCTCCGCTCCGGCAGCGGGCAAGTCGGAATCGACTGAATATAGTAGCTAAACACCTATGTAGAAAAAGTAATACCTGTCTTGTAATAAACCCTCTATCTACTACTGTATAAGGAATAAGATCACGCTCTAGAGCATTGGAACAAAAGAAGGCTACAATCACAAGGTGTGAAAACCTCACGGCAAGACGAAAGGATTCAGGAGGTTCCGTATAAGCATAATATTAGCAACAGAAATCATTGGCCTTAACCATGATGCTTACGCACTCTAATCACCGGCCAACTGATACACGCCAGCAACTACTACAGAAGCCGTTAACAAGGTCGGATTAGATCACGCAGTAGCTAGACAGCAATTGGAAACGACTCGTGGTACAGCACGACTTTTATGCTCTCTAGTAGCAGCACCTAGCTAGTTAAGAGGTCAGACTCTACACGAGAAGGTTGACGAGTAAACAGTCTGTCACAGGGAGCACTCATCCGGTCATTTGATACAAAGAAGTTTCGTGTCAGATAGTCGTGCAACATGTATCATCAGTCTATCCACGGCCGCGAACGACCTCTAGTTCTATAGAAAATATCTTGCGAGCGTCATTCTACACCAACTTTGCCCGCCGTGTCGAGTCAAGGAGGCCTAGAAGGACTTGAGCTCGCCGTCCTTGAGCTTACCGGCACCGACGAGTCTCTTGGCCTCCTCGGTCCAGACAGCCTTGATCTCGTCGGCGACCTTCAAGCCGTTGAGCTTGCCGGCCAGGGCAGCGATCTCATCGGGGTCGATCTTGGCCTGGATGGTCTCGACGTCGCCCAGGACGGCGTCGACCTGAGCAGCGCTGGCATCGCCACCGCTGGCGAAGTAGTTGGCATCCTTGACACTGCCCTTGAGAACGCGCTTGTTCTTCTTGACAGCGGTCTTGGCAGCCTCCTTGGCCTTCTTGCTAGCCTCACGGTCAGTCTTAGCCTTCTCCTCGGCCTCCTTGGCGGCCTTCTCCTCAGCCTCCTTCTTGAGGCGAGCGTCCTCCTTGGCCTTCTTCTCGGCGGCCTCCTTCTCGAACTTCTTCTTGTTCTTGGCGGCGTTGGCCTCCTGCTTGAAGCGCTTGATACGCTCGTCACCAGCCAGACAGTCGTCTACGAGCTTGCGGAGACGGGCGTTGTCCTCGGCCTTCTTCTTCTTGCGGGCGTTGAGGTTCTTGCGCTCCTGGTGACGCTTCTGGTCGCGGTTCTCGTTGTCGTCGGGGACATCCTCGTCGAGGTACTCGAAGGACCTCCAGGAGTCGAAGTTGTAAAAGAAGTTGTAGAAAGCGTCGACTTCCTCCTTGGAGGCGTCCTCGCCGCCGAAGGGAGGGACGGGCTGGGTGCGGCTGAAGCGCGCCTCGGACTTGAAGACACGGCCCCAGACCTTGTAGAAGTTCTTCTGGGCGTCCTTCTTGGCAGGGGGTTCGACGTCGGCCTTCTCGTCGACGGAGTCGAACTGGCGGCGCTTGACAGGGTCGAGGAGGACCTCGGTGGCCTTCTGGATGCACTTGAAGAAGTTGTCGTCCTCGGCGGCACCGGATGCGGCCTTCTTGTCGGGGTGGTGCTTGAGGACCTTCTTGCGGTGGGCGCGCTTGATCTGGTCCTCGCTGGCCTTCCATCGGTACTTGGAGAGACCCAGAACCTGGTAGTGATCTTGCGACTGTAGAAAAGGGAAAATGTCAGCGTCTGCGTGTCGGGCAAAGACACACGAGAATTGAAGTAGAGTTGAAATAAGAATAAAACCATGCTCGCAAACATACCTTCCAGTCCTTGGCCTCGCGCTGGAGCATCATGGGGTCCTCGTCCTCGCTGACATCGCTGTCGTCGTCCTTCTCGATCTGCTTGGCGGAGTTCTGGGCCTCGATGCGGTCATCCTCGGAAAAGGTGCGCTTGTGGCGGGCACGGCGGGCGTGGGCGAGGAAGTGAGGGCCGACGGGCTCGATGGTTCGCTTGGTGGAGGAGGTGACGGAGGCGACGGGCTTGAAGTCCTTCTCTGCGGACCAGCCCTCGGGGAGGGCGGGCAGAGGCCGTGATACAACAGTTGCGGAAGCCATGTCTGATGTGCCTTTCTTACTGCGATTGAGATGATCACAGCGACAAAAGTTTCCAATATAAGAATCGGAATCGGGATCAGGATCAGGATTCAGGTAGGAGGAGCGTGGGGCATTTTTGGGGGAAATATTTTTTTTCTGGGGACCGGAGCAGGGATCGATTGGCAAGGCCGCCACAGCAGCGCTCAAGTCAGACTAATGTGTTCTATCTTTTCTCTCTTTCTCTCTCTCTTATTAGTCTAGACTAGACCAAACGTTAGAATATGAGCCGTGTGCGCCACAAGTCAGTCAGTCACCTCACCCTTTTACGCCACCATTCTTCTGCGACGACCCGTCTCTGGGGGGTGAAGACTAAAGAATACGAGGCCTCGGTCGCAAATCGATAGTAGACCATTACAGTATACAAATTCGAATTGACGAGTAATCACTAAACCCAACACCAACCTACAGGACCGCAGCATATCTACTCAGGACGACCTAATAAGGGATCAAAAAAGTATAAAATTATAGATACATCTCAATATGGCGGCGTTGGCAGCGTATAGACATCTGCTCCGTTCAGCACGCATAGCATTCCAAGGTACTTTACTTTACTTTGCTCTTTACTTTCTCCGTCTCGCCCCATGCATGTCCGCCATTGAGGCATAGATCTGACCTAGTCGACTTCCCAGGCGACGAGCCCATCCTCAACGCTGCACGCGCCCAGATCCGGGGCGGTTTCCGCGAACATGCATCGCTAGATCCCCAGAGCCCCGAGATCGACGGCCACATCAAGCACGCCCAAGACGTAGCCACGATCCTCAGAGAAAACGTCGTCCAGGGCAAAAGGGACGGAGACAAGTACAGTACGCCGAACCGGATCGCAACACAAGGAAGAACGCGAAGGGCTAACATGAGACAGAGCTGAGGATACACGAGCACACCGAGCGAGGCGACAACGACACGGTCAAGGGCGCAGGAGGAAAGGCAGTCAAGTTTGGTGGCGGCTGCTGTTCTAGCTAAGGCTGACGAGTCGCACCTCGGCCAACAACCAAAAAAAACACCGCTGTAACCATTAAGCCCGGAAGCTAATGTACTATGTATATGTACTATGAATGAACATGATACCCTCTGTACCATATCGGCATTGCCTTAGTAATGTCCCAAGCTAGTCAATTCTCGCGATACCAGTCACCACCGCTGATCGCCATGGTCACCACAAGTTCTAGAGACGAGGCAAAGGATACACCCTGGTTTCGGCCTGAATGGGTGGGCTTCTCTCAGGCCGCAAAGTCGGCAACTGAAGACTGTCGCAATAGTGCTTAGATTAACTAGGACGAAAAGAGGCGTTCTATGGAATGCTGGTTTCGCCCTGACTGGGCATCACTACGCTCTAGGTATTGCGATGCTAATCTTCATGAGGTGGCTCGGTCTGTGCAGGCGTGGCGGCCGGTGTGAATACATGATTAGGGTTAGCCACCGGTAAAGGCTTCACTGCCTCCTCGGGACCATCGCTGGCTTCTCCTTGGAATAGCGTCGCTTCGCTGTTGATGTTGCGCTGCTGCTGGGCGTGCTGGCGTGCAACGGTCCCGCGAACATCCCAATCGTCGGGCCGAGCGTAGCGGCAGGTGTTAGCCTCAGCCTCGTTGGCATGGCCGTGATATCGGCACCAATTGTCGTTGGGATCAGGTATGCCGTGTTCTGTGTTCAGTCCGTTGTTGGCACGACGGACAACCAATCTGAATATCTTGGCTAGGAAGGCGGATGGCAAGATTTGCAGATTGACGTGTTCCTAGACGTCATCATGGATCCTGGCGGCTGTCCATTCGAAGATGAATCTGCAGAGGTGGTTGTCCAGGCCGCCTGAACGCTCGACAGCGGCCCTGATTAGCGGCGCGTAGACCATTGTGTTACGCGGTGCGCAGAGGATTCGCTGCCAGACGAGCACGCAGTCACTGGCGAGGGTTGGGATCCTTCCGACGAGTGCAAAGCTGTAGACATCGAGCACCCGCCCTAGAACGTGCGCGATGGCATCGCAGCGGAAAGAGGCGTACCAAGGAGCGTTGGCGGGGATAGGCCGAGTAGAGAGCGCTTGGTCCTTAACCTGATCTTCAGACTTGACTTTCGCGTCATCATCCGAGGCTGAGCAGTTGTCGTATCTCAGCGCTTCGTCGACATCGATTTCCACGCCGCCACTTAAACCTCTCACCAAGACTCGTCCGCCATTGATCCAGTCAATGAAGCTCTCCAGGGTCTCCACTCGCCAATTGGGAAAATCGACGCAATCGCCATCACTGGTGAGTTCGATGAATATCGGCGCACGCGCACAAAGCACAGCTTTGTACACGTAACGCGTGCTGGTGGTCGTGCCATCGGAAACGGTCAGGCGGATGGGAATCTGCTGAGACGCGTATCTGGGAAAGGAGAGGAAAGGTCAGCGCCATTAAGATGAAGGAGAACTTATTAGATGACGTACGCATGGGTGTCTAAAGAACTGTTGCTCGCTGGAGGGTTTGATGCGCTGGGCTCCGTTAAGTTTGTTTCGTCAGCCATGATACCGCGATTGTTGCTTGTCTAAGGGAGTGAGCTTGATATTTTGTTGTGGTGTTGTGGTGTTGTGGTGTTGAGGTCAGGAATTTGTGGACTGAAAAGTGTTATTGAAGTTGAACCAGCTGCTGCTGGTCCAGTGGCATATGGATTTTGGTTGGGTTTACCGTAGATTTGAGTCGCCATCGCCGTAGCCATGTGCCGTCGATGTGGATTTGAATTGAATTGATGTATCAGCACAGCACATTTGTTCAAGCTCACTCGACAAAGGTTTACTTCACTTCACACTTATGTTCATGTAATCGGATCTATCAAAGGGCTCCTTCTAATTTTGAGATTTACTCCGACTTCACCTATGGGACTCATAACATTATCTTGGGATTATTCCATACTGACATCGAACTCACTATTCAGTTGTAATGTCGGTCTCAATTATTAAGGAACTAGTATCGTAATATCCTGTGTGTTGATCACATGCCTATTTGCTTAGCACTACCGTAGAGTGTTATTACCATGCTGGTTGTCTCAAGAACACCTCCCTGCGCTGACCTAAATCAAAGCATTTTGTTACTTGGTTGCCAATCCGTTCTTCTTTTTTCATAATCCGCTTTAATCTCTTGTTGCGTCCGTACTCGTCCGCGTCCAAGAATGCATGCGTCCTCTTCATCTGCGGTTTGATGTTCGTGATATCGGCACCAGTCTAAATTAGGATTGCAAAGCGCCTGTTTAGAGAGTCTGCGGTGTGTCATCTGAATGACTCCCACAAGAAGATCAAACGGCAGTTGACTTGTTTCGAGCTTATCCTCCGAGAATTCTTGATTGTAGCCATAGTCTGCCACCTGCAGATGTCGCAGTAGGTCTTCCTGGTCGAGCCTCCTCCCAACCCCGGACTATGACGCGATCACTTGGAAGAAGAGAAAGTCGATGGGCAAATCTCTGCCATTCGATCATTACATCGACCGCAAGCTTCGGAAAATTGTGGGATTTACCAAAGAGGTAGAGGTCCAACAACCGTGCTTGCACGCGGTTCTTTCTCCGCTTCATCACAGCATACCAAGGCGCAAGGCTGGGAGCGGATGAGCCAGGCGATGATAAGAGGCTGCCCAGAATATCAGGGGTACCTTATTGCTCTCTGATTGATGATCGGATGCTGATTGTCCTTCTGAAGGTCGATCTCGTTCATGTTTTTGCTTCGATCCGACCGAGATCTTCTGATTCGGTAATTCCATTGTAGAGCCGATTGGCAAAACCATCAAGTGTTTCTTCGCTAGCATCCAAGCTGAGAACGTTTGCTCTCTGTAAGGGCCTGTCGAAACTAGTCTGATGCCTCGGAGAGCCGTTGCTTGTAGAGAAACCACGATCGTTTACTTCCGGCCACCTGTAACTTCACACGCTCCTCGGTGCATCTGATCAGTCGGCACGGAAGATCTGAGGTAGGGGTATGCAATTCATTATTCCTATTTGTGTCCGGTGCTCTACTTACCCCCGAAATCCTAGGCCTGTTAGAGCTCGGATGCGACATTGTATGCTGGGGGCGATGGCCGGTTGTGTCAGTATTGATGTGTGTTAGGCTTGGTGCTGGCAGTGTCGTCTGCTGAACCGGTCTGCGATTGAGTGATTTCTAATTGACACCGATTGCCCGATTTTAATTATACGGACGACTATCCGCCAGTACCGGTGGCTGTATCAAGCATATTACTAGGAATTGTGATTGCTAGCGATAGTCTCATCTAGGCCGTCTCTTCCTGACTTTCAGCACATTCAATATGAAAATACTCCTATACTACCAACCATTAAGCTGTACTCTCAGTCGGTGTTCAACCTTGGTAGTATTTGTTCTCCTGTGGTAGTAGCTGTTCAGCAAGGTAAGATCATCACTTAGCTACATCGCGTAGCCATGTAACTATCATACATATCTAGCTACTGGAGACTCCTGTGATTACACCATGTTCTTGATTTCAGCAAATTCGCAGTCAGGAGTAGAAACCCAATGCTACCAGTTTTTATCTCATTTCCGTAGAATGAATATGGTTATTCCCATGGTAGTAATGCTTGCAATGCTATGTTGTCTGTACGCAAAAAGCCCGGCCGACCCCATGCATGAATATGTTATACACTAACGCCAAAGCCTACCGGCCGAATGCAGATATCCTAACCCCATTCCCCATTCCCCCTATCCTGATTTGACCACACTGTTACCTCCTGGTACGGCGACATTATTCTCAGCCTTCGGCGACACAGCACTCTTCTCAACCCCTGAAGCAATGAAAGCAGGCCATCTGTCTTCGACAACACCCGCAGCCAGAAGAACATTCCAAATTGCGCAGACAAGGATCGCACCGATCGTGATGAGATCGATGATATGCACGAACCACCATAAGTACTGCTTTCCAAGAGCACAGTTGACAAATTCGAACTTCCATTCCCACGTCTCTTCGTCGAACCAAGCACTGAGGAGGCCGGCGTTTCCACCGAACCCACCCATCATGCTACGGACGGTCAGCTCGCGCAGACCAGGGTGGCCAGGCTGTCCAGGAATATCCCTGTTCTGAGCATCACTCCATCGTACAGTCTCCCACTTGTGGTCCTCTGACGTCTCTTCGGTCTGGTTGATGAAGTGGTAAATATCGCATCCTTCGTGGTCATGCCCGTTCAGGATGACACCGCGCCGACCGTTGCCATTGCCCGGGGCGTTTGCGTCCCCGCTCAAACCGAAGATTCCCTCTAGGAAACCCTTGGATGCATCGGCGGATAGCTGGTATTGCTCCTTCACGCCACCGCCATCGTCGGATGAGTGAAAATCAAAGTATGGGGCGTCGACACATACTCCTTCCGGCTTATACAATGGAATATGGGTCAAAACCACAGTGAAGTGACCCTGGTATTCCACAGCAGCAGCGGTGTTGATCACGTCATTGACGAAGGAGTATGTATGATCCTGGAGCTCTGGGGTGATGGCAGGCGTGTCGAGATTCATATTGTTGATGACAACGATCCTGATCTCGGGTGCAAGGCGTGTAGAGTCTGGGTTTCCGTTCGCACCCATGATTGTGGCGCTTACAGTTTCGTTCGTGATAGGCAGCTCGAATCGAAGCTCGTAAGCAGCCTTGCCAAAGACTCGTTCGAACCGTTCCAGTCGCTCTACGGTCAGATCGCCCGCATACCCGACGTCATGGTTTCCGGCAATGTTTATGATGCGCTTTCGCCATATGGTTCCATTCGTTGGCTCGCTTCCCAGATACCCCGTCACTTCGTACTCGTCGGCAGGAGGCACGGCCACCTCGTCTGGCACGCGCTCGCCTCCGTGAAACGCTCGGTTCCAGTATCTCCAGCTTCTCCTCTCAAACTCCTCGTCGCCGATCCACTGGCTGCCGACCAGATCCCCTAGTACTGTGACGTGTGACGGCTTGGTCCACCATTTGAGCGTCCTGTAGATATGTGCGAGGTAGAAGTCGTTGCCGAAAAGGTCGATGCGCTTCCTGATCGTCTCGATCGCGTCTGGAACATCCTCCAAGTAGACGTCCACCAAGTCGTGTAGTGACTGCCTCACACGCTCGCGAAAAGAAGAGTGCGAGGTCTTGAATGTGACCTGCCGCGCAAAGTTGTTGAGATGCTTGAAAGGCTCGCGATAGTAGCTCGGAAGCGATGTGTCGCCCTCAATCTGGGGGTCGCCTAACGCCAGCAGACGGAAAGGCGCAAGGTTGGGCTGCCCATTGCCTATGTGTTGGCGCAGGGTAGACTGGAAAGCAGCCGAAGCCGGTTGCGAGTCGGGGAGCGGAAACGCGCAACCCAGGAAGACTGGGTAGAGGTACAGGTAGGTGGTGAGGATCACGGCAAAAGGAATGAGGACTCGCAAGCCATTGCGAAGAAAAGCCGCGGGGGACATGTAGCTAGCGGCATGCGGCCGAGGCCAGAGGAATAAAAAGTATCAAGGAAAGAGGCGTGCTTGTCGCAAAACACACAATACAAAAGAAGACGGAACCATGACAGCTTTTTGAGATGGAGCCCACGCCTCAGGATAGGGGATCGGCAAGCTTGGACAGACAAAAGGCAGACAGACCCCCCTGAGGGTTCGGATCGGGGTCCTCCCCCAGCTCAGCCCAGGCGTCCACCCCCACCGACTGTTCAACTCCAGTTAGCGCTATGTAGGTATGTAATAATAAGTTCTCACCTGCACGTACAGCACAGTAAGTTTCTGTCCCGTGTGTGACTCCTACGAGGCCGCCGATACACATTGATTGCTAAGACTTGAATACACATGCACGCATACATATCTTATTTGCCTGTCGTAACAAACCTTGCGATGAATCCAATATGCGAGGGCAATCATTAGCAGTGGTCCTCTGGGAAGTTCGTAGAACAAAGTCCATTCACCGGGTCCGAGTACTTGCTGATGTTGCCCAAATCGTGTGGGCACGATCTGAGCAGAGGATAAGTGCATCTATGTACACAGCAAAATCCCATACGATAGCGCTAGTCCGGGTCAATCATTGTATCGTTGGCAGGATCTAGTCGTTGCCTGGTCGAATCATGATCATAAATTGCATTATCTGTTCCATCATGGCGGGTGGCGGTGCAACTCTTGAAAATGCATATGCGGAATACGATGCGCGTAATTTATTGTCATAAACGTCTTCTCGTACCAATTAGATGCAGTCCTTTTCATTCACATCATTGATCGTCGACTTCCTCTTCCTCCTCGTAAATAGGGAAAGCCACATCGAAGACCACCTCACCAAACTCCTCCACAGCCTCATCACGGAATGCAAACGCCACAACCTGATTGTCCTTGATCTTCTTGAACATAGGCGTGTCATTGCCTTTTGCGTCGAGTGCCTTCCATCCTTGACTAGGGTCGCCGGCCACTTCCAGCGTTGCGTACTCTATCCTTGAGGCATCATCTGGAAGTGCAGTTTCCGGGCTGTCCTTGTCCGCCTTCAGGCCGTCAGGGTAGCGCTCTCTCAAAACATCCAGGAGCTCTGCAGAGATGTCTGAGAATGTCGAGTTGGCGTCAACGAACAGGAATATCGTGTGTATGCCATACTTGAAGCGAATAGACAAGTCTATGTCGTCAACTTGGTCTCGACGAACCTGGGATGTTTTTGTTAGCGTCATGCTTGTCATGATAGCATATGGTGTAACCTACCATTCTCGTCAAGTTTCTTTTTCTTCTTTCGTGATATGGGGCCGTGTCAGTGTTTTCTTCTTCTTCTTATTCCTCTTTATTTTCAGTTTCCTTGAAGAGAAGTGCTTGAGTTCGGGTGAAATAACACGGAAATCGCCACTTTTATGAATACCGAATTCCTGGACTCCTGCACGTACATAGCTCGCTGATCAAGGCAGAGCGGAAACACGTCTGCACGTGAGAACGTGAGAAAGTGAACCAGAATAAAGTGGTTGCATTTTAGCGGCCCAAGCTCCAGCCCAAAAGGCCCCCGGAAAAAAAGTGGCAGGGGTCCAGACAGGGCAGAACAAAGAATCAAGCCGTCGGGACGGATCCGTACTGAACATTCAGATAAACCATCACAGATCACAACCCCGGATCCATCAACCAACCACTCAGGGGATTCCCGAAGAACCACGTTCATACTTGTCGCTTGTATCCTCTCCCTCCGCCCCAGTCCGAGTCGACAGCGAAACCTTGTTTGTCGGGAGGCCGAAGCCATTTCCGCCCAGCATGGAGGAGCCACGAGAACCACGCCGGCAGAGCAGCAGAACAAAAGTGTCGCGCGAAGAATACGACAGGCAATGGATGGAGTCTCGACTTTCGCTACCACCCATGGTCCGCATACCCGGTGCCGCGGTCGCCGCCTTCAGCATGGGCTTCACCTTGGGTCTTGCACATGGCAGTCAGATGGCCGGTCTACGATTCCGAGCTGAGCACGCACATAAGCTACCCACAACCACCACCGGCTGGTATCTATATCACAAGAGCAAGAACTATCACCTCATGTTTGGAGGTTTAAAAGAAGGCTTCAGCAATGGCGCGCGGCTGAGCGTGATCACAACTGCCATGTTCTGCACCGAGAACCTGTTTGATGTCTACAGAGGTTCCAAGGACATGTTCAACACCATCGCTGCCAGTTTGGCCGTCGCTAGCGGCTTCAGTCTGATAAGTAAGTAGTTCCCATCGGTGCACGCCGCCCGCTTCCCGTCGTCTTTACTGATCGTGGTTGATGAATGCAGATCGATTCTCGGCAGCCGAAGGTGCAAGAACAGCACGAAAAGGATTGATCGTCGGCGTCGTCTATGGCGCGATTCAAGATGCGCTTTCGCTTGCAAGGGGCCGACCAGTCGGGTACATCGAATTCCTGCGCAGACAGATCGGTAGCAGTGCGGAGGCTCAAGATGAACAAACCATATAATAATATCCAGTCCGTTGCGACTATCATACCATCGTGATGGATATCCAAATAGTCCTGCTCCACCATCCCCATTGCTCGGTTATCCAAGGAATACTAGCAGTCGCACAGGGCATCCAGACCGAATTGCGGACGCGACTTTGGCCTATGATCCACTCTGGAGAAAGCGTTTCGCTACCCAAGCTTCGTCCAGAGAGTATTGTACCATCAAGATATCGGCAGGGTTGGCTTCCAGGCTCCCTCGCTCCAGTGTCATGCACAAATCACCTTGTGCAGCAGCATCGGTGTTTGCGAAAAAAGTGGACCGCCTAGGATGCAAATAAACGTGTTGGAGTGGCTTCGTCGGATGCAACAGCCAAAAGAGACGAGAAATATTCGCACAGGTTGCATTGGGAAGTCTGCCTCTCGGCAATCTGCTCTACTAGGCCGTTACGGGTGCGTGGTTCTAAGGTTAGCTCGACAGTTCCATTGTTGCACAAGTGTCTCGTTACTCTTTGCTCCTTGCTCTTTGCTCCCCCACAATCGAAGCAGTAGAAAAGGAAGAAGTAGATCCACCCTGAGCCGAGACTGATTTTTGGAGCCGAAGCAGATTGCGCTATACTTCAGCACTTGCACGGGATGCTATGGCAAGTTCAAAGCTTCACCGATGCCGCGGACCAGGAGCTATGCTCAAAACAGGGCTGGCGTCCTCACGTCTCGCTCACATCTTGCATGCATATCCCACGGCCTGTCACGGTAACACGGCTGATTGGTCAATGGCGGGGTATCATGCCCGGCTATAGGCGGCATTCTAATCTATTCGAACTCTCCACCCACGTTACGGGGGTCTGATAAGGCACGGCAGCAAAGCGTAATTCTATGTCATCAATCACCTGATTGGAATTTCAAACAGGCCAAGGCCATCATGGCAGGAATCTGGACTGGATTGCACGGGTTTATGCTGCTGTTACGCGCCGTATATCCAGCCGATTCAGTTCCTATTGCGAATATCGGAGATGCGAGCCGTCTCAGACGTCGGAAGCTACGATCCATTTCGATATCAAACTTACCTAGCCACCGCCATTGGCTATCTCTGAACGTAGATTTATAGATGAATGCCCTCCATACCCCCCTTCCCAGCAATGATTTAACTTCAGACTTGAACTCATACCTCGACTGTACTTCTTACCATTCCACCGGGCTCTTTCAACATCGTATCGCAAAGCTTCCCGTGTCCTAGCTAGCATTGGACATTTCCCATCACCCAGTGCAAATACATTGTGTTACTTATAATGTTGCAAGCTCCATTGTTGGGAAGGCCGTCGGCCGTCCCGTCTCTGAGGATTGTTAGACAGCCATGCGTTCTCTTTGTCTCACGGTCCTTTTCCACAACAAAATATGCCATGGAAGCCAACGAGCCACGAAGACGAATTCATTCATCGTCCAGCAAGTCTTCCCCACATGAAACCTCCGTCTTGGACGCAAATTCAGTCACATCTATCGAGTCTCGATTGAAGAGAGAAGCGGCAACAATGGAGAAGAAGATAGCGCCACTTTCCGTTCTCCCGCTTCCCACAGTCCTCCGGACACTTGCCACAACTACTATTTCTTCGTCGCCTCTTCTCCTTCCACCGTCGCTGATGGCTATGAACGTCTTGGCGCACACACAGAACCCTATCTTGAACCCTGACAAGAACCCGGTCTTGGGATGGTTTTTGAAGAAGACATTCTATGCGCAGTTCTGCGCAGGTGAAAATGCTCCGGAGGTTCGCAGAACAGTTGACGGTCTGCGAAAGATTGGTTTCACGGGCGTCATTCTAGGCTATGCTAAGGAGGTGGTTCTTTCGAAGTCGCAAACCGAGAACCTGACAGCTTGCGACACGGGAGCCGACAAGGATGAGTGCGTACAGCATGAGATCAGCCCTTGGGCTTCTGGAACCATGGAGACAGTCCGACTTGCTCAACAAGGCGATTTTGTCTCTCTCAAGTTCACCGGTGCTGGTCGACAAGCTCTATACGCCCTCAAGAACCGATTACCACCTCCCAAAGAACTCCGAGCTGCTATCGATGCTGTTTGCGACCTCGCTCGCGAGCGCAACATTCCTCTCCTCTTCGATGCTGAGCAGACCGCCCTCCAGTCCGGCATTGACGATTGGACTCTTGAATACCAGAAGAAGTACAACACTGTTCCCGGCCACGCTCTCATCTACGGTACATACCAGGCATACCTGAAGGCCTGCCCTGCTGTCCTTGGCTCGCATCTCGCAGCTGCGGCTAAGGAGGGCTTCACACTTGGTGTCAAGCTCGTCCGTGGTGCTTACCTCGGCGCGGACCCCCGCCACATCATCCATGATACCAAGGAGGACACGGACAAGTGCTATGATGGCATCTCCGAGTCCCTGATCCGTCGTGAGTGGAACGACGTTCTTTCCCAGGACGCCAAGTACCCTCTCGTGTCCCTCTTGATCGCCTCGCACAACCTCGACTCCGTCCGCCATGCCCGCGCTATCCGTGACTCCATTTCCGTTCCCGCACCCACTACATTCCCGGCACAAGGCCCCGTCGGCGAGCTGGCCATGGCCCAGCTGCAGGGTATGGCAGACGAGGTGAGCTGCGAGCTGGTTTGCGTCAAGAAGAAGGACGACAAGGTCTCTGGCGACAGCACGCGCGCTTACAAGTACTTGGTCTGGGGCACCACGGGAGAGTGCATGAAGTACCTCCTGCGCCGTGCCAACGAGAACAAGGACGCCGTTGGCCGTACGCGCAGCGGACGTGATGCCATGTGGGGTGAGGTCAAGAGGCGCTTCTGGACCTCTCTTGGTCGTGCTTGATTTGTTTTTCTTCTATTCAAAGCATAGTTGAAGGCGTTATTTCAGGGAGTCAAAAGATTTTGACGTTGAAATTTGTTCACGGATTGAGCGAAAAGAGGTTGCACTATACCACAATACACATTTGCAGCCAGGACAGACAGAGAAGTGCGAGCGTTCTGTTACAGCATTATTAGGAGTATCAGGTTTTATGAGCTATGATTCGACGGATGGCATACCTATTCAGAATTAAACTATTTTTAAACGACCTCTTCGTTCAACCATACTCCGTATTGTGCAGCTTTTGCTTGAGAACCACAATTTCTTTCTTAATCTTGTGCCTCCAGCGCTTTACGATACGTGAACGACTAGCCCATGAGGTGCCAAGCATTAAAACTATTGGACCAGCTCGTTATTACCACAGAAAGAGCCTATGCTGTCAGATAGTACCGTTATGCGCAAAAAGGACCGGCACCAGCGGCTGCCCTCAATATTGCATACTCAAATGATCACCTAATAGCACCGAGAACATTTTTACGGGGCACCGCACATGACCCAGCTTGAAACCCAATGGATCCCCATCATCATGACCGAATGCGGCCGAGTATAGCATTGCTCGGCTACCTGCGGACAGGCTAAGACGGGGCTGTACCCACTTGGCAGACGTGGGAGTATCCAGGCAGGGGACATGGACGAGCTAGAGGCAATAAACGGAGTGAGCGGTCCTGCGGCAATGGTGTCTACATATGGTCCGGGCTTACAATGTATAACTTTATGCAACTCTATAGCGACTGCGATGATCATTGTTGCGATTCCTGGTCTTCTTGTCTTCGTCACCAACTTTTGTATCGAATCGGCGACTGATTAAAATCTAGATTAGACTAGGTTATCTAGTTATCTACACAGTAGAAACTGTATGATAGTTGTCCTCCATACGCATCTTCAAACACAGCGACCCTAATCATGTCGATTCCATTGATCTTCCAACTTCAATCGTTGTAGCATGATGTCACGTCAATCATTGGAAGCCCCCGGACCAGCATTGGTACGGTCCATTGGCCGCATCGCGTCTTCGTGATTGCATTCCCGATCGTTTTCTGTTTGCAATTTCGCACACGGTTCTCCAATACTCAATCGGTTGATGTTACATAGACTTCTTAGAATTCCCCAGAATTTCTTCGCCCGAAAATCGATCTTTTAGCTTTGCAGCGTCCCATACTTGCAAACTAATTTAACTTAAGAGTACTCCACACACGCGTGCTAAAACATCCCCGCGACTTCACGCGTTCATTAGCTCTCGGCATCTGACGTAGATGTCGGTTTGGATTAAGTAACTGATTTGGGCCATTGATACGGCTACGGTTGTTTAAGATGTCGGAAAGCTTCTTCTTTGATGTTCAAGGTGGTAAGAGTAAGTGCATATCATTGGCCAGATGACAACGATGTTAATCGCATTCTAGCTCGCCCCCGGCGGAATACTAGGAAGCAACTGTCCACAGGGCACACTTCCGCCGAGGCGATAGTGCTCAGTGACAGCGAGGACGATGCGCCTCCACCAAAGCGACAAAAGCCACCGCCTAGAAAGGAGGAGCTTCCAGAATTTGTTTCTTTATCCGACTCGGATGAGGAAAATGCCTTTGGCCAAAGGCACGAACCGCGCAAGAAGCGCCTCAACTTCAGCCATGGTTTATCAAGCATTGGCACGCAGAGGAATGCTCGACACGGAACCATCGCTCCTGTCCAACAATCTCCAACTTCAAGCAACAGAAGTCCTGGGCAAAATTCAAACCAGAGAGCACACCAGCGACAGCCTTTGAGCAACATGGCGGCTCCACAGCAGTCCATGAGCGACAGAGTGGAATCGATCCTTGCGCAATGGACAAACGGCATCAGCGAGTATAGCAAAAAGTACTACGTTGCTCTTGTGGCTCGGGAGCCGGGTATCTTCACAAACTGGGATGCTTGTCAGCGCCAGGTGAATAAGTATCCGGGTTGGAATGGGCCTGATGTATGTTCGTACTCATACGCTCCCTAAGGAAACGTGACGAAAGTGCTGATAATTTACATACAGACAAAACTTGCAAGTCCTTTGGAGACGCCCAGTCATTCGTGCGGGAGAAATATCCCAAAAAGCTCCAGGAACAAGACGACGCGCAACGTTCTAAGCAAGAGTTTGAGTCGACACACAAAACTCAACCTGCTCCTCCGGGTATCCAGCAAACTACTGCACGCCAACCTCAAGCTGTCCAGGGTGTAAATGAAGATAATGGTAGCGAAGATTATGGCGATGTGCATAGCGAAATCTTGTTTCCAGCGTATGGAGAAGTATTGGGAGAGAAGTCGTCCGTAGATGGACTCCACGACGACAAAGCCGGGATGGAAATCGCCGCTGAGGAGCCGGAGCTCTGCGAGGAGCAACGGCAAGCTGTGGCCTACGCCCTTGGAGGTCGCAACCTATTCATGACTGGCTCTGGCGGCTGCGGCAAGTCAGTTGTAGTACGCTACATTGAAAAGAAGTTCCGCGAAATGAAGAAAAATGTATCCATTGTTGCGCCGACGGGAGTTGCGGCTCTGAACATTTCAGGCACAACAACCTACAGTTTCTTGGGCTGGAAACCTGAAGACAACGCCAAGCCCTTCGGAGAGCTGGGCGGCAAACTGTGGCAGAAACAGTCCGCAAAACGATTGAAAGACACAAACGTTCTGATAATAGATGAGATCAGCATGGTCAATAATTTTCATTTGGACCGGATAAGCCGGGCCCTGTCAGTGGTCAAACAATATGGTGACGAGGATCCGAAACCATTTGGCGGTTGCCAGGTCATCGTTGTAGGAGACTTCTGTCAACTGCCCCCGATCAATGGACTTGAATATTGCGGAGATTGTGGGCAGAAGATGAAGATGACCAGAGACGGGTCAACCAAACAATATACCTGTCCTGAATGCCCACGACCGATAACATATCACGATGAAGATCAATGGGCATTCAAGAGCGAGTCCTGGAAAGCATGTAATTTTGCTCACGTTCACCTGACGAAAATACACCGTCAAAGTGATGAGGCATTCATCAAAATCCTTCAGAAGTGCCGCATTGGCGAACGGCTTACCGAGGCGGAAATCAAGCTGCTTATGGATCACGAATGCAATGTCGACAAGGCAGTCAAATTATCTTCCACAAATAAGGAAGTCAACGAATTGAACGCCATGGAATTTGCAAAGCTTCAGGCTGAGATATTTACCTACTGGAGTCTTGATGAGTTCGAGTGTTGTCATCCAGAGCTCCACCATATGAGCAGTCGGGGATGGGGTCCACAGGGTAGGGCGCCTTTGACGGCTCTGGAAGGTACACGTCTCCCTCACAAGCTAGAGCTGAAAGTTGGCATGCCTGTCATCTTGTTGAGGAACCTAGATCTAGAACGAGGTCTCTGCAATGGCAGTCAAGGAATTGTTGCTGGGTTCGAGGACCACGAGAAGTCGGAACTGCCCTCCTACCCAAACCCCAAAAATTACAAAGACGACCCAGAAGGCCTTAGACGCGCCGAGATCAGGTGGCGGGAAGTCAGACGATACATGGAACCGCCGGGTGTCAACAAGAGAGTGTGGCCCGTGGTCAGATTCCACAACGGCCAGACTCGCACCATCCAAGCTGACTGCAACGTCTCTCAAGTCAGCGGAGGGGCGGCTCCTCACAGCCTCACGATGCGGACACAGGTCCCCTTGGCCCCTGGCTGGGCGATGACGATACACAAGAGCCAGGGTCTTACGCTGGAGCGTCTCATTGTCGACCTCAAGAAGATATGGGGTCCGGGCCAGGCTTATGTTGCTCTTTCTCGTGCAACTTCACTGGAAGGTCTCAGGGTTGATGGTGGTGCTGGGGCCGTCAATGCCATCAGAACCAAAATTGGTCCTCCCAAGGAAGTCCTGGAGCTCTATCGCGAGAAATTTCCTCATATATTCGAATAAGAATTGTCGAATTAGCTCCATGATCGTACGGACACCAACTCCCCCCAAGCTCAAGTCAGGGGCTTCGTAGTTGGTTGCATTTATGGGTATCATTCTCTAAAAGTCTATCTCGACCACATCTCCTGGTCATGTCATGCGATTACAAACCTCGCAAGGCCATCGCAGAGACCACCAGCAACCCGAGCTCCTTCCTTTTCACCTCCTCGTCTTTGATACCCTCAACATAGTTGACCCCGTTTAGTTTGTGGTACTTGCGCAATTTCGGCCAGTCTGTCAGTTTCGCGATTTCGTCATCACTAAAAGGCACGCTTTCTCCTTGCACGTGCTCCGTCAGGTGTTTCTCTACGTCCTCGGGAGTGATGACGCTGGGCGTCTCATCCCGGGAGACCAACACCTTTACGACCACGATATCCTTGGTCGAGGGCTGGATGCCGAACCTCCTATACGCCTCTGAGATCTGTAAGATATATTAGTAGCGTTTCATGATAGGATGACTGAAAATAGTCATGATCGAACATATGTAATAAAGCGGTTACATAGAGAAGGAAATCACGGAATATATATTATACATCAAAATGAGAAACGGACCCCCCTCCCCGTTAGAAAACTCACATTATTGTTCGAGCTCAACGAGCACACGATCTCGGAATGGACGTTGGGCGTCTTCATGTTGCCCGAGATCTCGATGCCGACGGCCTTGTAGACGGCGGACAGCAGGTGGAACCGCGAGGCCACCGTCGACGCGTCCACGAACGCATACTCGAAGTCCGGATTCCGCCCCAGCAGCTGCGACTGCAGGTGCGATGCGTTGGCGACGTTGCGGAACAGCGCCACGTGCACGCTGTGCGTGCTGGGGATGTGCTCTAGGGGTATTGTCTCGAGCATTTTTTCTTTTCTTCTTTGTCTTCTTCTTCTTGCAAGAGAGATGTGGACTGTCTTGTTGAGGGCACAAGATGTCGGAATAAATGTGGACGCTGGGTGTCGGCCAGTCAAGCGTCTCTCTGGTCTAACTAGGTAATCATTTGATGCTTCAAAGGCGCCCGCGCGGGTTCTACAGGCCCGGTTGTGTTGTGCCTTGTATCGTCACCGTGGTGGGGTTCCAAAATTTTGGCGGGGTATGTTGGTAGTTTTCAGCGCACATCGCGACGGGCGAGCTTGCGATGCAGCAGCTGTGCGCACCTGGTCGGGGCCCTATCAAGAGAGGATTCAGGTGCTTGAGGGGTATCTTCAGCACTGTAATATTTCATGGTAGAGGCATTCCGTCAGCATGAAACTCACTGAAGCACTTAATTAATTTACAGCACTTCCCTGATTCTCGAGCAGTTTTGGCTTGTTCTAACGAAAACCCTCTAGACTATCTGTAAATTGGATTGTAGATGAGTCAGAATTTAGAGTATGTTCATATCGAGTAAGCACTTGAAAAGTCACGGCTCATGTTCGGAATGACTTCGCTCGAATTAAGTGCTGCTCTGCGAAAAGGACCGTTTTTCACTTACAGGTCCCGCGCCGCAATCAGCTGTTTTCCTGACTCAAGGGGCGATGTCACTCTCACACGTGGGCTTCTTCTTAATGGCATGGGCATTGTATACTATGGTACGATCTGGAGATCGGTTCCCCGTTCAATGCAGCAGCGTCTACCGGTACCCCCTGGGGAGGCAGACCGCTGTACACAGTATTGATTGCCTACCAGCTGCCTACTCCCCTCCCGTCTGAAAATGATGTACCGCCATGCGAGCCACCATCTGCCGAGAGGCGCCGACTAGAGCACGTAGCCCCTAAGTTAGGAGAGCCGCACATTCCAGGTCCCCGATTAGCTTCGTGGTAGACATAAACTCTAACAAAGGCCTAGATCGTAAGCTGCACATGCAGACCATCACGCACTTCTGTACTTCTGCTGCTTGGGTGCATCTGTGACGTCTGTGGTATATGATGGGCCAGGCTGTCTGGTTTGGTGCGTGTTCATGGTCTACAGTGTTGTCTATCAGCTGATATCTAGCCGAAAGTCAATGCCGTACACAGTGCTCTGTGTAAATATGCTGGTCTGATTGATCCCTAGGCGGTTTATTTTGCTGGGTTTATTAGCAAGCTCCTAACAGTTATGGTATCTAGTCGGCGAGTTGGTCTTTGGGACCTGTCGATCTTTGATGGGTTCGGGTAGCAAGTGCCGGAGCGATAAGAAAACTAAGATTACGCGGTTGAGGTCCGCACACTGACCCCTACCTATGTTCACCAACCAAGCAAAGAAACATTCCATAGATGCTCCCTGACAGCGGCAATTACTGGCGTGAAAGCTTTGGCATGCAGAACTTGAGGAATAGTGTTGGACGATGCAGGATCTTGACAGATGCAAGAGCTTCTTGCATCGGCCCGGGCCCACGAGACGATGCCGCCGTCATGGGCCCCGCAACTGCATACACAGTAGAGTGCATGCCTACTGTACGCCGCTATACGGAGTACCTAGGTTAGTTCTTCTTATGCTCACTGTGTAGGAAGCGATCGACCTTTCCAGTAAACAAAGCCACCGAAAACAGAGCATATGGCATAGACCAAGTCATCCATAGACAAGTCTAGGCATATGGTTCAAATTGCCTGCCCGAGCAGGAAAATTTCCGAAGGAGATTGTACTTGTTTGCTACATAAGTCTGACCTGGTTGCTAGTTCGTGTTCGAAGGTGAGCCCCCGCGGTGGAGAAGGAGAGAAATTGAGACCAGACGGGAGGTGATGAGTTGGCGATTTCGATGAATGCAAACGTGGACTCTCAATCTACAAAGTACTTTCTAACCTTAGAGTTTCCTGCTCGCAAGAGTTTAATGAACGGTTCAAAGACACAAGCGGGGACCAGCCGCCTCCACTACACCATGTTCAACTGAGATACAGTAGCGCTCGGGGAACTGACACCATAGGGGAAGCAGGCGCGTGGCCGCCTTCTAGCCCGGTGCTTGCTTTCTTCCATGGACTAAAACTCTATTCTACGATGAACTGGCCAAGACCGTGGGGACCATACTTTGCGGTTGCTCTTACCCGCCAACACATGTCTGATATATTCTGGGGTATCTCCCAACTCTCGTCAACTGCCGTGAGACATAAATACATCGAGGCACTCAAACGACCGGTTGACAGCATGTCAGGACTCGGGAGGTTTAAGTAAGACAACACAGGTCGTGGCTTTCATGACTTACGTGTCGACGCTTTAACTTTGCCGCCAACTGACTCATTCCGTGCCTTTTCCCCGGCATCTCTCATGATACCGTTGGGGGCGTCCTGACTTCTCAGACCGAGTCGGTCCAATTCAAACAACCGACTGCGTACTGCTGCTGTATGAGATCGACCCATCGCCCATAGCTATCGGGGCTTTGTCCCCCTGCTACTGTGGTATCGTATCGTGGGCCAGCGGGAGTGTGGGACCACATCGTGCCCGTACAGTAGCTTGTGGCCAAGGCCACACGCGTCCAGGGTCTTTCCTGTGTCAGGTGCTTCTCATCACAGACGCCAACAGCGAAGAGAGATTCCAGGGGGCCACAACAAAGAAAATCCTTGAGCTCGACGACATTCCGTAAAGTGTAACTGTTAGTCTCTTCCCAGACAAATCAGACATATTGCGACATTTGCATTGAGGGTCTTGGCCAGGGGGGTTGAGAACGACGTTTTGTTTTTTCCCTTTTATATCCTCCAATCGTCTGTCACATCTCTCACACGGCAAGTTCCATCCTCGATCTGATCTCTCAATTCGCGGCGGCAGTTACCGTCGCAAAGCCCACTCCCAGTCCCAGGTAAAGAGCTTCCCGTCGCATTCGTCTGCGATTAAGCTTCTATACGTCCACGCTGTACCGGCAAACTCCATTGTCGCGTTGGATCTACTATCGGCTTGCTTTGTCATAACTGAGCTTCCCAAACAGGCATTGGGGGAACACATCGGCACCAGACCATGCCTCCAGGGCGTCCGCCCAAGCGGCCCGGCGAGCTTGAGATCGACGGTATTGAAGGACAAGGGACAAAATGCAAATTGCCAAGGTTGGATCGCGGCGGCACACCAAATGACTTCTCGAGCGTTGTCAAGAGTAAACTATCGTCTTACACCAGGACAGGCCAAGTAAGTTTGTTCGCACTGCATAGTCCCGCGCACCAATTAACTCGGGGTATATATATACGCCTACCTATGACAACTGACACCCATCTCTAGGCTTGTGACCGTTGCAAAGTACGGAAGATCCGTTGCGATGCATTGCCCGAAGGATGCTCCCACTGCATCAACCAAAACCTCGAATGCTACGTGACAGACCGAGTGACAGGGCGCACAGAGCGTCGGGGCTACATGCAAGAGTTGGAACGCGAGAAGACCGATATGCTCAACCATATACGAGACCTCGAGAAACTGCTCGGCTCAAATGGCGTTGAGGTGAAGCCCTTTGATGGACCTTTATTCTTACAAGATCAAGGCTATTCCTCGAATGTCACATACGATGCGCATGGCAATTCGATCCAGAGCGCGCCCGTGGCCGATAGCAAGGACAGTTGGACACAAATGAGCCCATCGCTATGGGTGAAGACTCAAAAACCAGCACCACGCGTCCCTCGTGCACCCGCCAGCTTCTTCGGCAAGAAGTCCGCAGATGTTCATTTAGGAGTCTCAACCGACCATGCTCCACTGAGTTCTATCAAGGGGACGACTCTATCAATATTGGGTAGTACGATTGACCTCGGCGCATTTGAGGCACCAGATATGGACGAGCCTCCGGTAGGTGTCCAGGCGAAATCACCATTATACAACAAATCAACACAAGCGTTCTTACAATCATGCACCAATATCAATCCTCAATTGCACGTGGAATACCCACCCAGAGCAGACGCTTTCACTTATGCTGAATGGTACTTTCTCATGATATACCCTTTTC
Organism: Truncatella angustata; assembly: GCF_020726525.1. NCBI lineage: Eukaryota > Fungi > Ascomycota > Sordariomycetes > Amphisphaeriales > Sporocadaceae > Truncatella > Truncatella angustata. The sequence goes on from NW_025763386.1 coordinate 725,887, forward strand.
TTCCAGTCTTGCACAAGCCGACTTTCATGAATGTCGTAAGTAAATCATATACTGTCTTGTTTTTGTTTACTGTTCAAGTGCTGATCAATTTTAGCTCACGCGCCTATATGATGACCCCAACTTCAAGCCAACTGTCGCCGAGGTTGTTATGGTGCATGTGGTCTTTGCTTCGATTTATCTCCAGTATGGGCTTCGAAATCGCGAAAATCCAGAGCAGAAGGCTAAGTTAAAGGACCTCTCCAACAAGCATTATCATTTCGCGTTGTCCAAGTTCTTTGACCTGGCCACGTCCAAAACATTCCAAGATCTGCAAGCTCTCACAATAATCGCCGCCCACACCAGATCATTCCCTAAACCGGATTGCAGTTCTATGGTCACCTGGATCTGTCTTGGAATGGCTCTCGAGCTAGGACTGCACCGGTCCATGCCGAATCAAAAAGCAGGCACGCACCTAGAGAATGAGATGCGCAAACGTGTTTGGTGGTCCATCATTCTGATGACCGTTACGCTCCACGGGCGTATGGGAAAGCCAATGCCTATTCGCCTCGAAGATATGGACGTGGAGTTTCCAGAGATGATACCCGACGAACTTCTCACTAAAGATGGCGTGGATACGTCGAAGACGGGCAAATGTCTATATGAGATTGGTATAGTTGGATTTCGCATGACGGCCATATACTTGGACATGTATGCTACCATGTACTGCGCCAAGAGAGATCCAGCCACCTATCCTGCAATGGTGGAGGAACTAGAGGCAAGAATCGCTACCTGGCAAGAAGAACTCCCGGAGTCCTTGAAGCCCTCTGAGTCGAGTGAGGGTCATGATGAGATGTTCGCGCTTTACGCGCAATATGTTGTGCACGAATTCCGCCTTTGTCTTCGTCATCCATCTGTTGCCTTGACAGACGACCCGAAATTCTTAGCGGAAAACAGTCGAGTATGCGAAAAGGCTGCCAAGGATATGCTGAATGTCGCATACAAGCTGTACAAGCTCAAGTCTCAAGACTCTACATGGTACTCGGTGGCAGAATACGTCGCTGCGATGTTCACTTCTCTCGCAGTAGTGTGGGAGCGTAGGCATGAGACAGATCAAGCTGAGGTCTCAGCTTTACGCGAAGACATGGATACGTGGCTGGTCATCCTTGCGGATTCATGTGATCTGATGGGTAAGTCTTCTGCGCAGTCAAATACGACTAGGGTTCTAACGTACACAGGATGCGGCTCAAGCCTGCGAGATTCTGTAGCAGCTATTGTTGATCGAACAGTCACATGGATCGAGAATGATCGCCTGCGAAAGCTGAATGGATCAATACCGCCTCAGGTATCGCAAGAGATGCTTAAGCAGTCACCGCAACAACAGGGCTTTTCTAGATTGCCCAATGGGCATTCCGCGACGAACTCCGGCAACCCAACCTCTCATACCGACCTATCCTTAACTCCTAGTGTCGACACACCAAACCCCGGCATTCCTCCTTCTCGTGGTAACTATTACGGAGAGCCAACTGCCGAAGCCTCTTATCCTCCATTACCTTACAACGATCCATCCGGCCATGATTCTGGAAATTTGCCCTACACAACTGAAGATCCATACCTCTATGCTCAGCCAGGTCAAGTGACCGCCGCCCATGTGCAAACACAAGGACAAGCACAAGCACAAGCGCAAGCACAAACACAAATCCAACAGAGTCAAACCCCAATCGGGGACCACAACCCGCTTTCCGCCTTCGCAGCCCAGGCGACGTCGCTGCAACAGCCGTCGTCTGACATGATGTGGAGGCAGACCACGCCTGGAGGGAATACATGGCAAGAATGGACCGCTGCCGTCGTTGATAACCAAGATCGCTACAGTGCAAACGCTTTGATGTCTCTCGGGGCGAGCACTAGGCCCAGTAGTGTTGTCAATGATGGCGCATCGCAGCCACAAGGAATGGGAATGGGTGGTGGAGGAATTAACAGTGCCAATATTCCTACAACCGGTAACACTCAATGGCCGTTACTCTTGTTCCACGATGGGACTGGCATGGGTGGCACGTGAAAACAACTGGCGACTGCTAACGTTTCATGGAAATACCCCCCCACACACAGATTCTAGGGCCATCTATCAGTGCTCAGATCCCATTTGCATCCTATGGTTTATGGGAAACCATAAAACACGGACGGAGTTGCTACCGCCCTTATACCGTTCGCGCCAAGCCGAGTCAACACTTTATTAATCCAGCTCAGCCGTTCACCTGACACCGTCTCATACTCGGTATGATAAACGGGGGATGGGGGGATGGTGCATGGATTGGGGTCCGTCTGGAATTGCTTGCCCAGAGCTTATCGACTGTGGACGACCAGGACTGCCGAAGGCCTTGGTGTCGTAGGTAATGGCTTCTTTTTCAAGACCGAATTCGTCACGACGATCACGGCAGCCCGAGATCATCTAGCAGATCATATACGTGAAACGAAGGAAGGATGCACCTTGGCCTCTTCCAGGCCTATATGAACACCCTGTATAGTAGATACCTAGCCAAGCAGGTCACTTGAAAGACATCGCTTGAAACACAGATGCATAAAACTGCTTCTGGTAATCAGAAACAACTTGACATATTCTTCTTCGTCCTCGACCATCCCATTGTTGCATCTTGTGTATATCTCCCCAAATCAAGAACGGATTGCAGGGACCGGACACCAGCGATTTTGAGGGAATGTGTTCGACTTGTTACATTAACATTATATAGTCCCACACCCATTGCTACAATATTATGGAGCCTAAGAGCATGGGGGTTCTGAGAGCCATCAAACTACCGATTGCCTCAGATCATATCGATCGATAACCTGGCAAATATCCACGTCCTGATAACGCTGCGACGCGAAGCCATGTGCTCTACGCCTTGCACCCCTTTCCCATAACTAAAAACTACATCTCAACGACGAAAAATACGGCCGGCCGGATGGCTGTCGTAGGCCGAGACAACTTTGTTCGCGGGGCCCGACCCAAAGCGCTTGCTATTGCTGCTCGGGGGGGGGGGGGGGGGGGGGGTTTAAACCCAACAGGATCGGGAGGCACGCTGGAGAGGTTGCAAGGCTTATTGTGGCAATTCTGATGTTCCATAAGGTGGCCGGGGCATTAAACTCGTAGCACGAATATGGCCGACATGTGGAGGTTAAAAGGGTTGGGTATATTATACCACATGGTTCTGTTTTTGAATAATATACAATATTAATCCTACTTCGTGCTTTGTACGCTCAACCTTGCTCCAACATGGTAATCGTGCATCCCAAGTATGATTCGTTCGAGCTTGCCATCTCAAGCCACATGTGCCCGCTTCAAATGCGATCCGCCAGAAATGACGATAAGTAAGTAGAGTCGAGGGCAATGATCCCACCTCACCTGTTCCGGCCATCAATCTATATGGCGCAGTACATCCGCTGCGCCGTCCTGTCTTTTTACACAAAAAGAAAAAACATCTCCGTCCACAATATTGATACAAATCATCCAGCCAAAGTGGCCGGCTTATACATCGGCTGTGCTCGTAAGGTCAAGTCCGACCTGACGTTGTCCAGCATGTAACGTTTTGTGCGAACTGACTGCTTTCACCATCCACTATTGTCATGCACTCTATTCGTTCTTGCCGAACCAGCCGGTCAAGGAAGTCCTCATCCCGGCCATGGCTTCGGCCTGTGCGTTCTCCTGGGCCTGCTGCTCCTCCTTAAGCCACTTCTCGCCGTTCTTGCGAATCTCCTCTTCCATGAGCTCGTAGTTGCGCTGGCCGCGCTCTCTCGCGATATCCTGAAGCATCTTGCCCTGCGCAAACGCCTCGCTTGGGCTCTGCTCACCTTCAGCAGACACCATCATGCTCATGTTGCTGGGCTTGAGACCGAGCATGCTTCCGAGAGCACCCATGCCGGAGACGTGCTTGGCCTTGTGGGCGGCGAACTTCTTTTCGAACTCGGCTCGGGCAATAGCTTCGCGGCGGGCAAACTCCTCGGGGATCTTCTTGCCTTGGAAGGATTTGAGAACCTCACGGACGTCCTTGTACTGCATGGTGTGGATATACTCGAGGAAAGGGATGAGGCCGACGAGGTTGGTGTCCTTGGGGTCACCTGTCCACTTGGGGAGTATGATGGCGTTCTCGGGCTGGTTCCGGACATGCTTCTCGTTGGTGTCGACCATGATGACCTTGGAGAGATCACGGTTCAGGTATGACAGGTCCTTGACGACCTCGCCGTCCTCGTACTTGGTCGCCTCCCTGAAGAGGGGCCAAACAATGAAGCGGTAGGGGTCGAACTTGCGGACCAATGGCTCACCCATGGCGAACGGGACACTGGTGAAGAGAACGAGCTCGTAGTATTGGCTGAGGTAATGCAGGAAGTAGTCGGCGCCAGGTCGCTTGGCTATCCTCCAGCCGTGTTCTCTTGTCCACTCGCTGTGGACCAGCATGTCCTCCAAGCTGATACACAGGGTGTAGGGTCGCTCGAACATGGGGTCGGGATCAGGCAGGAGCTTCTCGAATGCAGGTTCGTGGTAATAGCTGAGGGATCCACCGAAGCGAGCGCGGGCACGAGCCCACCATAGATTGGGGGTCCAGCCGTTGGGAATGTCGGGGAATGCGCCCTCCTCGTCGTCGTCCCAGTCGCGGCCAAGCCATGCGACGCTGCCGATACCGAGCACGAGCGCAGAGACGTACATGCGGTTGGCCCACTTGTTGCGTCGCTTCTCGGTGGATGAGATGTATGCGGAAGCGGGGAGTTCTCCCTTCTCACGAGAAGCGCCCTGTGCCTCTGCTTCTTCCAGATCGGAGAGGGCGCTTTTGTTGGTGGCGCCTTCTCTTTCGAACTCCAGCGTCGAGGGGATGCCCTGGGTCAGATCGGGCAGGTTGAAGGGTTTTGGAGGGCCGTCTTGTGCTTCGGGGACTGCGTCTCCAGCGTTGGGAACTGGCTCAACGGGCTCGGAGGCTGATGAGGGAGGCGGAGCCGGGATGGGCTCGGACGACTTGGAGTCGGACTCGGGCTTGGGTTGTGACGCCGAGGGCTTGTTTGACTTCTTGGCCATGCCACGGAGCTGCATCGAGGACACTGGCACGGATATCCTCGGGGCTATGAACGATCGAGCGGCAGCCCTCGACAGCGCAGGCGACTGCGCTGCGCGCGTAAATGTCCTGGACAGCATTTTGGACAGTGCGGGAGGACGAGTTTTGCGTTTTAATGATTGCCCAGTGGAAGAATGCGAGATGTTTTCAGGCAGAGAACCGAGGTCGAGTCCTAGTCCTGCGACGGAAGCTGACGTGGTGATACTTGGGTGAGTGCCGCAGTACGGAGTATGATCTTTCTCGTCACTGCGAAGCTTCTAGCCCAAGCTCAAATTTGGAGCCCTTTGCCGGCCAGCTGAGAGATACTGTCCGGCGGTCATGATTTTTCTCCGGCCGCCGACAAGAAAAAAAGGAATCAACCTAGCAGGAGACTAGTCTGGGTTAGTACGATACGTCATGCGATCGTTTGGACCATACGTTTTTTCTCTTATCGATACGGGGGCCTGCGCCGCGGTGAGACGCGACGACCAGTCGTACGTCCGCTCACAGAGCCCCTCTGCACCTTGCCACAGCCCCTTTGCCCCTCCGAACCCGACTTGCACAGGCCCCAGACGCCCCTCCCTTGCCTTCCTCCTCTCGGTGGGTTGCAACACTGCACAAGTGGCTGGCCATTTGCGATTGTATGATTCGATCACTCTGCAGATATGATTTATTGCCCAAGACAACCAATAACACGATCCCGTCACTCGGTCTGCGCCTCGGCTTCCCCAGACTCAGACTCATACTCTGACCTTCCGTACAGAACCCTTCGCCCGGTGTCCCGTGAAATATTTAGTACAAAGCCAAAACTCTCCTCCGCATTGTTCCATGAACCCATTCAACCACTCACCCTCTGAGTTGTAGTAGTACTTGCAAAATCGTTCATCTGTTCCTCCCGCCGCCTCCTTCCCTTGATAATATCGACCCCACCATTTGGCCCAACTGCTGCTTCCGCATCTTGCTTGAGTTTTGTATCACGCTGACCGTCTATTGTCTTCCCTCGCCTACAGCGGACTCACCATATCCATCCACCTGCTCGTCCTTCTCCACACTTGCAACATGCTTGCCATGGCTGCATTCTAGAGGGTGGCAGTCGCTCGTCGAAGGAATATCACGATGGCACCACCCTCGGTTCGCCTCGTAGCATTCACTCTACTATTTCACTAAACCCAAACCTCCTCCAATACACCCGCTGTGTCGTCGCGAAACTTACAGAGAGCACACTCCTCCATCATCACAACGACCTGCTAAAAGCATCAACCCACAGAGCCTGCGCAACACCCGTCGTAATAAACACCCACTTGGTCTTGTCATGCCATTTCACTTGACAATGGCAGAAAGGAATTCCGGCAAGACGCGGCGCCGCTCGACGGCAGGAAAGGGCCCACGAGCCTCAGCCGCCGCCTCCGGCCCTACATCCATCTCATCCCGCCTCACGACTCCCGCCAGTTCAGCGTTACCATCCGCATACACCTCAGACGCCGAGCTTGCCATGGCCGACTCTATCGCCTCCCTCACCAGCAACATCGGCGCCCTCACCGTCCATGTACCCCTCTCCAACAAGCCACCCAAGCGAAAGAGGCCGCCGCCCTTTCGCTTCTTCGACCTCCCGTCCGAGCTTCGCCTGAAGGTTTACGAGTTCTACTTCGCCGATGTCGGAGATGTCCTCGATCTCGACCACGATAACCACAAGCGCATCCACAAGAAGCTCATCATCTTCAAGACGTGCCGCCTGGTATACCGGGAGGCCAGCTATGTCTTCTACGGGTCCCGCGCCGTGCGCATCTTCCCCATATGGGGCAAGTTCTTCAAGACCAAGAAGCCGCTCCTCGCCCGCATGTCCGCCAACCAGCGCGCCAGCCTCACGACCCTCGAGCTGCGCCTTGGCCCCGGCTGGAACCGTCCGCCGCGCGGGTGGGTAGTCAACGACGCGCTCGGACTCAAGGGCTGCGTCAATACGCGCCGCATCAAGGTGTTTGTGGAGTTCGACCCGAGCAACGACATCTTCAAGGGCTTCCGCCGCTCGGACGGGTTCTACGAGCAGTTCTCGAAGGACCTGCTCGAGGGCGTGCTCAAGGAGATGCCCTGGTGCAGGACCGTCGAGTTCGACGCCAACCCCAGCGTCAAGAAGAACGGAGCCATGATGTTGGCCCTGCTGGAGGCCGTCCACGCCATGGACTGCAAGCTGGCCTGGGGCCCCGAGAAGGGCTGGGACGACGGGGACGAGATAATACCTCCCGAGGTGATCCCGAGCAACGAGCCCATCGGCACGTTTGCGGATATGTTGAGCGGTCATCCGGTCGACGCCGACGCCGACGCCGACCTCGTTGTCCAGACCCATGGATACGACCCGAACATCCATATAACGGTGTTCGCATGAAATGGAGTATTACGAATTCTACGACACCACGAAAAAAGAAACACAGTTTCCGAACACGCAGACGAAGGAGTCTGCGGTATGGCATGTAGTATATACCACCGCAACGCGGGTAGATGAGATGCTGTGAGAAGTAATCACAACCCACGTGATCGAGTCAGTCAGGAGTCTTTGGCTGGGAATTATAGGCAATCAAGAAGAGATCTTGGCCTGGCGTATGAGTAGCAGGGTTGCTACAGATATGATTCGTTTACGTGACGACCGTAGGACACTGGGTGAATAGGGAGGAGAGAACACACTCGCTGCTCCGGAAATGCTGTATTACATGATTTTCAAACGAGCAAGGGGACGGATCCTATCGTTCAGAGAGAAACAACCTGCGATTCCCAAGGCTGCACTGCAGGCTAGTCAAATCGAGTGTTGTCTATATTTTTCAAGTGCATGGTTCAGTGTTGTTTTTATACTTGTGACATTGATCGCTCTACGTGTAATACCTTTCCCCAGTGCCGAGCCTGCCCTCAAACCTGCCTGGTATATTACCGTTACGCCGACCTGTATATATGTATATGCCCCGACTCCCTGCTGAAGAAACCTCTACTGTGCGCCCAACGCCGCCAGCGCCGCCTTCAGCTCCCGCACCGCCGTGGGTACGTCCTCAAAGTTCAGCGCCGAGATGGCCCACTTCGCATGCTTCTGCGCCTGCGCCTGCGCCAGGTCATCTGCGTTGTACACGGCATTGGTGGGCGGGCCGCCGCCGTACTGCTGCGCGGCGGGGGGCCGCGCGATGGGCGCCGGCAGATGCTGTGGCTGGTGCGCCGGGGGCTGGATCGGCGGCTGCTGCTGCTGGTAGTGTGACGAGGGGGGTGGGGGCTGGGACGCCGGCTGCGAGGGCTGCTGAGGTGGCGGCGGCGGTGGTTGGAATGGGGTCGAGAGGTCCGATGGCGTTGGGTGGTAGAAATCGTGGGGCGTGTCAGGCAGGACCGGCGGCGCGAATGGTGCCGAGGACGGTCCTGCTGGGCTCGTGGCTGACGGCGCAGCGGCTGGTGGGCTTGGGATACTCAGGTCGGGGTCCTGGTCTTGCAGCGCATCTGGCGCGGATGGGAGCTCGAGGGGCGGGTCGTCGTCCGCTGCCCCGGGGGCGGAAGGGAAGTACCCGTCCGGCGCGGACGGGGCGATCGGGGAGACCTGGTCGGGAGCCGGGGCTGAGCTCTGCGGCGGCGACGTGGGTGCCGAGACGGGTGCTACCGAGTATGCTGCGCTGGCTCCTGCTGCTGCGGCATTTGGGCCTAGATATCCTCTTCCTCCTTCGTCTGGCACGTCTTCCACCGTCGCGGCTTTTGGCGCTTGGCCGGCCATGATAGCTTGGAGCTCTGGGTCGTCTTCGTCCACCCTGTCCTCGTCTTCCATCTTGGGGTTCGACTCATTCGGATCCTTGCCCTCCCTGATGGCGCGCAGTATTCTCGCGGCATTCCACCTCGCGAACTTGATCTTCTTCTCCGTCTCGGCGTCGAGGGGACCCCAGATGTTGACGAGCTGCAGGAATGTCGCAGCGGCTTCGAAGGTGATGGCGGTCTGTTTGCTGACTTTGTTGGCCTTCATGGGTCGCACGGCGCGATCTAATGTTTCTTGGGCAAACTGCTCGACCTCTGCTCGGCCCTCATCGTCGTTCAGTATAGCCGAGTTGCCTTGGTTGTTCGCCTTCATCTGTTCGGGAGAGCGTAAGTATTCAGCTGGGCTGGCATGCTACGACGGCAAGTGGGCAGGCAGCATGTTTACCTCTTCCAGCTGGTCCATCATGACCGTGGTGAACTGCAGGCACTCATCGTCGGCATTGTGAAGCTGCTTGGCCAGGATCTGGTTCACGACCCAGTAGTCACCTACGCAAGAAGTTAGACACAGCTTGACAGGGCAGTATTTTCCCGCGTACACCAATACGATATCACGGGCTTTGCTGTGCGAAGCTGGTTGCCACGCACCACGAACGGGGTAATGCCCGCCTCCTTGAGCTTTGTGGGGATGTTGGTCGCCATGCTCTGCTCGAGTGCTGTAATGTCGCTCGCCGTGTTGTTATGGGCAGGCCACGAGTTGAGGATAGACAATTTATTTGAATCACAAAAGATGCACCTCGAGTTTGGCACATGAGCAGTTGTCAGGCAGACGGGAATTGATTGGCACTTTAGGCCTTTGACGTCGCCAGTCCCCTACAAATGATCCGTACTCCCCACCATAAATGCCGCTCCATATTTGGCGGAATTGCATCGGGAAGCTTGTATGTAACGTAATAAGACCGCCCCAATATCCTCAGCTTTATGTACTTCTAGAGCCACATGTAGTTTCGCCACTATATCAATATCACGAACCGTTGTCTATAATTTGGAGAATCACATGGTGGCCATCTATGACTGTTGTTGCTATCCATATTTAAACAACACGACTCTTCAACCTGAAGATGGAGAGAGGGGCCCTTGACAAGATAGCTCGCGCCACAATTCCGCGTAGCTGCAGCTTCGCATGTGCGTGCTACCCCGGATTTTGCTTACGTGGATACACTACTATGTACACTGGTACAGTAGGTAGCAACCGAAACTATAATTCGTCCATCGCGGTCACCTCCGTTTTTGATAGCACCAATTCGCCCCATATGGCCGGCCTCTGCTCCAATCAGGACCCTTCTTCTGGGACCGACTTTTGTTTCTCAGCCCGAGATAATTATGTATACAAGAATTGAAAACTGCTGTCGTTTTAATAGTACCAATATCGATCAGCAAATGATTGATCGTGCGATTCTCTTCTTATTAGCATACTCCGCGCACTTCTGTCGCTGCTTTTTCCAAGTCCAAGACCCGTCGTTCCTGCACAAATCTGTAGGAAACACTGGGTTTAAACACTTTAGGATCGCGAAATATGAAGGCCAGAAACAGGTGTTCTCACTAAACTCGGTGGTAATCATGTGGTCCTTCTAACACGTCAAAATAGTCGAAAAGAGGCTAAGTGGACTCTAAGGCTTACTTCCGAAACTTTGTGAGGAGTGCCTTTTGCTTTGGTGACCTCGTGCATGTGAGTGATTTGATAATACTCCTCAAAACTTAGCCCTTCTTTCCTTTGCTCGTAGATGCAGAGGTGGTGAATCTCGGTGAATTACACTCAATGTTTACATGTAAGACATCGTTCGCCAATGTGCAGTTTTCCAGATTGTGGTAATATGCCCAATGGTCTCGGGCAGAGCTAGAGATTGGCATGCTCGAGGTCGATGAACAGGATAAATAGAAATGGTTTATCTACAAAGACAGTCTCAGAGGGTCTGACCATGATCCCCGTGTATGAGAGTAAGGATATTGGCTCCTTTATCAGCACTACGGACGCAAGGAGCGGAGGTTACAATCCCGTTGTCCACTGCCAAGGGACGGAAATGATCGGTGTATTTCAAAAGGCAGTCATCCGTTTGTGTAATGAATCTGGCCACAATGATCCTAGACCAATGTTGGCGGGCATTGACCAAGGCCACAGCGTGGTTCAACAATACTTCAGCGGCCGGATTCGCTCCACGCATTGGCTCAAGTTCACTAGTTTAAGTAAATATGAGATAACCATGTCCGTATATCCAGAGGGCAGATAGGCCTGTGACGCTCGAAGTGTTTCGCGCCACTTGTAAGTGGTGGATTCGATCTGGCCTATCGGATGATCAAACATCGCCATCCCCATGAGTACCAAAGGTGCTGCACTTTTTCGTAGTACCAGCCAGACGTCGAACGAAGATTTGTGGTGGGCGTTACGAGGCGGCGGTTTCAACTTTGGTAAGCTACTCATCATTATTAGTTCCCTGAGGGTTTTTACTCCCCAACCTTTTAATGCAAAACTAGGAATTGTAACAAGGTTTGATGTCGAAACCGTTGGCAATGGTGAAATATGGTTCGGGGGGTTGCTATTCGACGTTTCCCAGTCCGAAAGCCTCATAGAGGCAGCCGTCGATTTCATAGTAGCTGCTGAGAACGACTCTGATACCTCAGCTGTCTACAATTTAGGACAACCGGTGTTGCTGTATATCTAGCTTATAACAAGCCAATCGAGCGCCCCGGAATCTTCAACGTCCTCTACGACATCCCCCATCAGTCAATTATAAACTCGACACTAGGGCCCTGGGTGGACTATCATGCCGCTGTTTCTGCATTGAACTCTTTGAATCACCAAGGTAAGGAGCTCATGCCAAACAGTCTCCGAGCTGCTCTGGCTGGCTATTTAGTATTCCACATCGGCGCAATCAGAATCTCGACATCGTCTTTTGACCGCAAATGGGACAAAGCCACTCTGTTGGAACACCACACACGCTACCAAATGTCACAAGGGATGTTCAAAGTCGACTCAATGCGACATTGTACTATGCTCCTCAAATATTTACTAGATCTGCCGTTGCAGAAAACAACGCCTAAAGAATGAATTTCTAAAGGGGGATTTTGTGCCTTCCGTTCCCTAATGAGGCAGAACTTGTCAGATGCTGGGTACCCATCCAGGTTATACTAGATGCCGGGGCAGGACTAAGGGAGGATCACCATCAATTATCACACATGACTTAGACCATGTTAACCCACTGTGGCAACCCTCTGAATCTGACACTAACGTGGCTGTGGGCGAACTGCTAAGTCATGTGATCCAAGGGGCAGCCACTAATCTGACCAGGGAAGGTTGCAGCCGCTAACCTTAGTCTTGTGTATTGTGCGCCATGACAGGCGGCACGTCCAGTGTAGCGTCTGTAAAGCCTGTAAAGTTCCTAATTTTGCCCAGGTTATCATCTGTTGTGACATTCAAAAACAGTGGGCCCACCGTCAATAGAACGATGGTAATCTCAGAGTATATATTCGTTGCCACATCTATAGTGTCTATAATGTTCGTGTTTACAGCGTCAAGAGTTGCGTTCGGTTTGGGAGAGCTGACCTGAGTTTTTGCAGGGAGCGTCAGCGACTTGACTCTCTGGTCAGTTACGACGAGTAAGCCGTAATATTTGGATGGGGGTTTTCAAGTCGTCTCCAGTCGCAGCCGGGATCAAGACGGACATTCTGCCTGCGCCCAGTAGCTAGAGCTGAGTTCTTGCTTTCAACCTTTTAACCGTTTCCATGTTATATACGGTATAGTCGAATGCGTTCTGTCGTTCTTAATTGCCTAAATTAAGAGATTATGCGATTTGACACAGTCAGCTTACCAGTTACCCGTGTCGTCCACTGTACTAGAGAACAACGCGACCCCTGAATACCCCCCATCGATAAAATGAGGCACTGTCCCATTTTTCTGACCATGTAAACTGTCGACGCAGAAGTTCCAACTGACCGCCCCTGTCAAGATGCTCGCCGACAACGAGATACGTGTTTTAGACCTCCTACACTCTCCCAGCGTAGGTGACACTCCAATAGTATGTGAGTTACGCGCTATTCCCCTGTCGGCAAAGGCAGATTACGAGGCACTTTCCTATGTTTGGGGCGACGAGACAGCCACGGAGACGATTGAGGTATCGGGTCGCCAGGTCACCATCACGCCGAGCTTGCTCGAGGCGCTCCGTCGACTACGATCGCCCACGCAGAAGAGGACCCTTTGGATCGACCAGCTCTGCATTGAACAATGGAATCTGGAGGAGAAGAAACAGCAAGTGCAGCTCATGCGTGACATCTATAAGCACTGTCGCCGATGCCTCGTCTGGCTGGGAGAGATCAAGGAGCATGTGTCCCTGGCTGACGCCGCGAGAGGGTGGGAGGTGCTTACCTATTTGGCTGCAGCCAACGGGGCGGAAGATCCCAGCGAAATTCCAATGCCTTGGGCAGCAAGCGGACGCGAGACGGCATTATACGACGCTATCAAGGCACTCCGGAGCTCGTCGGAGCAGGAACATCCATGGTGGGATCGCATATGGACAGTGCAGGAAGCGACAATCCCAGAAGAGGTCCTGTTGCTTTGGGGGCCACTGGCTTTGCCGTGGGAGACGCTTACGCAGGCGGCAGCGACCTGGATTGATCCGGGCTGTCCATACCCTCTTTCCAATTTACTCACCCCCGAGACGGAGACAATCCTCAGCGGTTTAATGGTCCACGTGATTTGGCTGAACATAGCCAAAGACCGGCTCGACGGTAAGCCACTTGATATTGTCAACAGATGGCGCTTCCGAAAGTCTACGGATCCTCGTGATAAGATATACGGTCTTATGGGGCTCTGCGAGCTAGGGGCCCTGCCGGTCACGGAGAAATGTGACTATTTCTCCCCTGCATCGAGTGTTTTTCGCACCTTGACACTGGAGTTGATGATTTCCGAACGAGATCTGCGGCCCCTTATTGCAAATCCGCGGATCGACCCCGACAAGGCCACTCCTGGGATATCCTCCTGGGTGCTTGATCTTGTCAGTATAGGACCATCGTACAATACAGATTGGTATTACCACTCGTACGGCTACGAGGAATATGATGCTGCCAGACCGTTGAGACCACTGGATCCAAGCTCTTTGGGAATGCAGTACCACGCGAAGACTTTGAGCCTGGCGGGGGTGCGTGTGGACAAAGTCGCTCTGGTGGAGAGCGGCTATCGAACAAAAACAATAGCGAATCCGAACGTACCTGACGAGGACATCGAGCGCATCGTCCGCGCCTGGTATGATGTTGTCAAGGGAAGCAGAAAGTATAAGAATAACAAGGTCCTCCCGAGACGGTACATTGGAGCGCGCTATACCAGTGCCAAAGCGTTCGCAAGACTTGTCCTCGGCGATCTGGTCAGGGATTACAATCTTGTACCGATTAGAGAAGCCACCGCCAAGGACATCAGCGCAGTTTTCAGGTTTTTGGATTCGTGTGAGGTGAGCTCTGACATACGACTGACGATATACAGCATGGTGGCAAACCAATCTTTCTTCACCACTAAGATGGGTCTGATGGGTACGGGTCATGTGGACACACAACCTGGAGATGAAGTATGGGTATTAAGAGGGGGGAAAATCCCCTTCGTGCTGCGACCTTCAGAAAATGACGGAGAGACTGAGTACACCTTTATTGGCCAGGGTTATGTTCAAGGGGCTATGCAGGGTGAAATATTCCAACGTGGTATATGTAACGTAAATACTGAGCAGACTATTCACATAATTTAGCAGAAATTTCGTAGGACGCGGCTACGATCATGATAAATGTAACAAATGCCAGTGGGCATATCGGCAGTCGCCGAGGTAGCTAAGGTTAGTCTTTTGACTATTGGCGCAATGGTCTGCCCACGGTCAATTGTTACAATTACTTAAAGCGGTTGACTAGTTAGTCAAACCCACTACTAAACAAGGTTGAAGCTATTAAAAGACGGAAACTAGCGTGGAAGCAACTGCCTATAGAAATGGTTCGGCAATGGATCGAATGAATACCCTATCACATATAACAGATCATCGAGCTAGAGAGTGGTAACGAGTATAGAGAAGGCCGGGCTCTAGTCCCGGGAAGGCCTAGTACTTAACGGGGTGTTAAAAATAACGAGAATAGTATCCCGAAAAGGAAAAAAAGGGAAGCACATTATAGGAACGCAACATTTGATTAGATAGAAGAGGAGCTTGTATTGTCAATATCCGTAAATAACTAACACACGGCTTTTGACTCGCACGCGGTTTTGCTATCCCGCTTCTGCCGGCTGTTAGGGGATCTCAAAAAACGGCGCTAGCAATGACTTTTGGTAGCGACCTCCGTACATTCATGCAGGCTGCACGTATGCATTTTCGCAAATGACAAGGAGACGTTCTGGATTGATGAATAACTTATCATCTCAATAAGTCCTGACGAACGAGATACTGCCGGCCTGATAATCATTATGCCACTACCAAAAGTGTTCAATTGCGCTTATAACCGACTTGGTTTACATTGATGTAGATGCAGCAAGTACGACTGAAAAGCAGTCTTTTGTTGGAGCCACGGGGTGGTAGTGCGAACGCTGACGGCCGCGGTACCTGCAGCACCAGCACCTATGCCCGGGTACGGCCCAATGTTAAGAACCAGGGCTCCCTTGCCTGCTAGATGGGTGTGCAGAGCTCTCCTATTAGGGACGAATATAACGGAGATCGATGGTCTTACTAACAGAGGCAATTGGCCATATTGATTCCCCGACCGTAAGTTTACAGAAGCCGTCCTCAGGTGTGACCGCGGCACCATCGGAAACTTGAAACTTATCGCAGAGCCATATTAGGACTTTAATCAGTCCACTCTTTCTTAAGGGAAACCAAAAGAGTAACTTTAGACCCATAATAACCACATCCTCGGTGAGAGATCTCACTTAGTGGACTATTCACAAATCTGATTGGACCTTCATTTGTCATCGTAGTAATGGCTACTGAAGCAAATTGGCTGGCTCAGGCACATGCCGCATGTGAGAAACTCGAAACTGGATTTCCAGAGCAGGTGACTGCTTCAGGCGTGCAGAGTATGAAAGAGAGGTCTGTCACGGCTGGAATGTTGGATTTCATTCGCAGCGATTGCCTGATATCATCAAGCTGGCTCCCAAGTGTTGATCAGATCATGGGGGATTGCTACTCGTCAAGTGCGTCGGCAACCGTTCGGTTTCTGCACTTTCATGAGCTGCGTTGTATGTTTATCAATCGTTCTCTAATTTTAATTGGACCGAGTATATGACATACACTTGTCTCGTCCATGACGGCTTACTTTAGTTTCAACAGGTCAGTGACTAGCAGGAACCTGGCCACAGCCTACGTGCGCTTGAATAGTGCTGAAGAGGCTCATAAGCACGGGGTCCAAGTTGAATTATCTGGCTGACTGTTTGGTGGTATGCTCGCCGTCCATGTCATATGCCCTCTCGTAGACGAGACCATACTAGTTAACCAACATCCGCTAGGTGGCCAGTGAATCGCCTTCAGTGATTATGGACTAGGCACAGATGGCGTCAAGAGCTTCGAGGAAGACTTGAGTACGAAAAGAAGAGAGGGAGGCCAACTATTCTTAGCCACCACCCCTGACTACTTAGCTTTCAGAGTGTCCCATACCCCATCCAGCACTCCAACAACATTCCTAGGAAGCGGACCTTGGGTAATTGCTGCTACGCTCTGCTGGACCAGGCCGATCTTGCTTGCGCCGAAGATGACGGCATCCTCGGGGCCGAGCTCGGAATAAAAGGCGAGCCAACGTAACGCAGCGCCCGTCTTGGGAATGCCGTGAGGCTCGAGCGTCGTATCAAGCATGTGGATGACCTCATGGAGTTTTTCAGTATCGTACCGCCTGGCATCCATAGACATGATTGTTCCCTCGGCGAAGCGCGTGCCTTCGACTTGCCCCGATGTCAGTTTGCCATGTAAGAAGCCGCCTCCTTGTGGGCTATGTGCCACGAACGTCATGTCATGCTTGCGATTAAAGTCAAACAGTGGACCCTCGTGGCGGCGGTCAATAAGGTTACAAGGACCTTGGTACACTAAAGGCTCAACGTAGCCCTCGCGCTCGCAGGTCTAAGTGAACTGGCCGAGCTGCACCAATTGCAAACAAACGTTTGCGTCGACCTCTTACTGCTGCGAAGTGTTGCTTGTCTCCTTCCTTGGCTTTCAAGCAAATGATTTCATGGAAGCCGTGGCGAGACTCTCATTTAAGGACCGCACAGTCTCTCTTTGGAAATTAATTGACAGTATATATACAAGTCTGTTAGTAAAGCAGCTTCGCAAACCTCCCATTGCTGCGTATCAACAACATAGCGTTATTTGTACATGTGTTGGAGAATTATACTTAGCAGCTGCGGGCGGCTGCATGGCCTAGTAACAGCCCGCTACTTAGGTAGGTGTGGCTAAACCTCAACTTAGCTAACTTAACTTATGAGCCGCCGTACGAGTGCCCAGCTAGACTAACCTAGCTGAAATTCCACGCTGGCCTGATTTCCTAAATCAGCAAGAAGACAGTTTGACCTTGCGGATTTCTTCCGCCTTCCAGTCTCGTATAATATCCTCTTGCTTTTTCTTGGGGTTTCTTCTTCTGGCTTTTCCCCCTTCTGCTGTTGAGCATTGACTTTTGACTCTTTTTTCAAGCCAGTGAATGGCCTGAAAACCGTCCTCCCTCCTTGGTGATTTAACCCATTCCGACGTACTCTAACCTACTCTACTCTACTCCACTCATTCCTACGCGCCAGCATGTATACCCCCAACCCCACCATCGCCACCATCGCCTTGGGCGTACTGGCAGCTCTGCCTGGTGTCCAAGCTGGTTTGTACACCAGGAGCTCCCCCGTCATCCAAGTCGATGCCAAGAACTACGACAGACTGGTCGCCAAGTCAAACTACACAACGGTGTGTGCCCACGTCTTCTTTGCTTTCCGGCTTACACAGGGCGTCCTACTAACGAAAGTGTTAGGCTGTCGAGTTCTACGCGCCCTGGTGCGGTCATTGCCAGAACCTCAAGCCTGCATACGAAAAGGCTGCCAAGAACCTCGACGGCCTTGCCCAGATCGCTGCCGTAAACTGCGACGAGGACGAGAACAAGCCGCTCTGCGGCCAATTCGGTATCCAGGGCTTCCCGACCATCAAGATCGTGCGACCCGGCAAGAAGAAGGGCAAGCCTATTGTCGAGGACTACAACGGGCCCCGAGATGCCAAAAACATTGTCAGCGCCGTCATCGACAAGATCCCCAACCACGTCAAAAAGGTCACGGATAAGGACGTCGACGAGTTCCTAAGCACAAATAATGAGACGGCAAAGGCACTCCTGTTCACCGAGAAGGGCACCACCAGCGCATTGCTCAGGAGCATCGCCATTGACTACCTAGATGTCATACAGGTTGCTCAAATTCGAAACAAGGAAACCAAGGCCAACGATATCTTTGGCATCGACAACTACCCTTCCTTGGTCCTGCTCCCCGGTGGCGACAAGCCCTCAGTCCTCTATGATGGCGAATTGAAGAAGGAAGCCATGATCAAGTTCCTCTCGCAGGTTGCCGAGCCGAATCCTGTCAACGGGCCCGAGAAGGCCAAGGCCAAGAAGGACAAGAAGAAGGAGGAGAAGCCAGCAAAGAAGTCCCGGCCGAAGAGTGAGGAACCAGCTCCATCTGAAGAAGCCACCGCAACGACCTCTGTCGAGACCCCTACCGAGACCAAGAGGGCCGAAAAGGAGACAGTGACACTTGATTTGACAGGTGTCCTCGACAACGCTATTGAGCTAACCAAAGCGTGCCTCAACCCCAAGGCCGGCACCTGCGTTCTGGCATTCGTCCCAAAGGAGCACAGCGAGGAAGCCGAGAAGGCTTTAGAAGGTCTCCGCGGAGTCGGCATCAAGTACGACAACCATCATCGCCGGGTATTTCCCGTGTACGAAGTCCACTCCGAGGATGCCAATGTCGCCTCGATGCTTGAAAGCTTCCATCTGGAGAAGCAGGTCGAGATCATTGCACTGAATGGCAAGCGCGGTTGGTGGAGACTGTATGAGGGAGATTTCTCTCACCAGAGTCTGGCTGATTGGATCGATGTCATTCGTCTTAATGAGGGCGGTAAGAGACCATTGCCGGATATCAAGATCTTTGTTGCGGATGACGAAGTGCCTGCTGCTGAGAAGGTCGAGGTAAAGGTCGAAGAGGAGGTCAAGGTTGAGGCTGGCGAGGCTGAGCCCGAGTCCACTTCGACCTCGTGGCAGGGAGCTGAGCCGACTCCTGAGGCCACTGAGGTTCCTGTGCATGAGCATAACGAGCTATAAGCCATATCTTTTGTAGGGATAATTGCGGTTCGTGGATCAGAGACCCGATGACGATGGACAAAAACAGTGACAGCTTGTATTGACCAAATTGAGTGACGCCAGACGCCTGTTCTCCCTTTTCTCTAATTCCATTCCAACGCCATGTAGATGCTTTGCAAGTCTAAGGTATTCACAGCCCGTGTCTGATCCATGCCACAATCCATAACCCCATGTCCTCGGTTTGACTCGGAAAGAAAGGCATTACCTTAGTCCAGATCCATGTCCACGACATCACCCTTCTGCACTGCACCCTCTCTGACCATCTTGGCACCCTTCTCCCTCACGACCCCATCCAAGAAATTCCTCACCCACTTGCAGCCGTCCGCGGCGACCGCCATCATGCCCTCCAGCCTCCCGATCTGCACCCTGCTCTCGCAGACCAAGACGGCGACACGATCGCTAGCCCCCAGCGTCGCCATGGTGAGAAACGGCAGCTCCTGCTCCTCCTGCTGGTTGAGGTCGAGGAGGGGGTCGGCGCCCTCGTCGCCGGCGGCGTGCGAGCTGGTGGACCCGGCGGTGCACGCGGCGAGGTAGTCCGTCATGGGGATGCCGGCGTCGACGAGCGCCAGGGTGCTCGCGTTGATCAGCGCGGCCAGCAGCGACCCGTCCTGCGACAGCACGTGCAGCGATACCGACACCGTGGACCGCGGGTACAGGTGCGCGTGCAGCGTCCCCGCCAGCGCCTTGGCGATGGTCGCCTGCATCTCCTGCAGCCGCTTGTCCGTCCGCGACCGCTTCTGCCGGTCCACCGTGCTGAACCCCCCGATCACGATCGACACGGCCACGTCGGCCCCGTTG
Source organism: Truncatella angustata (assembly GCF_020726525.1). Classification (NCBI taxonomy): domain Eukaryota; kingdom Fungi; phylum Ascomycota; class Sordariomycetes; order Amphisphaeriales; family Sporocadaceae; genus Truncatella; species Truncatella angustata. The sequence continues at coordinate 745,827 of NW_025763386.1, forward strand.
CTGCCGCCCGGCGCCGGCGCGATCGACGCCGACGACGACTGCGCCGTCCGCCGCGCGGACTCCGACGGCCCGCTCACGATGCACATGATCTTGGTGTTACCCATCTCCAGGTACGAGGACCCGTCGGCGGCGGCCTGCGTCCGGATCGAGGCGTGCTGGCGCCGCAGGTCGTTCCAGCGCCGCCCGTCGACGCGCAGGAGCGCCAGGTTGTAGGTAGAGGTGTCCAGGGGCATCTTGGTGGACGACTTGATCTATGAGGGAAAACCGAGAAGAATCGATGAGGTAGGAGTGGTTGAGTCTGTCGGATTGTGCTTTGGCCAAGCAATCTAGAGTGGTGGTGATGTTGAGGTTCGCTATCCGTAATAATTCAAGAAAGCTTCCAGCACAGAGCTTGTCAATTATCTTAGCCAGACTAGTGATCGCCTGGAAATTTTTGGCGGGGCAGTTTTAGGAGCAGCCTGGCATGGAGGGGTTGAAGTGGATATGCGAATAACCCGGGGTACATCTGATTTAAGCATACCCCGTTCTGCCCTTCGTCTTTGTACTTGCAGCTCAACGTCTTTTCTATCGCCGGGACACCTGGTTAGTTCAGAATTCTCGTGCTCGGAGCGCTCTCGTCGTCCTTCCTGTATCAAAAAGCCGTGTCAAAGACCCTTGTGGCCGCATATTTGCATCCCAATGATTGTGATGTCAACGTGGAAGAGATTGTTGCCGCGTTCCATCATCGGAGCAGAGACAACGAAGGCACGAATGATCATGTGAAAGAACTGTGAAGAAAGCCCTGCGAATCATGGTAGACGTATTGCTAGCATATGGGCTACCACTATGGCAACTCAGTGCGGCGAGATTGTACGCATGTTCCAACCACAAGACAGCATGTCTGCCAGATTATACTCCGAGCGAAGTAGTTTCGAAGAATTCTCCTCAATCTTTGTTACCCCCCCCCCCCCCCCCCCCCCCCCTTTTTATTATTATTATTAAAGCCTTCTATGCTTGAAGTAACGTGCCAGCCATTTCCACGGGGCCACCGTGGGATCAGTTCTCTGCATTTGTGATGTGTGTCTTGCAGCGTTAAACGACCAGTTCACTGACATGTTGCTTGTCTACAAATGTTCGAGGGGGTGGGAGTGGCTGTAAAATCCCGAAGAAGAAACGGGTGCCATACAGATGTGTATACGTCTGCTTATTCTATAAGTGAGACTGTCTCCCTCTACGCCGGCCTATCACGGGCTTATATGTACCAGCCTTGAAACTTCTTGGCCAATCACTTATGTTTTAGCAACAGTGCGAGGCTCTAAGGTTAGTCAACGTCCTCTTCGCAAAATGCAGGATTGAATGATGTGCCATAGAGCCTAAATTATAGGTGCTTCTTGAGTATATACCTTGTTGAAATATTAACTACTTGTAGTCAATTAGGCACGTGTGTTTTTCAAAAGCCACAACAGCCTATTCTCAACTGATTGAATCTGTGAGCAAGCGTGCTCGTAGTCGGCAATCCCGAAACGAACGGGCAGATAAGAGCATTGATCCCTGAAAGATGTTGCGATTGTTTTCGATGAGGTACAAATATATCAAGAACACGAACTGTCACTGAACTGTTACGACGAATATTCAGGCTGAAGTGGCATGTTTTGTGTACAAGTAAGCATGAGTGGCAGATAAAGGTTACCGATGTACTTTCACAACCTGGATGGTAGGTTGAGCAGAATAGACAGGTCCGGGTGCATGTACGAATGTGTGATCACCACCCGCTAGCGGCTGGTGGGCAGAATTCGGCTGCAAGGAAGTCTGACGACGCTAATAGCAGAAATGGATGAGCTAGAATCATTCCAACGGCTCTATCACCAAGGGTCCATCCACCAATGTCCGCCCCATTCTCTCGCCTTAACCTAGTCTAGCCGGCAATTCATTCCCCCCATCCAGCTGCTCTGTTGTTTGTGTCCAACGTCCTGCGTCGTGACTGCATCTCTTGGTTCAAAAGACTAGGTATTCTAAGAATTTCGTTCCTGACTGCTCGACGTGGCCGATGGTGTCTCAGTCGGGCCATGGTGCCATCCGAACGAATCCAAGCGCCTCACATGCATTGTACCTACATACAGTAAGGTTGGCTCTACTCTAGCGGGCCCATTATACCAATATTTCTTTTCGCGACTGTTTCGATAGTGTACAATGCAGAGTGTTTAGTTCGATAAGGAGGAAATAAAATAAAACAAACTTGCCAGATGTGTATTTAGAATGTGGTTACTAGAGTATCAAATAACACACAAGAGAGACGTAAGATTGTTCGCACGGGGGTTTGTGCGACCTATAAGTCGCCAAGTTCGCTTGTCCGCTCGTCCGCACATGTCGGACTGCTTAGCTTCTATCGCATGAGCTACATGGTGCAGATCGGGTGTCGTCTTTTGAGAAGCTATTTTCCTGTGCGGCGATGACGGGCACAAATGCCGTGATTCATGGAGCTCGAGGTGTATCTAGTGATTTGACACGTGCGGCTACCCCTTGTCGCCGACCGCAACTGTCTCCATCCATGACGGCATTGACGTTACCATGTCATGGCCATGCCCACACGGCAGACCAAGGTGGACCATAACCCCGATTTGCGTATGGAAGAGAAAAATGTTACAAATCATAGGGCAAACTTCATGCCATGATGATTATGAACGAGACTGCCCATCTTATATAACATAGACACGAGCGGTGAATTTACTTGTTGCAATTGCGATAGCTGTCCATCTAGACTAACCAGAATTAAATTGTCTTATCTTTGAATACTCTGCGCGGTCAGCTTTGAATTATACTGATTTACAGAATGGCGCCCTCTACTATGAAACAGTGGACCATTGTCGACAAAGAGCATGACTTCGATGGTCTCAAGTACGAAGATGCAGATGTTCCCAAGGTTGGCGAGAATGAGGTGCTCGTCAAATTGCACGCTGCATCTCTAAACTACCGAGATCTCATCATTCCCAAGGTGAGCTCTACCCAAAGTGACGAGAAACAGAGAACGAAAGACGCACTGACACAGCTTGCACGCTAGGGCATGTATCCCTTCCCTACCAAATTCCCCGTGGTCGGCGCCTCCGACGGAGCCGGTGAAGTCGTTGAAGTTGGATCCAAGGTCCAGCAATGGAAGAAGGGCGACAATGTCGTAACATTGTTCAACCAAGGCCACCAGTTTGGCCCCGTCACTTCTGCAGCAGCTGTTACTGGCCTTGGTGGAGTTATCGATGGAACCCTGCGCCAGTACGGAGTCTTCAATGAGAACGGCCTTGTTCGTTCGCCAAAGAACTTGAACCACATCGAGTCCAGCACATTGACTTGCGCTGGTCTGACAAGTTGGGTAAGACCATGAATTGGCTACTGAGATTAGTTCATTCATCGAACAAGCACCGCTGACCAGCCGCAGAATGCACTATACGGCCTGAAGCCCCTGAAGCCCGGTGACACAGTTCTTGTACAGGGAACTGGTGGTGTCAGTATCTTCGCCCTGCAGGTAAGCGCCCTGAAGTAACCCAACGTATCATGCGTAATCTTACATGAATACATAGTTTGCCAAAGCCGCAGGTGCACGAGTGATTGCAACTACATCATCGGCAGAGAAGGGCGAGACCCTGAAGAAGCTTGGTGCTGACCACGTCATCAACTACAAGGAGGATACGAACTGGGGCAAGACTGCTCGCGGCCTCACACATAACGAGCAGGGTGTTGACCACATCATCGAGGTCGGCGGTGCTGCTACTCTGGAGCAGAGCTTGGCAGCAATCCGATTTGAAGGTGTCATTAGCATTATCGGATTCCTCGGTGGAGCAAAGCCCAAGTCGACCATCCTCGAGGTCTTGAACAACATTTGCACTACCCGCGGAGTGTACGTCGGCTCAAAGGCTTTGATGGAAGACATGGTTGCCGCGATTGAGGCGAATGACATTCGTCCTGTCGTCGACAAGACAGTTTTTACTCTTGATAAGGCCCGGGATGCCTATCAATATATGGTAAGCAATAACATTTTCCACCATGAGATATTCGATTACTAACATGTTTTCTCTGTAGTGGGACCAGAAGCACTTTGGCAAGGTCGCTATCAAGATTGAATAGATGCTAAGCTATACCAATCTGTTGTGTAGAACCGGATAGACCCACCAACAAATGAATGAAGTTAAATTATAATCACAGCGAACTTCGTAGTGACTGTTGCTAGTCCGGACAATTATGTGCCGTCGCGCATATAACACAATGCTGTCTGGCTGGCAGGTTTTAGTGGCTTCGATGTGACCCGATCAAAAGAGGTCAATTATCTGTGTGCGCTACGTTTGGAACAGGATCTTTTTCTCCCTTGGTTTTTTTTTTCTTTCCCTTTTTTTCTTTTGAAGCACCAGGACTACATATGAATTGTGAACGACCTACCCTGCCTTGGCAATGCGGCTTTGGTCTTAAGATGGACATCGCCTTTTCTTCCGGGCTGAGATTGGTGTTACCATGCTCGGAGCTCCACCAAAGCCGTACTGCATATTATCGTCCTTTGAGCACGGGTACCATGCTCCCTGCCTTTGAGATCAGGCCAAAAGTGTACGATGTCAACGTCTCTCGTCAGCTTTGATACCCGTTCCGTTAATACCCAAGGTCCGTGCTACTATAGCTCTCCGAAGTCAGTGAGATACGCCACACATTACCTTGTTGACCAGCTCCGTGACGGACAAGATAGAGGATACTTGGGCAACGACAGATCAGACTCTACTGGAACGCATCAGCGATGAGTCCAGATTGCAACGCTTGAGTCATTACCTAGTAAAGGTAGCTATTACATACTCCATGAGCAGAATGGCCCAGCAAATTACCTTGAACGAGGCCATTATCGTGAATTCCTGCCGTCCTAAAATGTGCCGAATGGGCTTTTTACGCCGCTACCCCCTGCCTTCACGGATCGTGCTGGATCCATATAGGGCAGTATGTGATAGTACTAGCGAGCAGCACGCTCGAATATTTGTGAGCGTGACAACGTCGGGCGGGCAGGCCGACGGTTCAAATCTGGAGTTCACTAGGCGAGATATTTTATCATTGCTAATTTAAAAATCACTACACGGTTTTACATGCACGAGCCGTAGCAATTGACATGTATATGCAAGCCTGGTACTGATGGATTCGAGCATATGGCTGTATGGCTATGTGTAAAAGGGTCACACACATTACAAACGAAAGGGCTAGAGAGTCCATGCTTGTGCAATATTGCCTTCAGTCGAATATTGGCCCGGAATTGGCGGTCTGTCGGGGTGTTATGGGACGATATGTGTCTCCCAGAAGCGCCCCATTATATCTCATCTCCCATTGCAAATCTCCAAGCCTTTTACAGTCCGCAGGGGCATAAATTGCCAATGTGATACTGATAATCCTACACAGGTGCCAGAGAAGGTCATATACATGCTACTAGGTCCCATGAACACCATGAGGGTGAGAGAAGTAATAAAGTATAAACTTATTGTGCCTGAAAACTTTAGGATACTCGGCGAGAAATATAACAAATCAATTTTTTATACTACCTATTTCTTTAAATTAACGTATTAATAAGGTCTTGAACAATTTTTTAAATCTAGAATTTGGCAAGAAACAAGGATATAGCCTAAGAGCTCTTGAAATTGGTCGATATCAGGTTGTGGGTGAATTAATTCTCACATTAACAATTTATACCCCTAGAACTATATATATATATACCCCCACCCCGGGTAAATCGGAAGTTGTCTTCTAAATTGACAACCGTGCCCATACAAATAAGGACTTTAAAGCGTATATCGCATCGTCAACTCTTTGATCAATGAAAGCGATGTCAACGAGCATTGTGCAAATCCAAGATACAAACTCAGGGGCTCAGCCATATCATGATTTCTCTCACATGATTTCTATTGCCGTTCGCTATCCCGTTACAGGCTCTCTTGTATAATAATCCCAAGTCTTTCGAAATGGTGTTCAAGGCAATTTTAAGATCTTTTAGCGCAGTACATTGAGCGAAGCGCTAAGTTTGCAGGTCAGCGTAACGGAATCGTGTACCACAACTTTAGTAATACGCTCGTCCATCTCTTGGCTAGCTTTGTAGTATATACCTTCTTCGAACGATAAAATTTTACTTCTGATACGATCAATTGCGTTTTTATCCCAGCTAGCCAGCTCCGGTTTTATGATTGCTACATCTACGTGTTTTCCACATCGGCCTTGATGAGTTTTCCAATACTCGGAAAACAGACGGCAGTATTGCCCAGCTCGCTCGAGATATCAGGTTCTGGACTGGTATTAAACCATCATGCTAACAGAGGTGTTTCTAATTTCATCACACCTCCGCCACGACCATACATTGAGGTTCAACTTTGCCAATTGTAAGCGCTCACGATTGATCCGATACGTGGCAATGGTAAACTGAGCGCTTCCAAGGATGAGTGGTGAGTGGTCCCTTTGATGCAAGATATTTGCTCTGAATATTCGGCGGTGCGTTAGGACTATTCATCTCGTTGTAGCCTAGCAATTCAGAATTCAATTGCTAAAACTATGATATGAAATGATGAAATGTGTTTTAGCTTATCGTAATACTAATTGCGGGAGCAAGAACACTTATTCTCGGTATGAAAAGTTCCGGGTAAAAGCGTCGAAGCGAGTCGGAAGATTTGGCTAAACGTACGGCAGCATTTGAATCCATGACGGCGTCTAGCAGACCCCTATGAGCGTGCTCCGCAGGCTGATGACGGACTCGACAATGACGAACAGCCGCGCAGAGATCACCAACGTTACAATTTTCAAGTCTACTCCAATGCTTATAAAGCACAGAGCTACCGAAACAAATATCAGCACTCTCTTGGTCCGAATGTAGTTCCGATCGCTCTGAAGGTTGTCGCCGAGCCACCCGAATGACAGCTCAATGCCAATGGCGACCCACGGACTTGGGATCTCGCCCATGATGACGAAACACGCCGCTTTCTAGAACACATGCTCTCTGAAGGGATGGTAAAGCGTTATTCCACTCCGTAAAATGTATATTTCCATAGAAGGCAGGGAATACCAAACCTAGCACCACAATGTCAGCTCAAGGCAGAAGACCAACCCCGTCCGAAGGCGGCCCATGTGGACTTACTCCGCTTGCTACTGTTGCTGCTCAAAATATTCGAATCAATGCAGAGGTTCCTGTTCGGGGCAGTGAGCACAGGTACGTCGTCAAAGTAGTCGCCTTCGAGGTCCACTACGATGTCCGAAAGCCGCTTCCATTTTGTCACCGGCTGCAATTGGGTAATATACGTTACGACGTGCTCTCTGGTAGAACTGATAACTCGAGTCACGGAAGAGGAGAAAAAGTCAATACATCGTTCACCTTTGGCTGGGAAAAAGTTGGGGACCTTGTCATTGGGGTACTTGGGCAAGCCTCCCCTTTGTATTTAGACCTCCATTTCCTCCGTGGCTTAATATTGAATTCGCTTCTTTCGGACCTTTCTTTCTCATCATTATAGAGCCTGACCCTGGTTACCATGATCTCAAGGCGAGTCCCAAGATACTCTATTAACCGTAGAGGTTTTGTCCTAAGATATATTTTTGAAGTGCATGGTTAGAGGGTGAGTGTTTAGACTGGCCGATTGCTGTTTTATGAGGTTTACTAGCCTACGGCTGCTACCAGGTTTGCCGTGACTTGTAGCAAGCTGGATGAGTACTTGTTAAGGCTCACGCTCATAGTAATCAGCAAAAGGATTAACACACACGTTGCGATTGAGGTGGTGCTCTTGAAAGTTATCGGAACTAGGAAGCGTAGTCCATGACGAGGTTTTGAAACGCCTTCCGAACGTCGACAACAGAATTCAGCTTGAATATTTTATTGAATTCGTCACTCGAGGTGCGTTCCCATGTGATAAGGTAGGATACCTTATGGATTACATATATAAACCTGAACAGGGAGGGTGCAAGTATGGGCATCATCCTAGGGGCAGGATCTGAGGGTAGAATCACGTTCGCCTCATAGAAGCAGGCCAGGTAGACACAGCCCATCAATACTACTATTATTCATATCTGTTTATGAAAGCCAATGTACAAACTCAGAATACAGGGGCATAATCTCAGGCGCAGATTCTAAGAGAGGGAGAATAGGGACGTGTGTCCTGGCTATGCTCATTAGGCGATGATGGTGACCCAGAGTTTCTAGAATATACCACTTCTATCCATGCTATCTCATGCCATATATCGGAGCTTATAATAAATGATGTTGTACTTAATCTCTAGAAGATAGTAGCGTACCTGGGGCTGGGGCTGCTTAAATAGAATAATTCAGCATTTAGTAAACATTCACAAGCCTTGGCACCAGGTACGGACCACGGGTCGGCGGGTAGCTAACTGGATTAGACTTTGGCGAAACCCATGTCGACTTGGCGTCCATTCTCACGAATGACCTCGAACGCGGTGATGTGGCGTGGCACCCCTGACGGGCCCATTGGACAGCTACATACTGTAGTTATGGCAAGCGGGGCGATGGAGATTCGCTTCCAGGCTTCGCAGCCCGGACACTCTACCGATCTGCAGTAATTGGTAGGTACTCATGTGCACCGAGCGTATGTACCTGGTATGTACGGCGTAGCTCGTGTGCAGCAAATGCACTTATAGTCAGTCCTCTGCCAAAGACCTGAAATGCCGACTTTGCGCACATCCACCCTTTCTTTCTACTTGCCCCAGATTCTGGCCATCGCGAGTGTGGAGAGTTGAAATAGCGGTAGCGACTGGTACCCGTGAAATCACGTCGAACTGGTCAAGAAAGCATCTGCGCCGAGCGTTTCATTGCACAATGGCAGGGGTTTCGTCAATTGGACCCTGGTCGTTTAATCCGATCGTCACCTCCTTCCCATCGACATTGCTCCCAAATATTGCCTACTGGAACGTCACTAATGGCACATGGACGTATCAGGTTCAGGTCTCCTGGCCGTTGAACTGGACATCGACCGAGGCCGACAGCACCGTCGACACCCTGTAAGTTGTATGCGATTATACGCGCGAAATTCTGTTTACTTACCACCCCGCAGGTTCGTCCTCGATGGCAATGCGCTGGCCCAAACAGCCACAGAGGCTTTCCGCAAGCGCCGACCCGTCGATTTCGCACAACCGGATACCATCATCGTGAGTATCGGATACCCTGACCTCATCCCCGACTCGCCGTACTCAAACGGACGATACTACGACTACCAGATGCCCGTATGTTCGACGTGCCCCCCGACGATTGAGCCAGTCGGGGTACCACCCGGTGCCGATGCCTTTATTACGTTCCTTGATACTGTTCTCCGCCCCTGGGTTCGAAGTTACTTCCCTAATACAACCTTCAACCGGGACGGCCTCTACGGCCACTCTTTCGCTGGGCTTTTTGCCATCTATGCTCTCCTCGTGCGCCCGGATCTATTCGATGTTTTTCTGAGTGCATCACCGTATCTGATCTGGAACAATGAATACATCTTTGATCATCTTGGCCCCCTCAAGAACGGATCGCTGCCAGCCAACACAACGAAGCCAGCACTCCAAATTGCCTACGGAAGTCTCGAAGAGTATCCCCGGAAAAGAAGAACGGAGACGCAGGAAGCATTTGAGGAGAGAAAGGCACTTCTAAGTTCATTGAAGACGAATGAGCTTGTGAGTCGCTTCTACGGCGAAGTCAAGGACAGCCCTAAGCTCAGGGATGTAGAGTTGCTCGAGTACCCATTCAGCTACCACGCGGCTGTAGGATCAGCAGCATTGTGCGACGGAATCGACTACTTCCTTGATTGGTGACGGGCCGAAATACTGAAGCACGACTAGTCTAGTCTAAGAATGGCTCTTCAAAAGGCAGCAAGTCCTTTATAAAGGATCCTTACCCTGACATCCTACTATCATACTGTGTTACACGTTGAGCAGGTGTCCCTACTGTTCATATTCGGACGTCCGATGTGAGTTAGTCGATTGGCATGCCGTTGAGGTTGGTAGTGATTCGCTGAGTCAAGGCCAAGCTTGGCTATTTAGAGCATTAGATAATGGGATCGGTCCTACGCATCGAACTTTGAAAGATCGGTAATTGACACTAGCTAGCCTGAGTGATTTGATGCACGTGCCTTACACTAGTGGGTCTTATATATATATATTTCTAGATAAATCTCATGCTATAGTTTTATATAGACTGACTTGTCTGGTAGGCATTTCTGCATGATTCTACTTTTGGAAATTTCACGTCTAGGATCAAGTCCAGGTCAGGGCCACGCAAGACAATTGAAACATCAACTTGATTTCTTGACGATGTTCTTTCTTCAGTATATTGGCCGCGGTTACAGATAAATTTCTACGAAAGGACTCGAGAAGCAAAGGTCGTTGTTGCATAGAAGCACAGTCTCTCTCAAGTGTAATTTGGCCCCAAGTGAATGCACTAGCGCCCAAGTCAATACTTGAACAAGGTGCAAAATAACAGAAGATATTCGAAAGGTGCACATGCGATGCGTAGTGTAGAATCGCAGGATCAATGCAAGTCCAATTTGACAGACCAAAGACAACTTCAAAGCGCGGTATACGTAGCTCTGGCTCTTTCGACAGCTTGGGCATAGCTGATGGCGAATCTGCCCAAAGGATGCGTACCACTTTGTCAAACAAGACTCATTTCCTCTCAACATCCATTATTGCCAAAATTGTATCTCGTACGATGTGATGTACAGATTGCTGCTGCTTTTACTTATCTCGTTGGACTAGCGACGACTGCAAGAGATCAGCTCGGCCCTGAATATAGTTACTCTTCCTTAAACGCGTGCAGTCGGAGAGCAGCTCCACTGATGCTGCCATCAGCATGCCTTCTTCAGTGATATATGGGTCAAGGAATGAAATCAGCTCCAACAGCTATCGAGCATGACGCTTCAGTTTCTCAAATTCCCAGACAGGGTGGAGAGAGAGAGAGAGAGAGAGGCCATATATGATCAAAATTCAATCAGATTTGGCTTATAAAGATCGGCATGTTCTTCATGGTCCGCATATAGCTCGAGGAACCCCGCCAAGGTGAGATCCTGTCGACGGATTATACCTGCCATCTGGGAGATGGCCAGAGGAACTTCACCAAGTGCATCGGATATTTGCCGCGCTATGTCATCATCTGATTCATTGACAAAATTAGTGTGTTGATTGAACAGAGATAGACTGTCTTGCTGTGTAAGTGGACCAATATCCAGGCCGGAAGGCATTCTCGTAAATACGGGTTTGGCTCACGAATCGCGGCTAGTGACAAGAATCAATCCACTGCCCTGCGGCCAGTAGTCAGCCAGAATCATCGGGTCATCAGCATTGTCGTGTATGGGCAGCCAGGTCGTTTCTGCTCCGGGTTGAACGAACTCATCCGACCCCGACAGATGCATTCCAGGACTGGAGAGCCATCCTTTCACAATTCCCCTAATGACAACCTTAATCTTGCACTTGGGTGAGTCTTCGAGTCCTAGTGCCAACGAAATTTGTTGGTAATCGAGGTCGAGTTTTGCAATCTCGTCCGCAGCAACTCAAAAGAAAGTTGTGTGGCGTCTGGAGAACACTTGAGCTATTTCTGTATTTCTAATTCCCCCGAACCCGCACAGTGCTAATTGCTGTGAGGCGGTGCTTGACCCTGTCACTAGGTCCTTCGAAGGCAAGAGCTCAGTTGCAAGACGCTCCAATATATCGTCGCTACGGTGAAAAATCATTATTGAATCATACGCGTTTTGGGGAGGAAACATGGTAAGCACATGGGTTTACCTATTTCAGTGTTTGGTGTTGAAGGACGTACCCACTCGAATCCTGGAAGTGAGTTCCTTCGATTGCTCTATATGGAGGCCATTCTGTCGCTTCGTTGGACGGCCATTCCGTAAGTTTCAATTGCTCAGCTAATTGATTTCAATACAATAACTCGATGAAACTCAAAATTCAAGCCCACCTTTGAGTGGTAACTCGCTCACGGTCGCGTATTGGTATTCCTCTGAGACCATTAGCACAGTCTGCAGCTTTCCGATACCCCTATGACCTACGATCCTCAAGTCTGAGTGCAACTAGGTGTAAAGCGTCATGCAAAGTCTTGCAAACAAGATTATTGAACTCAGTTAAGCCCTCGCCGCCAACGCAGTGGAGGCTCCCAGTCCATTTCCTAAATCCTGCAACCTGCATATGAGCGTTCAACGGGGTTGGCGAGCTTTTTATAAGCGCCCATGCCAACCAATCATCATTCCTGGTCAACGGTCCCTCTTCCACACCTCTTAAAAATGATTGGTCAATGCCCTTGGTCTTTGGCGAAAGCAAACCACCCACGCACGAATGAATCCCAGGCCAGATCTCATCATTAATTTTACATCCAGTGCCGTTAGCCAAAGATAGTCTTCATTTGTACTCATGACTCCTTCACAAACGAAGTAAGTGATCTTCCAACAAGACCTTTGGGGCACCTGCACGTACATGGTTGATTATCGACACCGCGGCATTATCGTAAATAAAGCCGCAGTTAACAGACTATGTTCAGCTTCCCCGCGATCCGCGCATGCATTTTCGATATGGATGGACTTCTCCTCAACACCGAAGACATACTCACCCTATCCATGAATCAACTTCTTGAGAAGCATGGAAGACCTGCTCTTACCCGGTCAATTCGAGCTCAACTCATGGGTGTCCCAAACTCTTCCAATGGTGATGCGTTCCATGACTGGGCGGAGTTACCTATCTCCCGCGAGCAGTGGGCGCATGAATCGGGGGAACAGATGAGATTGAATTTCCCGAATTGTAAGGCGCTGCCTGGTGCGGAGACGCTTCTGTCAAATCTTAGTCGTGCACGTAGTGTTTTTGCTGGGGACAGAATTGAGCTGGCATTAGCATCCAGCACAAACAGCCATAGCTACAAGTTAAAAACGTCAAAGCAAGAACCAAAACGGCTGCTTGATTTCTTTCAATCTGACAAACGAGTACTAGGCGATGATCCACGAGTGGGACAGGATCGGGGTAAACCATGGCCTGACATATATCTGGTCGCATTGCAGGCCTTGAACTCAACGAGAAACTCTAGCGAAAAGGCAATCATGCCTAACGAATGTTTGGTGTTCGAGGATAGCGTGACTGGGGTGGAAGCTGGAAGAAGGGCTGGGATGAGGATCATATGGGTACCGCATCCAGATATGGCAGTCGAGTATGGAGCAAGGCAGAAGGATATATTAACCAGGAGGACGGGAATGATTGAAGTGGGAGACGACTGGCAATTAGGCGACATTGGTGATGGCTGGGCTGAAAGCATACCAAGCCTGGAACATTTTGATTATGAGAAGTACGGTATCAACGTGTCGTCCTGAGTATCCTTCCGGGAACAATTCTTATCAAATTCATTCTTTCCACGGGACCAGGGATCCGCGCCTACGGTTAAGATCTGTCATTCCCCAAACCCAAACGTCCAGTTGTTGACCTCTTTGCCATTAGGATTAAGTCAAACAAGAAGTCAGTCTTCGTCTTTCGTTATCCTAACAATTACCTTTCAGCGCCCAGTTGCGTATACATGAACGTAGACGTCTATGCTAAAGGAAAGCGCGACGAGAGTCGAAGAGCATCTATAGTAATGTTTTCATCTAGTCGGAATGGGTTTCAGTCGTACTCGATCATTTTTGTGATTTGGTTGGAATCGTTGTTTGGATCGGAAGAATCTAACCCTTCATAAGTTATTGACTGGCCACTGAGATGTGGCCGGTCCACTAGAGCATCTCATACGAATCAATACTCGTGCTTAGGTATCGCTGTCGTGGTAGGACGTGGCTAGAAGCCGCTGATCAGGGAAATGCGAAGCAATGACAAATCTAAGACGTGATGACTTATGCTAGTCTACATACAGTATTCTAAGCTATTCATAGAGTTGTGCAAGAGTGCTAAGGTCTGCATAATACAGGCTGAAAGTGGGATCTATCGAATCGACTAGAACGGCCGACTTAACTGCCAGAAACTACCGTCCGCCGTGTGCTTCTTCTGCTTAGAGGCTTCAGCGCTTAGACACATCCATGCTGACACCACTGTCAATCACGCTAGAGTCACTTACTCGTCCAACTCACAATGGCAGCACAACAGGGTTATCGCGGACAGCTTTGCCGCCAGCCTTGTGCACCAACCGAGAGGAAAAGGGGAGTTTGTAAGGCCCCACTATACTCAACTAATATCATATGTGCTCGACCTCTTTAGGACGACAAGTTTGAGGTTGGTATACTATTTGGCTGATCAAAATCTGGGGCTGACTATATCGAAAGGAAACTGAAGCTGATTATGGGACTAGACTTCGCCCTTGTTCTATGATCCGGAGTTATTAGGCACATGTGTAGAAAGTATAGCAGCATGTTATTGCTAAGGTTGGCTTCTTCGGTGATGCGCTACAGGCCGCTGTATTTAAGAAACATGAAGGAATTGTGCAGATGCTAATAGAAGCCAAGGCTGATGTCAATGCTCAAGGCGGCGGGCGAGTATGGCAACGCATTGCAGGCTGCTTCGGATACGGGATATAGAGATTGTGCAAATGCTACCAACCACACAGGCAGGTTCTCATCTGTGCAAAGAACAACTCAACAAACGACCACTAAGCGGTAACTTGATAGAGAACATATCGAGTTCAGGAACGAACGGACTAGGCTTGAAACGAGTGCAAGAGCAGCAATGGAGCAGTAGCAGCCTTAAGAACAAAGCTGGGATGTTATTAAAACTTATTCGGCATCTGCGCCCTTGCCTATTGCTCTCATAAAGGATAGCTTAGCGAGGGCGGATTTAACAGTTGCTCAAGGCTTGTTATGGGGAATTTGGAAAGTGGCCTACCGATATTGGAGCTGCTTTTAGAGAAGAAGATGTGGCTGTGATTATTGCGAGGAATGGCAGAAATGGGCGAAAGGTGATGAAGTTGCTCCTAAAGAAGAGTGCGGATCTAACTGCTACTAATAAGTATGGGCAATTAGATAGTTTAACTTTCTCCTCCTCGGCATACTCCCCCTATGCGTGACGTGCGTCGCGAGGTCCGCTATGCTCGAGATCATCTTTGGATGCTTCTCTTCTAGTGTCTCTCTATATATCATACCGTGTCAACATGGCCAATTCAAAAAAAGGCGCAGTTATTCCATTTGGACTAAGGGAACCATAATTTAGGTCGGAGAGGTCTGCGCCACCTTCGGTCAATGCCCAGCCTTCTAATCTTTAGATCTATTAAGTGTACGGCAACTTTCGGCGCATCGCCGTAGAAGTCTTCAGAGATAGACGGTGCTATTGTCAACAACGTTTACAAGTCTTCTGGATCCTCCACATGCTCTTATATTGAGTATAGCTCGCATGAAAACCCATATTTCAAATTCCATATCTTGGCCGACCGGCGAGCATAATAATATGGGATTAGCTCACAATCAATAACGCTCTTGGCTTATTGAGCTTCTCAGCTCGAACGCACAAACACGTGGCAAACCTGGCTTAAGCAGACGATCGATACTGTAGGCAGAAATGGAAAAACTCCCACAACCAATCAGATGAGATTGCGGCTCAAAGCCTCGATTGTGACTATCTTCTGTGGGGGGCCATACGTGCATAGGTTTGGATTGACGACAAATACAACATTTAATAAGTCTCGAAACCAAAACGCTGATTTTTTGAAAGTTCAAGATTGCATCAGTATCCTTTTGCTCGCTCCCCTAAAGTGGTTGCGCCGTAATAAGGCTCCACAAGCACTTCTAAAACTGCTTCTATGCTTGGTTCATCGATCCACGCAACCGCAGCTTTCCGGCCATCCGCTACATTTTGAGTTCCTCTTCTTCTCATCATTCTTTCTTTCCCCTCCTCAATCCGCTCATCTCACATTTGATAAAAACCCCACACCGGAAGTCGCTTTCATTTCCACGGCCTACCATGTCAGACTCGGACGCAATATCAGCAGACAGTCTCGGCCCTAACCATTACAACGCGCTTAGTAAGGCAATTCATCAAGTGCTCACTACTGATCTTGCCATTGAAACATATGCTCAGATCATAGATGGCCTTCCACTTTGCGACGTTGCTTGGAACCGATATCAGCACAGATTGTGTCAGAAACACCCCATCAACTCTCATAAGAGTCTCTGCCCAGGCTCGATTGAAAAGGCCAGCTCTTTGAAGAATAGTCTGGACTTGTCCTGGCTATCATATGACGATAAGGTAAGTATTTTCTCATACTGTGAACACCTTGTTGAGAATGGGAAATCTCAAAATTGTTAACCTATGTCACAGCTACTGCGGTCTTATCGAGCCTCTCCGCCTGGGTCTTTGGCATTTGGGCGACAAATCCTAGAATTAGTTGCTGTAGCCGTGCACAAGACCGCCATATACTTATTTCGAAAGGACTTCCGTCTTCATGACCAGCATTATTGGGATAATGATGGTCTTAGCATTCAAAATGTCACGTCATGGCAGAGCGTCCCTATGGATAACAATATATTTAAAACGGTTGAGCCGTGGCCTACTCTATTTACGCACCCAGCTTTTACAGCATACGAGCAGTATCCCAATGGAGTGGCCGATATGGTTGGCTATTGGGCCGAAGACAGGATTCTGGGAGGAGTCCTACTGTTTGATCGTACTAAAGACGGGGGTAACGGCGCCAGCGGCTACGAACCCAATGTTTACTTACAGTCGTCGCGCCCGAAGCGCACATACCTAATTTACCAGCTGACCGACGCTCAACAGCAAAGTCTATTAGACTTCCTACTATTACCTACGCCACCAGTGCCGCTAAGTGAGACGTCGAACCCTAAGATACCAGCTCCCAGCTGCCTCTTGCCGCTCTTATTTTCATCGGAGAATCTGGTCAGTATTGATCCAGAGTTCGCCGTGGTCAACAATAAGATCTACCGAGACGTATGGGAACGACCGCCACCGAGGCCATACCAGGGCTTAATACGAGACCGCGATGTAGTGGATACACCCGGCGCTGGCGATACTGAGCTGGAGAAATTGAGAAGGCTGGGGCTATAGCATGACGGACTTTTGCTTATGAGGTGATTCAAGGACTAGCATACACTTACCCATACACTGAAAGGCCCACCACATACTCGAGATGATCGGGATAGACAATGGAAAACTGCAGTCCGGCTGAGATGAGTCCTTCAGTTGAAGATGGTTTGTGCCATAGTGCGCAATAATCCAGGTTGGTACATCCTATGCTCTAAGAAATGTTCTTATTGCAAATGTATTAGAGAGGGTCGAGGCGTTGAGTAGATCGTTGATAGAGCGGAAAAGTAAGAGTAGATATTGTTTTAAAACCCGCGTACCATTAATATAGATTTTTCTTCTTTCACGCCTACCGAAATAATCGCTTGTATCTGTTTCGCGATAGAATCAGTAAACAACCGAGGTGCTGCAGCACGGAATTCTTTGGATACACCACACGCAGTCATCCCCATTTTCGGAGCTGTGTTATATACTTCCCTAATACACCCAACGATTCGGATCCCTACCTATATTAGGCTAACTAATACTAGTCGCCAATGAACCGATATCTACGAAATATATCGTACAGCGGCACGGGGCTGGAGCTGAAAAACTGTCGCGTGGTAGACTTGATCAGGACGCGGCCGGCACTGACGCCGCGGAGACAGAGAACTTGGACCAGGTATAGCAGCCACTCTACAGATCGTATCATCCTTCATCGAGTAACTAAGAACTGCGGAGTAGTGGTTAGTTGCGAAATCTTCATGATTGGTAATAAATCCGGGTTAGTGCTGGCATAGACAGCCTTCCATGGAATTTATTGGCAGGAGACCCCCTGCCCTATCACTGCTGCGCCGCCGCCGCGCCACTTCTTTTCCCGCTTGCTCGGCCAACACGTCGACGAAAAGCAATTGGCTTGTGATACATGCCGAAGTCGTAATAGCCATGTTTTGCTGATGTTTGCGTCCAGCTTTTACATCTTCTATTGGGAGGAACAGGTATATCGGCGTCGGATGTAGTAGGGTCAAGCTCCCGCTAAACAAGCCCATGAACCCTTGCACTTATTATCTCACTATATAATTTTACAATTTTGATGTTAATGGTGTATGGCTGCCATCGTAGCTGTTTTTCTAAGGCAGCCTCCGGTATTATACCGTACATCGTCATCAGGGCTGGGACCAGTTTCAGAATTTCAGTTGTCCTAGGTGCGCAGTCGAGGTTGGCTTAATCAGCCTCGAAGATCCCGTTGAACCAGTGTGTCTCATCTTCTCCACTAGCCCCCAAGACGGGGACCGTTGCTGAATCAGTGTCATCTAGCAGGTCTGCGGGCTCTGGCGATGACCGATGCTGGAAGTGAAAAGATGGGTTCATGAAAGCGCTCGTCTGATTGGCCATCGATTCTCGCTGTTCGTTGTACTGGCGTTGCCTCCTATATACCACACCCGGTTACGCTCTATCGGGCGCAAGTGGCCTAACCATTGCCTTGATTATGAGTTCGAACCTCGGTATCTGGTATGAATATCCACTTATGCTGTGCCATGTATGCAAGAGCCTGCTGTATCCTTGACTTATTCGTGCCTTTCGGCCGCCTGTTTCGTGTTTCCCAACCTAAGGAAGATGTTTTCACTATGCCTGAGGTATATGCCTCAAGCCAATAATATCATATCTCGCTGTTGGAGTGGGTTTACCTGAAAGAATATCAACAACTAGATTGTACAGTATTTAATGTTTCCCTTGGAGCAAAGATGAAAGTTACTCTTTTCGGGCACATATGATTTCTACTTCGGCTTTGTATAACAGATAAATTATCAGGCAAGACTCACTAAGTCTCAAGTTTAGCAAAGGACAATTGTTAACCTAATTAAAGTATTCAAATTTGCTACATTTAGATTTTGATTGTGACAAGTGACCATTTACTCCGGTTGGTTAATAAATCATGGAACGTCTTGTCAGTCTATCGACCGTGTAAAGACAAGAGATAACGGATGCGGACGCGTTTAACGTACATCGACTTATATATTTTGCCACGTAGGAATGAATAGAAGACAGTACTATGAGCAGCGGGATAGCTAGGTCGAAAACGCCTTAAAGCGCCTAATCGACATTATTCAGTACGGTGACCATGAGACGAGCAAGACCTGGGCTGTCGTACGTAGCCGGCCGTGCCAATCGACAGCAGTCCACAATAATAGAGAGGTTCTTCGTACTAACAGTACTAAACGTTGTCAGAGCGTTTCAGGCTCTGAGAAAGCTGTAAAAGGAACGCATCGAGAAGCCCTCGGATTAAGAGTCGCCGTACCTGATGAGGGACATGCTAACATCCATCTCCGGGGAGGAAAAAAAAAAAAGAAGAAAAAAAGAAAGCCTATAAGCAATCCACTAACACCTTACTAGCGCACCGATCATAAAGTTCCTGATTCCCTGCACTTATCACTGCAGTTGCTCTTATTGGATTTGCCACCGCCTGCTCCGAACACCAACCAGGTCATTGCAGTTATCAACGACTTATGCCACACAAGTTAACGATGTTTCTGACAATCATACTGCGTAGACCACATTCGTAAGAAACACAACATTGACCGCAGCATAACTTGGGCAAAGTAAGTAAAACCAGTGCTTTGATCAGGGAAAGTCATTATAGACGTACGCGGAAGTAGCAGCAAATACCTCAATCATCCGAGCATTGGTCATCAATGCCAAGGCTAGCGCGAAGAAACCAGAAGCCACAATCACAGAGGCGAGTCGGACAGAGTTGCTCTCTATAAAGTATAGAGCGGTGACAGAGCATACTGGAAATAGCGAAGCCAGTACAGTCGTGATGACGCGGACTGTGGCTGCGAGAATGCTGTTCTCGTAACGGTATACACCTTCGTCTAGCCCGTCCTCAACTGGGTTCTGTGAACGTCTTCACACACTGGTTGCATACGGCGGAGAGGGGGCGGGTCTGCATACTTTAAACTTCTCGCCAACCACATGATGCCACCATGGGACTACGCAGTAGGTGAACCATCGGGAGAATACGTCTGGCGCAGGCCGTGAAGTAAGTGCGACCAGGTCTGCGTCGTGTTTTTCGGTGTAGCATTCTTGGTCAAGACCTAGCAGGGGAAAATTGCCCATATCCGGTCGCGCAAGCCATGAACGGAAAAACTCTTGATCGTATACTGCAGGTGGCCCGAATTTTGCGATTTGAGCTTGTTTGAGGATCGTATCATCTGCAAAGTGGTTTTCGAGTATTAGTAGAGCTTACAATAGCCTCGCATAAATCGTTAACGAACTATACTGCTCAAGTTTCCCCCGGATCTCCACAATTTTGTCCCAGTGCTCAGAATCGTCCGTCTCCTCACTGTGGGACAGTGACCACCAATCTTTACTGGAGACGACCCGGTCGGCACCGTTTCGTTGCGCAAGGCTGTGCAATTGGGCCTCTAAATGGGTAAGCTCAGCCTGAAGGTACAACAAATTCTGGGCATTCAGCGCCTTGAATCGTCGGAAAATTGCATACTCGTCTTGCCTGCCCATGAAGCGGGCAACTTTGCAATATCCTTCCATGGCGCTTTCAAGACGAGGAGAAAGAAAATGTAGTAGGTTGATAGGTGCGATCGATCTAAATTCTGGAGTCTGGTTCTAGAGACATAGCCTACCATAATCTGGGGAGTATTCTGGGCACCAATACGGAGGCTACCTGTCATTGAGTCTTTAACATATGACTTGCATAAAATGCAACCCGTCATGTACAATGCAGCCATTTAGATGCCGTTTGCACCCTCCCAACCCAAGAAAGCGCCACACGCAAACTACTTTGGTTAGGCAGACTCGGCTCGAAGAAGTCCCAATTAAAGGTAGTAAATTGAGCCAGAGCCAGACCAGTGCAGGTGTAGATACGAGTAGAGGAAACGCAGCCTTACTGCATGATTTGCAGCCGCACGAGGCATCAGAGCCTCAAGTATGCCTCAGCCAGGCAGCATAGCCATATTTGAGAACACCTTGGAGGGGATAAAGGTAACAAGCCCATCTCGTATTGGCTTTCGTGTCTACTATCCTGGCGCAATAAAATCTTTTGACTACACGGACGGCTGTGATAACTGCGTAAAATCTCTCGAGTCGAACCAATCTTAAAAATCAGTCAACTGCTTCTGCGATACAATGCCAGTCGATAAATGTGGAAAGAAAACTTCTAGCTTAGAGCTTAGAGCGGAGGACGGAGATGTTGCGCAGACATTGACCGAAGACGTAGCGTTGGCGCCGTCGACAACCCGACCCCCTGCGACGGACCTCGGCCTTGTCTCAGCAAAAGAGCATGGCAAGTCTCAGCAAATGGTGGGTAATCCGTGAGCTCTTGATACTGACCTGTATGGGAACTTACATGTCTAAGGCGGATACCAATAGTTCTGAGAGCACTAGTCAGACACGTGGTGACGGCAACGCTGAGTGGTGGGCGGTCATTCTTGTTAGTAGCAAGCGAGGAATAAGGGAATACGACGTGAGAGTGAAAGAGGACACAGGGACGCCAGTCAATTGGATCCACCCCAACGTGATCAGGAGCTGTAAACTCAACTCCCTGGTGGAGGACTGCAAGCCGAGATCCTTCCAAGACATGCACGGCAAGACATTCACATGTGCGAAACGCGCTCGGGTAACGTGGTATGGAAGGAAGAAGAACAGTCTCGAGGATGTCTTCTTCGTTGCACCTCAGAGGTCGCCAATCCAGTTGGTGCTGGGCGACGAGTTCGTGGGCAAGTATGGACGCGCGAGCGAGGTCTGTGCAGATGCGCCGAAGATTGAAGATGCGTGCATGTTCGTAGCTGCGAAGATGACTGTAAGTAGTGTTATACTTGAGGGCGATGGCACCAACCGGTGTTGTCTGTCTGTCTTGCGTGAAATTCTCTTGGCTGACAGGTACACAGAAGGACCAAAAACGTCAGATGGAGGAGAACGCAAGAGAGCATGAAAAGCAATCGGCCGAAGTGATCGCGCGGAGCCAAAGACCTGCTGACGAGTCGAGAAGGAAGGGCAGCTCGTCCGGGAAGAAAAGAGACTCGTTGCGATAAGCGAAAGACCGGACTTACCAGTCACACCAAGTGGGATGCTCTGTATATGGTAGGTACATACCAACGTCAATAGACACCTATGTAGGTTGGGTACCCTAGGTAGGCAGTCGAGAGTAAACGCCCAGAATGCAGCACGATGGTTTAGATAGCGACGTCTCTGCCTTCCAGAGGATACCGAAATGAAGGATAGCCACGGTGGGGCCGAACAAGGTACCGGTAAAATTGGGACCCTACCCATGGGCCTAGGGAGGGATCCATGCGAACCAAGTGCTGCGATGGGCTGAACTCGAGCTGCTTACCCCGGGGAAGGAAGGCCTTAGAAAAAGCAGAACATGTCTGAGGAGTCATCCGCAGCTTATCGGATCCCAATTGACTTACGGTCCACCGGCTGCAGGTCGCGTCACGAGCCGGGACAGCACGCATCGTTTGAATGTGCCCCGCGACGCCAGAGAAGCCAGGCACTTGGAAGCATGCACAGGACACCGCGGGGTGCGCCCAATCTCGCTCCAGTCAACCATGACCATCAGCTACATCGCTGGTTTGGACCTGGACCAATCCGATCGTCGGGTTGCCAACCTGGACCACGATACCGCATCTATGCCCACCCATCGCGAAACGTCTGGCCGTCGTTCATCACCGCCCTCCCAAGATCCGCCGGAATGTCGTGTCGTCTTTTGTAGTCGTCGGCCCTTGTCCTGATCCATCTTGTGCAACGTCCAGCATTGATATTCAGTCTACCCATCGCGCGCTGTATATGCGCTGCTTCAAGTCGCTTCCGAGACCAACATCCCACCTCCAGTTGCTCCCGTCGTAGAAAGACAGGTGCTCCCGTTGGACACCGCTGTCTCCAGCTTCCTTCCGCAGACAGGCCCAGGGCGCAACAACCCCGAGAATGTTGCGCTGCCGCACTCGCTCACAACTGGCTCCTGTTGTAACATCGATCGAGCGAGGTCCACCATAGCCCCGGTGGTCTTACCGCCAACGTAAATGAGTCTGTCGCCCCGACCAGCGATTGAGCAGGACCCGGACTCTTCGGTAGAAGATGTCGTCGAGTCTCCACGCCCTCCTCGTCTGGGGGATCCGTCTACGAAGATAGGAGAGGATCAGACTCCGGGCCAGGCGAATGAAGGCACTGTCCTTGACAGCATCGAGACCGCAATTGCCAGGCGCATCCAGTCTGATCCCAAGACAAACCTCAAAGAGATGCACACCCGCGTATCCGCCTTCCCCGTTGTGCTTAAGGAGGGGCGTGAGGTCTGTCCCTTCTACATTAGCGACTGCATAGACTATTACCGCGCACTATACGATGGATCCGCCAGTGGTCAATCTGCGGCCGCAAGTACATCCCATACTGATAGCAGGTCACAAGTCCTGTCGAGCAGGAGCTCGCGAACGTCGGCCCCGTCTTTGACAGACGGAGGGCTCCTGAGCACTCTAGCGCTGGAAGATCTAGTAAGTTAGCTGCAGCACAGACGCCGTAGCTCCTCAGCTTATACGTCCTCAACGCAGACAAACACAATTGCGATAATCCTGCCGAATGATGACTCGAAACCGATGAGGTCGGCGAAGAGGGACGGAAACACGAGCTACATCTCCCAGGCGATTGTCGAGCGGTGTGGGTTGAAAGAGATTTCAAAATCCAAGGTCGTAGTTGAGTTGAGGCACACAATCACCGTAAACGACCGTGGACGAGTGTATCGCGTTCCGGACTGCGTGTTTCGCATCCGGCCCGGCTTAGAGACTGACCTCGCCATTGGACGCGAAGTTCAAGAAAAGCTCCAGAAGCATGTTGGGCATCCAGAATATAGCTATGATCCTGACAATTCAACCGAGGATCTAGGTGCGACTGCTCCGAGGCCGTGCTGACCTTTATGAATGCTGATTTGGAACTAGTGTCAATCGATGGCCGGCGAAAACCTGCCTCCATAAGAGCCGGAAATGTGGAGGCGTCGAGCCATGCCGGATCTAGCCATCGTGGTTCGTTGGGAACAGCGACTTCCAAGGACTATGTAGAGCTTATCCATCGAGTTTTAGACGCAGATATAGTGCAGCACCCGGCAGACGACGGAAGGGCACATAGGAGTCGTCACGACCGCCACCACCTACCACCGCCAGAATCTTCGGGCAGAAGTCGGCACCGTACGCCGCAAAATTTGGACTATGACTCAGAGCAGTCAACCAAGCCTCGGGCCAGGCGCCGATAGCATGGCAGTGGCTGACTCGCAATTTTATCGAAGGGCTTGTTTTCAAAGATGCATCTTTTTCGATTGATACAGAAGACTGCTTGGGCTCAGCTTGCGACGATCGAAAACATGACTTCGACACTGCGCCTATATGTTGTGGACGTTAGAGTTTGGGTCGTGCACTCGGTTTCTAAAGGTGTGCTAGATACCAACTTCAGGACAGGACGGGTACAGGTGTTTTTGGATGTCACTCCGGAGTTTGGATAAGGTCTCGCCGATTTTTCACAGTCACAAACTCGTGTTTAACCCATCTGATTTCTTATTAAGACGGTCATAAGTCGTTGTGCTACAATACGTGGTCGGCACACGGATGTATGTACGCTTGCCCAACATGGGGTTATTGAGGCCTGAAGCTGTGGCATCGGGGTAGCTGGTTCTTGGCCGCACAATTCAACCCATCGGAAGAAGACAGTGCATAAAGCTAATGACTATAGTATACAGAAAATAGAGATCACATGAGCCATAACAAGATTGCAAGTGATGTGGACTTCCGTCTTGGCAAAGTGCGTTGCTTGCGGGTCGGGCACGGGGGCCGGTCGCTCCCTCGAGCACTAGTCTTATACGTCACTTCGGGCAGAAGATGCCAAGGCTTGAAATATGAGCAGCACTCACCACTGCCAATATGTACCTGGATTGCTGTAAAGCCCCGAAAAAGAATGTCTTAGGTTCGAAAACTATGTTTCTAGACACTATGATGCTAAATTTTTCGTCGTCGTTGTTCTGCGCCTCTATCACTTATGTCAGGCTATCTAGAAATTCAAATAAAATATAGGATAGGATTGCAATCGTTAGTTTCATTAGTTTCATACTGGGCGGATCTGTGCTTCTATGTGACACCTAAAGTGAAATCCACAGACAACGTACTGTATACATAGAACGAATACAGTTTTCGTGACGATATAATAATATCAGCCACTTCATTGACCCAGGATACGGCTGAATGCGGATGAAAAATTTCCTACTGCACACAGATATTCCTGTCATAACGAAGGCACACTACTGGTATTACCAGACGACAGAGTGGGAATATAGGGGCTAACACCAGCGGAAGACTTTCGCAACTCGCCCGAAGCTAACGATAAGCTTAGGATAACGATTCCATACCTGCACCAGTGTATTGCGACTAGGTTAGTATGCTCAGCCAGCAGTTGTCCATGATATTATTTACAAAGACACAAGATAACTTGCGACCCTTGTATTGGCTGGTAATTGCTTCTGATACCTCCGAGGCCGTTTTCTTCGACTTCGATTCTGCCTCGGCGGCCGCTTCCGGCAATCAGTCGCCACAGCCCGAACGCGCATAACCGCAAATTGTGAGCGGGTATTGTTCTTCTGAACAAGATATAAGAAACAAACCCTCACTCTCGGTTTGAGATCAAAGCATCTCGACAAAATCCTTGCGACACTGGACACCGCCGCCGCTAGATTCCACAAACCCAGACTATAGGCAATTTCCGTTATCACACAGCAACGAACCTCATAATGTCTAGCATCACCGTGGAACCTCTTGTCTTCCCCAAGACGTCAGGTGTCAACTTTGGTGCCAAAGTATGCAATGCAGACATCGAGAACCTTACTGGTAAGAAACCAACAACCAAATAAATGATGAGTTGATGATGTTGTAAAATGGGAGACCACCCGTGAAATCGGTAACCTCCTCGGTAAGCTATTATTTCTCCGACGACGTGTACAGGGGCTGATGTTCTGTTAGACGCCGACTTTGACGTTATTCGCGATGCGCTGTTTAGAAACCAAGTGGTGGTTTTTAAGAACCAAAGTCACGTATCGCCAAAGGCTCAGTATGAGTTGACCAACCGATTTGACCCTGCCGCAACTTCATACGGCCACGGCAAGACTATTGATGCCAAGCGCAGCGTACTACATCCCGATCTTAAGACAATCCCCCATCAGCCTCAGGTGCAGGTGATTGGCAATGGTCGTGTGGCCGAGTACGAGGGTCTCAAGAACATCCAGCTTCGACATCCTCACCATAAAACTTTTCATGCAACATCTGTTCCCGCAGAGGATGACCTAGATTACTCCCGCTTCTATCGATGGCACATTGATGCTGCCTTATATGGATTAGCTCCACCTGTCGTCACTACGCTGCTCGCAGTGAAAGTCCCCGGCGGCCGGCGCCAAACGTGTCGCTACGATGACGGCACCGGTGATGAATTAGACGTCCCTCTCGGAACGACTGCCTTCATTTCTGGATACTCGATGTACGATATTCTCTCGGATGAAGATAAAGACTTTGTGCGCACCTCCAAGATTGAGTATGCTCCACACCCGTACATCTGGATGTCAACCGCCAAAGCACGATCTACCGGCCTGGGCATGATCTCTCAGGGCAAGGAAATCCCTATGAGCGAGCTCCCCCCAATCGAGGAGGACAAGATTCAGATCCTACCGATGTGCTGGAGGAATCCAGTTACCGGAAAGCTTGCCGTCCAAGTGCATCCTTCAGCAGTTCGAAAGATTCATCTGAAGGATGGCACAGTTATCGATGATCTGGAAAAGGTCCGCGAGATTGTCTATCGTCTGCAACGCCCGGGCATTGCACCCAAGATGGTGTATGCTCACGATTGGGAGGAAGGAGACTTTGTGCTCTTTCATAACCGTGGGGTCCTTCACTCGGTCGTCGGTGCATTCGCAGAGGATGAGGTCAGATTGTTCCGGCAATGCAATGTGGCTGCTAGCTTTTTGCCCGAAGGACCTCTGGAGGTGAGCGTGACTGCTTGACACCAGGGAAATAGTTGATTGTTTCTTGTTAATCGGTATTAGTCTTAGCGTACATGTTTGTATTTTTTTAGAATCAAAATCAATGCTTTTAGAAATTACCCTCACTTTCAATCGCGTAACGTGATGTCTAGTCCCTACAGGTTTGTACATCTTGATATACTCAATCTTATGCAACAGAATTTGTAAGTTCTAATTCGATTGGGATCTGTGATGTAAATCACCAATGATGACTAGACGATGATGGTAGTGAGTGAGCCTCTATTCTGGACTTGCATATGGCTTAGATCTGGGCATAAAGTTCTGGTCGCACTGCAACATTCCGAGTCAGCTATAACTTCTTTGAGTTGATTTGAAAAAATGCCGAAACAAACGACAAAAATTATCACAGGTATGCAGGAAATCGTGGGTAAATCTAGAGTCGGAGAACATTGTAGAGAAAAAGACAAAACATCAGGAATGACTTACTGGCGAGAACTTCCACCATGCAGAGTGCCAATAATAGAGCCCTTTCATCACCAATGGCTTCAATCCTGGTGGCGTAGGAGGAAAGTCGGCCCACAGACCATTCTCCCACGTCGCATCGTGTCCGAGAAATGCATAGACCACGCCTCCTAGCAAGCCAATCTTTTTCTGCCACGAGCCTTAGTAAGGGAATATCATATACACGTTGATGCAGCATAGACTTACCAAGTTGGCCTGCCCTTCGGCTTTCAATGCATTTGCAAGACCTTTCATCCTCTCAGGACCAAACCTTTTGAGTTCTACGAGGGACTGTACCTCCTCACTGAGGTGCTCTGACAAAGGCGTGCCGAACCCGTCAATAATCCTTACAATGATGTCGCCATCGTACACCTCTGCACCATTTGCCACCAGCGTGAGGTAGTTTTGCAGGCTATCTAAGCCACCATGAAACACCTGGTGTTGTTCCGCGTTTCGCTCCATGACTCCAACCTCGCCCGTCATCTTTTCGACTGCTAAGAAAAACGACTCCTCTTCACAGTCGTGGTGGACCGTCAAGACGGTCACAAAGTTCTTAGCGTAGCCAACGAAGTCTCGCTGGTCCTCAGCTCTGACATATTGTGCCTGATGGTAAATTGAATTCAAGCCCCTGATGAGGACGTTGTGGGCCAATGCCATTTCTTTTTCCCTTGTAAGCGATTGCCCCTTTGGGACTTTTGGCTGCCGGCGATGCACACTTACCTGTTGCGGTCTCATTGCAGACATCTTGCTTCTCCCCTGCTGGAAGAGCAGCGAATGGCGTAGGAACCAACGGGAAAGGGCCTTCGAACCAATGACCCATCATGAACTGACTAACCACCCTGAACAAATTTCCTGGAATAGAAGCGCAAGTAAACCAACTAAATTCATGATTTTTCCTTCTTTTTAGGAAGTAGGGGAAGTCATAGGGCTGAGGACTAGGACGTCAAAATGCTTAGGAAGCAGTGAGCAGTGGGCGGCCGCTAGCGCTCCATCGTGCCAAAGCCAGCAAGTCAAATCAATTGTTGAGGAATAGTGTTACATTTCCTAAATTGTCGTAAATTCATGTCTATATCACTCAGTCTATATTTGGGTATCATGCATTTCTAACTCAAACCCATGTCTTTGGCCCTAGCCGGGCAACAAAAAGCACCAGTACGCCTCCAAGGATATCCAGTGCAACGACTAGGAGATTGTTAGCATCATTCAGAAGCCGTATTTTGGTCATTGGCACTTACACAGTGTGAACGCCCAACCGACGCCGATGGCGTCGATCAATGGCACTACAGCAGCCGTACAGGCAGCGCCGAAGATGTATTGCACGATATATTTTGAACATATCACCTCGGCCTTTTCGGCTGGCGAAACCTCTGCAGTGTAGGTGTTCAATGCATTGAACGTCCCCATGAGTCCCACACCGACCCAAAAGCCTGCCACAATGGGCAAAGCCAAACCACCAAAACCCTTCTGCAAACTCCAGCCATAAAGAAGCATTGATATCGGGAGCACGATAAAAAGTCCACCGAGACCACTGTTTAGTCGGTCCTTTGGCAGCCGCGTACCCTCCCGCTTTACAATATAGTTCTTGACGGTGCGGTCGGATAATCGCCCGCCTACGACGCTGCCCACGAAAAATCCCACACCCGGAGCAATATAGATCAGACCACTAACAAGCGGCGTGGTGAGATTAAATCGGGGGTTGATGACATGTCGCACTGATGTGAGTAAACCATATTGGGTGCAGGCAAGTAGCCCACAAGTCAGATCGGCGAGAAGGATATTGGGTCGAAGTAACAACTTGAAGACTCTAAGAGGATTAAATCTTTCAAGAACTGTGCAAGCCGTCCATGGGGACCTCTTCTCATCTTCGATTGAGTCGGTCTCTCTCCTGATCGTGGGAATAACCAGAATCGAAAGCACGAAGCCGAGGCCGCTCATTGCTGTTTGTAGCCAGTAGACTGCTCGCCAATTACTGAATGTGACTATGATACCGCCAATACAGGGACCTAGAGTTTGCTGTGAGTTGACCGCCTGAGAAATAGACGATCGAAGAAGTCTTACCGAAGGCGGGACCTGCCACACTACCAACCATAAAAAAGCCAGTCGCTCTGCCTCTAACGACGGGCTCGAATATATCGGCAATCACCGTCTGTCCGGCGACCATGAAGTAGGTCCCCGTGAAGCCACTAACCATTCTCATAGCTGTGAACGTCCCCATGTTTGGCGCCAGCGCTGTGCCGATCGACGGGGCAAAGAGGAAGAAAATGGCGATATTGTAAATCAGCCTCCGTCCAAATATGTCACTGAGGGGTGACCAAATCAGCGAAGATAATCCCATTGCGATGAGTACGCCGGCGTTCGTTACATTCAGGATCTCCGAGGTAGTCGATAGATCCTCTGAGATTTCTGGTGTCGCGACGAGCAATGAGGTACTTGAGAATGTGACGCATAGTGTCATCCAGCTAACAACGAAAAGGATCAAGTACTTCCGCCAGGTAGGGAGGTCCTTACCAGACCTAGCGGACGGACGTGCCGTGGCATCTTTCGGAGCCGACTGTGTACGGTCTAACATGTTGAACGACTGACCACAGGCTACAAGTGCTTCTAATAGATTCACAGCAGATCGGGGGACGAGC
This sequence comes from Truncatella angustata, assembly GCF_020726525.1. Taxonomy (NCBI): domain Eukaryota; kingdom Fungi; phylum Ascomycota; class Sordariomycetes; order Amphisphaeriales; family Sporocadaceae; genus Truncatella; species Truncatella angustata. The sequence continues at coordinate 775,893 of NW_025763386.1, forward strand.
CCGGCTCGAAAGCCAGGCCATCAACTCCTTTATAAAACCGGTGGTTATCATAGCCGTGTGGATACTCCGAAGATGTGCTCGTGCTGGCCATGCCTCTTGGAGAAGGTTGTGCACGTTGGACATCATCTCTGCAACCTGAGTGGGTCTCTTTCGGTGTCCCTGTCAACTTGCCGAGAGCACTGGAAAAGTTGTTAGCCTTCTGGCCCACTCTATGTATAGGCTTCTGATAGCTACTGAGAGACAGCGTGAACAGCACCAATTGACGACTAGATACACTGAAGACAATGGAGTTCTGATTTTCTCGCATGAGCAGGACCTGAACATTATACTTTTTCCAGGCAAGCTATCGATATAGAAATTCATGAAGTCGCATGAACTCGAGAATTCACTGGTCTGCCTGCGATTACCCATGTTATCCCTATCCCATTAGCGCATTGAATTTGGTTGCTTTCGATGTTATTTTGTATTATGTCAGTGAAAGCCTGTTGGGAATTAATTGAAATCTTCATGGATTTTTTTCTGCTCCACTTGCTCATGAACGTAATTTTTGTTGGTGGGCACTTTGAGATAAGTATTTTGTCTTTGGCTGAAGTAACTGGAACTAGATCTTCATTCCTGGACAGGTTCATCGTCATCGTCTTGACCATGTCGCCATGACGTGACGCCGTAAAGGATCCGTTGAAATATAAGCATCCGACAAGACAGCTCGGCTTATCTGCTCACTGGCCGACGCAATCGGAGCGTTCCGATACCGGCGCTAATGGGAATAACGCTCTTGAGGTTATTTGCAGCACCCTTATTCGCGAGCTCAGAATCTTTCACCATGCTTGACCCCACTACTCGGCATTGTGTAAGTTACACCGAACATAATGAACAGACGAGCGTTGCGCAGTGCAGAGCAATTGGCAGAATTACGTGGCAAGCCGACAGCGTAAGAACACATGTGTTGAGCGTACAGAAGATATTATTGACGAGGTGACACAGATGTTCGAAGTGCCATTCACGAAAAGTCAAATGCTCAGGGGAACAGCCCTGCTCTAATTGCATACAATCTGGGAGTGAAGCTGAGTGCACATTTCCCAAGCGGGATCGGCAACTGAGAGTGAGCCAGAAGTACGTGACAGTCTAGTTTTCCTTGAATTACTTAAGTAACATGTTGCAGCTACCTGGAAGATTTACTCGCCGAGAACGAGAAACTTCGCCGGCTAGAAGGAAGTAATTTGCCCCGAAAGGACGACAATGTTGAAAATGAAAGGTCCCGTACAGGTTCCGGAAGACAAGAACAGACGGATGGCCCAATCCAAAATCCTCTCTTTGGCGATAGACCTTGGTTCCACGATACACCCGATATCCCTATTTTGATCGGCGAAGCTGCCGATGCTGCTTTTGCAACCCGCTTCTGCCAAACATTATCCGATGGGTCTTTCAAGCATATCCAGAGGGTCTCATTTCCAGCTGACAGTACCATGGCAATACTGGGTGCATCATCTTGCCAACCACCAACTCGCGGCAGAGCGCGGTTTCTTATGAAGGCTGCCATCAGAGTAGTTTCCCAGCACTATCATATTGTTCTCAAAAGTGTTGTCTTTGCCACTCTGGAGAGGTTCCTTCATCAACCAGCTGTATTGGATGTCCTTCTCACCTCAAAGATTTGGGCTCTGTTGGCGCTTGGGGAGATGTATACAGCACGATCCGGCAGTAGAGACAATTTTCCCGGCCTGGCGTATTTTGCCCAAGCGAACAAAGCTCAACAAGTAGTAAATGAGCGGCCAAGCCACGACTCCATAGAAGTATTACTTCTTCTGGTAAAATCAAACTGCCCAAGCTGGAAATCATGCAACTAACGATATATAGTCCCTTTATAACCTGCTTTGCAACAGGCGGCATTCTGCTTGGTGTCTAGCTGGTTCGGCTGTCCGACAAGGCCTGATCATGGGCCTGCACTTGAACGTGCCTGAGTCGCAATTGAGCGACAGAATCTTGATAGAACATCGCAGAAGAGTCTGGTGGACCGCATACGAATTCGATAGACTTCTAGCAGCTCGTCTAAGTCAACCATTCTCGATACAAGACGATGAGATTCAGGTCGACCTACCTTCCAGCGTAGACATGCCTATTGACAGCAAGGAAGATTTTACGGAAGCGAGCGATCTTGTCAATAGAATCAAGCTTGTCAAATTGACAGGACAGATCACAACGCTGCTCTATGGAAGAAAGCTACAGAATGATTCATTCTTGCAACGAGTACAGCAGGCACTCAAAGACCTCCAAGACTGGTTTCATAAACTTGAAGGGTTGTTTGACACCGAAGGGCAAAGGTTTACAAAGGCAACTTCAGGACCTACAAGGGCGTTACTGCTCTCTTTTAATCAGGTATGTGTAGATTGAGAGATGATGTACATTTGCTATTGCTTATCAAGATAGTGCATGATCGTCGCCACTCGCCCTGTAGCCCTGTATGTGCTCAGGGCTCATCGAGGAACGAAGACATCAACTACGAGCCAATCCACCCCAGTCATCCCTGACAACGCGCAGGCACTGACCGATGCATGTGTGCGATGTGCCAGACACTCGCACTCCCTATTGATGGATTCGTGGGTAGACGGCTCCTTCTTTACGTTCGATTACTTCGATACACTCAACCTTTTCTCTGTCGCAACAATTCTGGCTGTATCGAGTCTACTGAATGCACCTGGGTCATCGAAAGACCGTGACGATTTTGAGCTATCTCTACAGTTGCTCACCGACTTGAAAGGTAACGGGAATTGTGCAGCTGTAGAATTTTCTCGTCATCTCGAGTCAATGAAAGCATGCATGAATAGAATCGAGGATTCTGAACATATCTCCGATGTAAATGACGTCGATGGCTTGGACATTACGGTTCCCAATTTCAACGGAATAGGCCTGCCTTATGCATCATCAAGTACCACGTATAATATGACAGCAGGTATGGCCTTAGCCGAACCGTCAATGCAAGCGTTCCTTGCGCAAACCGATCCAAACTTCCAGCAAATGGATCTCTCACTCCTGCATCATGAGCTCGATGGCTTCTATTGGCCAGAAGGCTGAGAGCTGATGACCAGTAAGTCGCATATACCCGAGCATTCACTGGTCTCCATGCGACAACCCATCTTATCCCAAACCATACCATTAGTCATCCATAGAAAGAGATATAAATCCAGTGGTTTCCGAGGTTATTCATATGTTAGTGGAAGCCTGCTGGGAATCAACTATGACTTTCGTGAACTTTTGTATGCGCCACTTGGCCCCCTCAGACTCAACAAATGAGCCAATAGTCTTCTCTGGGTTCACAAAACCGATATATAACATTCTCAGGGTCTAGACTTCAAGCATTTCGTGGATCTGAGGTGAGGCTTGGCGCTTCCCCGGATTCGGGGCTGATCAAATCAGTAATCCTGTACTCCAATATGCTCCAAGGCAGCGCTATGACAAATGGGGCAATCCAAGTGGGCTGTTAATGTCTGTCCCTGGCTACATGCCACCGGTCGCAGAACCTTCAGTAGCAGAGTGGCATGGTTTGAGTAATCCAAGTTGCTAAGCTATTACATTATGTGAGTCCTGTGCTGACCAGGCAGGAACGAACTCTAATCGTGACGAAGTGGTGACAATACCGTCTCTAAACCCCGGAATTCGGGGTCCGTTATTGTGGCGATCTTCTAACCTTAGTGGTGTGGTGGTCGACAGATCAACAACATGAGTCAGTGACCCCGGGTTCGCCGCATTTGAGCACAATTTTCATGGCATGACCCAGGCGCGATAGCGCTCGATCCTGAAAAAGAGGACATTTCGGAGCAGGATGGTTCAGCAAATTCGTGGACTAATGGCTAGTTCGCCGCGTACCAGAGTATGGGAATTTCTGTCCTATACCACATTACGGTCCGTGCCATTGCACCGTGGGGCCTCTATAACGTAAACGTTACTCAACAACCAGAGTTTTCACGATGAAGTTCAACACAACATTGCCTCTATCTCACAAGCCGGCAATCGGAAGTTCACTGTCCAAAGGAACAGCTATGCATGAGAGTCTGGCTTCTGGGGAAATGGATTACTATTGCATCCGTCCCGTTGGTCGAGCGTCGAGGTTCATAGGTCAGCGTAAACAAGCTGTAAACGAGTGATCCGGCGGATCCACGGCCTCGCTGGATTTTTTTTTTACCTTCGGCGTGGCGAGACTCAACACTAGATACGGCAGTACGGGCGGAGCCGCTTCTCCTTCGACCTCGGCCGCTCCAGGGCCCTTGCTTGGATATGTTTCTGATCCGATCACGGCGATTTGAGCACTTGAATCAGTAGAGCATCACTTCCTTCAAAACTCGTGGCTCATCCCCAAAGTCCCAGACCTCCACGTTCAACACGACAGTCCACGACCACTATCGTTCCCTATTGACAGTCTCAGTTCAACGCGGACCCCACATCTGACGATTCAATGGCGAGGAATACAACTGTTCCCGGCGTGGATGCCGACGTCATCGCGCCGTCAGCAGAATTAACTACTGAGAAGAAGTTGGAAGGGCAACACGACATTGAGGCCAGCCCTGAGAGGGTGGCGGCGCCGAGCTATTCTCAGGATGGAGAGGTGGAGATCAACTACAAGAACCTTGAGTGGTGGTAAGTTGACCCTTGGAGCGAATGGGCAAAATGGGCACTGACTGATTATCGCAGGCAAGCTGGTGTGGTCATGATCGCAGAGACAGTGTCTCTAGGTATCTTATCACTTCCCGCTGTGGTGGCCAATGTTGGGCTTGCACCTGGAATTGTTCTCATTATTGTGATGGGACTCATGTCGACATACTCTGGATTGGTCATGGGCGAATTTCGACGGAAACACCCCTGGGTGCAGAGCTTCGGTGATGCGGGTGAGGTCATGGGTCGATCGATAGGTATGGGGCCATTTTTCCAGGAGCTCTTCGGCTGGGCGCAAACCATCTTCGTCGTCTTCGTCATGGGCAGTCATCTTCTCACTTGGACTATCTGCTTGAACACCCTGACGAGCAGCTCCACCTGCACCATCGTATGGGCCGTGGTTGGACTGGCGGTCTTCTGGTTCATGAACACACCTCGCACCATGAAGTTCGCTGGATACTACTCATTTGCGTCATTCGCGTCCATCTTCACCGCAGTGATGATGACAGTTATCGACGTAGCCATCGAGAAGCCCATCGGATCGACAAGTATCGACGTCGCCAGACAAGTCGGCTTCACGTCGGCCTTCCTGTCGGTCACAAACATTGCCGTCGCTTTCTCCGGTCATTCGTGTTTCTTCGGTATTTTGTCCGAGATGAGGCAGCCGAACGACTGGCCCAAGGCCTTGTGCCTGCTTCAGGTCTGCGACACCACGCTCTACCTGGTCGCGTCCGTGGTCATCTACATCTACGTTGGAGCGGATGTGCCTTCGCCGGCTCTTTCGGCAGCAGGTTCGCACACCATGAGAAAGGCAATCTGGGGTATCGCGATTCCCACCATCGTCATCGCCGGTGTCATTTACGGTCACGTTGCCGCCAAGTACATATTCGTGCGCGTCTTTGCCGGCACCAAGCACATCTCCAAGCGCACATGGGTCGGCACAGCAGGTTGGCTCGGTATCACTGCTGGTATCTGGATCATTGCGTTGGTCATCGCCGAGTCGATTCCGGTCTTCAGCAACCTGCTTGGTTTGCTTTGCGCTCTATTTGCCAGTTGGTTCTCGTACGGTATCCCTGGTGCGCTGTGGCTCTGGATGTACTATGGCGAGTGGTTCACATCTGGAAAGCGGATCGCCTTCTTCGTGGCAAATATCTTGCTGGTCTTGACCGGCTTCATCCTGTGTGCTCTGGGTCTCTGGAGTGCGGGAGAGGCTATCGCGCAAGATTCTGGTTCGAAACCATGGACATGTGCCAGCAATGCTGCTCTATAGATGGAGTTCTCAGTCTAGCATTATTAGCGTAGAATAATATCTGAATTTCAATTTCTCGTTTCAAAGCCAACTAGTTCCATATTGAGTATACAGTGATGACTACCCGGTGACTCTTTTTCGAGGCACACCGCTTGGGAATGTTTCTGTTGCTCGTACTCAAACACCTTACTGCCCAGGTAGTTTTATTGTCCATGTTGGAAACATTTCAGCAATTTTGGTTTTTCTATTCTTTACAGGCCAGGACTATCGAACAATTGGGTGGTCATATGTAAACCTGAAAGCTGCAGTTTGAAGCGGTGCATACTCTCGGATGGGCCTCGGGCAATTGTAGCCGTTGAATTGTTACACCAACGCCATCATTTATTCCTCGTAACGGAGACAGTCCCCGGCCTGCCGATCATTAAACCTCTACGAGGTTGTTGACATCTGGAAGCACAAGATCAGGAAGGATGAGAGCAACAATGAACCCAATGACGGAACTGCCGAGAGCAGTGTAAGTCATATAACGCATGATGTCCGAGAACTGCGAAATAAGGTGAGCTTAAATGCCTGGGAAAGGTCTTGATGCAATACTTACAGCCATAGAGATTGCCGTTCTCTCCATAGTGCCCCAAGCCGGCACAGCACCAGTAAAGGAGTTGGCGAGTGCTGAAGTATCATCAATACTAAGGCCAGGCAGATAAGTCCATATAGCGCTGGATATAGTATTGGTGTAAATGCCACCAGCTATACAGGCTCCGATGCTGCTACAGACAAACATAAAGCATAAAACTAGAGCTGTTACTTGAGGCATCTCGGCATGCGGAACTGAGATCTGTGCAGGAACTATGAGGCAGTTTTGGATCATTCCAGAACCGATGCCTTGTATAATTTGAACAATGAAGATCTCTGCAGTGGAGTTGTCGGCCCCCCTGAGTCTAAGCATTACACCATAGCCGATGAGACGAATGATACTGCCTGCGACAGCAATCCATTTGTACCGTCGTAACTTGCCCATGAGTAGACCGGCTAGAATGTTAACAAAGCATTGCATAACACCGTTCGTGTATGTGAAGAATGTTGCGTCTCTCGCCCCGAAGTCCTTGGCGACTGTAACCCATGTGTAAAGATAGGTATGCGTGCATGCGAAGCCGATAGTGTCCACGGCAATAAGTATCAGACATACAAGAATAGTTCTGTTCAAGAAATAGTGCGGAGGAATGATTGGATGACGCGCAAAAAGCTTCTCGTAGAATGGTAAGGCAACAAGGAGGACCATGCCGAGTACAATCAAAGCGATTAAATATGGTGTCTGCCACCGGGATGGTGTGGTTGCAGCCAGAGTAAGAGGCACCAAAATCAAGGCAAGACCTCCACTAAACATGATTATGCCGCCCAAATCAATTTGCGAAAAGAATTCTCGGAGTCCGAGTTTGGTACGTGGTGCCAGGCATTGTTTCTTCGCTCGACTTTGGTAATAGACAAGTGTGGTAATGATGAAGCTCGCACAAAACGGCATGAGAATAGCGAACATCGCAATACCCCATCTCCACCCAATCTGGTCACAAAGAGTGTCAGCTTGACCTCTGCTTTCTTTTTTCATCTAAATGTGCTTAAAACCTCGATGCTGGTAATCTGAAGACAGATATTCACGAGGCACACAAGAACCTTTGACCACTTACACCGGTTGGAGCTACAACACTTTCCACAATGAACCCAGCAACCCAAGGTGTGACTAAGAACGGCGTGAAACTAATTCCGATGGCAAAGCCACGCCATCTCGCTGTTGTGATATCGGAGATCACAATGTCGTTGAGAATATTCGTTCCACTTTGTCCAACCGCATAGAAGATAGCGCCGGCGGCATACGTATTGAATGTGGTTGCGGAAGCCATTAGGACATAGGCCAAAATGTAGAAGGAGATGGTAATGGCGTAGGTCTGACCTCTACCTATCACATTTGATAGCTTCGCAATGGGTGGTTTAACGATGGCGAAGACAATGGTCGACGCTGTACTTAGTGATGCCAGCTTCGTTAGCGCATCGAATGAAGATGTTGAATAGTTGTTGTATATATTAATGGTTGAATTGTCGAGCTCATAGATGATCATGACCAATGCCAGGCCAATGATAACAAGCCACCGACCCTTCTTTCCCCAGATCGCTTGAGCTGCTTCTATAGTTGCTACACCTTGCTCAGTCGAGCCAACGCTTTGCTTCTCGGTGTCTTGGTCGACATCATGGTCCGCAGGATGTATCACCTCTGACTGAAGCGTGGGATCTGTGTTGGAGTCATCTTGCCCACCACGAGCGGTTGAGTGCAGGCGACTCTTGAAACCCTTCGTAAATCCCATGTTAAAGATTAATATGATATGGTGCTATGTTATTTACGAACCCAACAAAGCATGCGATGAACGAAGGCTCCTATAAGTAGTAGCTTTTCCAAGAAAAGCTGTCGAGGTAAGTAAACTAAAAAGCTGCATGTGACGCCACCTTGACTTCTGAAGAAAGCTTGCAGGGCAACCACCCATAATCAGGTCGCACATACATACCATGGAGACATGCACTTGCTTTGTTCCAGTGTCGCTATTTCCATGGCTGTATAGTAGCTTATCAGAACAGCCCCGCTCCACCATTGTTATTCCCCAGGCGAATGCCCAGGGCCGGGCAATACGCATTCGCATCTATGAAGGACTGCATGCTGCAACATGCTCGAGCATCGCCCAATCACACAGAATAACTTTCGAATCGATGATAACACTTTTCACGCTTTAGGTATAGTCCCAGCAACGTTGCGAAGTGACCATACGTTTTATCCAACAAGTCGTTATCTCCCTGTGTAAAGACACCCTGGGCAAAACTAAATCATTGCAGGCTCTCCACCAACACGTCCTGCATATTTAGCGGACCAAGGGCCCTGCTATCGCTTACATATGCACAGGGGTCGGGCTGGGATGTTATCCACGACTTCTAATTGAGAATCATCGCTCCTTTGGATCACTTTCAATTTCACTGCCATAAACAGAATATCCTCCTTTGGTGGCTATCTCTCCATACTACCTGCGAGCAATGCACCCCGCATTTTGCTACATTTGAACATGGTATTCCCGGAAATTCCAAACTGATCATTAGGTAGAAGACTACATTGGGATTTCCATTTGAAGTGAACAAGGACAAATCCTAGAGGGCTAGTCCTGACTCTCTGAGCTTGGTATAGGTATCGATCCACACGCATTTAGGTTGGATAGTATAGATGATATTCTACTATACCTATTCTCGGTTGCGTGATGCTAGCGTTGGTCGTAGGCAGCAATGGGGGTGGGATCTGTGCACCCTCAACACAAACATTGGCTCCTCGTATGATTTTGATTACAACTTCTGCCTTTTGAATTATCCCATGGCCTCAAAAGATTTGGGAAACAGGTCCGTTATGCACTCCACGACGCGTCAGACGCGTTCAAGAACACTGCTCGGCCTTAACATTTCAGCAGAAGAGCCTCACAAACCCGAAATCAGTTACAAAGCAGAACAAAGTTCCCAAACACAGGCAGCATCTTTAAAACAGTTGCCATCCAACTTGAAGGCACATGACACGAAACTTCGCAAGCGGGACCAAGCTCTATTGAAACGGAAACAACAGTGGCTACGGGAGTATGACCTCGACATCCCGCAGTCGTTTGCGAAGCACAAGATATCAGTTGACGCCACTCTCGTCTTCGCACAGGAAGAGGCGGGGACAGCAGTTTGCATCTCGGCAGAGGGGCTCCTCCTGACGTGCTCCCACTGCGTTGCCGAGAGTGAACAAGATTTGAGTGAAAACAAGACTTACTGGCTTCTGTTTCGTTCCGGGAGCGTAGTCGCAGCGAAGTGCATCGCCTGGGACGAGAAGCGCGACCTAGCTCTCCTACAGATTACCGCAGCGCAACTCTATTTGCCAACCGCGAAATTCCCCTTCGCTTTGATACATGATGCTGCACCACGGGTTGGAGCGAGAATCGTGTGTGTGGGACACCCCGGCAGCGAAGACCTTGAAGCCTCGCAACCGGGCATCAAGACCAACTACGATGTGCTGCACGTGAGTACAGGCGTATATCATGGTTGCGCCGAGGAACAGGATGTTCAGGACAATTTAGAGATTGGTGCGCTGATGCACGACGCTTGGACGTACTGGGGACACTCCGGCGCTCCTCTGCTCTGTTGGAAGAGCGGCCGCATCATTGGACTGCATTCCTCATGGGACGACCAAACTGGAATGCGACGAGGAATCGCTTTACAAGCTATCCAGAAGTTCTTGGCTCTACATGGGACCGCAACAGGCACGGAAGAAACGCAGGAGTGCTCGGCAACCCTAGCCGGCTGAAAAGTCTTCACCCGCGCCATCGATGGTGCTCATTGGATTTCTGTTTCAAATTTGCTATGAAATCTGCTACACTTTGACTGACCTCCCCTTGACGTACACTTGATCAATATTACGGTCATCACCGGTCATGATGAATTTATCAAAAATGGTTCTCATCGAGTCCCAATCTTCCAGCATTGCCATCACACCGGGTTTGCTGCTTTTGACGAGCAGGGCGTCGAAATCCTTACCAACCTGGAAATTTCCGATCTTGCTCTCTAAGCAGCAGACCCGAGCTCCGCCCAAGGTGGCCAAAAAGAATGTCTCAGAAATGTCCAGGCCCTTATCCTTCCCTTGACTCATCACTTCCCTTGCATTCGATGCAACGAGCGCTTGCCTCATGGCATCCAGAATGCTAGCAGAAAACCCGCCTCCGCTATCGGTACCAAGTCCAACCTTGATACCACGCCGCAGAAACTCGCGGATGGGTGCAGCCATGAATCCTCCTCCTACTGTCATGTTGGAGATGGGACAGTGGGCAACACCACAGTCGAGCTCCTTCAATCTACTCATCTCATAGTCACTCATGAAACAGCAATGAGCGAGGATAGACCGTTGGTTCAACAAGCCGTAATGATGATAAAGATCAGCCTCGTTCTCGAATTGCGGAAACAACGTCTTTGTGAAGGACATCTCCTGCTCAGCTTCATTAAAATGTGTTTGGATAGGCAGATCAGGGTTCTTCGCCGCAATGTGCCCAAGACCTTCCAATAGTTCGGGATCACATGTTATTGCGAAACGGGGTGTGAGGACGTGTTTGATAAGTTTTCCGTCGGGATCAATACTGCGGATATGATGGATGCATTTCTCTGTGTTCTCCAGTGATGACTGGACTGTGGCGTCTCTGTAGAAGTCTGGCGCGTTGCGGTTCACTACATTGCTGTCAGTGATGAGATGCGGCACAAGCCCTTCCCGTGTGATATTATATGGTGTTCATAGGAATAAAAGAAAAATGTAATAAAATATAAACACACAATAGCATCGAGCTTCCCAAAAGTCGCTTCAAAAGGGTTGCAACTCACTATTACACTTGCCCACGAAAGCCCGCTGGCCCTTTTCCAGACAGAGATCGGCAAGGATGTTGGTCGCATCCGCATGCATCGAGCCATAGTACGACGCCGTCGTGATGCCTTGCCTCAGGAACCCGTCGACACATTCCGAGTAGATGCGCTTCGCATACGCCGGGTCCCGGAAGCGCGCCTCGTTGGGGAACGTCACGCTCTCCAGCCAGTCCAGTATGTGCATGCTCTGCCCGAGGCCCCGCTGCGCATACTGAGGCGCATGGTTATGTGTGTCGACGAAGCCGGGGATGAGGAACTCGCCGCGGCTCAGATACCTGACCTCGTGGTCGAATCCCTGCGATGCCAGATACCCGGGCACATCGGTGCGAGGAATGTTCTTCGAGATGTCCCCGATGCTCCCGTTCGCTTCGATGAGTATAAGGGCATTCTCGAGTAGCTCTAGTTCGTTTGGACCGAGTGAGTGGATGACCGTGCCATGGAATGCTAAAGACCCCGCCATATCCCGAGTGCCCAACGATATACAGATTGACGTCGCAAAAAAAGGAATCGCCGTGTCACGGTTGTCTCTAATATTGAAGACCGTCTAGAATGGTTTATCTGTGTTTTAAAGGTGATGGTTACAGAATGAAAACATATCGAAATGTACCTGGCGGTGACAATTACAACAGTGATAAGCACTGCGTGAAGCGTGCAGTGTCGCCGGAGAGCGGCTTCAGCCGGGCGGGCTCTTGTGGAGCTGCTACGCCCATACTGAACGCTTTGTTATACGACAACTCGTGCAGAGGCTCGAGAATGTCACGATAACACGATACCTACACGAATAATAGTGTAATATGCGTACCCGGTAACGATATTAGGCAATGTCGACATGCGCATTCAGATTTGTTTAACCGGCAAATATCACAGCAAAGGGACGGAATCAGGGTCGAATAGAAGGATTTCAAAGCTAATCAACGCTTGCCCAGGTATCCGAAGCAACTCAAGTTTAAGCCGTGATTGTCAGAAGCGGCTGTATCCACACTATAAGACGCACACTCGAGCTACACACAAAGGCCGCCATGAGCTTTGACTGATGGCTTTGAGTGGTCAGATCTCCTTGCTCCCAGCCCTGACTTCCTTACCCTCTATAGCCGGTCCTTCATCATGATGCGCGATAGATTTCTCGACAGCGTGGACAGCTTCATCGGCAAGTGCCTTGTCCTCAAATACTGCGAAGTTGTGTTAATTAGTCTGAGATGCGTATTAGTGTTCTCGGTAAAGGAGCACCTACAAAATGCCAATTCTTCGAGAGTTCTACCATGAGTTTCCGGGAAGAAGAAGTAGACAAAGCAGATCTCGAAGGCGAGGAAGCAGCAGTAGGAGATCAAGTATCTCCATTTCACATTGCCCAGCCCGATCGGGTTGACGAATGTGGTGAAGAAGCCCGAAAGGCGACCGAAGAGCTGGAAGGCTGCGATACCCATGGATCGCTCCATATACGGCCAAAGCTCGACCAGATACGCTGCATAATTGTTGAGTATCTCATACTACAGACATGATCTAATGCAAGAGTAGACTTACTGTATGTTAAGGCATTGTATCCGATGTTATAACAGGGGTACTGCAACGGGAGTTAGCCTGACCCATTTATACTTGCGCAATCCATTAGGGGTAAGCACATACGTAAGCATAGATGAAGAAAATGGTAGCAATGCCGGAAGGAGGATTCTTCTCCTTTCTTTCGATTGCAGCCATAGCCTGCTGCATGCTGATTGTCCAAGAGATGTAGACAACCAGCAAACTGCAAGTGCAGACGAGATACATGGGCCGTCTCCTGAATCTCGTCACGAGACTTGCGGCGATGGAAGCGACGACCAAATTCCAGCACGCCAGTGACACATTGATTTGTTGCTTGAAAACGCTATCGGTTCTCCCAATCATGCTGAGCAGGTCGCCAAGGTAGTATGAAATGAGCGTGTTGCCGCTCCACTGAGTGAATAGACCCAGCATACAGCTGACTAGCAGACGGCGACGCATTCCTTTCGTGGCAAACAAGTCAGCCCAGGACTTCTTTGATGATTCGAGCTCAAGGTGGATTGTGGTCTCCATCTGTGCAAATTCGGCCTTGACAAATTCGGCTTCACGGTCGCCCTCGGCGTGATATTTGGCAAGGATAGCATAGGCCTCGTCGCTGCGATCTTTGGTGATGAGCCAACGGGGACTTTCAGGGATAAACCTGAGGATAGAATATTAGCTTCATACCGCTGGCCTTCACATGCCTACTCACCAGACGAAAGCTATCTGCATGAGCGAGGGGCACATCTGTAGGAGACTGGGGATTTTCCAACCCCAGTTGCTTGCGATATTGTTGGTACCAAAACAGATAGCAGCAGCCAGAATTTGTCCTGGAAAGTAGGATACGTTAAAGAGCGAAGTCATGATGGGTCTTTCTTTTGGATAAGCAAGCTCTCCTATCAATGCCGATGCACTGACAATGCAAGTAGGAATGCCGAAGCCGAGAATCAGACGGGCGACAATGTACATGCCCACTATGAAAATTGTCAGTAGACACGCACAATCCCTCTGGACTGACATAGATCCGCATCGATAGTAGGAGACAAGACTTACCATTAACGGAGAAGCCCTGAATGATCGACCCGATAACCATCGTTACAGATCCGAGGAAGATAGACCACCTTCTACCTAATCGGTCATTGATGATGGGCACCAGTGGCAGCGAGAGGATAGCTCCGAGCGAATAGGACGCAGAGATAATTCCTTTCAACTCATCTGATCTAAAGTTCAGCATTATACCCATTACTGAAAATATATGTCGTGCCTACTTTGAGGGTTACCGAAGACTTGGAAGTTCAGTCAGTGCATGTCCAGCGGTCAGAGCTTCGAGGTGTTCGACTTACAGGAAACCCAAGAAGGGACGATCTGAAGGGCGTTGATCATCTGAGAGTCGAACCCAGACGTCAGCTCGATGCCCATACATGTTGGAAACAGCATAAAGTAGAGCGATCGCAGATTCGGCTTCTTGTACCAAGGAACCTTGTCCTCCTTCGCGAGACGGGTCACGATAGGGTCAGCTGAAGCACCCGTATTCCCCGCAGCCGTGAGGTCCGCCTTCTGGTGCAGTTTACTAGCCATGGTGGTTGATGTCGAGTATGGCGCCGATATGGGCTATGAGCTGTACACACAGTCAACGGTGAGACCCCCTCGCGGCCCCAAACAGGCGGTTTGGTGGGTTATATGTCTCCCGGCTTCTTTCTGCGAGTTGATGTCCGACCAACCGCCAAGTTCCCCAACCCGTACATGGGATGTTGTGGTGGTCTAGGATCTACATGCGGGGACCCCATGTTTCCTTTTCGGGTGCCAGCAAAGTTCGTATGGTTTAATTGAGCGAACCACTTAAGCAGTGACGGAGCCGCGGGATGACGGTCCATTGTCGGCCTCAGTAAACCAATGACACCAGTTTCCCAGCTGTGGGATGCTGACTGGCTGAACAGGTTGAGGGAAACATGGGTTAGATTGTGGCTAGAAGTACTGCCAAGGCGGATATACAGACACGCAGACCGTTAGGGTACCCCGCAAATGAGTTCGTCTTTATCCGCGTACAAGGCTAGGCCGTCCTTTATGCTCACTCACGTCCCACTCGAAGAATAAGACCGTTGTTGGAAGACGAGGCTTGACCAAACGCTAGGTAGGACTAGCAAGCTTGATTCCAGTGCCGTGGTAGTCCGGACATTTTTCAACTCGGACTACCATGCAGAGTATGATCTATCCCACGCCAAGGCCAGAAGAAAGTCGTGGAGCAATGAATACCCAAATGTAGCAAGCGTTATGCCAGAGTAAGGAAATATGTTGACGCCACTAACAAGACAGCATGCTATGGTTGATATGGGGCCTGACCACACACGGATAATACTGTTAATGAAAGCAAAAGGATCGCCATTCGGGCTGAATATTTAATCAACGATCTCCTTCCTTTTGCCTGAGTGCTACGCCGCGCTGATTTCCGTTCGTTCAATAAATCCCGCTATTGGCACAAAATTGCCCAATTTGTAGAAAGGGGTCAACTGAAGTAAGGGGCACAACTCGCCACAGTCCAGACCAATACAGCTACGAACTATCAGTTTTGTGTGGACTGCGTAACGATGAGATTTTAGGTAGTCCAAGAAAGCCAAGAAGAAACTCGACAGATAAAATAATGTTTCCATAGGAATGGCTAGTTTCCATGTAGTAGAGACCACAAACATTCCTGCTGACGATCCACCAGATTGACAGGTCATGCACTTACGAGTTGTGCAGGCGTGGTATAGCATAACGTCTGATACCTCCGAATATATATCTCAGGCTCCAGGGGTACTGCACAAAGCTGTCTGACCACCCGATCCAAGTAGATGTTCAAAGGCGGTTTAGCCCACAAAAAAATGTGACCTCTGGCCCTCAAGCTACATCTTGCTGTCGTCGGCCAGACGCAAACCGAAGTTCCAGATCAGCTTGGCCAGGACAAGTCGCAAATCCGCATAAGCAAGGCTAAAAGAAAAACGAAAAACTGTTGTCAGACAATTTTGTTATTCTCAAGCGATATTACTCTTGCAATTCGCTACCTAGGACTCAGTTTCTTCCAAGACAGTCGCGCGGCCCGACAGGGAAGGGCTGCACGGCATCCGGTCTATCGTCTGCGTATCTGGGTTCTTGACCCAGGAAGCGCTCGAGATGGAGTTCCTCGGCCTGCGTGAACTGTTCCGTCGAGCGGTAGGTGGCCCAGTGCCACACACCAACGGTCGTCTGTGTCCATAGTCAGTCTCAGATTGGATAGAATACACACGGCCGTCCTCGGTGCAGTATGGAAGGAACCCTTATTTCTTTTTTCAGACACGGGATCTCCTGCAGTGACGACACCGCCTTGGGCGTTAAGCGTGGCGCCTTGATAGGCACTGGCGGGTAGCATCAGAGGGACTCGTTCAGACAAGCCAGCATGTAATCCAGGCCATTCATACTGGACAAGATAATGTCGGCTTTGTCTCGGAACATCAACCAAACCTCCTCTTTCAGCTTAGGGAGCGTGTCCGCGTGGGCCGACGGGAGGAAAAGGGCGCCGGAGGGGAGCGTGAACGTGGTCTCGGAGCCGGCAATGGCGAGGAGGCCCGCGTTCTTCCACAGCTTGTCGAAGCTCATACACTAGCAATCAAACAACGGTCATGACAGCTCTGCACGTCTCTTTTTGTCTGTAAGCACTGTAGAGCGGTCGTTTCTCTCGCTCGCCATGCCAATCATCTCGCCCGGGCGAGCCACATGACGGGGCGTAGAAGCCCGAACTGGTTCAGCATCTGCATGGCCGCCATATTCTTCAGTCTGCCCAGTAACAGCCCAACCTAGGGATAGTATTCGCTCTTATCCAGACACCCGAAGTCGTCGCCGAACGCCAGGGCCCCCAGGACACCGAACGTGAAGTAGTTGAGCCAGGTCGGCCACGTGTTGGTAGGGGTCGCTGATGTGTAAAGATAGTGAAGACGCGGGATGGCGACTAAGCGGTGCGTCAGAGGGCTGGGGAAGCGGCATAGTGGATGCGGTGTTGCATTGTATAGAAACTAGAGAACTGTGGAGGTGACGAGCACTACGTTGATGTGCATGATAACGAAGACTGCATGTTGCAGTGTAGGCAAGAGGATGGTAGCCATCTCCACCTGTCGGCGAAAACGGCATTTTCACAATCTTTTGCACTTCAGTAAGATTTACATAGGTTCTGCCAAGTTGTAAAACTGTGACTCGTAAACCCAGAACTTGTTCTCGTTGTTTCGATAACCCTTACAGAGTGGGATCAACGTATCAATTGAAGGCAAAGGATCTTATATCCAGATCAGATGGTTGAAATATCTGGAATGAGGTGTTTGAATGAATTTTTCAACTGTTTCGTATTTTATATCGTAGTGTCTATGACAGTGCGCATACATACTACCACATGCAAAGGGTCGTCATGTGTCTCTAGCTCCATGCAATCATGTGAGGGTCTTTCATAAGATCCCATCTCTTCGGCCGCTAGTTCGCCGACAGATATGGGGTGAGCGGCGCAGATTCCTGTGCGGTCTTGATACGCTATAAGCTCCCTGAGATAATAGCTGCAAAATCGGAAAAGCGACGCAGAACGGTGACTGGAAGCCACGGTTGGTTCGATTGATGGTCTTCTGCCTACATTAGGTTTCTCATTGTGCTGCCAAATATGTCATGGACATTGAGCAAGACGTTGACCAATATGTTCCTTGACCTGCTGAGAAGTTACTAATGGCTTATAGCCAGTGTATGACATGTTTTACGGAACCATCTGCGATTTGTTCCTACCGGACCTTCTCACAGCCTTGGTATCTCTTTTGTTTCCTGCGGCAGAGTTGTGCACCTTGCTGTCGTCGAGACTTGCTTCGCTCTCGAGCTCATCGGTATCGGTCTCAGCACTGTCTTGAACCCCAAGTACCTCCCTTATGATCTTCTTTCCTTCATCCATCTCGCCATTCATGGTGCCACAGTTCATGCACTTCCACTGGCCGACATCGGAGAGGCTCTTGGTGCCTGGGGGAGCTTGGCCGTTGACTAGGCGGCATTTCTGGCAGATCAGGACGATACGGTTCTTGGGGGCAGTCTCATCTTCACCCATCATCAGATCGAGAACGCGGTCGTACCATCGTGGGGGGCCGGCATTGAACTCAAACTGGTGGGAAGGCGGCGGAAGGTCTCCGGCATTGGGTGCAAATTCAGCAGTAGTGTCGTGGCTGGTAGGAGATGCAGATTGTGGAGGCTGTAGATGCGATCCTTGTAGGTGGTGGTTGTGTGGAGTGCCAGCTGCAGATGAGGGTCTTTGGATGTTGGCTGTTGGTGGGGGTTGGATATTGATTCTTGCGCCAGGCGCGGGCCCTATACTCTGTCGACCGCCCTTGTGACCGTGCGATGCCTTGTGTCCAGTGTCCCCGCTGTCTTCGCCAGGCTGTCCTGATTTGGTACGTTTGGGCTTTGGCCTCTCACCGCCATATTTCTCGAGCAGCTCCAAGGTAGTGTCGTATTTGGTAGCATCCTTCAACTTCTGGATAGTCTTGGAACGCTCGGATTGTTGAGCCTTGATCCTTGTTTCGAGCTTTTCGATACGGAAAGTGTAGTAGGTGACGATGAGGGCGCGGACGAGATAGATCAATACGGGGCCACCGGCCAGGCCAGACCAATCCCAAGCGGCCAGGTTTTTGTGTCCAACCACAAGCAGCAGGACGATGGCATAGATCAAGTAGGCGATGACGAGGTAGAGTGTGCCCAAGAACTTGATCCTGCGTGAGCTGTTGCGCTGCTGGTCAAGCTGCAGCTGGGTGCCGGCGATCTTTGTAGAAAGAGTGGACAAGGACTTCTCGAAGGAGGCTGGGGAAGAGTCCTCGCCCTGGAACGCGGTTAGTAACCATAGATGAATCTACTCAAAGGCTACAGAAGCCCGCGAGAAGGAGGGGGGTAGCGAGGGTGTAAGGACAAGTAGGGAGTGATGGGCAAGCTTGGGTCTCTTCACCTTCCAGGGCCAAAAGGACGGCATGATGATGTGAAACAGTGAATGTCGTTATAAGAGCATGATCAAGAATTGGTGAGTTGAAGCTGCAGGCGAAGGCAGCACACACGACAAGAAGAAGGGGAGGCGAGGCACGTGGGGGAACAGAGTTTTGGGGGTTGTTTTGGATTTACGGAGTAATGTTAGATGCGAGCGAACAAAAGACAGCTCGTGATGGACAGCAGGTAGGATCCTGGGTGAATCGAGATGGAAATGGAAATGGAAGCAGAAATGGCACGGAGAAAAAGCAGTGACGACATATTGTTGTTGTTGCTACTTGTGCTGCCGCTCCAAGGTCAACCTTTTAGGTAAGCCCCATAACTAGAGTAACAAGCCCCTACTGTAGGTTAGGTTACACATTTTGCATATGCCCCCCGAGCTGTCGGCGCACGGCCGCTGTGTGTAATGTAATGTACTGCATGTAGTGCGCAACATTGGCTGAGACTATGTTTGACTTTGTTTGAGCGTCTCGACCCAATCCCCCAGCTCCAGCGCGATGAATCTGAAATCTGATGCGGGCTTATGTACAGCAGAGACATCCCTGGAAACACGGGGCAGCATTACGAGAATCTCATGAAAGCGTCAGGACAAGAGCTGATGCATATCGTCAATCCAACCGACTGGCAGAGATACATACATACATAACAACCCGGCAAGCTGGAGACCCCTAGAAACCTAAGGTTACCTGTATGCACATGTCTGCCAGGAGCGCAGGAGCCCGTCTGCCCGTTAGAACTACAGAGCAGATATAGTGGGTACTTGGCCCGGTCACAGGGATCAACGCAGCTAAATCAGATAGCGAACACCTGGCGCATCTCGGCCAGAGAAGCGCTTCCTTCGAGTCGGATCCTCTGAACAACGAACCTAAGGTTAAGTGACTGTGCGTACAGCACGTTAAGCTTTCATACGTCGTAGATTAGATGAGTGGATTTTGTTTTTCCCAAACTCAAGCAAATTGTTCTGCTATTGTCTCTGTGCTGATTACGGACACTGTATCCTTCCTCTCTGTTTCGTTCCGTCTTGTTTCTTTCCTACCCATTGGAGTTCTGCGATACTCGGCCTGTCGCATTATGAGCATGAGCTCGCCAATAAGTCAAGCCCATAATTGAATCACAATTCCAACTACAACTATCACTACAATCCATCCTGTCGTGCCGTCTACATAGACCACTGCTGTACACGCTACAGCTACGGCCACAGCGAGTCGCATATCTGGACCACTCGGCGCATGGCTACGACACGGAATTGTCTAAGCTTTAGGTAGCAGCACTCTTTGGCCCATCATGTTCCAGAGGTTCAAAAGCGCAATCGACCGCACCATAGCGGAGGAGCAAGCTCGCCAGAAGGAGGGTTCGCAATCACGCACCTCTTCTCCTTCCGGCACTCGACCTCGCTCCGTTTCGAGGACGAACAGCGCCAATTCGAACGCTTCCCCGGCAAAGCGAAGAGTCAAGAAGCCTGGCCAGCCTCAGGATCCCGCCAGCGGCGACAATGACCCCGACACAGACCCTGCCGTCTTCGAGGCCGCCTTCGCCTTGGACGATGAGGAAGCAGAGGCCAAAGCCACCGCCGAATCACCCGCCATAGACGACAAGGGCACCCCCAACGGCGATGGCCACCAAGAGAAGCCTGCCGCCAACACGGATGCGCAGACCAGCGAGAAGACAGGGGAGCCAACCTCTGACGAGAAGGCCGTCAAGGAGCACCCTGCCCCAGCCCCTGCCCCTGCCTCGCCAGAACTCTCACCAGAAGTCAAGACAAAGCTACGAAAACTCGAAAAACTCGAGAAGACGTATCCTGGTAAGTCATGTCGCGGTTTCCCCATCGCCGTCACACCTCCTCTTTCGGCACTGCATACTGACCACCCTGTGCAATTCAACAGAGCTGCTACGCTCCTACCGCATCGCACACGGGCGCGCCACCTCAATCGAGCCCTTCGAGAGGGCTCTGCGCGAGAACAGTCCCCTGACATCCATCAAGGATCCAGCTGCCTTTGTCGAATACTTGAACCAACTGACTCTGAAGGGTGATATGGTCATGGACGAGTACAAGCGAGTTTCCGCAGAGAAGGATGGTATCAAGAAGAAGTACGATGAAGCCGACAAGGAGCTTGCAACGCTCAAGGAAGAGTTGACTGCGTTGAAGGCTGCCAAGACGAAAGATACTCCCGCGCAAACAAATGGCGTAAACGAAACCAAGGAACAAGACCGCCCCAAAGAGGCTACATCTCCCTCCTCCGCCAAGTCCCCTGTCCAGTCCATCCTTGGGGTCTTTTCGCCTACGCAGAAGCCCCAGGCTACCGACGACAACAAGGATGTGGGCGAGGACATGTTCTCTTACGACGATGAGATACCGCAACTACAAGCTGAGGTGGCTTCCAAGTCCGAAGAGATCAACAAGCTCAAGTCTGAAATTGGCAACTTGAAGGACGAACTTGCTGTCGCCAAAGAAAACAGTGCTGGACTGGCTGAAAACTTGGAGACAGCAACCCGAGAGCTGAGCGAGGCACGGGACAAATCTGCTGTCCAGGAGTCGCTGCAAACTCAGCTCGACGCAAGGAATACCGAAATCAAGACTCTGACCGAAAGACTGGAGCAGGCCCAAGGTCAACTACGGGATGTCGAGAGTAACTTGGAGAAGGAGAAGATTTCTGCGCTTGAAGCCAAGAAGGAGCACCAATCAGAAATCAGATCAGCCAAGGATGAAAAAACAAAGGTTGATTCACAAGTCCAGGAACTTTCAAAAGCAAAATCAGATCTGCAGACGAAGATCGAGAACTTCACCCAAGAGATCGACGCATTGAACAAGGCCAAAAAGGAAAGCGAGGAGAAGATTGGACAGCTCAACAAACAACTCCAAGATGTGCCTCCACCGAGCCCTGCCACGACCGCGCCCTCTGAGAAGTTGGAAGTTCCAGCACCCGCCGCGGCAGCAGGAGGTGCCAAGAAGAAGAACAACAAGAAAAAGAAGAAGGGCGGTGCTGCTGCCTCTGCTGTGGTTGCTACAACCGAATCTGCGTCAAATGATGCACCTACGGAAAAGGCGCCTCCATCACCTACGACGGCTCCCGACACTTCTGCGTTGCATGAAGAAATTTCCAAGCTCAAGGACGATATCGTTGAAAAGGATACTCAAATTGAGCGCTTGTCGAAGCAACGAAAGACGGAGGAGGACCTCCGCGAAGAGATTGAGACCATGCAAGAAAGCCTTCTATCGATTGGTCATGATCATACCGATGCCAAGGTGAAGATTAAGGAGCTCGAATCAGAAAAGGCATTACTCAAAAAGCGCATCAATGAGCTTGAAGCCGAGGTTGCTACATTTACATCGAGTGCAGAGTCCAGCTCGAAATTACAGACCGAGTTGGATGCATTGAAGAATGAGTATGATGATCTGAAGAGCAAGTCCCACACTCTTACAACCGATCTTGGTGCCGCCCAGCAGCTCGCACAATCCCGCTACAAGGATTTGACCGACCTCCGGGAGGTATTGTCCAAGGCACAACCTGAGCTTAAGTCCTTGAGACAAGACTCAGCCACGCTCAAGACAACGAGGGAAGAACTTGCTTCTAAGCAAACTGAAATTCGCAACCTCGAGAAGCGAGAAAAGGACCTCAAAACTGAAGTCACACGTCTGCAACGTGTTGCAGCGGAAAAGGAAGGGGATATTCGCAACCTTAACGACCGTTTATCTGCAGAGGCCAAGTCCCGCGCCAAGTTAGAAGACGAGAAGCGCGTCATGGGCAGAGACCTCAGACGTGCCGAAGCTGAGAAGATTGAATTATCTGCCAAGGCTGAAAAGGCAGCCCGTGAGCTTGAATCCTTGCAATCAGAACTTGCAGGCGTGAAGCCGAGGGTCAAGGCTATGGAGGAGCAGCTGGAGACTCTCCGAAAAGAGCGGGACAGTCTCAAGGAGGAAGCCGACCTGAAGGTTGCGCAGTACAACTCTGCTCAAGGCTTGCTCGGGTCTATGCGTGACCAGACTGCAGAACTTAGCATACAGCTCAAGGAGGCGCGTGGCCAGGCTGAGAGTCTCGAAGAAGAACTTGCGGATGTGCAGAAGCATCTACAAGAACGCACGCGTGAGGGCGAGACGATGCGCCGCATGATCAACGAAGTCGATGCCCGAGCTGACTCCAAGGTTCGCGAGATGCGTGCTCGTCTCGAAGCTGCAGTCGAAGAGCGTGACCGTATCGAGGACGAGTCGTCCACTGTAGCGCGGCGCAGAGCCAGGGAGGCCGAGGAGCTGAAGTCCAAAGTTCGGGATCTCGAGAGAGACGTCAAGACCATGGCTACCGAGAAGGAAGAGCTCGAGAACCGAGAACACGAATGGAGGAGACGTAGGGAGGAACTTGAGCAAGTCGAGCAAAAGGCTAGCGCGGAAGTCGAGGACATGCGCTCCGCAGTGTCCAATCTACGATCAGCCCTCGATGCTTCGGAGGTCCAGGTACGAGAAGCTGAAAAGCAAAAGGCAGATCTCAGAAAATTGCTTGACGAGGCACGTGCCCGGTATGAGAAGCTGAACAAGGAGCTGAAGGGCGCTCAAGGACGGCTTGCTGGCGCAAGTGCCGGTAGCGGGAGAAGCAGCATGGAGAGCTCACGGACCGGAACGCCCATAAATGCAGCAGGAGGTTCGCAGCCGCCGGTCGACACCCTGTATCTGAAGACTATCCTGCTCCAGTTCCTGGAGGTCAAGGATGACAAAGTCAGAAGCCAGCTGGTACCGGTGCTAGGGAAGCTGCTCAAGTTTGATCGGTAAGTATTCGGCTCTCATCGACGTCTACGATTGATAGCTAATTTGTGATTAGGAATGATGAGCAAAAGTGGATCAACGCTGTTCAGCACCTCTCGAAGCCCGGGCGGTAATAAGTAAGGCGGCACCATTGTGAATTAGTCAAAGCCGTTGAATCAAGAACTGAAATCATGAAGGACTTCCTCAAGCTTGTTAAGGAATCATACCATGCGCTTTTGACCTTTATAGATGGGGACTTTACAGGACCTGCCGATTGCATGACATGATCTTCTGACTGATAGTCACGCGAAATTTATAGGTACCCTTGATTTGCATCAACCTCGCAAAGGGCTGATCTTTTGCATAACTTTTCAGTGAGTTCCCAAAACGCAGGACTGGTTCTTGAAGAACTCTCGAGGCTCTTCTAAATAGAGTAGATAATTAGAGCACTAGCATGTCAGGATTCCTTGTAAAGAACTGTAGACACTCCATTCAGCTTCGCTATCGTGTATCCTCGCCTGCACCTAAACTGGCTGATCACTGAATATTGATTACATGAACAGAATCCCCCTGTCTCCCTCGGCCATGCCGGACATTTCAAGAAGTGCGGCCGGACAAAACTAAACCACTGCGTGTCAAGTGTCGATCAAGTGCTGACTTCCACAAAGGAGTGGTTGCGCCATAGCATGCTGAAGCTGGTGGTTAGTCACCAGACTAGATGATATGGCCCGCGTTTTTTTGAGTATTGGTAAGTTCGGAGAGATCATTCAGCCGGCCCTTTTTGGATGAGCGACCAATCAGATCATACTATGTAACCACTTCGGGCAGGAAGAGTGTTTGGGTGAAACAATATTTATATCAGGCAGTATATCTGCAGTTGCTAATATGTGCTCTAAGCTTTGTGCTGCTAAGGTTTGTTTATACACATCGTTTTCTGAAGAAGAATCTTTCATCCAACTAAATGGCCAAGCTCATCGTTGTAATCGGCGTGACTGGCCTCCAGGTCTGTTACCCTTCCCCGTCGAGGGGAGTATTACCTACATGAAGAATCATGGTGCTGAAAACCCAGCAGGGCTCGTCCGTAGCAGACACCTTTCTGCGGCTCCCGGGCTGGCGAGTCCGCGGCATCACGCGCAGCCCGTCGAGCGAAGCCGCCCGCGCCCTAGCGTCGAGAGGCGTCGAGGTCGTGGAGGGCGACTTCAACGACAAGGACTCCCTGCGGCCGGCCTTCCAGGGCGCAAACGTCATATTCTCCAACACGGACTTCTTCGCCAACCTCCTGGCCGCCATGCGGCCCGGCGCCGACCTGCCCGCCGGCCGCACCCCCAACGAGCACGCCTACCACGTCGAAGTGGCGCAGGGCCTCAACATCGCCGAGGTCGCCGCCTCGCCCGCCGTCCTGCGCACCCTGGACCGCTTCGTGCTGTCCTCGCTCAGCGACGCGCGTGGGTGGAGCCGCGGCCGCTACACCTCGCTGTACCACTACGACTCCAAGGCCGAGATGATCAGGGTGATCCGGGAGAGGCTCCCCGACCTGGCGCGCAGGATGAGCACCGTCCAGATCGGCCACTACGTCACCAACTGGAAGGCGTTCCGCACCATGGCCCCGCAGCGGCAGGCCGACGGCAGCTTCCTGGTCATCAGGCCGTTCGCGCCGGGGCTCGAGCTGCCGTTTGTGGTGCCGCATCGCGACACGGGGGCTTTCGTCAAGGCGCTGGTCGACCTACCGGCTGGGAAAGATCTGCTGGGCGTCTCGCAGACGATGGCGTGGCCCGAGTGGGTGGAGCTTTGGGGTCGCATTCTTGGGGTCGAGGCGGGATTCAAGCAGGTCTCTCGGGAGGAGTTCTTCGCGGGTACTCCGAAGCCGGTTAGGGACGAGTTATGGGACTCGTATGAGTACTGTGCGGACTTTGGGTATACTGGTGGAGATCCGGAGGTGTTGACTCCTGATCAAGTGAGCTTTAAGACGTCTCCACATGGCCGCATTGGCTAACATCCTACAGCTCGACGTCGAGGTTCCGTTGACTTCCATGGAAGAATACATCCGAAGTGAGGATTGGTCCTCTCTACTGAGCTCGACCACGGCATAATGCCAGCTGGGTTGGGGAAGTTCTGCATGGCACAGAATCGGTATCTCGAGGGCTTATTGATGATTCCCTCATAAAAATAAAGCAATCTGGATTAACGGGATGCGAGGGGTTTTAGGTGTGTGAGAAATCTGAAATTAGATCGTATTCCATGTAGTGTGGGTATGGTACTTACAAAATATATCAAAATATGATTTTATTCTACCACAAAAGGGGGGAGGGGGTCTATTCTGCACTACGCTACAAATGAAATACAGCTTTAGATGGTAATCCCAACCAAGAGTTGGGTGCAACAGGTCTATGCCTGTCATAATTGTACAGCACGACCGTCTTGTACTTGCCTACTTCGCAGCGGGTCTTGCCTTCCCATATTGTTCCTTTGAACTTAGTCACATCCATATTGGTACGTTATGAAAGTTGTTTATCAATTATTTCCAGGATTTGATCCCTGATCATCATCGAAAAGAGTATTCAAAGCAACAAGGTATACAGCAGTTCATATTTGCAAAAATTACTCACAGAATTACTTGATCGGTATGGCTTCTTCAGTGCCCCGTGAAACATTGAACATGTATAATGACTACGGCATCAACTTGGCGAGCATAATGGGATGGGACCCCCAATTTATTCCACAACTTGACGAGCAAGTGGTCGGACTAAATGTGAGCAATAACATACTAGCGTCCAGATACCGTACGGGACAAAGCTGACAGCTTTACGACAAACAGATCAAAACTTTCTGGAAAAAAAGAAAGGACGGCTCTGCCGTCAATTTCAGCAAAGTCAAGGAATCCATTCCACGACCACACCCGATAGACGAAGAATACTGTGAAGACTGTCAAACCACTTGGTTGAAAGGTATTGATAGCGCTCAGCATGGATTTCACCCATACCACATTGCCCTGAAACCTTCAATTGCTCTCGAGTATGCCATGGAGCCGCGATCTATCGTTGTACGCCTGGAAGGCTACATTGAACAATCGGTCACGTTCGTGGACGGTTCGAAAGGCCCAGTCGCTTGTGCGGGTGGATATTTTGGTCCTGGTTCCGAGTACAACATGGAGCTGTTCACCAGATTGCCACCTGATCATGAAGGCTCTAAGCTAAGCGTTGAGCTTACAGCAGTTGTCAGTGTTTTGGTACATATGCGTGACGTAGTTTTTCCTGAGTGGTGCCAGGGCAGTTGACACCCACTACCTGAAGGCCCGGCAGAACCGCATCGAAGAGCTGCAGACTATAAGCAAAGAGATACAGCCGAAATTTGACCTTCTAGCTAGTCTTGGACGAAAGATCGTCGGTAGAGATCCATTAGTGTTCAAAGGAGTTACAGTCGTGCGTATCGACAGACTCCTCAGTCAAGAGGGGGCGACTGTAGGAGATTTAGATTTGGAACTCACAACCACGAAGGTGGCTCTACGGTTCTTAGACCGGAGGCTGTCGGGTAACACGCCAGATACTCCGGTGAACTACAACACTCAAAACAGCTATAACCACAAAGAAGAAGCCGATGACGAAGACTCCAACAACTCTGAGCCACTGAGCATCAAGCACAAGCGAAAGGGCCGGACTACAATCAAACCCAAATCCGGAAAAGGCAAGGAAAAGAACGAGAAAGGTAAAGATAAAGGAAAAGAAAAACACAAAACGGGGAGTAAGAACCTGGATAAATCTCGTGCAGAGGCAGAGGAGTTATTTCCAGAAATTATACGAGACGAAGAGAATATTGTGACGAGCTCAAATCAGGCGGGCGATTTTCGTGTCATCATCGCAGTCAGCAGCAAGGAGTTATATGATGTCGTCAGTAACTTTATGTATTACAGCTGGACTTTCAACGAGGATACACAGACGTTCAAAACCAAAGCAAAGAAGAAGCCCCCAAACCAGCCTATGCTTGTCAAAGTGCGACAACTAATTGATGAGCTGGCAATGTATTATGGCATTGGGGTAAAGGTGGTCTGGTTGCTAGTCAGCAAAAATGAAAATCTACGTGCCATGGAGTTGGCAAAGAAAGCAGCACGTGTTGGCGGCGAGAATGTCGATTGGTTTTGTGGGGATCCTTTGGCTGGACATAAAATCTTAAGTCAGGACAGCCAGTCACCACCCATCGCGGATCGCAATTAGTGAAGCTATTCTATACAGCTGAAAGCGCGTACGAAGACGCTCTGGCGAAGATCTCTCACAGTAGGGCTTCCACACAGAACAGAATGAAATTCAGGTAGTCAATACCACAGGTGGAAGTATAATCAGTTCATATGCTAGCTAGATAATGTCGTCGCATTGACAAGTTGGTCGGTGAGATTCCATCTCAACGCTGCGTCTTGATTTATTAATAGGCGGCTACTCCTGCAACTACGTCTCCACAAGCCTAGGTTAGCTACTTGGGCTTTATTCTGCTTCGCGATCAGGGGCAACGTTCGCTAGTCCCGTATATATAAACTTCCTACTATCCTTGGATAATATCTGTTCACCTCGAACCCCTAATGCCAGGAAGAAGTGCAAGAGTATCAGCAAAAGCCGTCGCCAATTGTACACCACCGCCCCAAATACTATTGTGGGCGCCATCGAGGGTGACGATTTCAGCTGGTCTCTTTGCGACATCCTTGACTACCGCCAGCATAGTTTCTACCTGATCCCAGGGTACCAGGCCATCATTATGGCTGTGTGCCAGGACGACTGCGTCCAGGTTCAGTCGAGCATAGAGGGACGAGGGATACTCGGCCGGGCTCGCCGACCCGAGGAGAGCTGGGTCTTTGAGGCCGTTCAAGGTCAGATTCGTGTACTCTGGGTTTGTGCGCAGGATCTGGGGAAAGTCATAGATTCCGCTGACGCCCAATACCGCGACTGGCTTTGGGATGCTCGAGTCGTTCAGGGCCCTAAGAGCCGACAGAAAGGCCATCTGTGCGCCCACCGAGTGGCCAGAGACCACGTAGCGTCCATGGATAGGATAGTGTTTGTTCAGGTCCTTGAGGGCCGCGACGACGTCGTTGAGATGGTCGGGCCAGCTAACATTTTGAATTGCATTCGGCGGTGTTGTCGCAGGGTCTTGCACGCCGGGGAGGGCGGACAGCCGGTAATTCAAGGAGGCTATGCCAGTGACATGATCAATCGTGTTGGTGAGATTCGTATTGTTGCGGCTTGCCAGCACATTGATTGCTGGTTCGACCGAGGTTGAGTTGACGGCCAAGTCACGCCAATAGCCGCCGTGGATAAACACCAGCCAATATTTCTCGGACGTTGTGCCATTCTGCCTGCTACGCTCGGGAAAGTGCACGTCGTAACTCTGCAGAACATTAGAGCCATATGAGTAGTGCTCGGTTCTGAACGATGTCGCCATACTTAGTAGGCTACTAATTGAGACGAGAGTGGTGGCCGCGCGCATGATGGAAAGTTGATATTTTGATATCTTGAACAGAGCAATTCATGAACACAAGTCAAACATTTTGCAGTCGGGCGTTTCGTGTACTCGGCAATTCTTATAGTCGAGCCAAAAAGCGACAACTCGAGACCCGCTGATTTACCAGGTAATGGGAGAAGTTTAATTTGAGTTATCTCGTCAGTCGGCATAAACACCCGCCGATGCACGATCCATACCACATACCTATACATGGGTTGAGCCGGGGGAAGATGCAGATCAGTGGGACCTCTGTGGTATCCTGAGCTTGGCACAGATAGCAGGCGGAAATTCCCCATGATTAAATTTATTCTTCGCCATCGGTACAGAATTTATCCCCTATCAGACATCGCGCACTCGTCCCATTATATGTATTATACAAGGAACGGCAAGGAATACAGAACTAACGTTAGAAGATATCCCCGCCGGGGCTTTGCCCCAACGGCCGTCAATCTGTCCCCCAAGCAATTCAAGCAAGCAATCAGTGTACTTCTATTACGACAAAACTTGACAAATTGGGTAAAGAAAACCACAAGTTTCTCGTGGAGCAAAGACGAAGACATCTGAAGAAAGTAGTCAAGTTGCCCCACAGATTGGCCTCATTCTCGGAAGGGAATGCTTGTAGTTTTGAATCCCATAAATCAAACAATGCTGTGAACTGGCTTTCTCTAGAGCTTCACGGCACCGCCTTGAAGTTCCTTCAATTCTTTCCTACTGAAAGGAACGTATTCTCTTGCGTTCGGGGGCAACCAATATAGTGTATCAATAGCTTCCCCTTTCTCTGTTGCGGACTTCTCGATGAGATCCAAATCAATGCCTTCTGATCTGAGTCGTCCTTTTTGCAATTTCATTGTGCCAGTATATTCCAATTCGCGACAAGTTCTAATGAAGATTGGAACTGCATAACGTGGCAGACGCGATAGAGAATGCTCGGCCAGAGCTTTTAGATCGAGAGTCAGGCTCGCTTCTGATCCAGATCTTGTCGCACTTGTTCCCCGGGGAACTATCGCTGCACATCCTGCACGACCATCTGTGTTCGGGACTTGGACTCCGTAGACATTGGTTTCTGCAATCTGCGAAAACTCGCCAATCACATCGCTGACCTCATTCGTTGACACGTTCTCCGACTTCCATCGGTATGTATCTCCGAGCCTGTCGACAAAGTATAGTCGACCATCCAAATCAAGTCGCATAAGATCGCCGGATCTGAACCACAAATCCCCCTTCCTGAAGACGTTTAAGATCTTGCGTTTCACGGAGGCGCCGTGATTGCCGAAATATGTCGGGTGGCCAAGTTCAGGGTTCTGTGCATCCAGCTGATGTATCATTTCACCAACCTCTCCTGACTTGGCCTCGATGGCAAGTCCATTTTTGGCGCGAAGCACCTCCTCGGTGTTAGGATCAATCAGGATGCGTTTCTCCCGGCCACCATTCCACCAATGCCATAATTTCCCCCGTACTGCGATGGCGTTCTTTGAGAAATCGCCCCTATTCGCGTTCGTTGAGAAGCCAAGTGAGTCGGTACCGGCGTATAGTTCGTTGATGCATTCGATGCCAAACCTCTGCCGGAACTCCTCCCATACGTCCGCCCGCATGCCATTTCCCCACGCCATCTTTACTTTGTGGCCCTTATCCAGCTTCGAGGGCGGCGCATTTACCAGATATCGACACAACTCTCCAACATACTGCAAATGAGTCGCCTGGGTGCTGTGAACCTCGGGCCAGAATGATGCATGCGAGAATTTTCGCGACAGAACGACAGTGGCCCCTGCGCCAACGCACGGGGTAACGCAAAGGGCATGCCCAGCACCATGGAACAGAGGGAGACAAGTATACATTCTGTCGCCTGGTTTTAGCGAAATGGTGCTACTTGAGCCTGGGCTAGACATTCTGAGTTCACGAGCGCGCTCCATGACGACTCCTTTCGGGAGACCCGTTGTGCCAGATGTGTAGATTAGGCATGCGGCGTCCATCGGATTGATGTTCTTTCGCCTCTCGGCTGGGAGAATCTCGGCATCTCGGAAAGACTGAAGGAACTCAGGCGAGTAGTAAATAGTACTAACTCCGGATGAAGAGAGCTCTGCTTCGATCGGAGAGACCAAGTGTTTCACGTCCGTATCGGCAAGAAGGTATCTGACTTTACCAAGCTCAACACAATGCCTTAACGACCGACCTGTGAGATTGTGGTTGATAAACGCGCTTGATGCGCCGATGGCCTCAATTGCGAGCCAAAGCATGAGCCACTCAGGCGAGTTTCCTCCATCGATGGCGACCATTTCGCCCCTTTTCACACCGAGGTCTTTTAACAGCCAGTTGGCAATAGGCTGAACGGCATTGAAGAACTCGGTATAAGTCCATTGTCTTCCTTCGAAGATAAGAAACACGTAGTTACCTTCGGCAGTGCCTACGCGGTCCTCGAATATGTGATATATGAGCATCTTATCGTGAGCGTATCTCTCGGCAATAAACTTCATCGTACTGTCTATTTTGGCAGCATTGCTGCCAGAACGCAAATCGTGGCGGACATGGTACTTAGCGTCGATATACGTAGCCACTGCTGTAGCACCTGCGATCACTCCTGCTGTGGCGACTATAGATATCCAGTTAGCAAAGATCTATGCAAATCCTCGCACAAACTCACAGGCCATGCTTGACTATGACTCATCAAAGGCTTTTAGCGGATCAAAAGAATTGACCTCCAAACAAGAGCAACAATGGTGTTTTCGTGGTAGTATCTTAAATGAACAGCTGGGGCTATGTGCTTCGCGGCCGAGGTAGCTACGCAATGGTGTGCTTCCCCGCAAATCTGCAACGCCGAGGAGAATTAGATTGATGCGGGGGAACAAGATGAAACTATTCGCTGTATCCTCTTCGTCGCATTGATGATCCTGGTCGTCTTGAGCTTAAACTGCGGGAGGGCGGCAGAGCTGGACAGTGGCTGAAGACAGTCGTCGACCATAGCGGTCAAATATCCATGCTTTGCACCCGCTGCTGTGCGCGATGGCAACAATAAGGCGGCACTATCAACTCTCCAAGGAAAGCGAAGAACAGAACTCTAGAATAGCAAAGTGAGGACTCTAGCACTGCGATGGGTTAGTCCATATTCTCTGAATATCTTCATGATGTCGCCAAGAGGTAGCACAAGAGGTAGCACAAGAGGTAGCAGCGGTGGGTCCACCGTCCGGCAAGGCCTGCCTGATGATCGACCAAACATTACTCAGTTGACGTAAGTAGCATTTTGAATACAACAATTGGTGAATACAACATATAATTTGCTACTATCCTGCGCCTGAGGCGAGTTTCTCATATTTCGAACTTGTGAACATTGCAGAACACACCCGTAGTGGAAGTTGATGATTAATTGACGCACTAGCGCTTCAACGACGGGCTTAGTACTTTAATTCCGAAGGCCAACATCGACTACGACCACAAACCACGGAGAACTACGATTCCAAATTGATATATTGTATGGCATATTCATTGATAGAAGGGAAAATGTCTAAGATTTTTATTACAGGCTCCTCAGACGGGCTAGGACTATTATCAGCACAAGCCTTAGCAAGTCGCGGACACAAAGTCTATCTCCATGCACGGAATGCCCAGAGAGCCGAAGATGCGCGTCGTGGCTGTCCACAAGCGACTGATTGTTTAATCGGCAACTTATCTTCAACCTCTGAGACAAAAAGCCTGGCGGAAAAGCTCAACGAGAATGGTCCCTGGGACGCGATCATTCACAATGCTGGAATCATGCGCGGTGGGGAAGGCGGCGAGCTGTTCACCATCAACACAATGGCGCCGTATCTCTTGACATGTTTAGTAGACCCGCCGCCCAAGAGATATGTATTTCTCAGCAGGTTGGTTGCCGGTAGTCATTGGTAACGTCTAGTCTAAATGGGCAAGCACTGACAGAACTTCAGTGGTATGCACCAAGGCGGTGACGCATCCCTAAGAAACATCGAGCGATGCGGCTATAGTGACAGCAAGTTACACAACATCATGCTCGCTTTCTGGTTCTCAAGGCGATTCGGTAATAAGGTAGCATGCAACTCCATGGATCCTGGCTGGGTTGCCACGAAGATGGGAGGTTCTAGCGCTCCTGACGATATCGATGCTGCGGTTGACACTTAGTAAGCAATTTCTGAATCACTTTCTCTCCTTTCCAGCGTCTCCGAGAAGAGTATATTGCCTATCCCAAGCAACTGAGCTCTTTGTGTCTGATAGCGAATATTGAAGAAATTTCAACCACCAAAAGGGAGGTGATTACTGACTAATAGTGCTGCAGTGTGATGTTAGCCGAGGGTGGAGGGGCAGCCAAAGGTCAAACAGGAATGCATTGGTACCAAAAGCACTTGAGAAACACAAAGCCAGCTGCTGCCGACGAGCAGGTTCAAGACAAATTGATAAGCGTATTACAGCATGTGTCTGGTGTGATGCCTCTTAAATAGTACAAAACCCGAGGAAACCCTGATTAATTTTAACCATCCCCATAAAAAGATCTCTGCTTTTTACAAACCAACTAGAGAAACAAGAGTGAAGCTGTGATCCAAGTGATATAGGTCAGTAAAGGTATTTGCCTAAGCAGTATAGATGACCTTTAACTAGACAAGAAGGCGAAAAACGACGACCGCTTATTGGAAAATCTTACATCCAGATCACCCGCCATTATAGGTTGCTTCCACCCTAAATAATATTCTTGGACAGAAATGTTAGTTTTGAAGTCCTCATGAATGGTTACGGACGAACACAACTAGCAGGAGTGGCAAGCAATTAGTATATATGTTCTTTATTATGTAGCTACGGGAGACAGATCTGCCATATAGTTGACTTGGATTGTCATTGCCATACCAGGAGGTGCAAGATTCTTTTGGTGATGCGTTGCATGTAACAACAAGTGCGACAATCGGGTCAGTGTGAGTCCTATCCAGTATCAGTATTTATCGCCTCAAAAGTTATCAAGATCGTCATATTCCTCGTTGGAAGCGTCGATTCCACCTTGGCTATGCGATGACCCCAATGTTTCGTTGTCGTTTCTCGGTTCATCCAGCATGTTTCTGTCTACTGGAGCGCATTGCGACCTAGATGCGACTGGTATATCAAACGATGGACCGGAATTGACATTCACAAACATCTGTTCTAGCTCTGGATAGTCGCCAGAGTTGAGCCTAACGTTTGAAACGTCCTTTTCTTGGGGCAGCTTGCGTTCCCAACGATCCCGGAATATGCCATATATTGCCATAGCGTCCCAATCGTCCACACGGTAATTGGTACTCGTTGCCATTAATGGTAGTGGACAGTCCGAATTACCAGCCGGATCTGAAGTCAAGAATAGCATCAAGTCAGCTAACTGGCTGTCTGTCGGTCTCCATACTCGGATAGTTTGGTTGGCTCCTTGTCTTCCAGTATGCAAGAATGCATCACCAAGCTATCCGCAGAGTCGTTAGTCATCGATTTAAATCCTGAAAGATCCAGAAATACCTACCTCGTTCTCATCAACTGTATGCTGGAACAAAACAACGCCCCCGAAGATGAGATCCTCTGCCCAGTATCCAGCAACATCAGCTAGACCATCAGGATACTGGTCACTGTCCATGTACATCCCTTGAAAGAATAGGGTAGGGTGTGGCTCAAACCTTGACTCAAAAGTATACCACTCTCCCGGCATTATTTCAACGGTTTCGGGCTCATGTCTCCACGACAAGACACTAGCAATATCTTCTTTAGTGTGCAGCTTAGGCTCCAAGTTGCATAGATGGACTGCAATTTGATGAACAGATCTGGCCATTAACTCCAGTAAAGACAACTGAAACGAGCGTGAACCAGGTAGTGCCTTCTGGAACCTCTGAATCACCTAAAGACTTGTGTATCAATATCAGCGCAGGGCAATGGTGCACAAGTACCTTACCAAAGTATCGAAGACAAGCAGTAAAGGGTCAAATGTTTCTCTGAATTCTTTCGCCATCGGGATTGCGGGGTCGCAAATCTCGGTATGTCGATAGATCGGATGGCCAATCCTCAAGCCACTACCGCGGGTCTTTCGAGCAATTGAAGCTGTCGGTAGACCATCTATCAGCTGTGCCATTGTGTGCATTGCAAGCTCTGTGGATAGAATGGAGAGTAAGCCATTTTTGAATGCTTTTGAATGCTCTTGATCTAGGTGTTCAATGCTCATTTGTCGCTGCCGGAGTGCCACCATCGCATCATGAGTTTCTGAATATCCAAAAAGGTGTCGTATCAAGGCAGTGCCACGGCGTAGGGCGGTATTCGTTGTTTTGCCTGGATGAACTAGCATGCACAGGGTTGCTCGTTAATTCATCTATAGATACAATTGGGAGGCTCTAAACTGGGGCACTTAGGATGCCGCTTGCTGGCATTTCAAGACAACATATTCAAGTATGTAGCCAGCACCACTTAATAAACGCTGTCCATCTGCCCTGGTATGTACGTATGTATGCAAGCGTCCAGTGGGTTGGTGGCTAGTGGGGACGACTGCTTGGGCTTGAATACTGATAGTGTTCTCCACAACCCGTTTCGAAAATCTAAACCCATTTTGCCTAGCAACCATCCCGAGGAACCGCACAAAAACACAAATGTAGAGCCACGGAAAGCGCTGCCAACCCGAATGGTTGTCGGACGTGTTCCTCAGGCTGCCAGTAATCTTGAGGTGGCGCCTATTGTCCCGAAAATAAGAAATAGGTGGCCAGACCTGACACAAAACGTAAACATTCTGGGTGGGAATGGAGCCAATGATAGCCAGTATACTGCCCTTACTGTAAGCGCTGCATCCATATCTGAGGTCACATAGATAATTTGCGACGGTTTGCGTTGGCTTGGAACACCATTCTTAGACCATCATATTTGTAACATACGTAAGCTATCAGTGTTGCCGACGGCGCGCTAACTATATTAATCGTCATGGTATGTTGAAAATGTAGCGGCCCGGCCTCGCATTTGGGCCAACATCCTATCATGGCCGGCGCCTGTAGTCGATTTGCATAATGAATGAGCTATTCCAGTTTCTGTCTACTCTCAACGACCTTCAGTTATAGTTGAAGTTCCACATACTGTTCTCACCCGAGCCGGAGATCGTAATGTGGTTCGGAATGTGCGCGATTCCATACGTACTTCCTTCTGATACTGTCATTCACTGTTTGATGGCTTTCGTAACTTTGACCCACATATTCTCCTCAACAAATACGCTATAGCTTCGCGACTCCCATGGCTTTGTGGGATTCACCAATTGGAAGTCAAAATGGCGCAGAAGCTGTTTCCTGTGAGCTTGATAACTTCAACGCTAGACTTGAACTGCATACCTCGAAGAACGCTTTGTTTAACTCCATGAACGCTACAGGCTTGCCAGCACACATGAAGCGACCATGCCCAAAGCACAGCTCGATGGTCTTCTTCATGTGTTCTCGGTGTTCCTCACTAGCTTCAGTGAAGCGCTCTGGGCGGAAGATACCTGCATCGACACCAAATTGTGTTGTCGAAGAGAACAAGGAGGCGGTGTTCATCCCTATGGCCGTACCTCCAGGGATGAATTTGCCATGGATATAGTCACCTTCCGGAGGTACCGATTTGGGGTACAGACCTGGCGCTGGTGGGCGCTGACGAAGTCCCTCGTAAATGACAGCCTACAATCATAGTCAGTCAATAAATATATCCCACATAGAATCATAATCACCTGAAGATAGGGCAGCCTCCTCGCCTCGTCATATGAGATGGGGCTTGAAGCTCTGCCTTCACGGACCGCAGTGTCGATTTCGTGCTTGAGCTTCTGATATACTTGCGGGCATGTCATAACATACAGCATGGTGATACGAATCGTGGATGCCGTAGTGTCGCTTCCCGCAATTATCATGAGGAGGCCATCAACTTCACACTCTTTTCGAGATAGACCATTACGAATCCAAGTCCCCTTAAACTCATCAGCAAATTATTCGACGATATTTATGGCGCCGACATACCAGAAGGTCATTCTGTTGGTCTGCATCGGGTTCAAATCTTTTCTCGACGAACTTCTGCGCTATACTGTGAGAAGGCTTGTAAGTGTCCATCGGAGGTTGACGACTCGTCATCAAGACTAACCCAATACATTTCCCCATGCCTTTCTCGTCCTTTTCTGTTGGGCCAAAAAATTTCAAGAACAATTTAGAGAACAGCACGTTTCTTATCCATGGCACGTCGACAGCCATGGCTAGTCGTGGCCAGCTGTCTCGTACCTCACGTAAGAAGTCGAAGAGATCCGCGTTGGCTTTCAAATATCCGAACTCTTCGCCGAATGCGACTTTTGATATCACGTCCATTGTGAAATAGCTGATAAGGGGCGCAAAGTCCAGCAGTTTGTTCTGTTTGCTAGACGGATCCCAAAGATAGTTTTCTCGGATCACCTCAATAAGAGTAGTCACTTGAGCATCGACGCCCGCTTCAATTAGCGGCGTTTCTCGACCGGCAAGACCACTTACAACCTTGGCCTTCCGCTCGGTGTGACCAGCTCTGTCCCTCATAGTGAAGAGGCTGTCATGATGGGCATTGAACCTGGCTCCTAGATACCACGCGTCCCGGTCGTAAAGGCTTCTCGCTGCCGGCATTCGCTTCAGAACTTCCGGGTCATCTGTTGTCAATTCATTCGGTCCAACTCTGACCAATGGCCCGTACTTCTTGCAAAGATCCTTGTGCACATAGTACTGACGAGCGCTCTGGGCAACACCGGCAAGCCAAAGGTAGGAGAATGATGCCAGGAAAGGTCCTGGGATGTGCCGCAGGCGGTACCACGCAACGATAGACGTGATGAGATACCAGCTCAACAATGTGCCGACGGCGCAAAGGCCAAGATTCGAAGCGGAAAGATCGATTCTCGTGAGATTCATTTTAAGTTGCTCCGAATTCAGGAACCAGAAATATTGCGAGGAAGTACTAATAACTAGATACGATGGATCCCTTATAGCCTTTTTGTTTTGCAGCCACCCCGCACCAATATGCAGCAGGTATTACTGAGACCCATGGACCAGCCAGCAAGTTTTGACCACTTTACCCCGTCGATCATAGCATTGTGTTGTCGTACCACGCGGCACCTTGATGCATATATGGATCTTGGCAATTGGCCAGAACCTGGCGCATCCCCAAAGAGCAGCCAATCTCAGTCAATGATGAGGAAATACTTTCGCATAGTACTACCGTAAAATATGATGCTTAATGAACGGTGGCTCATTTTTAGGTCGCTTGACACCTAAGCTCTCCAATCACGTATGAGAATCATTTGGTTTGGCTGTGAGTTCTTACCCTGGGACACTTGTGTTTCGTGGAAGGCCGACGCGGTAACCGGCATTACAGACAGCTGTACAAGGGCGGGAATGGGGCTGAGTAAGCGAAGCGAGGATGAGAAAGAACAATTTATTGGTAATGATATAGATGTAAACTCTGAGATGAGTAAACAATTCCCCTTCTGAAAATGTATTTTGACAAAGAAAAAAATCGCCTCCGAAATGGAGCAGACAAGGCATGTTAATCTTCTAATTGAGAGCACGAGGAACAAGTCACTGGCAGAGCTCAAACAAGGGACGGCTGGGAAAATAGAACACCAAAAAGGTTCCGCATGCCTAATGGCTTTCAAACAAAATTCGACAGCGTCGCTTCAATGCCCCCCGGTGGGGGGCTGATGAACACGTTAAAGTGGAAGTCTCAAGCGGAATCTTGCAAGGACGACGAAGTGGCCGATATTATCGAGGCAGTGGGCCTTGCAGACCTATTTCGCTCCACGCAAATACTCCAAATGCACCCATAAACCCCGGGCGATTTTGTTGAATCCCGTTACCATGCGCGCTGAAATGACCAAACATGATAAACTCGACGCTCCACTGCTACCTATTCCCATCAATTCTCACAGTTACCCTTGAAGTTTGTCATCAGACTCGTGCCATGGCTGACCAAGCCTATTGCGAGTCCTGCTCGCTTGCATCTGGCGAGATTACCATCACGGTCAGTACGTTCAAGCTATAGACGAGCTTGGGCGACAGCTCGGCTGCACGCCTTCTTGACAGGTGTCGATCCACCTGACCAGACGGCGTAATCGTACATGAGGCGATGATCCACATCATGTCCATGAATGAACCGTTTGGCAAAATACTGCAGGATCGGTTTCAGCCTCTCGTCGGCGCTGCGCAACTTGGCCTCGACGGTCGGGAAGAAGTCCTCTGTGACGCCACATACTGGCTGGATGCTGTCCGAGCCCTCGTACGAGAAGGGCTTCAGGCCAGCCATGGGGTGAAAAGCGAAGCCTATCATCTTGAACGTCCGGTACAAAAGCTTGTCGACCATAGCAATGTAATGTGTCATGCCTTCGTAACAGCCCCTGACATGGGCGCCTCGGTACAGCATGGCCACGATGTGATGCTCGTCCCGATCGCGATATTGTTCTGGAATCGCCAGCGTCCCAATATCCCACACTGTGTCGAGACTCTTGATGTTATGGGCTTGCTTGAACTGTTCAACAGTGATACCAGTATAGGTGCCGGTATCCCGTAGAGCAAGGAGACCAGCGGACGAGTTTTTGATATTACGCATAGTCCCCACGGGTCGACAGATGCTCCGATCCATAGCGATGAAGAAGTCGCTCGCGGCCTCGTAGTCGCCATATACTCTTCTCATATCGGCATCAGTGTTGCCGAACCGTTCCAAGAACACCTGTCGCTCGATATGACGGCCAAGGTTGGATAGCTCGTCCGTTCCCTCTAGCCGGTATAGCACTAGCGCATCGCGGACCTTGGGCGGCTGCTCCGAAAGCAGACGGGCGGACAGCGCGTCCAATTCTGTTTCGCTGAGAGTATACTTGACTTCGAACTTCACGGTGTTCAGCTCTCCTCCTGCTCCTCCGCCGCTAGGCTGAGTATGCGGAGGCGGCGGGACCACTGGTGAGTTAGTCTTGAGTAGCGTCATGTTTCCATGCCCAAGAACGAGTAATAGGGAGGGGAAAATGCAACTAAGAACGCCGACGGCGCGAGACGTTGTAATTAAAGGGCACCTCCACGACTACGTCCGTGGCACATTCAACAAAGTGACTATTGAAAGATATTCGCCGACGATCTATTCCAGGTGCGGTTCAGCTCTGACAGGGATGCATTGCTGAAAGCCCCAGCCCATTCCGCCCCCTACTTTTAGGTTCTGATTGTGTGCCTTTCGATCAGATCATGCTTGTCTGCGGGTATCACAAGTCACATCATTTAAGGCAGCCAAAGATTATGGTCTCAAGTGAGATATATACTTATCTCCCAGATATACTAGCAAATATCCGCGCAGAGCCTTTCTGTTGCCGTAGTCATCGGTGCCAGAATCCGCTGAAGAAGTCGGGTTTTGTACCCTGTCCCTTCCGCCAAGA
The DNA here is from genome assembly GCF_020726525.1 of Truncatella angustata. Classification (NCBI taxonomy): domain Eukaryota; kingdom Fungi; phylum Ascomycota; class Sordariomycetes; order Amphisphaeriales; family Sporocadaceae; genus Truncatella; species Truncatella angustata. The sequence goes on from NW_025763386.1 coordinate 816,348, forward strand.
ATATTAAACTGACAGCTCCACCCTTGCTGCTAGACTGCATGTGCCATTGGCTTCCATCAAGACTAGTTATCCTGGTCATCTGCGGCTGAGTTTATTACATAGTATGAACGGAAATTGACCACGGGTAAGCGAAGATAGTCAGCAGTCAAACCAAGCGCCCGGGTCGTTAAAGTAATATGGCCCTGGTGATGGCTTGAACTGTATGTCTCTTTCTATATATGGAACAAACAATAAGATTGTGAAGCGCAGCGGCGGGACACGAAATACGGTCGGGTATTCTACTTTCAGCCACACATACATTGTAGTTTAGGAATTTGGGTTTTGGTATTGATCTGGTCCGAATACCAACTTTTCATTGTTGTCTTTCATTTTGGAAACTAATCTCAGCCATTTATCAAATCGCTATGCTATGCAGCCCAAACTCCGAATCCAACCCGTTGGCCTTATCGTGACAGATCATCATTCATGAATCAAGCGCTACATTCAATCCCAACACCCTCGCCATTGGCAATAGCATCAAGAAGCGCCTGAGCAGTCTCTTGATCACCCCTGTTCGCAGCATCGGGATGTACATCGCTCCCCCAGGCGTTATCGATCCAATCCGTCATGGTCGTTTCCCCGTCAAAGACTGTGCCGTTCTCATCGCTGTAGCTACTGGAGCTTTGGGGTGAGTCTTGCTGTAACGTGTATGCAGCCAGCACTCCACCGGCTAGACCCTCCATCTCAATGGCCGCATCCACAAAGCCGTGATCTACCATGCGCAGATCCTCGCCATAATTGTGCTGAGGTAGAGAATTGTCCTCGAAAGCTGCGCGATCATCGGATGATGATGGCGAGTCTGTTCCGGCGTCAGAAGGCAGAGATTGTACGGTTCCGGGAGCTACTGGCATATTCATTGAAAAGAATAGTTGATCTGCAGGGTTGACGTAAGCGCCTTGTCGAGGTAATGGTGACAGGGTTGTCTTTCCAGCCTCCATGAGAGCCTTCACGGAGCTATAGCCCGCTGTGAAAAGACCCCGGAGACTGGCTGGAAAGTCGGCTTCTTCTGGCAGTCGGCCCTTGCTGAGACTAAGGTCCATGGTCATAGCCAGGCGAAGATAGCAGCCGGGCTGCGATGCTAGTATATCCTGCCAGTCGTTGATGGGATTGGTGACAGAAGGAGGGGCTGGTGTGTCCAATTGAGCCAGAGTAACGATATGTCGAATCGTTTCGCTGACATAGTCTACACCATCATACTGTGGCTGATATGTCTTCATTGCTTCTATGAGAATGTTTAAGCGATGCTGCTTCACTGCCTGTTGCGGAGTAGTGATAGCTGATGATGTGCTCTTGTTGTATGTTGAGAGCTTGACGTCAATAATGTGTAGTACAAGCGGCAAAGCAGTGCATGCGACTCTGCGTATTGTTAATATAAGTCGTTCCAAAGTGAAGATCAAACACGTACGCTGGGATAGGTAGCCAGCGAGCTAGTCGCATTTGTATCAGCTCTTTAAGGCACTCTGTTACTCCAGAGGCTGCATCTTGCAGCTCATGGCGGTTTTCATAGATGTTCGAGAACTCTTGCATGTTGGTTGTGAGATTTGGGGATACAGCTGCAACCGCCGTATGAAGCACTTCGTGGTGGCTAAGGACCACTCGAGCAGAACTGTACACGAGTGGTAAGTATCTTAATTTAGATGGATGCAGGGGGAATTACACCACTTACTGATAATACATGTACATCAGGTTGGTATACAGTATCACTGAATCATGCTCAGAATCTTCGATTCCCGGTACGGCCATACGTGCGACTGCATCGCCACCAAAAGGTGGAAACCTCAAAGTAGCGCCCTTATACCAGCGCCGAAGAGCGTGCCTACATTCCCGAGCTTTGTTCGCGTCTTCAGGTCCGCCTTGTTTGCCCCATCCCGGAGAGTCGTCCAGAGGAAACACAAGCATAATCAGATCTGTGAGAACAGTGCCCAACTCAACCAACTGTACAAATATCTCAATGAGACACCTTTTCGTTCCCGAATTGTACACTTTTGACCGATCGATTTCGTCGGCTAAATCTAGATAACCAAGACCCGGTTGTGCGTCGAAGTCAAAGTGTGCCCTCGTAATTTTCAGGCTTCGCCGGAGTCCAAGCGGTAAAATTCTGTCTCGGAGGATACAACACCACCAAAGCCGCTTCAAAACATTCTGCTTCTTTCTTTGAGCTGGGTTGGCTGTGGCAGAGTAGGTCGGCATTGCTGAGTAGTGGTGAGCCTCGGCGCTTTTAGCGTCCTGAATAGCAATGCCAAGCCAGGTAGAGTTTGCTTTCTTGAATGCATGCGTAAAGTTTGGCGACCAATGCGAGAGTAGAAGAGCCGATTGAGCACGGTAGACCATGGATGTCTCACTGTCAAAGTCGTAAAGTAGTTTGCATCGACGATACAGTGTTGCTCTAGCAGCCCGAATGCTTGGGTATCCGAGTGATTTGATGCTGGTTTTCGACACGAAATTGCAGGACGAAAACAACATCGTCTGCAATACAAGCAACGACATCCGTTCCCCTGATCCGCCGTGTCCTGAGTCGCCATACATATCCCAAAAATCGCCCTCGTTGAGCATTGGGAGGACTGGGTGGACATGTAGGAAATATTGCTGTACAAATTCATCGAGAATCTCTCGCGTAGGTACACGAAAGCAACCTTGCGACTCCAGATAATTCACATCCTGCGGCATAATGTTGGGGAGGTTGTTCATGCTCAAGAAAGGATAGTAAGAATACGTGATATCTGCATTCACGTGGATCCTCTGGTCCCCTACCCAAAGCGGTGCCTCAGATGCGAGGAACGATGTCACATCTGGTGCTATGTTCGTGGTATGGTCTACTTTGGTCAGCAGTGATCTCACCGCAAGTGGGATATACATGCCTTGAACGATTGAGTGGTGCATCGGGTTTCCAGCAGTATTGAACATATTTCCGTGAGACATGGTCGGTTGCCTGGATGCTTCGACATCTTGATCAATAGCGGCAGATGTGTCATCCTGCTCATGTCCACCACATGATTCTTGGTGCCCGTCACGATGTGCGCTTCCATCGTGGCTTGCTGGAGGTGATGCAGGCTGGCCGCTGACTCTTGATCTAACTATATCTTCTGCTGTCTTTTCGCTGTTGTTCTGATCGGTTTCGTAAGGTGGGTACGACGCTTGAACATTGTCTCCGCTGTGCTCAGGCCTTCGACTTGTTGCGGGAACAGTGAGTTTCGTAGCCCAAGGACGACATAAAGGGCTCGACTTACAATCTAGAAGCTCTCCCTGTTACGACACACGTTTCGCTATCCAGGTAGCAGTTCATACAAGGCCTTCCTCTTTGGGAGACATCGCATCTCACTTTCCGCGCCCGACAAGACAGACATGCCTTTGCAGCTCTCTTACGAACCTTACCGGCTGGCTTGGTTCTTTGCTCTGGTTGCGCAGTCTCGGTGGTTGTGGACATACTTTCTGGTTAACCTCTCACAATAAACGCAAAAAGAAGATGAGACAAAAAGTTTAGAAATCAAGGAGCACATACAAGGGAAGTTGGAGAAGATCGTGGGGTTGTGGGGTATGCTCCATTGCGGAATTGCCTCCTAGACTAGATCATGGGGGATTCTGGGGTCGGGCGGTGCGGCGACGTCGCCATTGGCAGCTCTCCACACCGTTGGCCATCTAGTCCTTCAAGCTAATCAAGATCGTCTGCATGGCAAGTCGTCTAGCCTACGGAACTTGCCTGGTGATCGGGGCCAATGCTGTTATACTAAGTCTCGATTTGGAACCCTTGGCCGATCGAGAACCCCCTCTGGGGAGTCTGTCAGCTGCGCACTGCCGAGACTGCATTGCTTGACATGAAGTGTGTCACTTGGTTTAATATGAAACTTAGAGTTCATGTCGCAGACCCAAACATTGCAGATATGATAAGTAGATCGCATGCCTTTTTTTGGTAAGTCAAGCACAGGATTCGCCAATAAGGAAATGCTGTTCCACGAGCGTTGAAGTGCTCTCGTGTTATTATGTACTAACAGTTCGATTGTATGACGGACGCTGATAGCTTACGGATCTAACTATTTCTGCAATTTGAAGCGGAATACTTCCGTCTCCAATGATGTGAACATGCCACCTTTTTATTCTAAGACTAAGGTGAATTGATTGACAAGCCTAAGCGTTCTTTTTGAAATCATTTATCACGGTCAGTAAATTGCATCCGACGCTTCCGTATGGTGCTTGAAGTTGTGTAAGATACGACTCCGAAGCGTTGTAGTCAATTAATTACCAATGAATATAACCGAAACTTGCCGCGGCTTCGGCGAAGACTCGGTAAGCGTTTAGAAGGCCAGGGGTGTCTGAGAGCTCTAAGGTTAGCTCATTTCACACCAGAGCAGCGATAAACGCCAATTATACATAAACAGTCACAAGTACACCAGTACAGCACAGCGCAGGCGATATCTGTTTGTTAATTACTGTGAGAATCTTATAGGAGAAAATAGGGACAGGGCACCTGCAACAAACGATACAGAGCGCAACTATCCATGGACAGGCGCTGTTGCCGCTGACTGCCTGCGCCTTACTGACCTCTCGGGTAATTTGAACAGCCACTGCCCATTCTGCCTGCGGACCAACTCGACTTGTGTACGGCCGACACGATCCGTCAAGCCGCCTGGCACATCCATCCCATCCGCGACTACTTGATGAATGCCTTTGTCGATGTGTGCGAAGAGCATTGGCAGCGAATCCCCTTTCCATGCCGACACATGGTCTCGAGCTGTTCGCCAAACAGTTTGCACCAAATACAGAAATGCGAGAATCATCAAGGACAGTGGATATATGACCCAAAGCCAGTTCACCTGAAGGTGGGGGGCTTGAATATAGGCTGTGCCAGCATACTCGTACTGGCTACCCCTATTATTAGGATCTGCAGAACCGGAGCTTCTGACATCGTTCGTTATGCTCAATGTCAGTCTTATCATCCACGTCGGCAAGTCTGCGGAAGAATTTTGCATGGCTTGAACCCAGTCCGAGCTGTAATCCGCTCGATTGTCGATGTTTGAGGAATTGCCGGTCATTTTGGATGCCATAAAACCTTCTAGGACTTCGATTGATTCAAGCGGAACACTGTAACGCGTGCTAGGAACCGCATTCATCTCTGCTGGAATATCAATGAAGTGATATTCATCGTTGTGGGCGCTGGTCGCTGCAGAAAACTCGACCTCGGACCAGTTCCCGGTGCTGCTCGTGTTTTGTTGTCCATTTGTGACGGACACTTCGTAGCTTCTCAGACAGAACCAGAGTGCGCACTGGTACGCCTCTACCGAAGTTGATGCGCGACTTTTCGAAACCGACATTATGTCAAATTTGGAGAAATACGCCCACGAGCCAGAGCTTGATACGTTCTCTGATGATACTACAGTGAAAATATATCCGGTTGAATCACCACTGGGTGCCGTAATGGAAGTGCCAGTGGGCATGGTATACGTGCAACCCTTCTCTGGAGGGCAAAGATCGTCTCGATAAGTGGCCTCGGTACAGTTACCACACACCGCGAGGGTAGGAAATGTCGGCCATGTGCAATTTGCAGTCCCACAAAAAGCAGGAGACTCCAAAATACTGCTTGCCATGATACCATCGTAGAAGGATGCCTTTGTTGAAAGCCCTAGATCCAAGTCTGCCTGTCTGTGAGTTTGCGACAAATTGAACAATAAAGGGGCAGATCTTACCACTCCCTAAACCCCTGGAAATCACACTGTGCCAGGACTCACTTCTTGGTGATGGCGGTGCAGGTGGATTGGTCATGTTAACTTGTGCGATAGGGAGTTCGTCAAATGTGACCATTTGCTGGGAGAAAGTTTCGAACCCGGTGATCAGGATGATGATACCAGCGCCGACACACGCAAGGTGGCTATCTGTTGTTTCAGTCACAAAGTTTCAGCCATAGAACCAGGGTCACTCACGATCCTTGCAGACGCCAGATCAAACACAAACTTCCCTAAAGTCCCCGGGACGCCTCGTTGAACATCTTGAAGTCCTCGAGTCGGGCAGGTTCCGTCTTCCTCTTACGTTCCTGTCGCGCGGCAGACACCCATATCCAGGCGCCTTGACTGAGGGCTGTCTCGACGATCGAACTGAGGGCAATGCGGTAGACTGTCATGACCGCAATGATGACAGTGCTCAAGCCCAGGCCATTGCCAGCCCCAAATCGAGGCTCTAGCTCCCCGTCGAACTCGTAGAGGAGGGCGACAAGACCGGTGGCGGCGACAAGACAGATTGCGCAGTATATGTACTCCTCTTTCCACCAGCCTAGGGTCGAGCGGATGGTCCTTTGTAAGTCGCTGACGGAAGGGATGGAGTCCGAATCGTAGTCTTGGTCGTTAGGGGGTGGAGCGTAGTTGCTGTGTTTTCCCCGTTCAAGGTCGTGAATGACCTCGGATTCGCTCTATGATTCCATGGCGGAGGTTAGGGATGTTCTTGAAGAAATACAGGAGTTGTGTGGAGGACGATGTTCGGACCCAGGTTGAGATGCGGGTGGAATGTACTGTGTCAGTTAGGTTAGTTAGTGTCATTCGTCCACTGTCCGGTCGCTCTTGCGTCTCTCGCTTTGGCAAATATCACTTGGCGATCGTCATGTACGTAGCGCAGGAATTGTCAAGCCAAGTGTGATCCCATATTATCCTCTGTTCTGCCGTATTGTTACATTACAGCATGTCAGACTACATAGCCTTACGAATGCCTCCGTGGCTTTCATTGTCTGGGTATTTAAATGCAAGCATTCTTCGTCAAATTTGGGTTCAATGTCATCAAACAGAACGTCGATCGTAGAATACTCCACAATCAGATAGATGAATTATGATGTGCTGACGAAACCGGAGCAACAAAGCAATCGAGTTGTGTTTATGCAACGGCAGAGGATAGGACCACCCATTCACATGCAGTTCCTTGGACATGGTTTCTAGTGCTTATCTCCGCAAATTTAATGGCGCATTTGATTCCTAAACTTCCTCCAAGATAAAGACGTCGGTCTAGCAGAACATAGCTTCATGACTCTGTACTCTGATTTCGAAGAAGAAAAGCTTTGCCAAGATGATACGCATGGCATTGGATGTCGCCTGTCTCATTGAATTCACCCTGTCGTTAGTGGCTGGGCCTTCCCATGTTGCCAAGCAGCTAACCTTAGTGGAGTCCCAGAGGCCTCTGGTAGCGGCTAGTGTAACTGAGCACTTACAGGCAATTTTGGGGCCACTGTCTTCGACTATAGACGATAGTTCTGTGGACGGGTCGGTTTATGAAGACAGTTTGAAAAGTCTCGCACGACGGTGCTTGGTGGAAGCATCGTTGCTATTGGACCTGCTCCCCACGATCACGAACCCCGATCCCGCAGCAAGTTGGCAGGTCTTTCAGCTGGGCTGGGCAGAACTTTCACAGACCGAAGTTGTCGCGGCCTGCAAAGCGCGGCTTCTTGAGTGTGCTACAGACTTATGCAACTTGCTAATAGAAGTGTTCAAGTAAGTCAAGTCCAGTAGCCATACCTATGCTGGCCAGTTCCTCCAATATAGGTGTTGCTCAAGCGCGGTGGGGAAGCTCCCAATACTAATACAGGAAGTCAGTAATGAGAGTTTCTCTCTGAACAAGAATTTGGAAACCCTGCACAAGGAGTCTGAAAGGATATACTCATCCAGGGCTACTGAAATCCTTAAGACCAAGAAAGGCATTATTTCTGCGCTCAAGTCTTTTCCTCAGAACCAGGCTAAAGCCAAATCGTCACGAAAGGCTCCGAAGCCTTTGGCACCTGCACCTCTATCGTCTGACAGTACCGAGGATGTCGAACGTCCTGTAAGAACCTACAACAAGAGGACCAAGGCCCGTCGTAGTATTTTAAGAACAACGGGATCATCATCGGCCAAACCCACTGAAGAGCGCCTGATCAACGTTATCGAGACCGTCAAAAATGGTCTTACGAGCCTTTGTCATCTCCTACAAGTTGTACCTTACGAGAACTGCCTACTCCGCTACCTGTCTTTTGATTCCGTTGATTCTCGCGAGGATTCAATCCAAAATGCTGAGTCAGGTACGTTCGGGTGGATACTCAACGATTCACCCGTGTCAGAGCCAAACCTCGATATTGCCCGAAAGTCATATATTAAGTGGCTTGAATCAGGCAGTGGTGTCTTCCACATTTCTGGTAAGGTAGGTGTTATACTTATACCTCGATTATGAAGTTCTCAAGACACTGATTCTAAGTTTATTCGCAGGCAGGAGCGGGCAAGTCAACTCTTATGAAATTCTTGCGGCACCATTACCGAACAAAAGAATCCCTAGAAAGATGGGCTGGTCAAGAGAAGCTTATAATTTCCAGTTTTTACTTCTGGAACTCGGGTGGCTCCATGCAGATGTCTTTGGAGGGTCTCTATCGGTCCATTCTACTTGAAACATGCCGACAAAGTCCGGAGTTGATCTCAAGCTTATTTCCTCAACAGTGGACAGAGTGCAGTAGCAATGACATCGAGGACTCCACAGATGACCCTTTTTGGAACACTGAGACCATTCGAGACGCCTTCACGCAGCTGATGACACAAGACATCGCCCATAACTATTCGATGTGTTTCTTCATTGATGGTCTCGACGAGTACACAGTCGAAGAGGTGGACTATTGGTCACTTGCACGAAACATCAACTCTTGGAGCAAGAAGCCTAGTATCAAATTTTGCGTGAGCGCCAGGCCCTACACTGAATTTCTCGAGACATTTGATCCAGATCTTCGCTTCCATCTTCACGAACTTACAATGACCGATATCAGCACCTTTGCCGAAGAATCTTTCGAAAAGACCGAGGGTCTGGACTTTGAGTCTTCTGTCATGAATTCTCTTGTTGGTGGCATTGCAATGAAATCGGAGGGTGTTTTCGTCTGGGTTCGCATCGCCGTCCGGTCCCTCATCAGTCTATCCAATCACGGTATGAGTACTCATGATCTGATACGAACACTAGAGTCTTACCCTGCAGAGATCGATGATCTGTATGAGTGTATACTATCGCCCTTAACAGACGAAGAGAAAGATCGATCAAACACAATGATGGTCTTTGCTGCACAGAACCCGTACGCTCAAGCACTCAACGCGTTGTGCATGAGCTGGATCGACGACTTAACTGGCGACGAGCAGTTTCCTCGCATTAATCATCCATACACATCTGTACAAGTCAGCAGGCGACATGAAACCATTCGGGCGGATATAGAGTGGTTGACCAAAGGACTTTTGGAGATGCATACTGACAGGCGCGAGCGTAAAGACGGCGACCAGTTCTATCGACAGCGTATCCAGTTCTCCCACCGCACGGCTCGCGATTTCTTGCGCTCACCAGCGCGGCTTGAGGCCCTAAAGCGTAGCTTCGACTTCACAAAGCTGAACGATATGTTTGCTGGATTGAGACTCGCCGAAATTGTACTCGCAGGAAAGTACCGAGTCAACCAAGGTGCGGACCCCCGGCGACGCAGGCTCTACTTCAACTATGTTCGGTCTCTCTTTCACCTCCGGACGGACGACGGCCTGCGCTATCAGCTTCCACTCAAATACATGTGTACCTTATCGGAAGACCTGCAGAGCACTCATGCAGAGAAGTTTTTGAGTCCCTACGCGATCAGCAGCTACCACGCGATCTCTGGGTCCGGTGCCATTGACGAAGATCCTGAAAAAGCAGCGTCGTTCCTGCATTTTGCGGTTGCACATGGACAATTCCTATACGCCGTCCACGTTCTTCAAAATACCAAACGCCAAACTAGTGAGCATAACGAGCTTCACATGCTGCTTTCTGCAGCATTCGGCCACAAGAGACTCGGGACGGATGATTTTGCAGCCTTGGTGTCATTGGCACCGTCGCCTCTGGACAGGATCGGGATTCGACCATCGCTGGGAGCGGATCCGTTCGCCAATGCCAACAACACAAAACTGGTAAGTATGTTAATGATATTTGCCAGTACTTTGGTGTTTCGATGCCTTGGCTCAACGCCGCCGAAAAGCATGCGGCGAGGTAAGGTCTTTGAGCTGAGGGATTTGTTTGTGATGTTAGGCCACATCACCGGGACATTAGGGAGAGCTCAAAGCAATGAACCGACAGCCATAGTGGAGGAAGCACCGCAATATATCTGTATCTTGGAAAATACCAAGTCACGGACTGGCAAGTTGTCATCAACAGATATTATATTCACGACACTCAGCGAGCTTGCGCGACGGTATCAGCACGACGTCGCCGAGGATCTGCTTTTGCGTCTTGAAAGAATTACACCTCGTGTTTCCGGCATCATACAGCCGGATGGCTCAGCGATGAGCACGAAACTACCCCCCTGGTGTAATAGTGACATGGCGGTGACCGGAACCAGCATCAGCGGAACATTGGTCAGAGGCGACGAGCTCGACGACTGTTACTGTACCAGTGTGTTGTCACAAACTGAGAAGATGGTCGCTGCTGATGGGTTGTTCTTCCGGCTATATTAATTCCGTCATGGAAGGAGCCAAAGCGAATCTTACAGGATGTGTTTCGTTAGATTCTTGCAAGAACATTCATAGTGCCCGGTCCCAGGTGCTCGCGTAAATCGAGGGAGCAAGTAAAAGGCGGATTTGCAGCGCTTACGTTTTGAACTGCGCCATGCTTTGAAATCACCTGGATGTGGATGGTGAGCAGCGGACGCTCTTGTCATTCCTCACGACGAGTATGATATGCGAGCTCGTCGTATCACAATCGCTCTTTCTACATACATGTCACAAACGAGGAAGTATTGTCTGTTTGTGGGCTGATTGTGCCGTATTTATCTCTTAAACTGTGTTTTTGGCGATGATGCCCCTTGCAAACTCGCCGAAAGTGATGTGCTGATCCAAGTCCACTTCGTCTTCCAGGTTCGGTTGCGTGAAGACGGCCAGGGTATTCCTCGCCACACCTTTGGCATATGCTCCTCGGACGGAATGCTCCACAGCCTTAAACTTGCCTCGCGTGATCCTCTCCAGTGTCTCGCCTGTCTGAAACGCTATGCAGTCTCTCGGGATCTTGACCTGAACAGGCTCTCCCTTCCTCGACTTAATCCAGAGGCCTGCTTGCGGGTCAGGCGACTGAGACAGTTCCTCGAGCGTATCCAGCGACTCCGGCGCCTTGTCGCCGAAACTCGGCACCTTGGCGTTCACCCTCTCCTCGTCGATGAACATGGCCGACGTCAAGCCAGTAAGGCATCCGTGATCCTTGTGCACGGCACACCAGTTGTCGTCGCCAGCCCCTTTAGCCATGACTTCTTCGGTCATGGGGTAGTAATGCAGCAGTCGCGCTTTGCTAGTAGACGACGTCTTCACGGTGTGCTCCAAGTACGATTTGGGGTACTCTGGGATCTCCTTCTCGGCGAACCTGTCGCATGCCCTCGCGACCAGAACAGCCGTGTCGATTATGAGACTGCAGAGCGCTTCCATCGCGGGCTTGAAGCCAGGAAGCATCTCCTTCGGCGGCCAGGAGTTAGGCGCCAAATACTCGGGGAAGTCCTCCAGCGTGAACTGCGCCGTTGGTTCTGGTGCCTCACGGCTAGGGTCGACATAGAAAGCACAGTTGGCGTAGAAGGAGCCCTTCAGATCGTCGGCACCACCGTCCTTTAACCGCTCCTGGCCTTTCGACCATCCGACCAGGTACTTGGCTGCCTCGTTTGTGAACTTCACTGCGACGATTTAGTATCGTGTTCTCTAGACTCGGCAGGAATAGTGACCTACAGAAATCCTCCTCGTTGAGGTTGCCCATGTACGAGGCGTACGACAGGAGCTTATGCCGTAGTCCTGCAAACTCTTGCGGCACGTCCTTGACGACTAAAATGCCCAAGGACTCGGGTCCGAAAGCCTCCTGGAGGGTCTCATCGGAAACAGAGCCTAGTATATGGTTAGCGAGTTTGAACCGTCAACCTCAAGAGGGGCGGGCGTACCAGTCTGCAGGTCACGCAGAGACACGACTACGGGCTGTGCGGTTGCCATCTTGACTGAGAGGTGCGACGAGAACTAAATTTTGATACGCAGGTGGAATTAATCGTCTTGCCTCTGTGCTAAGAAGAAATCCAAGTATACAGCCTCGTGACGGGCCTGGAGGGCCTCGCACTAGCCATAGGAAACCGTCGGCTTTGGTCGTCCACGGTCACGGCCGGTGAAATCCGTTCTACGAGCACTCTCTTTCCACAACTGCCAGTAAGCTTGGATTTCGGCATTGGTAAAGCACCAGACTGCCATCTCAAGCAATTCGGTCGCTTCTCGCCGAAGCAAAGTCTTCGTATCGTATGACAAGAGTATCTATCATGTCGAATCGAATCCTCATGCGGTACCTGCATAATGCAGTATAGCTAGATACTTATCCTCTAATCCATATATGCAAATGCCAAGGGTCACCCCCACTATGTAACAATAGTGCCTACAGCATCATACCTACGGATTACCCACCTAGCTCTGCCCTGACTAGGTTAAGCCTGTAGCTTCAGCTTTAGAGCTTGGATGTCAATGTTCACGCAGAGCTTCAGATCACATAGTAAGCTCGTCTCTCGCGATACGCATCGCGGAACAAACACAACATGGTGAAACCACTTTCCTTCAAGGGCGACAAGAAGCCCAAGAAGAGAAAGCGAGCCGAGGAGTCCTCCGCCCCAGCAGAAGCCGGCTCTAGCGAAGTCGTCAAGGCAGGACCGCCACCAGCAGCAGAGGATACCGCCGACGACGACAGCTGGGTGTCCGCCGACACACTGGGCGACCTTGTCGGCCCTGTCATGTTTGTATTGCCTACCGAGCCTCCGACCTGCTTGGCCTGCGATGCAAATGGCAAGGTCTTCACCGACGACATTCACAACTTGATTGACAACAATCCTGCGACGTCGGAACCGCACGACGTTCGGCAGGTGTGGGTCGCGAACAAGATCGCTGGGACGGAGCACTTCAGGTTCAAGGGGCGTTACGGAAAGTGAGTCGCCGCCGCATGCACACCGGACGGCTGTGGGTGACTAACTGCAGTATAGGTTCTTGAGCTGCGACAAGTACGGGTTCCTCAGCGCAACCTCCGAGGCCGTGTCACCCCTTGAGACCTGGACGGTCATTCCTACGGCAGACACACCGGGCACGTTCCAGCTGCAGACGCTGCGCGAGACGTTTGTCACGGTGCAGGAGTCTACCAAGGCAAATGCGCCGCCTGAAGTTCGAGGCGATGCAACCGAGATCAAGTTCGACACGACACTGCGCATTCGTATGCAAGCTCGATTCAAGCCCAAGCTCAAGGCATCGAAGGAAGAGAAGGCCAAAGAAAAGATCAGCCGGAAAGAGCTCGAGGAAGCAGTCGGCAGACGCTTGGAGGAGGATGAAGTCAGAACACTGAAGAGGGCTAGGCGGGAGGGCGACTATCACGAGCAGCTTCTGATATTGAAGGTCAAGGGCAAGCACGACAAGTATGGTTGAAGATGTCTTCCCAGTGGGTTATTATGCGCTCGGCTTCCAGGATTTTATATACCCGTCTTCGCCAACACTGAAGACCATTTGAGCCTCGTCGTAGAAGCAGAAGGCCCGAACAATCTCTGACGAATGAGCGCCTGGCAGACCTACACCGTTCGCCCTGTCAAAGGCCCATCCATCAGCGCCTTTGGTCAGGTGCACCATCTCAAACATTTGCTGTCTGGCCGGAAGATTAGTCAAGAACCTGATGAGGGTCGGGGGATCGAATAGACTTACTCGTGGGTTCCTGCGCCGATGACAGCTCCAGCACCATTTGCCTTGGCCGACACGTTTGCAATGTATTGGCAGCCAAGAACTTCTCGTACATCTCCGAACTTGTTCAGGGCCGGGCCTTGCTCCTCGTCCACTGTCATGCTATATACTGCAAACTTCTCATCATGTGAGACAGCAAACACGTCTGTATCGTTGAGGAACGCAGCATGGTGGATGGATGCGTCGTGGTTGAATGCTGTAATCACAACTTCATCCTCGTCTGTGATTCTGGTGTCGTAGACATTGACAAGACCGTCAGTGGATCCAGACAGCAGGATGTTCGGGTCACTTGGATGGAAGTTGAGTTCACAGATGTCATCGCTGTGGACTTCCTGGTATTTATGACGGGGTGCCGGTGTTGACCGGACGTCCCTATAAGACAAAATGAGCATTAATGATGAATTGACACTCTTTGGCCGCGCTTACCATATTAAAATCGAAGATTGGCTGTGAGAGAGCTCGGTACCAGCCACCACGGAGAAGCTTCCGCTCGAGCAGGCAAGGGAAAGAACTGGTACCTGGTTATCTGGGGACAGTCAGCAAGCGGATTCTGTTTGATATAGTGTCTTTACGTCAAGAAGTTACCTGTCATGCGCGCAACTTCTGCTTGTTTCGCGTCCTGTCTGAGATCCCACATGGAGACACTTCCATCTTCGCCCGCAGTGGCCACGACAGAGCCGCCCAGATCGAATGCTTTGGCACACGTGAGGTTTCCATGGCTTGTCTGTATTGTCTGTATAGGACCAGGTCTCAGACTTGTAGGGTTGAACAGACACAACTTTTGATCTGACGAAATGGTTGCGGGGCCTTGAGTGAGCGGTATGAGATCGGTGACGTAGACCTCTTCCAAGCCAGGGTACCTGAAGCCATCCACACAAGTAAGATTGAACATGTTTGCGATAGTCTACTTCGCCTGAAGCGAAGCAGGTAGGCTTGTCACAGAAAGAGACCGTGGCGGGTGCAGTCAAATCTGATGCGCCAAAATGGTGCTTCCGGGAGCGGTTCTGACGATGCGATTTTGGTGGGCTGCTTTGCGAAGGAGTGAATATGCCGAGAGCCCAAGAGACGAGTCGAACGATGTTTTCTCGAATTTAGTTCATCACCAAACCCATTACATAGCACAGCATATACTATTCTTCTGCTTCACCCCCAAACTGCAAAAGTGAATTCCATGAACCCCACCAAAAAAGCCCACCTCTAGGGCCCCCCCCCCCCCCCCCCCCTTGCCAGAGCAGAACCAACCCAATGAAATCGTGCTGCGGTAACCTTGAACAGGGCTAAAATCGTCTTGGTTAGCTAACCTAGCCAGGTACTGTGGCACTCTGGAACTGTGTACGTGTACGTACCTCTCAGGCCTCTCTCCGCTGGCTGTCCGTCATTTCTGTAAGTTAACGTTAATAAGCTGCCCGTTGCTCCCTTATTAATTAAGGACAGCTTGCTGGGAGAGCTGATGGCTATTGTGACCAACGACGCAACGCATCCTTACACCTCAGCACCCCCAACATATGGACTCTTTTTCTCATTACAGGTTCTGTTGGTTATGATGACATTTTCGCACTTTGTGATATCTTGCTCATAGCAGTATTGCCATCATGAGGCGTTGGCTCGTTTCTGTGCTCCGTACGTACAACCCAAGCAGCCCACTTCTAGCACTGAGGCAAGGTTTCCCGGGTTACCGTAGCTGACTTTCATTGCGCAATCAATCAGTGCTTCTGCAGGCAGTCGCAGTCATATGCTCTAGCGAACAGAAGGTCTTGGGCGACGACCGAACCGGCGATGCCTTCGAGAACCCCGACCTGATTACCGAGACGAAGCTCATCCACGGAGGATGGACACCATATCAGAATGGTAAGGACCGTATCCCAGCGCCCGGTGCAGAAGCACATCATGGGCTGACTCCAACTGTTAAAGGCTGGGAGCTTGTGGAAGCAGCGTTGGCCGAGTTCAAAAAGATCAAGACGCCGTCACATCGGAAGAATAAGAAGCAGACTGGCATATTTCCCACAGTATTTCGATATGCTTTGAGGGCGCTTCCTAGCATACGCGCCAGCGCTCCACCAGAAGAACATGCGGCCCCCATCATCACAGGACCTCTGCTCGAGGGCGTCAAACTACTACAGCAGTCCGCCGACCTGGACAATACCGATGCCATCTATCTGCTCGGCCAGCTCAACTTCTTCGGAAACTACAGCCACCCGAGGAACTTCAAGACGGCCTTCGATCATTATTACAGGCTCGCCTCGACTACCGGCAACAGCTCCGCGCAGTTCATGGTCGGGATGATGTATGCGACAGGTGTGGGCGAAGCAGTGGAGAGAGACCAAGCCAAGGCATTGCTATATCACACTTTTGCCGCAAATCAAGGTCACACCAAATCCGAAATGACTGTCGCTGCTCGATACGCCAGCGGCATTGGTGTGTCCAAGAGCTGTGATACCGCTTGCAGATACTACAAGAGGGTCGCGGATAAGGCCATTGCGTGGATTCGTTCCGGCCCACCTGGTGGTATGCACATAGTGCACGAATCATACCGACTGGCCGACGAGGTCGGCGGTGTCTATGGTGAGGGTGCAAGTGTGGTCAGCTCTGGGATCCATGCCTTCCGACACAGCCCCAACTCCGACGCCTATGCTGCTATCGACGACGTCATTGAGTACTTAGACCTCATGGCCAACAAGGGGGACTACAAGGCCGCGTTCAACCTGGGCAGGCTCTATTACGAAGGGCAACGAGAACTCGATCGAGACGTCGAGCTTGCCAGGCACTACTTCCTCAGTGTCGCCACAAAATACTGGCGAGTCAAGGACGGCCGCACCAACGACAATGTGAAGCCTGGTTTGGAGAAATACGCCGCCAAATCTGCCGGCTATATCGGCCGTATGTGGTTGAGGGGCGAGGGCATGAAGCAGAATTTTGGCAATGCCAAAAAGTGGTTCGAGCGTGGTGTTCAACATGGCGACGCTCAATCGCAGTGGGGCTTGGGCGTCATGGCTCTGAAGGGCTACGGCATGACCAAGAACGTCCAGAGAGCGACTGAGTTCTTCAAGGCCGCTGCAGACCAGGAGCACGGTCCGGCTCAGGTCGCGCTCGGTGCTCTACACTTGGACCAAGGCACCAACGACGATCTGAAGATTGCCAACCACTACTTTGAAAGTGCTGCTCGCTACGGCAATGTCGAGGCGATGTACTACCTTGCCGAAATGATGCACCACGGCGTCGGGCGGGACAAGATGTGCAACAGCGCACTGAACTACTACAAGGCTGTCTCTGAAAAGGCCGAGCCCTTCGTGTCTTCTTGGGCAGAGGCAAACCATGCTTACGACGAGGGAGATATAGAGCTGGCAGTCCTCGACTATGTCCTGGCAGCCGAGCAAGGCTACGAGAAAGCCCAGAACAATGTTGCTTACATCTTGGACTCGTCACAGTCAAGGCTACCGTTGCCATCATGGCTGAAGCGACAGGCTCCGAAATCAAAGCTGTTGCAAGACTCGGCACTTGCCCTCGTGTACTGGACGCGATCTGCCATTCAGGCCAACATTGACTCCCTTGTCAAGATGGGCGACTACTATCTCGGTGGTATTGGAACTGAAGCCGCCATAGACAAGGCCGCGCAGTGCTATACTGGAGCTTCGGAGCATTTCCAAAGCGCCCAAGCCCTGTACAACTTGGGTTGGATGCATGAAAATGGTGTTGGCCTAACACAGGACTTCCACCTTGCTAAGCGCTACTATGACCATGCTCTGGAAACCAATGATGAGGCGTACCTACCAGTCACTATCAGCCTCTTAAGATTGCGGATGCGAAGTGCCTGGAATACTTTTACAAACGGAGACATCAATTCCATTCGTGACGAGCCTTGTAAGTTACACAGCGTTGGCCTTCTAGTCTAATACTAACAACTATAACAGCCACAAAGAAGGATTGGTCTCTCAGCGAGTGGATAGCCAACTTCCTCTCAGATGACCGTTTCCAGTACGACGATGGTGGTTACGATGACTTGTACGAGGACGGCATTGTCGGCTCGGATGGTCAGCCATTCGATGAGGATGATATTGAGGGCGTCATTGACAGTCTCATTATTCTCTCCGTAGCAGCAGCGATCGTGGCCCTCGTCTGGTACCGAAATGCCAGACAGCAAGCACATAGACAAGCGGAAGACAACGCAGCGAGGGCGGGAGGCAGGCCACCGGTGCCTCAGCCGGGAGCGGTGCCGCAGCCTGGATTGCAGCCATTCCAGCCGCTGGGGGCTGGTGGGATAGGCCACTAATTCAGGAAAGTCATAGTGTAGCATCCGAAACGTAAATACCAACCAGTCTTCTGCATGTTCCACCTATTCTCCAAGCCGCCCACTTCAGCGGAAGAAGTACCATGATGGACAAGCATTGCGAAGAAATAGTATGTGGTGTGTAGCAGCGTCGTGGTTCATATTTGTCAGTTGAATGTCTGGTCAAGTACGACCGTCACCATAGCGGGGAAAGGTTAGAAGAACTATAACAGCATCCTGCAAAATTATGATAGAGAACGACCAGAAGTCTTCTGGCAACGAAGGTAGCCTTAGGCAACACATCGTTCGCGTAAAGCACTTTGAGATGTACCTTCCTACAGTAAATCTTATTTTGGCTGTCTCCAACGACATCTATTAAACAATAAGACGTTTCCTGCCATGTGGTCACATGCTTTTGAGACACTGCGTACCGATTTCGTTGAAGATAAATAAAATGTAGCTCAGGAGAGTGTATCTACCACACCGAGTCATCCTTCCATATCACGCATTGTTAGATCCTGGTCCGTTTCCTCGAGTAATGGTGGATATGGTGATCCATCATACCGCTCCCTCACTTCCTGGCCCCAATCGAGTTGTTCTCTCGCTAAGCTGTGACCAGAGGTTCCAAGACAATTGGAAGACCAGGGTTGTTGCGGTTCGTCACAAGTTCCGGGCATTTGTAGTCCTCCTTCTGCAAATGCATTCTCCGCGGTTTCGTTGCCAACTTCATCTTTCATACCACCACCATTATCCACCGAATCTTCGGCATTTGAAGATATCAATGTACCAATGCCGGAATCAGCCTTTGACTTGGGTCGGCGACCTTTCCCATACATTGGTTCGCTGTCGCCACACTTCAAAAACTCCTGAAGCAATTTAAAAGATTTGACAAGATCCTCGTCAACAGGGGCTGGGCAGAAGATAATACAGGACAGCGCCAATCCAGGCTCGAAATCTGGGTACCGTTAGAAATGCCTTTCCACCAGAGTCAACGTATAATACTTACATCTACCTGGAATCATAGGGGTAACATCTGAACCAAACACCGTGTCGCAGATCAATTTGTACCTATCGCCTTTCTTAATCTTATTAAAATCAAGAGAGGTATACTTGTCGTTTTCCAACTGTGACATTATCCGAGGGTTGCATTTTCTCGCCTCTGGCGAGCAGTCCTGGCATGCCCGCGTATGGTTCTCCCAAGCCGCCTGGCTGGTGGATCGCTTCCAGCAATTCTTGCACCCGAGCCCGATTACGTGGTGATTTTTGATGTGGATCCTATGAAAAAAAACAAAAATAAAAGTTAAGGCACGATGCTCGGTATACGTTAAGATGAACGGTCAAGAAAGCTGTGCGTTACTTACCCGAGCCCGCGAATTCCCGAAAGCCTTTCGGTGGAACACTCGAGAACATTTTCGTGATGGGTGGGCTCGTACTTGGAGAAAGGACACATGAGTTTGAATCTGTCAGATTTACTCCGACTCTCCTCGATTTGTTGGCGAATCCTCTCAACGACTGGATGTGGTCCGCGCTCCGAAGCCTCGGCCACAGACATGATAACTTATCTCCAGACGCGCTTGCCCACAGTTCCCTGGATGTTACGTCTAGGGTCTGAGCAGCCGTAGCGGCTTTAGAATGCTGCGAAGCTCGATCCCAACTCGTGCGGTGTGCTGCGTGATAGACTCTCTGGAATCGCCGTTGCTGTAGAGTAGCCTGCAACCCAGAAGCTGACTCGTCCAACGCTCGATTTCTTGCCTGCCGGAACTTTGGGAATAGTCTTGAGAACTCAGACTGCTGCAGAAAGTTGAGTTCGAACTTCGAAACGATGTTAGTTAATTCAGTCTAGAGGACCATGCCAGACTAACGTGGACACTGCGGATTGCTTACCAGTCGGAAATGCTATCATACTGCATGATCTAATGGCGGTAAAACTTTTTAAGCGTTCTGGGTATATTTTGTTGCGAAGGACTCAGTCTTTCCTGATCATTTATTAGGGACTTTTCTCCAGAGTACACGGTCCTTATTAAGTGACTGGATGCAGTGTCGAAATTCCAACTCTGCGTTTTTGGCCCCCACGACGCAACCACGGGCGATGCCGCGCCACCACGACAGGAGGTGGCATTACATCATTCCAGGTACCGGTGCCAGCCCAACTCCAGATGCGGTCATAGTAGTTTCCGTCCTCTGCCAGGCTTTTACCGTATTTTTGCTTTGGGATGCAAACGCAAGCCTCGAATCTGTGACAGATTGGTGATACGGTCGGCCTCTCTATAATATATACCGAGTACCTTTTGACTTGGAATGCGCCGTTATCCATTGATTCCCATGGTTAAAAATACGCTGTAGGAGAACGTTCTAGTCAGGAGTTGCCGATTCCATATGTCAATAATTTTCGGGCGATATTTGACTGCACCCTACACATGGAGGACGAATACACTATTTACAGAGGCAAGTCATGGTCTGTTAGCAGGACACCTGGTCGCATGCGGTGCATAGAAGGAGCGTCGGATTGCAAACTCTCAAGTTCAGGCCTGTATGTTATGGAGCGTCGAATTCTATACTCTTAAACATGGATCCTTGCACCGGACCGTGAGTTCAAGCCCCAATATCCTAAAAGACTCTTCTGTAGCCTTCCCATCTCATATTGTTAGCATCCCAAAGTACAGCTAGTTTCTGGTCTGCCTGTTGCCTTGTCTCGGCTCATCTGCCTTTCTGCATAAATATAACCCGGAGAATCATACCATCATGGCACCAACCCCCTCACGCATATTGCCTGCCTATACCGTCATCCAAATCGCCGTACCTACCTATGCGGGCTCTTACTTGCTCTTCGACCATTCCTACCCTATTGCTGGCTCTGCGGAACAGGCACTGAAGCAGATCGCTAAGAAATTGAGCGTGACTATCTGGCCGCATCGTAGTGTCATGTCACCGGTCCTCATGCGGCAACTATTTTTCAAGCTCGAAGTCTCGCTTGCCGAGGTGTCCTACGTATGTATTTGAGTTACCATAGGAGTACATGCCGAGCAGAGCACCCGACAGCTGACTTCAAAAGCCTCGACATGCGGACACCAGAGCAGAATTACCGCACGAGGTCACTGTTACTCACAAGGTTATGTCGGGGAAGCTGAACGACTCTTTCCGCAATCCGAGCCTCCTCGGCGACCGGCGCCTCCTTCGAGAGTTTCCAGGCCTTGCGCACACGGCTGTTCATCGTCAGACGATTCTCTTCGACTACCGCATCAACTACAAAAACATCGCCTTTCTCGTATTTGGATGCCTCCTGGTTTCCTTCATCGTTTCCATCGCGGTTGGCATAACATCCAAGAATTTGGGCTACGGGATCGGTTGTGGCGGCGCCTTGTTCGGACTTACTAGCGGCGTGCAAGCACTTCTCTTCTGGGTTACGAAATAAGTATAAGTGAATTAGTGGTACTTCAAATAGACGTTTAATTGTAGAACATTGGCTTGTTGGTGTAACAGATCATTTCTTCGGGTTCACACTACTGTATCTCACTGACGGGTTGCAATACCCATTCGCCTTCGTCTGACTAAATGATGTCTCAACACTATTAACTTTGATTTTTGAGAACGTTGCATTTTAGTAAGGCTTCGACTGAAACAAAATATTTCAGAAGATCCTAAAGTCTGTAGTTTCCATCGTCCGGCATCAGAAGAAGACATTTTGTACAATCGACAAAATTCAAAGATGATGTCTTCGATCTGTTATATCGAACGCTCCCAAGAAGGTGCGCGTTCAGACGCTCGTCGTGGATACTCCCGGTCGACATTGTCTTCGTCCGTGGTCTAACTGGTGGTAATCACAGCGCTTGGTCCTGCCAACCAACCGCAGACGGGCGTTCTGCTTCTTAGCCACAAGACTGGCCACCCCTGGATTTCCTTCAGCAAATTGTAATCATTCGCATACAACAGAGTGTGTGACAGAGAGGCCTAAATCGGACCAGAAACTTTGCCCCAGACCTTCTGGTAGCTTTACAGAATACACTGGCTGTATTTGAGGTATAACACTTCCTTTTTTAGACTCTGACACGATTTGGCCATACCATCTCATAACAGAGGCTAACTATACGATGTGTAAATATGGACCGCTTGTGTTTGTCGGGCCACTGCCTGGGTGGTCTTTTGATACAGAAGGCATTACATCTGTCCAATCACTCATGCAATCACTTAGGTGAAATACGCTACGGCGTTAATATCCATTCCTCTAGACCATAGTTGACCTCTATCCCTTTCGTATTTATCCATAGATATGCCTTGCTACGGCGGTATACAGGATCAACTATGAGACATATCTTTCCCGGCCTCTTTTAATTCGATATCTTGAATTGAAACTGGGCGTTCGAGAGTACAATTCTGCGTGGATTCTGCGGCATTGCAGCAGTTTGCGTTCATGGGTTTTATACTCGGTGTAAAATTATTTCGCGCAATCCGTACGCATGCAGAAGCCTTTTCTCATAGAAGCTTATATCTTGACTACGCAGGCTCAAAGAACACCAGGAGACGTCGCGGTTGAACGTGTAGGGCTGGTCTCAATTTGCGCCCTCCATCTCAATCGCGGCCGCCAACATGAGGAGATTGCACCGGATGGCAGCACAGGTACTTTGCTTACACTCAAGGCCCAGCTAGACGGCGCTGCATGCGTCGCGAGTCTCATGATTGGAGCGCATGCATTCTTGTAAGCGACCCCAACAGCCAAGCCAGCTTCACCCCCTGACTTCGGCTCCTACTACGCCAGGATTCCCCGCAATGCCCGCAACCCCGGAGCACGTCAACCCCACAAGAAATTTGATCTTTGTTGTGAGCCAACACGAGACATCGTCATGGCAGTATCCAGAAAGGCCGGGGATCGTCAGTTTCCGCGAATCTGGGTTGATTCCGCCTCGGCTCCGTAAACTTGGGGCGCTTTTCGTCTGCTGTTCGTGACGTGGTCTAAGTCTTGCTAGTGATTAACCCCAATTTCTCCTCACGTCATTGCCTCCAAGCCGGAGAAACTCGTGAAATCTCAGTGGTAGGCAAGATGGTTGATACAACCTCACTAATGAATTGTCCAATCACACGAGCATTGTCCTGCCGACGATGGAAGATCTTTGGCCGAAATAGGGCGCATGAATTGGGGAAGCAAGATGTATAAGAAACATGGCCTTGGCATCAAAATCATATTTGAGACCAGCTCTCCGATTTCCGAAGTAGAGTTCCATTCCTTGAGATAGAACAGGTTCAAATTTATCCAAGACCGTCAAGATGTTACGCTCAGCTCTCTTCGCCTTCGCGGCGCTTAGCTCTGTTGTGAACGCCGCTGTCACTCCTGTCACTCGTGGTCGCAAAGCCACAACAGGTAAGTTGACAGAACTTGACCAGGTCCTGGTATACCAGCCTGCGGCCAACTACACAGATCCGCGCACTCTCTATGCGCGTACCCTCGAACTCTGCGATGGTACTCTCCTGGCCACATGGGAGAACTACTCGCCCGAGCCACCGTTGGTGTACTTCCCCATCTATGAGTCTCTGGACCACGGGAAAACCTGGAGTGAAGTCGGAAGAGCCGAGGACCAGGTCTATGGTTTCGGTCTGCGATATCAGCCGTTTCTATACGAGCTGGAGCAGGCGTTCGGAGACTACCCGGCCGGCACCATCTTGCTGTCCGGAAGTGCCATTCCCACAAACCTGAGCGAAACCAACATTGAGCTCTATGCTTCGAGGGATAAGGGCCGCACCTGGGACTTTGTCTCACACATCGCCCACGGCGGTGTTGCGGTTCCCAACAACGGCGAGACTCCTGTCTGGGAGCCTTTTATTTAGTGAGTAAAACCTTGTCGTTCTCAGTGCCTCACACATGATGACTGACACTTTGATTAGCGTCTACGAAGACACCCTGATTGTCTACTACTCCGACCAGCGCGACGCAAACTATGGTCAGAAGCTCGTGCACCAGGAGACGACTGACTTGGTCAACTGGTCCGATGTCATCGACGATGTTGCCCACACCCCCTACACTGACCGCCCCGGCATGCCTACCGTTTCGAAGCTGCCCAACGGCAAGTTCATCTACGTAAGACAATCTCCAATATCTTTTAAAAAAAATTATTAAAAAAGAAGATATAAAACAAAGAAGGCTCGACAGCCGCTAACAATTACTTGACAGACCTATGAGTGGGGCGGTAATGAGCTCTCGGAGTCCTACTCCTTCCCAGTGACCTACCGCATCGCCGACGACCCGCGCAAGTTCATCGACGCGACCGACAACTACGTCAACGCCTCGGGCACGATCCCCAGGGGCAGCCCGTATAACGTGTGGTCGTCGGTCGGAGGAGAGAACGGCAGCATCATCGTCAGCTCCGGCACCAACCAGGAGCTCTTCATCAACCGCGCGCTCGGCGACCCTGACGCCTGGGAGAAGTACGAGATCTCGCAGCCCACCGCCTACACGCGCAGCCTGCGAGTGCTCGCCGAGGACAACGACTACCTCATTGTTGCCGGTGGCGGCGTCTTGCCGCCCAGCACCACTAACAATGTCACTCTTAGTATATATAAGCTCACTGAGCTCTTAGGTCTGTAGACTAATGTCGAGAGTCGGGGCTGCGGATCTACTATAATAGTAAAGTAAAGTAATTACAAAGTTAAACACTCATAAGACATGATCCCAAAGTCGTGGCAACTGTAGTTTACTGTGAAAAGGTAAATCTCCCTCGTAGAGGCCAATAATATTATAGGATCGTGCTCTATTTTGAACTGCAGTTACTATTCTATTCGGCAAACATTATACAGCTTAGCTAAGTGGTGGTAGATAGTGAGGCAAAACGTAGTAAAACAGAGGTTTTTTAGGCAGGACGGACCAACAATACACACCCTGAGTATGTAAATAATACGGCCCCCGACCACATAGCGGGTGCTCCACCGCCTCAACAAGGTAGATGCCATGGCTGCGTCGAGTAGCAGTTCGAAGTCTCGTGAGCAGTTGATGTCGCGAGATTGGCATTCCACGTGGTGCTTTGGCAGATTGTGTTTTTCACGTCAGCGTCGAGTTAACCACTGTGCCAGTACATTGTGTATTGACATAGCATAATCCAGCGATATGACTCTCCAAGATTGTCGCGGTTCTAATGATATTGAGAACTGGACCGTGTGTTGGTTTGCAACGGCTTATATCCCTCCTGTCAACAGTCGGACAATCTAATGTAGAGCAGGGGTCCTGGTGGAGGGGGAAATTTGAGGTCTTGGTATCGTCGGAATCAAGTGTGCTCTGAGATTAGTGACCTGTTATTGCTCTTTTAGCACTTTTCCTATAGACCTGCTTGCTCTTTCCGGTCGACCTCGAGTGCCTTGTACCTGTACACTTTCCAATGCCAGAGTTGATGAGTGGCCATTGGATAGATCAGGTTGTTACGTTGAAGGACAGGATCAATTGCTATTACTGAATATCAACTTTCCACATCGGTGCGTTGTAGTGAGGAAAAGGCGTAGGTATATATACGGTTCGCGTTCCTTATGAGCTGGCGCGGCGACGCCACTACTGAGGTACAGGAACGACACAAAGTTGACCTATTGGATTCTGGTTATAGCTCTTTCACGAGCAGTGGTGGCACATTTAAGAATTGTGATTGTGAAGGCATAGCTTAACTGGCTTGCCGGGCGCCTATCTTCACACAAAATATGAGGTCCCAGCTCTCCTGCTGTATGCTGCAGAATTCGAATTGGGTGGGTAGTTTTTCCTCAACAGCACCTCTGTTGTCCACGCAGGCACGGCCGAGGCATCACGCCTGGGAGCTCCCATCAATGCTTTGAGAAGATGGATATATAAGTATCGTTTCTATACAGGTTTGAGCTTTCCATCAAGGCAAGATCCGCCGGCCTCCCGTAACAAGTTATGTCCCACGTAGTGGGACTAACATTGCATTACATTTTTAATACTTTACATTCTTGCTGAACTTTTTGCCAGTCAAAATTGGACGTCGTTAAAATCATATATCTACTAATAACGGAGGGCGAGGTGCGGGGACAGGTATTTTTGAGCAGACTCGCAACATTTTTCGGACATTATTCTCACTCAAGCAAAAGTAGACGCGCCTGGTCTTGATCGGACCCCCAAGGGCGATCAAGGCTGTGGCCACGAATGTTGAGATGATTGCCCCGGTATCCTCGTGTATCCTTGGTCCATGGCTATTACATCTATACGAGATGATATAGTAGCATCGACATGGTCGTTATGATAACGGCCTGTTCTCGAACCGTTCGATACTGAGCTGTCAACCGTCTCGACGGGACCAAAGGCGGCCAAGTACCATCGACTTGTGGTTGCCAACTTGCACAAAACATGCTTCCCCACGTCTTTGGAGTCGGAGACATTCCACGGCGTGTGCATGATGATGCATTGCGCCTTGATGATCACATTTTGACAGCGTGGGCTTCTTTATCGTAGTTCCGGGATCGCAAAGGAACGCAAGTAGTGAGCCAGCCATGGAGATTGTAGAGAACACATGCTGAGTTCATAGGACAAGAGCTATCTATTTTTGCCACTGACGATGCCGTTTTGCTGCCCAATTTGATGTCAGACGATACCTGATAGGCATTTGAGACGCAGGTCCAACGCGATGCATCCTGTCGCGTGACCAATCCGAGGTTGCAGTCTCATGTACCCGGAACTATTGGCATGTATAGCAGAGAGCCGCAAACACCTAAATCGATCGAGATATCCATCCCGTACGCCTGAAGAGATCATGAAGAGATCGTATTCAGTGTTAGGATGCTAACCTAGTGAGCTCGAATAGGTACAAGCATTATAGTCAATGAAAGTAGTCCCCTGACACAGTATACTGTAATATTTTCAAACTAACCCCCGCGGCGGTGAAACTCTAGAACACGATCTAGAGCATAAGCGTGTGTTGATAAAGCTTATGCAGGGAAGACCGAGCCGATCTTCGCGCACTTTGCAGTATGCGGCTTATGAACGATATACTGATTGGACCTACCCATGTTTTCGCACTCTGTGCAGAAGGAGTACCGAACAACGCGAGACAGGTAGTCGGAGTGCAAGTCGGGCCTTAAAAAACCTCTAATGAAACACTGACACCTCACCTGGCAGCATCTGTGACACCCACTAACCTCAACGATTCTGGCTTTCTTGGATAAAGAACCCCCCCAAAGCGCGTTCGAGTGTGTGCACTGTTATTATTCTAGTTACTACGAACCACGACCCCAGCACAATTTCGGGGCTCGATAGTTGGACTACACTGGAAGCAATACCAAGCAGAGATCATTGAAATCATGGATAAGATAATTTTCACCCTCCACAAACGACCGAGCACTCCGAGTATTACTGTAGACCTTGTTGCATAAACCCCATGCTGCCGCCCATTTTGCGGGCACGAATGAACGGGCTGGGCTCTTGCGTCCCCAGTGGTTGATCCCCCACGATCGAACCGGCTCGGTGAGCGATTTAGTTCACAATGCGGGCGGGTTAGTGTCGAAACTTGTGATCCTTCATGTCGTGCCCGCAGATATGATGGGATGAAAAAGAAAGGTCTCGATTGGCAGGGCTGCGTTCGGCAGGCATGGTAGCTGTAGTCAAGATTGTCTGTGGAGGGGTGCTCACACGACACTTACACAGTACATACATACAGGGCAAACAAAAGACGGTGAGTGCGAAGGCTCTTTTCTGATAAGAGCTGCATCGCCTAACTTCGACTGAGGAATGTCCACGCGCGCTCCGAAAGATTCGAACAAAATAAGCCAACCGCTAGCATTACAAGTCAGGGAAAACAAGGCGGAAAAGGTGATGGGGAGTGCATAGAACGCAAAATGTCGCAGCGTGTTGTGACAGCCCAAAAGGCTTGTTTTTAATCGCCAAGGCGCCCCATTGAAGGTTGTAGAACAGCTGCTAAATATTAGCCTGTGAATGACTGGCCGCCTTACCTTTGGGCTCAGCATTGCAACATCATCTAATCCAAAGGTACCGCCGGCGTCCACGCTATGGGTGGATTGTAGAGCAACAACAGAAAATACGCCACTGGAAGTGTCTTGTCTAGTAATGGAGATGCAGAGTGACAAATATTACTAGTTTACTGGTTATGAATCAAGCAATCGGTGCGTTAGCCTCACCGGGACGGAGCCTGGCCTGGACGCGCCCAGGCTCAACCGGCTTTATTGCAAAAGCGTGAAGCCAAGCCATCAACTATGCATCTTTACACAGCACTCATGAATGCGATTTTCAGGACGTGGTATGGTAAGCATTTTTTGTATTACTAGCGGCGTGAGTGCCGACGAGCTGGCAATCTTCTGATAGACAGCTCAAGCTTCTTCAGCACATCAACTCATGCTTAGTCTCCAGACATGAGTACCCACCAGAGCATTGGTAGGCTGACCACAAAGTAGTAACCAGAAGCCGTACTCCCTGCAAACTTCAGATCTAGAATTGCCACGGTGCGAACCCCCCCGATATTACAGGCGGGTACGATGAACACAACTCTATTCTCGTACATCACAACGCTTCCTCGAGCGCCGAGAGGAAAGAAATAATTGGAAGGGGGAATTGGTAGGTAATGTTCGACATGCTCCGTCTTGTATATGATGCTCGACTATTAGACAATGTCCGGATGCGCGCTGGAAGGTATAAATATGTGATAATTATTTGTTGAGCCGTTTCATGCAGTCCCCAACGCCACTTATGAAAATAAACCACAAGACTGTGGCTTTTGACCCACAAAAGAATCAACGTGGTTCTCATGGACAGGAAACGTCCAGCGATCAGCATGATCCTCACTGAGCGCTTAGTATCCCGCCTTGCCAGGCATAGGCGGCAGACCGTGCCCAGAACTCTGTAGTGGCAGGTGATTATGACAATAGATTCTTCCAGCACTGGTCTTCGTGCAGTTTTTCTTAGTTGCATCGATGAGTTTCGTGGGATCCTCGTAGCTTTCCAGCTGGCAGCATTCCACGTTCTTCATCCATCTGCTATTAACAATTTCAGAGATGGTGATGCGTTCAGCAGGATCCGGGTTGAGCATATTGAGGAGAATGCGCTTGAGCGGTGTTTGCTTGACAGCGAAGTCAATGGCAGGCACGCGGGGTAGAACTTCAGGAGGTAGGTCTGGGTTGTTCTCCTTTTTCGTCCTGTACCTGTCCCATGCTTGTACAAGTTTGACGTAGTTGTCGTTGCCTTTTGTGCCAGGGGCAGTGCTGGCTCTTTCCCAAAGGTTCGCGCTGAACAGTAGATAGATCATGACAATGGCAGAACTCCATACATCGAGAGCACGTGGGTCGTAATCACTCTTCTTACTGAAAACCTCGGGAGCAATGTACGGCTCACTTCCACAAATGCCTGGCTTGCACAATCGAATCTCTCCGTTCATCTTCTGGCCACATTGACCACCGGCTTCCCTGAGACCGGGATGAATGCCCGAGAAGACTTCAGACACTCCGAAGTCGGTAATCTTGAGCTTGCTGTCCTTGGTGATAAGTAGATTCTCCAACTTGATATCTCGGTGTGCAATGCCGTTCGAGTGTAGGTAGTTGACACCCTGGAGCAGCTGCTTGAACAGACACAATCGATCCTTCTCTCGGTCATCTTCTCGAAGATACTTTTTGGATACGAGATTGAACAAGTCTCCTTCGGAGCAATATTCCATAACGTGATTCCAACGACCGTGGTCGGTGCAGAGTCTGATTGTTTCGACAATGTTTGGGTGGTGCAGGCTCTTCGCAATGCTGTATTCCGATTTGATCTTCTTCTCGTAGTCTCCAGAGGACTCGTCTGACTTCTTGCCACGGAACTCCTTAACCGCGTAAAGCTCGCCCGCGGTACCTTTGCCGACCATCAAGGTAACCTTGGAAGTCGCACCCTTTCCAAGATGCTTGCCGTGGCGTCCAAAGAGCTTGTGCTGGTATTCGAACTCCTTGGTAAGATCCGCCACATCGACCGTGAAGTCATCAGGCAGACTGAGACTCAGCCGTCGCGCCTTCATGCCGGTGCCAAGTTCTGGCACAATGACAAATGGCTGAGCAACAAGATCGCCTTCTCCATGAGGGTGGTGCACCTGCTTTTTACGCTCAACGCTCCTGGTACGTCTTCGGTCACTGGTTCCTGCGAAGTTGACTCTACCACGGCCCCGATGGAAAAACCCAGTACTGACACGGTTCTTCTTGTTGTTCTGCAAAAAGTCACCCTCGGAAGGCAAAGTAGGCTGCGCTTCGTCTCCCTTAGAGCGAGGCGCAATTTCCAATGGTGGGGATCCGGGCGATGGGGGCGTATGTGAACGTGTTGTGGTGGACGACCGCCGCCATGAAAATCGTTGGCTGCTGTTAGGAGTCATCTTGAGGGGCGTGGAGCCATTTGTATAATTATTGGCGTTATAGTTGGGACTCCTAAACTCAACTGTCGCCGCGTCGGTGACGTTGGAGTTGGTACGACGGAAGAAGTTGGTCATTTTGGCGCTGAAGCTCGAGGATCGTCTCTGGATAGTCGGAGGATTGGTGGATCCGCGAGTAGAGGGGCGACGTCCAGCTGTGGGCTTCTCGGTCTGGGACTGCGGTGTGGTGGTCGCAGTTGACGAGTTGAGGGATTTAGCTGATGCGGAACCGTCTTGCGGTGTTCTTGGAGGGGTAGCTGCAGTGTGAACAAGAAGGGGCGTCTTCGAGAAGCCGTTTTCTGTATGGTTGTGCTCTGCCGAAACCTCAGTGGACGATGCAAGTGAGCTGGTATAGTGTTGCTGTTGGGGGTTGTCGTGATGTTCTACAGCATCAAAGTCGCGCGACGGTTGATCGCTTACAGGCGTCACAGGCTCATTGGGGTACTCGCTCTCGGTCTCGTCGCATTCTTCGGGAATAGGTGTGGTCAAGTCTGTAGGGTAACGGCGAGGTGAAGAAGAAAGTGATGGTGCCTTGCTTTGTTCCCGTGGGTTTGCAGTTGAACTGGAAGTCAGACTCGGGGTGTAGATGAATTGTGGATGTGAAGGAGATGACGAGAGTGGTTCGACTGTACAACGTGTTAGGTATTAAACTAATGGCGAGATCAAAAGGTGGGCAGAGGAGGAGTCAATAATACCTGCTTCTGCTGGATCCCGTGTGGAAGACTTTGAATTGTGTATTAGTAAAGGCGACGGCTGTCCATGGGGAACGGGTCGCGGCTGCGAGGGTGGGTGCGAGGACGGCGCTGATGATGTAGTCATGCCGGCTGTGGGAAACGCCTGCACTGCTGATGCTGGTGCTATCTGAGGGGCAGCCATTATTGCCGTCTAAAGTCCCTGGGGGGCAGAGACAAGGACCCTGTTCAAGGTTGCTGGCTGGAATGATGCGGCGGCGGTGCCGAATGCTGGTCAACGTGCTTTGGGTGGTGGGATCTGGACCGTTAAAGCCTGCAAACAGTAGCGCAGTTCACCAGCTGACCATGTCCCAGTCTGGATTTCTGGGATGCGTGAGCTCTGAGAATGGCCTGATCGAGTAAAGGAACCCTCCTCGGAGAATTCAGGATTCAACGCGAGCAATTCGGCGCTCCCGATAAGCGATCTTCTTTTGCTGGATGTATACTACTGTTTGTATTTAGGGTTTGGATCCGGCCTCCAAACTATCAGTATACCGGGAAGTATTGAAGCGAACAACACTTTCCGATCCCAGATAACGAGGGCAGGGCAACCCTCCTTCAAGGAGGGGTTGGTTGCAGTGTTTTGACCGGGAGAACGAAGTCGAAAGGGTTGCTCAGAATTATAAGCAGTATGTGCGTAGTACGAACGGGCTAGGTTTGGTGATGCCCAGGAAGCCCCTTTCTTGGCTCCTTCTTCGAATGTTCGATGCAGCGAAGATTGCTGAATGGTTGCGCTATTATGCAATGCCGTGTCGCCCTGCTTACAGACGCCCAGAAGAACGAATAGCCTTAGGATCTTCACGCCAAGGGAAAACGACAAAAAAAAAAGATTAAATATTTAGGAAATTTGATGAAGCGAAAAAGAGAAAACGCCCGGGGGGTCAAAGCGATTATAAGAAACTATGAGGCATGTCTTCAAGCGGGAAATAACAGGTATGTAGCTTGTCAAACTATGTTGATCTTGCTCCGTTGCGTCTGGTGGGAGCACAGCTGCAGGAATATGTGCGTTCAGAACGGAATTGCTTTAGGATACCTCGTACATAATGGGGGCCCCATCCGTTTGTACTATATGTGCAAGTTGAATGCGTGGGAGATAATGAAGTGGACTGCGGCAATACGACTATCCGAGTACAATTTGCTTGTAATGGGATAGCTGGCCACTGGAGTTGCAATCAGAACGAATGAACAAAGCAGGGTCTTCTCAAGCTCTTCTGCGTCTATGTGGGTAATGCGCGCAAGCAGCAATTACGGTTGCTGATGAGTGTGGATGTGGCGGACCTTTTGCTGGAACTGAGCAAGTATCGAATACTTTGTGGAGTTGATCGCTTATGTGTGTGTGTGTGTGTAACCAATCGCTGGCGTTTTCGAAATTGGGGACGCCAAAGGCCGTGGCCTCGATGTGGACAAAGTGACAGGCAAGGGTGTAGGAACAACTGATTCAGCCAGCGTCGAGAACTTGTATCATGTCACAAACACGGCACATAATTATATATCAACGGGTCACTTGGTCTGTGAAAGGGGGATATTCACTTGTGTGCATGTTGAGCACGGAACAGAAACCTAGCCTGCTTGTTCAAAGTTCCGATAGTCGCCGTAGAACAACCCTCCAGCATAATACTGCCAAATTCGGTAACTTGGACTGACTGACTAATTAAGCCACCACGAAACCTGTGCGGTCCTGCTCGGGGCTGGCTTGTCGATCGCTATCCTATAGGGAATATGTCATTGAAATAAGTGAACTTGGCATTCAATAAGACCGCGGGTTGTTCGAGAGCTATCTGTTACCTCGTCTCCGGTTTAGACAGCAGTTGGTCCGACGTTCTCGCAGTGCCTTAGTTGCCAATAACTCTATAATTGTTGAGGCACGATTGTGACCGCGACCAGGACCAGCGCATCAACGTGAGCGATTTTCCGACATACATAGTACCAGTGCTACGTCTAGCAGAGTAGTAATTTGTTAAATCGGCGTTTAGATGGTGCTTGCGACTACCAATAGTGTGGGGTTCGCCCACAATTGATGCGACCATCAGGATGTGTCCATAATAATACCGCCGTGTCCAATGAGCAACCCCCTAATGCGACCAGAAGCCGAAGCCAACTGGGAGCTTCGTAGTTTCCTGGTGCTGTCTTCTAAACGCGCGTGCATTGAACACCCTTCGTTACACGGTTGCTCTTGATATTTACTGCACCTGAAGGGGGCTGTTGATGGTTATGTTACGCATGTACATATATAAACATAAAGTTTATCGGCCATGGTCTTCTGCTTCTCCTAGACAGCGTGTGTCTCTGTGCAGTTTCATGCAAGTCTCGATAACGAGTTGCCCTTCGTCCGAGCTTCCAAATGAATATTCGGAGGTGTTTATATTGTAATCTTCAGTCCAAGCAACGCAATGAACGAAACGCAGACAATACCAAGCATTGGCACATATTCCACAAAGGAACGAGTGCCCTTGGCGATAATAATCCGATGGCGTGCTGCTTTTCGTCCTCCGTAACTACAATTTCGATTGTCTTAATCTCCTCGTGGAATGATTCTATACCCAAAGCCCCAAATCCAAAGACGTAAAGTTCGACGATTGTTTATTATGGCCGGTCCCATTTAGATGCACTGGCAAAGGCATATTCCGCGCTGAGTACCGGGTACAAAGAGTCCAAGAACCCAAACCCGACAAAGTAAGCTTGACTTTGAGGAACTCCAGGAAATGCAACCACCCTGCGTCATGTTGGCTTTGTGAGTGGGGTACCGGTGGTTCGGCCAATTCTGACATCGCGACATGTTCATGTGTGAGAACAGTGATCAGCGGCAGTCACCAATGCCAAGTTCCAAGGCGATGGGAAGTTGTCTCAACCCTCAACTGACTTGTTCGTGTTGAACTATTCCAGGATATTACATCATCGCTCAAGTCACCCTCCGTTCCACGCAGTACAATTCGTCGTTCATAGGCACACAGTAGTAGAATCCCCAGAATTACCTATTTCGTCGCGGTAAACGTGAACTCACGACAGCCACTAGAAAGATAGACTTTCATTAGGCTTGCCGACAAAAGTCCTTTAGCGCTGAGCAGCATACTATGTAGAGGCCGCTGCTTTTCTATATTGAGATCTGATCCTATCAATTGATGCACGAGCTTTCGTTTCTGGTTCCAGCAATGCGATAGCGTTTGTGGGTTGAGCTAGGTGATGAATGGTCTTGAAGTCGTACTGAAGGGGCTCTCTGTCGATGGCCTACGGATCCGTACGTATGACAAATGCAACCTGCGGGTTCAGCTCCTGGGTCCTTTCGCGTTGCCTATCATTTTAACTGAGCGGGGCATGCAAGTTGCAGCTCTTGAGCGTGCATATGCAGGACTGTCAGTCAAGGTTCTACGAATCATCTAGGCAAAATACTACTGAGCGAGAATTATTCACTGTCATGATTCTCGCTGAAATGAAATAAACCCGTTTGCGAGGGGATAATGACGGTATGGGCGGATGTGAGGAAGACGCAACCTATGTCTGCCGTCTCAGCATTGTACCTGAGTCGCACAAACAAACCTATTGTAGGATGCTCGACATGTTTTGACAGGACCTGGAGTTGCTCAGCCAAGCAGTC
This sequence comes from Truncatella angustata, assembly GCF_020726525.1. Lineage (NCBI taxonomy): Eukaryota > Fungi > Ascomycota > Sordariomycetes > Amphisphaeriales > Sporocadaceae > Truncatella > Truncatella angustata. The sequence goes on from NW_025763386.1 coordinate 851,039, forward strand.
CACAGAATCACCAAGAAGCAACAATCTCGGGGTAGTACTTGAACATGACTGCTTCGCGGTACGCAATACTACACGAGATCTAGTCTAGGCGAAATCTCGATTCACAAGAACTCTTTTTGCAACTTGCAGCTGCTAAACGGCAGCATGATGATATTACTTCAGCCATTTGCACGCCTGGCGCACCCCGACCAACTCGTCCATGCATGAGTAAGGTGTGTCGGCGCTATCACCCCGGAACTGTGAACTTCAAGGTTCTCAAGCAGGGTCGGTTCGACTACAATCGGCATGCCGAGGACTATTTTCTGTCCAATCAGCATGGAAGATGTCGATTCGTGTTACACAGCAAGCACACATAATTGTTAACCCCCACGAAAATTGCTGCTCAACGAGACTGGTCCGCTTCGTCCCTGCAGCCAGAACAAAATGATGAAATCATATGCAGCTCATTAGGGGGGGAGGGATCGCCAAGCCTTCTGTCTCGTGACCTCCAACCCATTTCTACAGCGCACTCCTGCATTAGCTGCGATGCTTTACCTGCCTATCAACCAGGGCGCAGTGACCCGTCTTGGCTATGGAGAATGAATCATCTAGCCTTTTGCCAAAATTCAAATAGACCGGACAAGGTCGAGTTGTTCAAATTGGACGAGTCCACGGCAAATTTCCACAATTGAACACGTTGTAAGGAGTAACAACGTGGCGAAGCAGTCGGCCTTCTGAGGCTCTTGGCTGAGCACAAATATCGGCAAGTGTCTCTCGCGCCTTGGGGTACCATTGCAGTGGGCTTTGGCCTCACTCACTGCTGGACGTGATGTTTCGATGGCCTGCGGGAAGAGTTAATGGCGGCCTTGCATCATGCGGTGAGCAAAGGATAATCTGATGCGCCAATTTCTTCTATACACCACCAATCACATCCAGCCGCTCACCAATTGCACCAGTATTCCCACACTCAGGTTGTGTGACGTGAAAATCATGTCTAGGGGGCTCTGCTGCACATTTCGAATATCCTCAAAATTGGAGGTCAGGTGTTGTGAGCTTCCGAAACTTCCGACTTCATAGAGAGCATTATCACATACCCACTGATCAAGTGGCGGCAAATCGGATACTGAGCCCTTTCTAATGGACAAGTCCCGAGAGCGTTTTTTTGAACAGCTATCTAATGTGGGTTAGCTGTGTACTCAACCGTGAGCGGTATAACGAAGGCCAGGTTGCACAGATTCGCTAGCAATGAGACAGGCTATGGCCGAAATACATCAATACGGTTGCTTGGTCTGCTTGTTCGACAATGGAACTCAACATAAATGAGAATACATACATGACTGCCAAGGTCCGGAAACGCGCTTGGTCGAGAAATTGGGTTACAGCTTCTTCCGAGTTTTCAATGGCTACGATAGATGCAAATAGTACAGACTACTATTGCTACGTTTCAGGCAGCCCTGGCTGTCGCCGAGCAGTACTTCTGCGACACATTGAGAATCAATTTGTTCGCCAAACTTTCCCCCACGGTGATGTGCCTCGTCATTTTCGAGTGGCGTTTCCAACCTGCAGAAGTGGATGATCCTGCTGAAAGTTCTTGGAATTATCAAGGTTGAGGCAAACATCCCGCCCTTTGGAAGCCTGAAGGATGCCGTTGCCAAGTCTGATCCTTCCTTTTAGACTTCACGATACCAACGGTAGGGGCTCTATCTATGTCGCCAAGCTACTGAACAAGCTTTCCATGGGAAAGGGCGCCTGAAAGTTCAGCATCGCCGAAACTTCGAGTAAATGCAAGGCAGATACCGTCTGCTCGGTGCTTACGTCTGGCAATATCTTGACGCGTCAGGTTGACATAGGCGATGACTGTTACACCCATTAATCCATAAAAACGGCCTGATCTGGCCATTCATCGGTTCTACTCACGGTTGTCATACCCATGCTGTCGATCAACTCGACTGCCGCGCTTGGCAAAGACTCTATCGCGGATCGCAAATCAAGATCCTCATCGCCAAGCTAATACGCAGGAGTCGGCCGGCCTGACGGCGCTTGGCGCGCTTCAGCTCGAAGGCAAAACTGAAATGATTGTCACTTGGCATTCGCGGGTACACCAGCGTCAGAGTTCATCACTGCGGTCGTGGCCACGTATAAAAGGGTGGCCAAGACGGGAACGTGCGACGCCCGTCCTTTGTGCCTCGCTGATCTTTTCTTGGCCTTGCCCTCAAACTGATACCTTCCGGTAGTTTCCAGGGCACACGACGTGTCTTGTGTCAAAGAAAAAGAAAAGTACTGAACATTGCAGCAAGCTTTACTATAATTGCCGTTGCATGAGACCTCTTTGCCAAGCACATACAAAAGCATTGATACAAAGGCTCCAAAGGCATATGACCGCTTAATCTGACAATTGTAGAACTTAATTTGGGTATTTGGATGTCCGTTTGATTCTCCGTATAATACTGTTGTTGCAAGCATGTCTCGGAATGGTTCCTCGGCGTCTGTGCAGAAAAGATCAGCGGAGGAATGCTGCCGTATCGTGCATTGTGCGGCAGCTGGAGCGACCCATGAACCTCACGACTGAGTAAGATTCTTCCCTTGAACTGAAACATTTTGGAGAGAAACGTTGAAGTCTTACTGCTTACTGTGACGCCTGAAATAATTGTTGGGAATTGATCACCTCGCCATGCATGGAGAATAACGCTCAGCTCACAACCAGAAAAATATCATTTACAATATAGACCAAACGTTTTCTTCAAATGGATGGAAATTCGAAAAGAACTGTAGTCAACAGCCTGAAAGTTTATGGAAAGATTGTGAAGTTGCAATCAGAACTTCTAAATAGCGCCTGGTCGTACATTCTTCTAGTCGGAGTGTCACTGACGCCCAGCGAAGTTGGTCTGGGTTGTAGTGATTGAGACTCATAATTCATAGCGACAAAAGTCCCTCAACATAGCACAGCACATAGACTAGGCTAACACCGAGACATCATGGGCCGCCTTGAAGAGTAAATTTCGCCATGTCAGCTTATGCCGTCATGCTGATCAGCCTATGGCAGAGAGACGAGGATGCTGGGCGCTTCGATGGGTTTCGACCATGAAGTTGTGACTGTTGTGATCGGTTGACCGACCAAAACGACAAGATATCTGACTTCTATCCAGAAGCTTTTTACAGGTTATTTGCATTGACCTTAGCCACCGAGCATAGGGGGTGGCTAAAATGTTCCTATCACTGAGCAGAAGAATTAGGACGCAATTCATGAGAACCTTCCAACTTTGAATTTTATTACTGGGTTCTAAAGTATTGGAACCCAGCTTCGATCAACTCTGTCAAAATCTTTTGAACCCCGTCCGTCGTCAATTTCCCATATCAGAATTACAAACCCGGCATTCCATCAAAAGCACATAATCCATCCAGCGGCTGGTTCTTGTACGCCTCTTCCTCCCATATATACAAACTGGACAACTCTGTCCGCTACCTTGGCTATCCAAACTCCATGGCAGCATCTGCATCGTTTTTTTTTCACTGCACGCCAGCTTTCAAGATCCCCAGCTGAAAAAAGCGCATGAAAAGCCGAGTTCTCTCTGCTCTCAAGTATCTCAGAGACAAGCATCTATATCAGTCCACTTACCAAGTTATCTTTTCGTCCTTCTAACCGATGTGCTGCTGAAAATGAAAACTGCGGGTTGCTCCTTTATAACATGGATCATCGTCTAATGCCAGGAAACTCTCGTTTACGAACAAATCCAATGGAGATTTGATAATATTTGATGATTCATGCTCATCGGCGAGGGCAAATCAGTGATCCAGTACAGCTGATTTGACAGTTTCGATATAACTGCGAGTAGACTAGACGGTGGCTTCTTCCTTTTCTCTGTTTGAATCGCCGTGTAGATGGTGGGGATAGGTTGCGACCTTGCACCTTTTTTCTTTCTTCTTTGTCTGCTGCTTAGACTGGGCGTCAAGCCTCTTGTAGACGTACTGCAACGCCTCTCGAAGAATGGGAGGGAAGCGCATATGGTGGCCATCGTGCTTGATGCAGATGGACTCTCAAGTAGAGATGTCCACCCCCACGAGTGTATCTAAAGCATGACCATAAGCGAAAGCTTTGTCGATGTCGTCAGCAGTTTGCGAATTCTCAATCTTCCCTGGCAACAGAGCATTCCATCGCCGCGTTTGTTGCAATTTTGCTTGGCAAAGCGGCGCCGGAAAGAATCAGCCATGGCTAGTTGTGCGGCATAACCCATCGACGCCCGGCTTCATTCCATGAGATGGCCGGTCAGTACATGAGCATTTACAGCAAAGGAGGAAATTATAAGTTCATATAATACTTCAGGATATCATCAGGTATATACTTAACGATTCAGAGCAGATCAACGCCGAAACCGCACCGAGTAAAGGATAGAAGTCTAGCTAGTCTATAAGTATGGTTATACTGATCAGGCATTGTGGTTTCCTATTTGCCATCCAAACTACTTTTACCCAATACTAGTCCTCAAGGTTGCGAATTAGTCTTCCATAGGAATTAAACCTCGGCATCAGGAACTACTAGACAAGTTTGTTGTCTATTAGATCAGTTGCTAAGACAAAGGTGTAACAAAGTCATAAAAACAAACCAAAGGATGATGGTTATAGAAAGAGCGAAACATATGCACACAGCCAGAAGACCAACGTACATGTAGTCGCTGGTGGATCTTAGAGGTCCTATTGTTTTAATTTGTTCGATACTTATTCTACTATACACGCGGGTTTCGTTCCTGTCATAATATCACTGCTTCCGAGAGGGGTTCGTCACATTGCGAAAGGGCCAGCAAGTATCACTACCCATGTTTAGTAGAGAGCAGCCTCCCGACAAGGCACTCCCATGCTCCCCAGAGACCCGTAAACCGACTTCTCAGCTCCTATGCAGCCTTGCTCACATGACGTGGGCATGCACAGCCTCCATGTGTCAAACGCAAAGTCAACCATTTGCAGAGCAACACCCAGAATAGATGCCTCGCAAACCTCCTTTACCTTTCTCACCTCGAACGAACACGCAGCCTAATCTCTGGCTGAGAGTTTCCCTCGTCGAGATTGAACCATCACAGGTCAAACTACATACCATAATATATAGCCTTGGCTGATTCGCTTATTCACCTGGTTCAGCTCGCTTCTCTTTACTACTCTCTCGGCCTGGATGTCTAGCGAGGTAAAAATGTTGATTATATTGTTCGAGGGAGTGTAGTTACACCAGCCCCGATAAACAAGTTATTATGATTAATTCTTAAAGTTATACTGCACCGTTGGAGCATTGGGTTACCACACCGTGGCTCAAGACAATCCAGAGCATCTTACCTGTCGAAGGACACGGACGTGTATGGATAACTCCATTGGCAGGACAAGACAAGATACAACCTACACCCAATAGATCTCGCTGAGATTGCAGGAAGGCCTGTGGTCCTAAGACGGTAAAATTTTTTGGGGGATACATAAAGGAAAAATAGCGTGTAGCTACGTGGGAACTACATTTGACATGACTTGTAGACAATCCCTATGTCCCCCTGACTTCATCCGCTCTTCGCCGTGACCTTTTCCCTTGATCCTCATTACGCTGTAATTTTGGTGCAAAATGCAATCGTGGTATACACGAATGCTATAGACTCCTCTCGTGCTTTGGTCGAAAGGGGGCCCAAGCATTCTCGAAGCTTGGAGACCAGGAGAAAGTCTAGTGCTTCGTGGCCTCATTTCCCTCGCTGGCGGGCTTGGGCTCTCCTGCTTCCTTCTCCTTCTCGCCATCCTTGGACTTGACCACCTTCTGGTTCTCGACGTCAACGGCGGGCACCTCGGCAGCTTTCTGCTTTGTGCTGCTGTCCACACCTTCGACATCAGGGTGAGGCGGGGCTACCGGGACCTCGGCGCCGGGAACCTCGTTCCCGTTGGCGTCGACTACGCGCGTCCTTGTTTCGTAGCGCGTTTTGAATTCGACTTTGCCTTCTAACGCTTTCACCTGCTCTTCGTTCAGCAAGTTGCCGTCCTGGTCGCGGTACTCGACCCGCTCCTCCTTGCCGATGACCTTCTGACCCTGGGGCTCGAACTGGGGAGCCCCGGAGATTCCCGCGGCTCCCTCGGCCCCGTTTGGGGCGTCTTGAGCTGGCTCTTGTGCCTGTTGTTCGACTGGGGGTGGCACGGCCTTGTTCTCTACAGCAGCTTGTGAGGTCTGCGCAGCCTTGAGGCTGCTCTGGGTAATCTTGTCGTAGGCATCGTACTAAGCAGATGAATTAGTCTAAGATCTTGTACAAAATTGTAGACCGTGTATGTATGTTTGCTTCGTACATACAGCCTCTCTCATGCAGATGCGAGGGGTTAAGCCCTCCCTCTAGATGGCATGCCATGTGTAGGAACACTTACGCTCTCAAGGAAAGTATTGCAGTCCCAATCCCAGGTGTCAAACAGCTTGACGCGACGGCACTCGTCCTTGGTCCAGGCGTTTCCATAGGCCAAGGGCGAATAGAGGGCGAAGACAGCAGCGGAAAGAGCCAGGATGGCGATTGCGCCTGTCTTGTTGATGATGGGGTTGCTACGGATACCTGGCAAGGGGAATCGCGCGGTAACGAAATCATAGACCTGGCAGAAGGCCATGACAGCGAAATACAGTGCTGGGAAGTAGTGGTGCAGGAACAGCTGGCGCTGCATCAAGAAGAATGGGAAGTAGTGCAGAGCCCATCCTAGAACTGAAGTACCAATCTCATAATCGAATCGCTTGAAGGTCGCGTTATCATAGTCCCTGCAGCTACGCTGCCATCGAAGAACAGCTAGACCCTTGAAGAGCACGTAAAGGATAACAGCAACAGTAGATGACCACCAGACGATAGGGTTGCCAATCAGATAGATTTGACGGTTGTCCTTACCCCAGAAGTTAATGCCACGACGCAGGATGGGCCACGACTCGGGACGAGAATCCCAGGCGTGCGACTCAACCAGGCCGGCATTGGTTCGCCACATGACCTTTTGGAGTTCCCAGAACTTGCCAAAGAAGCCGGGACGGACATAGTTTGCCTTCTCAGCATCGGGGCCGAGAGAAGGATGCTCGTTATACTCAACGTACCACAAGCTGTTGGGGAGAGTACCGCCCTTGGCGCAGGTAACCTCCTGCTGCTCAGAAGCCCAGTCAGGAAGCTTGACCTTGTGCGAGAAAAGAACGCAGCCAGTCATGATGTGGACGAGTCTGAACTTGGTCTGAATGGTTCGAAGACGCTCCTTGGCGAGGGCCCCACTTGATTCCTTCTTGACAATCTCAACACGGAAAAGATCATTAGCATCACCAGGGAATCCCTCATAACCATATGCGGAAACCTCGTTCTGCCATTCGGCCTCGCTCACAGGAGGTCGGACATCGTGTGAGTGAAGACGTCTGTGGGTAGGGAGATGGTACAAGCGCATGACGTCGCCATCCTTGATGTAGTTCTCGGTTATGTTGCTGACCTTGTCCCAAGCAGCTGTGCCGTTGATGGGCTCACCGTTCACATCAAGAGGTTGAGTCTGATTCTCGAGAAGCCAAATGTTGTTGTCATCCTTGTGCGGGTAGAGAGTAATCTGCTGCTGTTGACTGCCGCCAGGATACATCAGAGGGTGTGAGTGCAGATATCCGCCTTGGGTATTGACGTGTCTGAGGGAGACTCTGCTTCCCCAAGCAACATCAACAGGAACGTCTTGCATGCCCTTGTTGTTCAGAGTAGCCTGGAATTCGGAGCTCATGAAACCATCTCCCTCTCCGGGATTGGTGAGGCATAGGAAGTGGATGCCGAACATTGCCATGTAGAAAGTGGCGGGAATGATGATCAAGCAGAAGACACGCGCCAGGAAGTGCTTGGCGAGAATGCGCATGGTAACGGTCCTGGTGTCGCCGAGGAGAACCCAAAGCTGAACCAGAGTCAAGGAACCAACCCAGGCAATTGTGAAAAGACCAACCCATTTGATGCTGAAGGTTGTGCCGAGTCCCAGACCAGTCATGACCAGCCAGAACCACCAGCTGGCCGAGAATGCCTTTGTAGGGCCCTGTTCATGCTGGTTGGTGAAGGAGGTGAAGGCAAGAGCGGTGAAAGCGGTGGCGAGTACGAGGGGGGAGTCGAGCAGGATCAACCGAGCTTGTGTTAGGAGACCGTTCTCGAAGATGATCAAGGAAGCACCAAGTGCAGCGGTTGCGGTTCGGCACCCAACAGCCTTCAAGGTCAGGAACATGGTGGGGACGAGCAGAATGCCGCAGACGGCAGGGAACAGTCTCATGGCAACGTATGGTACGTTGGGCTCGAGGTAGTCCTTGCCGATATCCTTGAAATCGAAATCTCCATCGAAACCGGCGAGCCAGCCAACGAGGGCGATGAGCATCTTGGCGAGGGGCGGGTGGACGTCCATGAAGAACTTGCCCTTGATGTACTTGGAAGCGAAACCACCGAAGCTGCGAGAAGAATCACTTGTCAGCCATCTTTGCGCATTGTTTCCGGTGTCTGGCCATTCAACTTACTGCACCTCATCGAAGACGACGCTGGTGGGCTGGTAGATGCGGAAAAGGCGAACCACAGCTCCCAGGATGGTGACAATAGCCATGACGTTGTAGTCAGAGATGGGCAAGAGGAAGACATCGTTGTCCTCGACGCCGTCAGAGGTGTAGTCATCGTTCTTCTTTACGACAGGCTTCGTGGTAGTTTGCGGCGCAGGCGTAACGAACGAAGCGCCCTTGGGCTTCGTTGCTACGGCTTTCGCCATGTTGTGTTAAGTTGTCGCAGATGATGGAAACCCAAGCATAAATGATTGGGGGGTGAGGAGGAGGAGGAGGAGGAGGAGTTTACAACTGGGGGTGCAAGTTGGAATGTTTTGCGTGGCCTCTCTTCTCCTGCTTTGCTTTGCTCTACTCTAGCTTTGGTCGAGGTCCCAAGCTTTGGTTCAGGAGCTATGTGCTGCTTCGGGTACGCAGACGCAGGTAAACGGGGCCAATGGGGAAAAGAAAGGGCAAGGTTCTAAAAGAAGGTCAAGAAGTAAAATGGATCATTACAAGGAGGTGATATGGGAAGACCTCTAGCAAAAGAAGAATGCTCGGAGGGAGTAGAGGACAGAATAGCAGTCCTCTTGTCGCAATTGGCGATAGGAGTTGGGTGGAAAGGAAAGGGTTGACTTGAACTTTGACATGGACTTTGAATTCAGGGGCCGGACTCTAATCGTGAACTCACTGAACTCACTTGGAGGCTCCCTCAGGTTTAGCGCCGTCAACTTTCAACAAGTGGCCTCATCTCATCTGAAGTCAGTCTCACATCCAAAATCCAATGACCCAAAAATGCGGGTGCATTTTTCGGAAACACGAACAAGGATCCTTCAGCTCTCCGCTCGCCAACGCCAACGCGTCCCAACTGGGGATTGGCGTCACATAGGCTAGAGGGGGGGAGCTCGTTGAATATTCTAAAAATTGATTCGCTCTACGGACAACCTTAGGTTAGTCTAGACTAAGGTTAGTCTAGTCCTCGTATAAGATGCGCAACCCAGTGTCAGATCTGTCAAACAATTTTTCCCATCTTTTAGTTATGTACTGAGATGAGGATTAGGTACTCCGTATGTCGTGGGTATTTCCCCTTTTACCGAGACACTACCCATGAGAATCGCACAAAAAAAGATAAGAACGACACGGAAACGTTTACTATCCGTGGGCGATTCTTCTTGCATGTGATGCCCCAACTGTCTGTATGTATATACGGTATATATGTATACACAAGTTTCCACATGAGCTTGCTTGGGCTCTTTGAACATGGTAGCTTCCTGCGGCCCCCCCTATTCGCTGGACTGCGCTTGTGTGTTTTGGTATATGGTATATTATCCACGTTACGCAGCCGTTCAAGTAAAGCCGAGAGCAACAAGGTGGTGATTTGAGCAAGCTCGTGCACGATACGAGAAAGCAATACCAAGCTGCGAGTTCCCGTTGTCAGATTTTTCGGACACTGTCGACTGTAGCTTGGCCCAGTAGAGCATGTTCCCTACGTGTGCCGTGCTGCAACGCCATGTAGGACCTATGTAGTCTGCTAGCGGCACTCACTTCGTAATTACTTCGTACTTTCATACTGTAGCTATGATCTGAGCCGGATCATCAATACGCCGCGAAAAAAAAACAGTACGTACCGGAAGCACCCAAAAACTGACCTGAGCTTTACTGCTACTGGAGGGAGCGCTAATAAGGCTGAACGCATTGTCGCGATTCGCTTTCCTATCGATCGATTCTATGGACCCCAACCACATTTGCCTGTAGCTTCATCACCACTTGGAAGGAGGGTTGAATTACCAAACGTCAAGATGGCCGCCACAACTAATGGTGATGCAGCTGCTGTCCTCGAGGACATCAAGCCCCCTCAGGGCGTTGTTCTCCCCCCCAAAGAATTCAGAAGTACGTCTATCATGTTATAATTTTGCTCCTATCTTCCTTCTTTGCCGGGACCGTGCTAACCAGGTGTCTAGCTATCCTCGAGAAGACGGCGGGCTTCGTCGCACGAAACGGCATCGTTTTCGAAGACCGTATCCGCGAAAAGGAAAGGAACAACCCCAAGTTCAGTTTCTTGAGCAACGCCGATCCCTACAACCCGTACTACTTATGGCGACTCAGCGAGATCAAGGAAGGGAGAGGCAATGCAGTCTCTGCAGGTCGCGCCGGCGAAGCTGCCGCTCCCGTTGAGCAGAAGCCTGTCGGGCCTCCCCAGCCTCCAGACTTCAAGTTCTCGGCGCGCATGCCCAACATCAGCGCCCAGGATCTCGAAGTCGTCAAACTTACAGCCTTGTTCGTGGCCAAGAACGGACGGCAGTTCATGACCAACCTTTCCCAGCGAGAGACCGGCAACTACCAGTTTGAATTCCTGCGACCAAACCACAGTCTACACAACTTCTTCCAGCATCTAGTCGATCAATACTCGATGCTACTGCGAGCTGGCGGCATCGATGGAGAAGGAGGCCGACAGCAACAAGAACGGGTGGCTGAGCTCCAGCGCAACGTCGATGACAAGTTCCACGTTTTGGCACGGGCACGACAGCGGGCAGAATGGCTCAAGTACCAGGAATCTCAGAAGATACAAAAAGAGGAGGAAGAGGAGAAGGAGCGCGAAGTCTACGCCCAGATCGACTGGCATGACTTTGTTGTCGTCGAAACTGTTGTCTTCAACGATGCAGACGATCAAGCGAACCTCCCGCCGCCAACATCTCTGAACGATCTTCAGTATGCATCTCTCGAGCAGAAGGCCAGGGTTTCTGTCGGTGCCAACTTTCGTATTGAGGAAGGATTCCCTTCCGAGGAAGACAGTTCATACAATGGCTACGCTGCCCCTGCTCAGCCAAGTTACAATATTCCTCATCACCCAGCATATCCCGCACAGCCCATGCCAGGTGTACAAGCATATCAACAACAACAACAACAACAAATGCCTGCGCCACAGCCCGGGTATGGAATGGCACCACCTCCAAGGCCCAATGGCTTTGAAGACGAGGAATCGGCCCGTATACGAGAAAGAGAAGAGGCTCGCGCTCGCTTGCAACAGGCTCAAGCCGACGCCAAGGGCGGTGCTGCTCCAATAAAGATCAGGGAGAACTACGTGCCGAGGGCTGCAGCGCGTGCAGCAAGTAGACAAGCAGCACAGATGGCACTCTGTCCCACCTGTAACCAACAAATTCCCGTCGACGAGCTGGCCGAGCATATGCGTATCGAATTATTGGATCCGCGCTGGAAAGAACAAAAGGCCAAGCAAGACTCGAGAGCGGCTAGCACCAACATGGCGCCAGCAGATGCAGCGAATCATCTCAAGCGGTTAGCCAGCTCGCGAACGGACATCTTCGATCCTGCAACGGGCCAGCCGATATCAGAAGAAGAGCTAGCCAGAAGAAAGAGGGCCGCTTTGAACAGTTACGATGGTGTGCCCGATGCCCGCAATCCCGGCCACCAGCCCCAAATGCAAAGCACCAATGTCTCAGAACAGATTCGGGCCATTCACCAGAGGTACGCACCGAATCAATAGGGACAACCCAATGACCTTAAAGCGAACATCCAAACCAAACGATTATGGATTCTTCTGATAGGCGCAATTCGGCCACGCGTTGCATTTGCGGTACTCGAAGCCTGGAGCTTGATGGTGGCGTTTAGGTTGGAAATAAGACCCTTTCGCCCATGTTTGCGCAGCAGGAAGTCTGCGCCAAGAATTATGACAGGTAAAGGCACCCAGTGTTTAGCTTAATTTGTCCTCATGCTCATATCAAATACAGCTCCTGTTGCTTTCAAGAACTATCGCGACTGCGTTACGCGCGTGAGATGCCATGCGGACCCTTCCTCCGGACGTCATGATTGTAACGTACCCGTAGTCTAGCACCAGCTAGGGATACAACAGTAGACCCTCTATTCGTGCGGTGTATGCACTGTATATCGACTGTAGCATATGTAGTGTAGTGTACGGCCACGTTTGGCCGCGGAGAGAAATTGCTACGAGGTGATTTTGGGAGGGACACCGGTGTAAACACAGAATACTTACATTTGTGTCGCCCCAGGTGCAGGGGCGCGTTGCGGCACGACAGTAACAATACTTGGATGAATAGCACATAGTCGAAGTTGCATCTGCCATGTCTCCACCTCAAGTTCAGGTACAATATTGTGACCATGCGTACTCTCTATTCCCAAGCCGCAAGTGTGAGTTGATATTGGTAGGCAGCCCTTCTATTATTTCTATGCGATGTTCATTTTACTCGTCGTCTTCATCCTGATCTTCCTGCTCCTGCTCATCTACAATCCTCTCCACAATGAGATTTCCACTCCTGCCAATCTTGTCGCCCAGCGTCGAGGAATCATTAGGCTCGTACACAACCCTGGGCATTAGTCCCGCAATGCGGAACGCGTACTCATGCACGTAGCCCTCCGGCTCCTCCCGATCCGCATCGATCTCCTCATCACCCCGGAGCAGGTCGTAGCACTCGACGAACGCGTAGAGCTCCCCGACCGTCGTCGAGGCGGCGAACCTCCTCACGATGCGGCCCGCGCCGGACTCCTCGGGCATCTTGAGCGCCAGGCGCACCACGTCCTTGACGCCGGCGTCCGGCTCCGCCGCGATCGTCGTGGCCCGCCACCTGCGCCACTGCTCCTTCTGCTGCGCCCGCCTCTCGGCCGCCGCGGCCTCCTCGAGCGCCTGCTTCTCGGCGTCCCTGGCTGCCGCCTCGGCCTCCTTCTTCTGCCGTGCTCGCTCCCTGTCCCTCGCCAGGCTGCGCTCGTAGGCGCTGTCCTGCTCCGCGCGCACGCTCCTCGCAGCCTCCTGCTCTCTGCGCTCCGCCCGAGCGACCGCCAGGTCTGGCGAGTACTTGTTGATGGCGGCCTGGATCTCGGCGAGGTACGTGGAGCTCGGGACGGGGCCCACGATGCGCTTCACGATGCTCATGCGCGTGCTGCCCTCCTTGGGCGTCAGGCACACGAGGCACGAGAAGGGGAACTTGGTCGCATTGTACTCCTGCGCCACCTGGTAGGCCTCCGAATCTAGCACGTTGCCGCCCCAGAGGATGACGTTGTTGTCCGGGTCGGCGACGAACGAGCGCACCTCGGGCGCCAGCAGCGTGTCCTTGGTGAAGCCCTCGGTATCGTCGTGCTCGGGCGACACGAGCACCAGGAGCAGGAACTTGAGGTCCTTCTTCGCCGCGTCGAGCGCCTGCGCAAACCCCGTCTCCACGAACGGCAGGCCCGTGTCCGGCCCGTATTCCTCCTCGAACTCGCGCTTGAACCGTGCCGCCGTGTCCCGCGGCAGGAGCATGCGCCGCCCTGCGGTTCCCTTGAAGCCCGAGGTCACGCTCGTCGTTATCGCGCGCGGCCGGATCGGCGCCGGGAGGAAGGAGAGGATGTATACGAAGGTGCGGAAGAGTGTCGAGACGGCGCGGTAGCCCAGGTTGAAGGGCCCGAACAGAATCGACAGCAGGAGGGGAGGGTTGTGGGTGGTCATGGGGGCCGGCACAACTCTGGGTGCCGGGTTCGGCCGGTTTCGACGCGGAACCTGGCCGAATGGCGAGGAGCCGGCCAAGAGGGATTCTTGGAGATTCTCATGTCGTGCTGCGACGGGCGGCGGTATCGCGTTTTGAGCTGCTTGCGCTTCGGCCAGGAGATCGGGACCTTCTCCGTCGAAGAATTTGGCGATTGCTATCTATATCCTCCAGTTAGTTTTTTTTTGGGGGGGGTCCAAGTAGAACTGTGATGGCTTGGCATACTTGTACATTCCATTGTGACCTTTGCAATAAGGGCACCGCATCCTTGACTTCCTGTGCAGTGACGGCCGTATATTGCTGTAGAGCCGCTTGCTGCTCATCGGAGAGCTGGCTGACATCTACCCCTGTATCGTCCGACATTTTGACGTTTGCGCCGTGCCTCCTATGCTCATAAGGCAGTGCTGTATAGATCCATGGGGTAATTGTGGTCGAACAAGTGTCTTTCCAGGAATTTGATTCGAGTCGGGCTGGAAGAAAGATGCCCGGGTGTGGTATATCTCCGAAAGCTAGGCAGAGAAGAGACAAGGCACCAAGATCTAGAACAGAATTAAGTTTTTACCTTGCCTACTATGGTAGGATTTGTAGGTTGACGGCTTGGATTACGGACAGCTGCTGAGACCCACTGAGGTACAAACAGTACCGAACAGCTCATCGATATCGCAGGGCAGTATGACAGTGAGGAAATCCGGGGAGCTGGCTGCGTGGCATTAGCAAATGACGGAGTCGAATCCCGAACAAGGCTAAGCTTATTACTGTATTTAGTGTCGCCTGATATTGAAGAGTTCAGAAGTTTGATGGCTCGTTCAGATCAATCATTTCGCACACGGAATGACTGGTTCATAGCTCAGACCACTCATATTATTGTTGCCTGCTCTAGGAAAAAGTCGAACACATCTTGCCTGTCACTCAAGACACGTTCAAGCGGCCTTTTGGGCATGCCCGAACATGTACGCCGAGCTCCCGGTACTACCACAAAATGACTAGTGCAGAATGTTTAAAGTAACGATACACGGTCTATATTACATATGTGCTCATTAATGATCCTGGTCTAGTCAAGGCTGAGAGGCTAACTGCGTGACGATACAGAGGCTTGGCACGGTATCGGCGCTTCACATCCCACCTTGGGGGGGATTGCATATCCTATCCGTCTTCACCTTATCGCCAACCTCACCCATCCTACAACCCCCCGGTGCCCGCGCTGTATGCTCCGCGTTGACAGCAAATCTGCTATCGAGACTAATTGAATGGGCGAGGTGTCGCCCGTAGACGTGTTACAATGGGAGCGAGATAGGTGTCGAGTATGTGCGCTGTCTTGTCTGCTCAAGTTTGCAAATTCACTTTTAAACCCAGTTCTTTGTCACCCACCAGCGCGTGGCCTGGTCCTTGGAGCCCCTCCATAAACCACTTGCGCAAAGCTCACGGGCGTTGTTATGCAACGTCTTCCACGGCGCAAATTTGCCCAATCGCCGACCTTTCTTCATTCCTTTTGTAACTCGGCGATCCTTCTTTTCACAGTTGCTAACACTTTTGGTCATTGCAGGGGTTGCAGATACGACAGGAGCAGCAGCGACGACGCGCCGCTCCTCCAGCCCTACGTCACAAGCTACAAAGCTACAAAGCTACAAGCTACGAGCGTGGCTTGATGCCGGCTTCCAACCAACTCGGCGACACAATATAGATAGGAGCAATGGCGACCTCCCGGTACACCAACGCTGGAGGGAGGCAGATGGCTTCCCCACGACCCAAGACGCGAGGTGAGACTACCCACGCACACGCGCCAAGAGCAGATTGGTCGACTATACAGAACTGTACGAGGACCTGTGTCAATCTTGCGATCGGCGCTATAGGAACAACTGGATGAAAGCTCACATACCTATCACTAGATACTAAGGATACTCTGTGTCGAAATGTGCTCATATATGGCCACTGCCGCTATGAAGATCAAGGCTGCGCCTTCAACCATGACCAGAACAAGGGATCGTCTAATTCCATAGAGTAAGTGCTATCTCCAATCCTTCATATATGTGTGCCTTCAGCAGTTGCGGACCAGCGCCGCGGCTGCGCTGGCCCCACTGCGGCTTGGTGATAGAACGGTGCTGCGGCTGGACGACCTGGAGGACCACCAGAAAGGAAAAGATCGTGATGGAATGCGGCTTGCACAGCTCTCATAGACCTATTGTGCAAAGCTGAGAAGGTCCGGACCTCAAAGAACTTCGGTTGGCTTTTATCCCCTCCTACTCAACGCAGCTGTGAAAGCTCTCTGAGTTTCTTCACCAATCTTTCATTCGGATAATTACCACAACAGCCACCTACCTTGAACCCATAATCCGGTCAGAGGTCCAGGGGCTTTTCAAGCACTTTGGTCTACTACGAAAATTCCGCCTGCCGCATTAATGTTTGGATTCTCACCGACTCGGCTTCCATCTCAAAGCAGAAGCTTGCAGTAACACTTTGGTAACTCTACACGGGTGTTCACGGCTGCACTATGGATTCCCACAAGATGCCTCTGGCCGCCGCCGGCAACCGCAGAAGCCGCCCTCAAGCAGATCAGCCTGGTGCCAGCTCGAAGGTCGATCATCCACAGGATATCTTCGTGCCTACAACTTCGGAACATCTCACGGATGGGGCACCCACTTTGGATGCAGCACAACCTCTTGAGCATTTGCAACTTCAAGATCAGCCGCATGACACAGATTCTGAGCATGCCCCAAGTGTCAAGACCGAGCAACATCAGGCTGGATCTGACTCCCATACTTTGAAGATGGACGACAGGACAGACTTTCCATCTCTGTCTGACGCGGTCCCAAATTTTGTCATGCGTAAGAAAAAGCGTCGGCAATGGTTGAAAATGAACTCGGCCAAAACTGCTCCAGCAACCATTCTGGAAGCTTCTTCTTCATCTGCCGCCAAAGGAACTTCCTTCAATCAACCGATCTCTGCCAACGATGCGGAAGGACCTCAAGGCCGTGATCCAGGAACCAGTAACAAGACTCTGGGCAATCCAGTATCAAATGACCAAACGTCGACTACCCCCTTCAGTAGTCACATTACCGCTGAAGAACACCGTGCTCTTAAAGCAAAACTGCTTAGCATGGTTACGGCCGAAGTGATTCCATACCCTGAGCCACAGCGACCTAAGCTTGATGGCCTGCCGAGTGCTTCTTCTAAAGCCATCCAAAGTCTCTCAACCACTGCCGGTCATTCTGATGCAAAAGAGCGCCAATTGAAAGGCGATAGCGAGAGCGCTACTGCCGCATCTTCCAAGGCTCCTATGACATCTGAAGTTTCTGGAACCGCACAAGTCCGCGAGGTCGAAGACATGGCTGCCAAGCTGGAGCAGCCCGCCGCAGAGCCAGATTTGATGTCTATGGAATCGCAACTTGATGATCTAATCGCTAATATTCTCCGTAGCGCAAAAAAGTCACTGAACGTTGATTCGCCGTCCTTCACCCCTGCTCAACTGCCATCAGGGGCCAAGAAATCTACCTTTTCTTCCCAAACTGCTAATGCGGCACCTTTCACACCTAAAGGGGCTGCAAGTTGTAAGTGGCGCTGCTGGCCTGATTCTTCAGCCTTCTCTGCTTGACTGACTCCGTCGCCAGCTACCAATCCAGTCATTCCCCAGGAGACAGATGCTGCTTTCGTTAACCCTGCAGCGGTCCGTGAATTCACACCGCAAGCCAACTACGACTTGGCAGCCACTCCAGCCACCAACGGAATGGCCAACGACACAACGGGAGGTCTATACGACGCAAATTTCACCATGACTACTCTCAATCAAGCACTGCCATCCACACAATTCAACCCTTATGCAGAAGATCATACTTCTATGGGAGGAACTGGTACATCGTACTATCAAGCCCAAGCCTATGCAGCGCCTATGCAACCTCTGCAGTACCATCTCTATGCGCCAGTTGGCCCTGCCCGATCAGATCTGACGCCTTACCAGCGTCAGGCTCACGACTTCTTTGTTGCGAACGATTTGAGAGAGGATCTCCAGAAGAAGTCTGCAGCGCTACAGCAAGTATTGTCTAACTCATTGATTGTTGCCGACTCGTATCACTCGCTCGTACCCCTAGAGGGTCCTAAAAGCCAATCTAGTATCTTCGGTAACATTCAGTCCTGGGTCTATAAAGCCAAGTCCAAGAAGAATGCGCATGTCTACTGTCTCCGAAGACTGCAAAACACACGAGTGAGCGGGAAAGAAGCAACAAATACTCCACTCAATAAGTGGAAGCGTATCGTCAATGGCAACATTGTCACACCCGTCGAAGTTTTCACAACACGAGATTTCAATGATAATTCTCTCATTTTCATACATAACTACCATCCATGCTCGAAAACATTGGCCGAACACCACTTCACTAACAATAGTGGCAATCGATTCCGAACTTCGATCCAGGAAAGCGTGCTCTGGAGCTATGTCTCCCAGGTCTGCAACGCTCTTCGAGCAATTCATGCCGGTGAACTCGCAGCACGATGTATTCACCCGAGCAAAATTCTCCTCACCGAGAAGAACCGTATCAGACTTGGTGCCTGCATGGTGTTGGACGTACTTGAGTACGACAAGCCACAACCACTAGCGGATCTACAGCACGAAGATCTAGTAGATCTTGGCAAGCTCATTATGAGTCTATGTCTCCACCAAAGTCATATTCCTAACCTACAAACTTCCTTTGCAGCTCTTGTGCAAACCAGCTACTCCTTGGAACTCAAGAATCTGGTTGAATGGCTCATCACCCCGCCTGCGGAGGAGGTTGCAGAACAGAAGCACATTGGCTTCTTGTGCCAGTCGATCGCACACCACCTCTTTGAGACTATGGATGCAAGCTTGCATGCCCAAGATAACATTACGTCCGAATTCCAGAAGGAGACGGAGAATGGCAGACTTGCCCGTCTTTTAATGAAGCTAGGAACCATTAACGAGCGACCAGAATACGACAACGATCCGAACTGGTCCGACCATGGCGAGCGCTATACGCTCAAGCTCTTCCGCGATTATGTGTTCCATCAGGTTGACGCAAACAACAACCCGGTCATCAACCTTGGTCACATATTGACCTGTCTCAATAAACTTGATGCCGGCATTGATGAGAAGATTTATTTGACCAGTCGTGATAATCAATCGACCTTTGTCGTCACCTACAAGGAGCTGAAGAAGCAGGTCGCCAACGCTTTCCAGGAGCTCCTGAAGGCTCAGGCGGCCAAGACTGCGACATCACGATTTTAGGGGGACCGGCAGCCTGCGCAGGAGCCCCAACCGCTTCCGTGGCACCAAGGAAGCATTGACTACAACTTGTTTTACAATCCGATGATGTCGTCTGGAAATCTGGAAATCATCAGCTGTATACAACCACGCTCAAAACCCAATAATACCATCTATAAACTATCCCTGCCACCAGGGCCAGTCGGTCAGGTATAGATGAGGGGCATGGCATTGGGGAGAGGTGTTTGTGGATGAAGCCACAGTTGATAGTAGAAAGCAAATATTGAATTGAGTCTCTAGTTAAATCAAACAGTAGTTCCCTGTTTCCTGTTGGTCGAAAACGTGATAACCTAGCATAAACGAACGGCAGGGGGGAAGGTTCAATGCCGCCCAACGATGTTGCCACCCTCCTAGCGAAGGAAACCTGAGTATCAAGTGATATGATTCACCCATTTTATTTTATCTTTCTCGAAATGAATCGTCCACGACTGTATAGTCAATCATTAATGTTCGAGTGACCATCAAAAAAAGAAAGAAAAGAAAAAAGGCTGCCCCGTAACATTCCTAATGAGGAAACAATTCCAACAGAATGTCGACATATTAGATAAAGCCGTGTAGCAGAAAGCCTGAACTGGTGACGACTCGTCCAGTTTCCCAAAGCTGTAGTAGTTATGCAAAGCGCTCTTGAGTAGAAAACGTGTCACTTGCCAAGTGAGTAACGAGGCGTGGGCCATGGAAGGTATACACCTGAGTGACAAGAACTACGACAGAGACTAGCTCTAGATCAACTTAAAACCCGTCCATCAGCCCAGACCTCGCCATAATGATGGGGCATATCTCTATCTGATGTGATGAGATACGTACGAGCTCATAGAGGTTCAAAGCATTGATGTTAACAAACACCATTTTTTAAAATACCTGAGTATCAAGTAACAAACTGGTCAGGGACGTAATGAAGGAAGAAGAGGTGGAAGAAGTATGAATAGAAAAAAAGAAAAAGGAGAAAAAAAGTACTGATCAGGGCATAGTCTGGATTTGACCAGCTAACTCGGAAATAGAATCCTGTGGCCCGGCTGCCAGACCTACGACGCCGTGCGAATCACCATAAACCACTGAACCAACCTACCTAACTGAGTATGGCCACTCCCCAGCAGGAGGCTGGCTCACCTGCACCACCGTTGTTATCTCCCCCTGCAACCGTAAGTGGGCGATCAGTGAAGTACTTTTTCGTTAATTAGATATTTGTATCTACCTAACTTACAAAGTAGATCCCCGAAGTAAACCCATAACCTCCGATAGGTCCTCCCTCACTTTCACTTCACCTGTTCCCTCCTTCATTCCACATTCATTTCATATGCACACTTAGTTCGTATGCACATTCCTTCATTCACTTTCGAAACCCATACCTTAGAGAACATGGTCGAAATATTCTTATGAGTGTTGCCCAGCTCGCCTCTCCTGTAGATGACCCTGTAGATATTTCACGAGCTCTCACGCTGGTTTTCCAAGCCAAGCTACGCCTTCAAGAGGTCTGGACGAGCAACCGTGAGGGCTGGATAGCCTTAGCTTCGTGTTTTGGCTGCGTAAGTAATTTTCATGTGAATGATTGAGCATCTTTTTTTCCCCAGTGGATGATTCAGTCTCCTACATTGGATGGATGGTACGATCCACCACTGGATGATATCCCGGAGACAGAAATAGTCTTGCCTCAAACCAACTCTTATGTGTTACCAGGACCAAAACGACTAGAAATCGTTTCGCAGCGTTTGCACTGCCTACACTCCTGCACGAGGACGCTTCCACAATCTTGAGAAAGACGATACGGGTACGAAGACATTGCTGCAGACCCTTGTCGACGAAGAGCTTCGATTCCAGAGGACACAGAAACCGCGTCTCGTGCATCTTGACGGTGCTTCCAAAATTGCCCAAGGCCGCGATGGGATCGACTACGTACGCAAGCTCCTGGCCTCAGACGCCTCTGCCTTCTTCAAGGTCATGTTGCCAGACCGAAAAACTCCGTCTGTCAGCATGCTTCACCCCATCAAGGACGATCCCAAAGTCGGTAGGTCTATCAATCATTAAACAAACATCCAACGGCTCTCTGGCTAATCAGTATACAGAGCTATACCTCCCATCACCAGATTGGGTCAACCCCTGGATGTGTTCTCCTCTAGAGGAGCCGGTCCCACAGCTGAAGCGAAAGCATCTGGCTGCAGCCGTCAGTGTCGTATTTCCCAAGAAGATTAAGACAGGCATTTCCAAGGACTGTATAACTACCGATATCAATAAAGCTGGCAACATCAGAAAGGCTGTCAAAATTGACAAGACTAGCAAGGCTAGAAAGATCAGTAAGGCCAGCGAAGACGACGAGGTCATTGCAGAGCCGTTCGGGCGCAAGCCCGTTGTCGCAGAATCAGATGAGGATCTGTTTGTGACCTCAGATGACGACATACCCGATGCCGTCAGAACCCGAACTTCCACTGACCGTGAGATCTTGGAGTACATGCACCGGTACATTCGATGCTCAACTCAAGACCGCCTAAGGGAGCAACTGTTTCACATGAAGGAGCAAAATGAGCTGACCACTCGCCTCCTCAGGGAAATCTCTCAGCTGAGAGCCGAGGCTGGACGCTTGGAGACCGAGTTGTCCGTGAAGGCTATGAAGATCAAGTTATTATGCAAGCGATTGTGAACAAGGAACATGGGCATTTCGACTTGTAGGTTTGTAATACGGCGTGCCCTGGCTCAAAGTTTGTTGGAACGCTTTAAATAAACTAGTGAATACTGGTGGAAAGGGCAGTGTTTATAACAAGTCTCTATTAAAAGTGGATGCTGGCCTGCTGGACGGAAATGCTCATGAGGCTGAACGCCTCAGGCTTTTCTATAGACTAATGTTGTATAGGACAGAGGATCAACAAGGCAATGGATAGAAGAGGTTTCGTAGCACAGACCTCACAGTTTGGTATGACTATCAGTCACAAACGCTTTTATTTATGAGTGTCTGACTGTGCAAGTTATGCTCAGACTGGGTCGCCAAAACGCAGATAGTCCATCTAAGCCTGGCAATACCGATATGGCAGCTAACTTGATATGGTCATTCGTATCCTGGGCCGCCTATTTTCCCGGCATCTTCTTTTCGGCCGGAAACAAGGCTCCACCGTCACGGTGTTTGGCCCTCTATTTTGGCAATTACTATTGACATTCGTTCTCATGATCTCATACTTCTGGATTGGGGTCAGTCCTCAGTTGCCGCCGCGAAAGGGTTCTGGATCTCCTCGCTGCCGTCCACGGGGCTGATGACGACGAGCAGTGTACCGCGTGCAACCACCAGCCCAAGCGACCTCGTGCTCTCGTTACCCTCGTCGTCTATGGTAGCATCACATTAGCCTCTTTGCCTTGTTGCCACGCACAGATCATCGACAGACAGGCGGATAAGCAGACATACCTCTCACAACCTCGTGCACCTCGTCCAGGACCAGGTTCATCAGGGCGTCGTAGCCCTTCAGGGTGCCGGTGCACTCGCGGCCGCCGTTGAACTTGACCGTGATGCGCTTGTCCATGTACTTGGCAAGGTCGAGGATGTTCTCCTTCTTGGGGCGCTCGCCGTCCTTGTTGCCGTGGTGGTGGTTCTCCCTGTCGCCCCCGTGGTGTCCACCTCCTCTGCCACCGCCGCCACGTCCACCGCGTCCTCCCCGGTAGTCTCCCCGTCCTCCCCCGCGGCCGCCGCGCTGCTGGTGGGGTCTGTCGGACATGATGAGATTTCAGGTGCTGGGGTGTTTTGGGGAGGGGGAAGGCGTGTGTAGAGAGTGCTGTCGTATGTGTATCGATGACCAAGACCAAGACCAGGTAGATGGAGACTTGTTGCTCGGTTCGGGTCGTTGCGGGCCGAGTGCGTGTTTGGTCGGATGTAGTCAGAATGTTCAATAGGTCGTCGAATTTGCTTGTGCTGGGTGCGGGTGCCCTGCAATGCAATGGGGTCGGTCAGGTGTGGAACGGAGTGGCAAGTGCAGGCTGCAAGCTAGAGCCAGCTATTGGATAGTTATAGAGCTAACCTACAAGTACTCTTAAGTTAGAGTTTTGGGTCTGAAGGTTAGGAGCTTGGACACACTTTCTCAAAAAGGCTGACAGGTGAGGTGAGCTGAGCTGAACCCGCCGTGGTGGGTGGGTTAGGTGTCTGTGCCTGCTGCGTCTCGTGTCTGTGTCTTGTGGCTGTGTCCGTGTCCAACTACAGTGGTTACATACGGTAAAGTACTTCATGTTTGGTACCCATGAGTGCTGAAAATGGAGCCTGTAGAAAGCGCCAGCACGGAAACAGGCCGCTGTAAGTTGACCCCCAAAATGCCTGGATATGCTGCTGTAGAAAAGCACATCGCGGGGTTCTAGGACGTTCTTTGATCGGCGCTGTCTTGCTGGAAAATGAATACGTCGCGACACGTTTTCCTTCTTCGGCTGGGCACTATGCCGCGAGACAAGGGAAGAGGTTGCCAGTTCTTCCAGTCAAGTGCTCCCCTTGTCTCTACGCTTGCATAATCACAAATGCCAAATCCCACCGATGGGAGATGGGAGATGGGAATCGTCGATTTACGCTCTTTGCCGCCCCCGTCCTCCGGGTTAGCACCGTTTGCTTTTTCAACCCGCGTCTTGTCCAGGATACCTCTCCGACTTCATGTCGAGATCGGCAGTAAGGCTGCCCAAGGCTGCCCAAGCGCGTGTGTCTAAAGATTAGTCTTTTATGCCTGCGTACTGCCGGTGTTCTGGAACATACAGCATTTTCCATTCTCCCTGGTCGCTGCGGATCATATGGGCCACAGGGCGGAAACCCGGGAATAGGTAGTCAGTGTGCCACGGGAGATACAAGATACGCATTCATTACCTGGAGCTCTGTAATGCACGGTCGGCGAACTGCATCTTGCAGGCAAGCAGCATAATCGAGACTATGAGATATATGAACCGGCTTTGACTGGTGTAGTCACGATTCAAGGCTACATCATGTAGCTGCAAACTCTCAGGTTAGGCAAAATATGCATCGTCTGTCTTCCGGGCCACTAAAAAGCACATGCGCCTCTGTTGCAACTGCCCCAATGAAAACCACTGACTGCTCGGAACTCATCCCGTTCCAACGTCTGCGCAACTAATCCGTACGACTTGGGAATGCCTGTAGAAACCAAATCTAATATCGTGGGAGTAAAAGGTATGCTGTCTCTGGCCGACAATATGTCTATATAGTTAAAAAGGATGCATGTGTCATTGCAACATACATATCATTGCAGCGCAACACCGTACAAGCAGCAGCAGTTATGGGCAAGGGACGACAGCTAGTGATAGCGGGGAGTCATGAAGCAAATAGTCACCAAATATCATCAATCCTTTCTGCTGCCAATGTGTCGGTCTTCAGCAGTATCCGGCGGCCTATTGCCGATTGGAGGGAATGCCAAGCCATAAACCCGGGTACCAGAAATGCTTTCGCTTCTCGCATTGGCGCTTTGTTTGTCAGTACGGCAGGCAGACACCAGACGCAGGCGATAGACGTGACAAGAACACACAAATCGCATGCATGCCGGGGGTTATGTGTAGCACTGTCGATCGCAGACCTGATTCCTCTGGCCTGTGTACGATTTTTGGGGTCTAGATATGCGTCTGCATGCAGGAGAGAAGAACGCCAAGCCGACAAGCCGTAGATCTTTGCCGGATGTGTGCATTCCCCAAGGTAAAGGTATGGATGGCAAAATCCGCGACATCGAATATCGACATGCTGGCAAAAGCAAATGAACTGATTGAGGCGATTGTGATAGGTAAAATCCGCTTTGATGAGCATGGGAATCTTTTTTCCCATTGATCGAACATAAGTGTGGTTATTGTACCTGCTCCCTTGGGTTGAATGCTTACATACTTTCTCGGGTATGCAGAGGAAAGAATGAAAGAATAAGAGGAGTAGGTTCTGAATCCACTTACACCACCAAAGCGAAGCAAGAAAGAAGTCCGTGTTGGCTCGTGCTCCCTGTCAACGCAACATTGCAACTTGGGCGAGTGATCGATGTTCTACCCGCAATGGTAGTTTCCGTCCGATCTTTTTGGGATCTACTGTACCTACCTATCACCCATCTCATTAGTTTAGTTTGTTCGCAGAACCCGCCACTTCGGCTTTTGGCCATGCCAGGGATTATTTGATTTTGATACCAGGGTTGAACTTCTTTCTTATACATGCATTCTGCACCAACTCTATACACTGCTTGTCTCTTTGATTTTCCTGTTCTGCTGCTTTCCCAGGCATTTTCCGCGCCGGAGCGAGTTATGCGCTGCAAGGCATCACGCCCAAAACTCATACAGCACTTTAGCTTTGGTGCCAAAGGCTGCCGTGGTCAAGGTCCTCCAATTTCTCGGCGCTCGCCCGTCCAGCACAAAATTCCAAATTCAAGCCATAATTTTTTTCCGTTTTTCAAATAGACTCCATCCGTCTCCTCGGCTAGTAGGCCTGCACACGGCCGCATAACCTTTGGCCTTTCCGATACTTGATTCCCACTCACAACTCCGTATGTCAATCTCTCCGTGTGCTTCGGGCTACATTTGGGCCGGGTTTTGGGTACACCTCGGCGCCGTTTCTGCCGGAGGATCGGCCATTCATCTGTCCATCTTGAAAACACAACATTACAAAGAGCCCCCCCGGGAAATCAACCACCAATCTTTGGACGATGGCGCATGTCTCAGATTCTGAGCACCACAAGCGGAAACGACATGACGACGAAAATGGCAGTAAAGGCCACTCGGATCGCATTCCGCAGCCCCCTCCACCTCAATCAGGTATGTGCGTTTTTGCATACATCAGGGAGCCATGAAGAGACAACTTACTATCGGAGGAACTTGGTGCATCTACATTATTTATCTTCCTGGTGTCATTTCCATTTCCACCTTCTTTATTCAAGTCCGATCGTGCACCGAATGTGACATGTTTTCTTTTTCTTTTTGTTTATCTTTCCCACGCATCGTCTCTTCTTATACTTTCTTGGCCTGGCTATGCCTCACACACCACTGACAAGGGAATAAGGCAATCAAACACCGATAAATTATCTTACGAAAAACAACGCCGGAAAGCTGAAGCTGATTCATGGTGACACGGAAACATTCTCCGACGTCATCACGCTTATCAACGAATATGAAGGTATTTGCATCTGTGACCACACTGGGTTTTCTACACGCTGATCATTCTCAGGTGTCCTAAGTCGTCATGAGAGTTTCGCCTCGAATTTGGGTGCAAAGCTCATGGGCCCCCGCTTGCTCAAGGCAGTGGAGGGAATATTTGAGTGGCCCATCATCACGAACCCTGCTCAAAATGCAATGACCTTGGATCCAATAACATGGCTTGACATTGTTGAGTTTTCCAAGGCGCGGCCTAGCGAATTTGTCCCAACGACGACATCAAGTGGTAATCGATGTTGCCAATTCTTTCTCAAAGGTGTCCAAGTTGAAATATCAGAGGACGACTGGCGGGTCATCGTTTCTGGGACACTAGACAGGAACAGATTGATCCCGCCACAACCGCTCGAAGAGGACGAAACAGCAGAGCTTGCTACATTAGAGATATTAGAGCAACGTCTCAAAGTCTTGATCAAGAAAGCAGATGAAGTCGCGGGTAAAGCCCGACAGTTGAACTATCACTTGAGCGGTCGCAGAGCAATCATCAATAGCCGACGCCCCTCACCGCATAACACAGCATCGGCATCTGGCTTTCAGCCGGTAAACCAACCTGGACCATCTTCTGGGCCAAATCACCACGGCTATGATCTTCATGCAGATCTTCTCCAGCAATTCCTTACTAATAGCCCAGCCAATCGCTTGCCCTCTCTTGGTCCTACGCCTCCCACGCCAGGCACCGTTCATACCGCTGCGTCGACCCCGAGGACTTCTATCCAGCAGCAGGTGCTGACATCAATGAGCAACCGGCCGTCTCCTGGTGTTTATCCAATCGAGTCGGGCCCTCGAGAACCAGAAGATGAGCATCGCTCTTTGGTTACCGCTAAAGTAGAGAAGCTTGCTCGGGGTGATGAGATACAGCCACCCTGCGATCGATGCAGAAGACTGAAGACGGCATGCATAAAACACCTCACAGCATGTCAGGGCTGCACTAAGAAACACGCAAGATGTGCATGGAAAGGTCTCACTGAGGATGAAGTTGCATGGCTCAGACGGGAAAGCAGCGGGGATGGCGATGATGCAGCCGAGGACAGACAACGAGAACGCGGATTTAGCAGCCAATCTGCAATGAGCTCTCAGCAAGATCCGAATGAACCCCGACGAAATTCGGACCGAAGTGACGAGACTGGTCCAAGCAGATCAACCGCTTCACGTATAGCAATTGGCAGAAGCGCCGACGATATCTGGAGGATGGGCACAAGCTCCAACGGTCGCCGTGAATCGATGGACATCGATGTAGACCCCCGAGATACGCACAGCTTGCGTCCTATACACAGCGACCACGCAAATCAGCAAGAAACCCGACTACGGGATCCAGTGATGTTGAGCCGTATGGTAAATGCAGCTACCGATATTGCCAGTATACCCCCTAGGAGCGGCCCAAGTGGTCCTTAGTTCGGCCTGCGTGATTACCAACCTCCTAAATCGAGGGCTTTTGAAGGGTCAGATATCGAAGCTATGCGAGTAATTAAACCTTGGAATGACCCTTGATGGGAATTCAAAGTAACGACTGGGAATGAGGACTAGGGAAGAAAAAGAAAAGACTTGAGTGTACTAGCGACTGTCTAGGACGACTTGATCAAGGTTCGTAGTGAGATATTGGAAAGGTACAGTTGCATATAGGAATTTAAAACCATTACCGAATGTTCAGATCCGTATTTGGGCACAGCTCAATACTCGTTCAGTCACTCGACTACTCCAAGCCAGCAGTTCGATCTTTTCACATCAAACTATACTGTTACGGCGACGAAAGTGTAAATAATTTACTTGTCGTGCAATATATGATTTTGTTTCAATCCGGATATTGACCGTAGCATCAATTAGACAGTTAGCCTTTTCGGTCTCAACGCGTATACCGATGTGGCGCCTAGAATGATATTTGAGCCATTTATCATATTTAATCAACACGTCGTGAATACTTTGTAAGCGTCGAATTATTTCTAAACCAAGATGTTGCTTGTACGACCGACCTAACCTATCAAAAATGTAAAGCTCAGGGTAGCGATATTGAAACGATCGACAGTCACTTCCCCGGCTGCTGCAAGCCAGATCTTTAGTGCCACAAATGCAACAAGTGGTACTTTTTCTTTGGTCTTCCCGCCTCAATGGGGACACATGTGCTTCTATCGAGCGGGTTGTGAATGCGTCGTCGGACACACACGACCATCGTTTGGGAATCAGTTGGTTGTTCGTTCGTTCGAATGAAAGTCTATACAGAAGTAGCGCAGTTGCTCTCATTGAAATAATCAGCGCAACGCTGCCGCTATGATCCGTTGCACCAAACGGCTAAACAAACAGAATGCATACAACGGTGCGCATATCTTCATTGTGTAACGAGAGGGACCTGCAGCAGGAATGAGGGAGCAGCATTGGTAAGCTTCAAGATTACTAATTCAAGGTGTCTAAAAAGGATTCTTATATTCCTTAACTACGAAGCATCTACGTCGTGCGTAGCCCTAAATGATATCTTCCCATGGTAACGTTAGAGAGGATGAACGCAAAAACTGAGTATTGGCAGTGGCTGCACCACCTTTTGTGACCCGCAATCCTCTTGCAATGTCGCCTGAAACACCAAGGAAGTCTATTGCGATGGCATGGTATTAGATGCTAATGAATGTCAAAACTCTCGAGTTGGAAAAGAAGGGGGGCGTCCCAAAACATGCCATCCTTTCACACACTTGGGGCTCGGGCGAGATGTACTTACAATAACATGAAAATTGGCGACGGACTCGCTGCAGCAGTCATATACAAAGGTCAATGATGGGCCAGCCCCGTCTGGTCAGGATGACAAGTCGACCGATGCTGTTAATTGTACGTAGTTGGCCGTTTTAGTAACCCACAAAGTGTGCACCGTCGATTGAAATGCTTTTATCGCGGCCAATTTCAAGGAAAGACCAAGATTGAGAAAGATGTTGAATTGTGCCCAACAAGCCTCATGTGATGAACACGAGTCAATACGAGTAGATACATGTTGCATGGACAAGTTAAGCAGTGCAAAACTACAGGAGGACATCAACTCCGTGTTTCAGTGGTATACGGAAGTCAAGATTTGTTACGCGTCTCTCTCAGACGTTAACATCTTCTGATATCCACAAGGGGAAATCAACAAAGTTCGCCAAAGCTCTGTGGTTCACAAGAGGCTGGACTAGCCAGAAGTTCAACCCGCCCCAGCTTTATGTTAGTTCGACATTGTTGTAACTGTTCCGGGAATACGGCTTGTGCTAGGATTGAATCTGTCAACTTGCCGTCGGCCTATATCAAACATAACAGATTCCCAACGCATGCCCAGCAGACCGATTATGGTTGCCGCGGCTTGTCGAGCTAGCCAACTTCCATGCGCCCGAATAATATCATCGCCATAAGGAGGCTCTAGGATATCTTCCCAATTCTCTACCGATATCACCCCTTTCCAATCGCACGGCCCATGATGTTGTATGCATCCCCTTTCTCCTCGCTGAACAATCAGGCGACTGCCGATACACTTTTAAACATCGAAATCGCCAACCCAGGTTCTAGCGTGGTATACAGACTCACTTGAGGAAACAGACCTGGTTGTCCTGAGCGACCCCGCCACTTACAGGCTAATGGAGAAATGCAATAGCGACTTGACGGTCATAGTCGGGGTATGTATTATGTTCTAATTATGCCTTAAACCAAAAGGGTTATCAATTATAATTTCCCCTCTTGGCTTAGTTTCTTAAACTTATTTTTATAATATTCTATAATGGAAATTGTCTAGATAAGAAGACTTAGATAATTAGGTGGCTGGGAATCCTACAAGAGATCTACACTGCTCAACCCATATTCTTCTAGATGCAGTTTATCTTACCGCCATTGGCATTGCCAATCACCATCACGGCGCGTTTCCTAACAGCTTAAACCAAGTGGTTGAATTTGAACAACTTTTAACAGATGAATTTATGTAATGAAATATCCTAGTCTCCAGGTTTCCCTGTCTAGCAGTAACGGTGATGAAACCTGGATGCCATCATCCCAGCACTACATTTATAAATTTCAGTCAGCACTGCTTGCTCTCCAAACTCGTTAATTTCTGAAATGAAGAGTCTCGGCAATGCCCAGTAGTTTCGGGTTACTTATTTGCTGCAGTAGTCATAAACCAGCATGTCTCTATCGGTCATACGGATTTGAGGTTCAAAAATGCCTGGGGTAATACTGCAGAGTAGTTTCCAGCTCCTTCTACAGTGTAATATTCCAACACAAACGGATTCACGCGACCAATCTCTATTTAAATCAAGACAACCGCTCTGTTATTACACATATCCAGATGATTCCAGAACTAGAGCACCCTAAAGCCTGTGATATCATGAGGACCACCGGTCAGTTCGACAGCAGAACCTATTGTGCACTCCGCCCCAGCGATGGTTTTACTCTTGTATAGAAATTGAGTCTTACGCATCTGGTAACAATCATCATCATACTCGTCTTATGCCATATTCGAGAGCGGGAAACTACGCACAGTGGCAGTTTCTGGCAGCTAACGACAGTGCTTAGAACATGTCCAGCAAAGATTTTCTTGGCGGAGGACCACGCCTCTGCGTAGTATATACGGACAACTATACAGATATCATATCTCCTTTGCATCACAATGATATCAAGAAGGAGTGCTTTGCCTTCGTTTGTCCCTTATGAAAGATATGTATTGGGATTTTCAGCTCACATATCTTCAGAACTCAAGCTCGAATAACTTCCAAATTTTCAACAAGTCCAGAATGGGTTGTCCCTTTATCACCGGCTCTGCGGTAACATGGACCCAATAGTTCTCGAATCTTCTACAGAGGTTGATGACAGTGCCAAGAAATTAGGCAATACAACCTGTCAATCAAGATGTCAAATGTAGGACCTTGACTTGAATTAAGAGTGTTGCTACTACATCGGCAAGTGTCGTTCCGTGTTTCATTTGTCCGACCAAGTCGAATTAATCCTCTCATTATCACCATTGCACATAAAAGTGCCACATCACAGCCGGTACATTGTCACTTGCTGTAGCTTTCGGTGCAGGCCTCGGAGTGAGTTTATTGCTGCTAATCAGGAAAGCAGCCTTTGTTTACTGTCACTTTAAATGACGCCGCCACAAGCCAAGATACAACAGTGAATATGAGTTCAAGACGGTTGGGCTAAAACCAACTAGTTCGCCCAGCAATCGACCTAGAGAGGAATTTGATCTTGAATGTGCGTCAGATTCATTTGTACGCTGTCCAAATCATGGTATCAATGGCAACAACGGGTAGTCAGGTGTTAGATAACGTCAATTAATTCCCTTACATGGTGGCTTTTCCCCATTGATACTAGGACATATGGAAACAACAGATTGTAATTGACGATAAGTTTGGCGAGGAAACCGTATAGCAAGGACTGCTTGATACTGGATGTCAGGTCGGCAACTGGGTCTTAAACGACGTGGTTGTAGCGTCAATAAACAATATGAGATCAAGAACTGAATATATTCATGAAAAATAACAAGGCTGTTGTACCACTCATACCGAAGAAGCACAAAAGTCAGTAATACCTTTTCGGAACAGCTGGCAGTGCATATTAGAGTAGAACTGACCATCCAATGGACGAAAGATGGAGAAGCAATTGCCAAGGAAGAGGCTGACAGACAGGCTGCAGAGCTTGAAACACAAAAGAAAATTTTGATGAGAGATAGGGGGCAGAGCGCTCGCAGCATGGTGGCCCACAACGTGATCAATGATGTCAAATTAACGCCAGCAACCACGGTCATCATGGAACAGACATGTATTTTTCAATCACTGTTCCTTAAAGTTTTAATTCTTTCTATTCCTGGAATATCATGAGCGGCTCCGTGATTGATTGCCCCGTTTAGGTTTATCATTAGGAAGAAATTGCACTTCCCAATGGGACATGTGATGCGCGCAGCTCAACACAGTTGTGCGGACCAACGCAATGCTCAGACCTTGATCCTTATTATCATCAATTTTCTTCTAACCTCTCAGAAATATTCAAAATCTAGTTCGCTCCTTGATCATTCAAATGGCAGATAAGGTAGGGTGGGACATAACGAATCTGACCACAAAATGACAGACATCAGGCCAGATGGCTATGCTCGCCTTGCGTCATCGATGGGGGCCTATCCTCAGCTTGATAAGTTGCAACGATTTTTGCGTCTAAATACTCTTAATTTGCTGTTTATGCAAGCCGAGTTGAAGAATCTTCTCGTTGAGCTTAATAAGCGGGTAAGTCTTAGATGATGCTGCCTCAGTTTAGTTCAAAACGAGCTTAGGATATTTGGATTGGAGCTATCAAGTGGAGGAAGCCCGAAGATATCATATCCATGAAACTTTTTCGTACGTAGTGGTCACCTGGTGTCTTAATTATAGTTTTGTGACTTTCTTATATTCTGACAATGACGGAGGTAAACGCAAAATAATCCGAGTTCCGCCAGTCATTCCTGAGAACTTGGTCTTGTCGCTCATACTCGTTCATATTGAATCAGACAGCGACAGAGATGACGATAAACCCCATGTATGTGTTCGTAAATGGTGGTTATTCCCAATGGAAGCTGCTTAGGATGTTGTATGGCGCGTTGAGGTACAGAGCATTTTATTCACAGATAACGAGAGCCGTCTACCCCGTGTTCAGTACGGAGACCTCATGCGAATATCCAGCAGCACCTGCAGGACTCGAAACTCGCCTATATATACCCACCGCAACCAGATGAGCGGTGCTTTCATGCAATTCATGACGGAGAATTAGGAGGATCAGATCTCCGGCGGTTATTCATCTGACCCTCTTACGAATGTAGACTTATACTGCTACCGGCGCTACGATGGCAGACATTTTATGGTCTGAATCAATATGTGGGCTGCTTTAAAATTAAGGCATTAAAAAACTTTTGTAACTGCTTTATCTGGGAAGTAGGTATGCGAACATATTCTGGACTCTGCAGAACATGCTTCTGAAAAACAGACTTGACGAGTTAACCCCTATGGCAATAAGAGGTGAAATAGGTATTATAAGACAACATGATAGTCTGGTGGCACAAGACCGGAACTCAGACAAACCCGAATGCATATTGAACAAAGCTCCACAGTACTTGCAGAAATGACACTGTAGGAATCCTGAGTGGTGAGAATAGCCGATTGAAAGCCTTGTATAACAATGAGAGTGAATATATGCGACTACAAATTCACATTGTTCGTCATATCTCTTGAACGTAATCACATTTCAAGATTCGTCACGCTGAAGACATTTCAGGCTCAGAACAAGAAAATGAAGAAGGAAGAATCAGCATTAAATTAAGGCAAACATGCGAATAATAATATGATTGGCATCTGCGGCAAGTGCCGCATGAGCAACAGCTCAGGCTTCTATCAGCTATGTTCCCTTGTTATCATTCTGTCCTCAAGAAGGAACTACCGCCTTTTGGTAGAGACTAGAATAAGCCCAAGCCGTCGTTTGTCAGCAAAATTTATATCGTTCGATCCGCTGTGTTTATCTGGCTGAGAAATTACTTTAAAGCGGAAGGCAATATAAATTGGCAAAGAACTACTGAAGTATACAGGGCAGAAAGATTTTCAAAAGTCCTTGGACACCCCCAAACGTGAACTAGTGCGGTTTTCGCCCGGCCTTATAAAGCTCGCATTAAGCTTGAATGAGTGACCGGTAAATAGACCGAAATTTTATTAAAACCCTTTCAAAGAGTATTTAAGCCTAGAAAACTTTGTGGTGTGAGTTTCAGCCATATTTGGATACCGCATCGTAGTAATATTCATAAGTGAAGATGGAAAATTCTGGTAGAGTTTTTGTGTGACGGGCTGCAAGTGTGCGAGGACTTGCTAACCACGAGCAGGACATGGGCACCTTGTTTTGAGGTGTTAACCAGCCCAAATGCAAGCTGTCGAGGCGGCAGGTTTTTTGCGTTGAAGAAGGGATATTAGAGGTCACTTAGAAGTGGATATCTTGAAATGCCTTGGTGCCCAAGCTGGTCTTTCACACATTGACTAACAATCTTGTAACGTCCTATGCCATACTCGATTGGCTCACTATAATGCATCCAGGCATTCTTGAACTGACTCGACTTATCGCTTTTAGTCTTGTCTTTGGGGATTACTTGACTTCCATGGACGAAATTTTCGATCATTATACATCTACCAGCGAACCGATCCGCCCATGTTCTTCGACAGTCACAAAACAGACCATAAAGTGATGCACTAAATGGATTTGTAAAAGCCTGAATCAAAATCAGGCAATTCGAAGTTACGCAGAGCCTGCTTTCTGTTAAACATATATGGTATGCTGTGCTGTTCTACCTATGTACGCCCGGCTTTGCAGATAAGGCATAGCAACGACCGAAGTCCAGATCGACCGAAGCCTGGGAGGACATAAAAATACATGGTACGATATCAATAAGACGTTGTTATTCTCCTGATTTCGATTGCCGTGTTGTCGCCCAAGTTCTGAGGTATGTTGATCATAATATTCATGCTATAAGACAAGAAACATTTATTGACAAGAGGGTACTACTCATACTCGTATCGACCGTTCCGTGGATCATCGGAGTTTGCAAGCTCTATACCGTCAGGGAAGTAGCGAACTCCGATAAGTAATGCGATCATGAGGCACAGTTTGCTCAAAAATGACATTCCGATATTAGAAACACATGGACAACGTAATCTTTTGCATTGCCTCTTCGTTGAGAAGATTTCTCGATCCTCTCCCGCCTCAGGGTTTTTTTTTTTTTTTTTTTCATGACAAGTTGTTGCGTCTGTCAGCGTGCTATTATTATTAAATGGCTCGCACTCATCGTAAGTCCCATCCTGTTCCAGTGTCCTGCTTACCATATCGCTAGCCGTGGCTTGACAGTCAGCTCAATCTTATACGTCTCCGACAAGCTACTCAGCTTCAGCTGACACGAGGTTCCTTTCAGCTTCACTTCTGAATACATTACGAGCCATATATATATCGATTTCTCTTTAATTTCTTGCGCCGTCTGTCTACCAAAGTCCCTCTAGCCCGGCGGGCGCTTTCAGGATATTCGACCGATTCGATTTAATATACTTGAAGTATAATTAGGCTAGCCAGCCTTTCCATCCTAAGCGTCCCGATTGGGCGATGTGATATCGCGCAGGGCGTCCTGTTGGCACTACATCATGCGGCTGATAGAGCCTCACAGGGTCATCCCACACGGCCGCGTGAGTAATCTTCAGGCCGTATGTCATGGATATATAAAACGCTCATGATGCTCCCCCGAAGCCGATGAGTTTTGGATGCTGCCTCGACGCTTGTTTTGGACCATATTTGCAGTGAAGAAGCGGGGTGATGCCAGCAGGTCCTCGGACACTTTGTCTCGAACGCAACGACGTCATCCTACTCCGTCCTTTTCATCTTTCTTCATCACAGCTTCATCATACTCATCGAAAAGTCTAATCAAACCAGGTCGACAATGAGGTGGTCGCTGGTATGGGTATGTCAAAGCTGTGAATGACAAGAGGCAGTTGACAATTGTCATTGGAGCTAGTCTTGCCACCGAGGTGAGATGCTCGGGTACCTTGACAACCAATCACAGCTCCAGGCAGGGAGCCTGCCGTAAAAGTACCAACCGTTGATGAGACAGATGGGCTCAGGCATCGGTAGAGGCTGAGAAGAGGTTGAGATGTGCTCTCAGCGCGAAGAAAAGAGTCTGGGCGCAACACGAAAGAGAAACAGGCGAGATGCTGTACGAATATCATCGTCTCTAGGATGGTCCTCATCTCCTAGGCCCCAACGCCGTACACTGGTACACCGAGCCATTGGCACACGATACGAGATGACATATTCTCAATACCCGGAGACAGTGGACATGGCTATGCCAAGTTCACCTCGAAGGGGGCCTTGGGCGTGGTGGCAGCCCCTGGGAAAGCCTACCCATAACTCAGTGTCAACCGGGCGACATTGTGGATCCAGAATGCCTGCGGTAATGGCAGATTCGACCAAAAGAGAAAATTAATTAGCCTGAGGTGATCTCGCTATACTACAAAGAAAATGAAGCACGGCCTCACCAAGGCGAGTGACACCATGTCATGGCCACGAGGCAGCAATTTTGCAGATCGAAATTGGCGCAGTTGGACCTGCATCACCCCGTTCATTATGGTAGTAAAGGACCCCGATAGGGCTGCAGGTCCTGGCACAAAGAACTTGAAACCGCACGACTCATAACAGCACGTTGGTGCTTAGCTCTGGAACAAAGGTTACATTTTCCACTTTGCTGGTCACTGCCGGCTCAGCTCACCGAGCTTTTTCATATTGGAAGACCGCCAGTGGGGGCCATGGTGTCCAAAAGCAGGCTTGCTTATTGGCATTTCAATGAATTCTAAGCTTCTCGAAGACTGCCTTTTCGGGGGCAGTAATCCTTCCAAGTCAACAACAGTGGTACCGGAGGCTGAGGATTCACCGTGACACGATTTGTAGCCATTCCCATCCATACGATCGCGACCGCCTTGGACGGACACTCCGTCAGACATTCGCTCAGGCTGTTTCCGGCCTCTGAATGGCCTCATTTTGCCTCAAGCTGGCTGAGCATTGAGGAACAATGGTCAAAGCTCGATTACTCGATCAGCAGTATAAACAGGAAGACCACGGACTCGTATGCTCTTCCTGATATCCTTCGAGCATTCAAACAGTGCACTTACAGATCTTCTCCCGTTTGTACAACCGACTCGAATTTATCATCCTTTGGAATTCCACCATTCAACTGTCTACTATCGAGAATATGCCGGGACACTACTATGACAGCGAACATCGCTCCGGAAGCAAGAGCAGCCACAAGAGCAGCCACAGGAGCAGCCACAAGAGCTCAAAGAGGGACAATCACTCGCGTGCCAGTAGTTCGGAGTGGTCTACAACGTCTTCCGGGTCCTTGTCCTCGAAAAATGGAGATAATTACCGATGGAAATGCGTGAGTCACCGGATGAAATACTGAGAAAGTATGCGAGCAATGAGCTAACTAGAAGAAGCCTGAGTGTCCCAATTCGAATAATTCCTGGAAATTCGATTCCAGCTGTCCTATGTGCTTCCGCAAACGCCCCGACTGGGTGGAGTGGTTCATTAGCGGTTAATCAACTTCGAGATTTGGCACCAAGCATCTGGTAGGTTGAAGTTTCCATCTTCTGTGGCAGAGAGCATGACGAACTAATGCACCTAGGCTCATCTGACAATATGGCGCTAAGCTTGTTACTAACAGCTTAACTTCGGACTGGCCGCTCATTACTTCCATTTTCCTTGAGTTTTATAGAATAGACGGGGGCCAAGAGGAAAACACGCTACATGCTGATGTGGCTATGTTTCGATGACAAAGGAGAAGACATTCGACTAGACTGGAGCCACAAGGCACGCGGTGTACTTATAGCCTTCGATACCCCAGTTCCGAGCAATACAATATCCTAGCCTTGACCGAGAATGGATTCATCGAACAAGACATTGTTGGCTGTGCATATGTATAAACAGTGTGAGGGTGCAGAATGAGCGAGACTAGGTGGATAGCGGAACTAGAAGGGAAAGTATGAAACGTAATTACAGAGAGAGCCTTGCTCCACGGAATTCTTACCAGCCTCGCTTGACGGCCGCAACAAAACTCGAGACGAAAGTGAACCGAGAAACCTCGGAATCATCAAGGAAGCCTTTTCTGAATGTATCGTATTTGTAAGCAAAATTGGTTCGCAACCCAACCCGACCACGATGGGGCTTGACTCGCAGTTGCAAGCTTGCTATACCTCAACTTCAGGCAGGCAACGGACAAGGCGCCTAAGATATGCAGGCATTTTCAGGCATCAGCTTTTAGTGTTAAACAGCAATTTGACTCAACCTAGCAGGCAAGTGGAATTTGGAAGGGCTGAACGGGGAGGTAAGAAGTGAGCTCCGGTCTCGTGAGATGCAGTTGTTCAGGAATGATGTCAACAACACTGGATCCGGGGGTGGCTTTGCCAGCTCTAGCTCAGTCACAAGGACTAAATTGTGCCTTGCTAGCGAACTCGACCTCTGGAAATGTCGAAAAGCACCGTGGGCGTACTAGGTGGGCTCAGCTGTGACAACAATCGCATTAATCGGTGTGATGTAGTCCAGACAGTGAGTTGAAATGAGAATAGAACGACGTTGGACAGGCTGCTGAGAAGGGGTGTGATGAGGGGAAATCTTGGAGAGGCTCTAACTCAAGAGCCGCCGCAAGCGAAAGCCAAAGCCGTGGAAAACCAAAGCCGTGACGGTTGCTTTGCGATGCCCCACCAAGAAACAGGATCACTTCCATTTGTCTCAACTGTATAAAAAATTTTTAAATTTTTTTGGCACAAACGGAACCGTACCTGTCTTGCCAACCAAAAGTTTACGCACCCTGGTTGCTGCAAATCAACTGGCCAGTCCGGAAGCAGAAGAGCATCACACAAGTCATACCTGTGCCTAATGATGTGCCTGATGATGTGCCTGAACTAGCGTTTCTACTTAACCAAAGGGCGGGAGTTGGTTCGGCTTGCTTCCTGCCCCTCCACACCCCTCTAAACTTACTCTATGGCCCTTTTGAACGAAGAAACACAAATCTACGGTATATCAATTGAGAGCCTCAGATACGATTTACAGTACGCCCTCCATAGCGTCAAGCTTGTGCACATCCGGCTGCTGACATTGCACAACCCATTGGGACACTACTTGTGGCCCCCGTTTGTGACCCCCAAACCTAAATTGGTCACAAAATCTCACTACTGGTCAGATCTTTGGTGCATCGTATTTACCCCTCGCTATACTCAGACATAAGCTACGCTGAGTTCAAAGCTAAACTTAGGCTGCGATCTACATGCACTGCATAAAGCTTGCACCACCAATCTTGCACAGCAACTCGAGGAAAATGGCAGACTCGAGACTCCCTTCACCACCATTCGTCTTCATCGAAGGTCTCCCAAATTTCCGGGACATCGGTGGCTACCCGATCGCTTCGCAGCCCGGCAAAGTCGTGCGCTCAGGCGTGGTATTCCGGTCCTCGGAGCCGTCCAAAGTGACGGACCAAGGTATTTCTGAATTGCAAAGACTCAAGGTCACAGATGTCTACGACCTGAGATCACAGAACGAGCTGGAAAAGGACGCCAAAGCCGGCCATGGCCGCCAACCCAAAGAATGGGAAGGATCGAGACGCATATTCGCCCCTGTTTTTCTAGACCAGGACTATTCACCCGAAGCTCTTGCAAAGAGGTTCAAGAACTACGCTGATAAGAGTTCTGAGGTAAGCACTCAATAACATAGAAAGCCTGTTCCTAGAAAAGAGTGTACTGCTGTCCTCGGTGCCGGTACGGGACAGGGCTTTGGGGGCCGGCACATGCTTCTTGTATCATTTTCTTCTCTCCTTCTCTTTTTCCGTCTCCCTCTCTCTCCTTGTCCCCCTCTCTTCTGTTTCTTACACCGCCCATACTGCCCACAGCTCCGGGCATGCGGACCGATTAGAGGCAGGCTGTGATGTCGAAATACCCTCTGACTTACATGCCTGTCTTGGATTCCGCCCATCAAATTCGTATCTGCACATCCCCCCACGACCGCTGACTGACCAACACGGCTGAATGACTAACATCATTACGCATAGGGGTTCATCAAAGCATACCAAGACATCCTCAGGTCAGCCTCTGTACCAGATAATGAGGCGCAACCCTACCAGAACATCCTGAAACATCTTGCCACCTCCGAAGGCGGTATTCCCGCACCAGTGCTGCTGCACTGCTCAGCCGGCAAGGACCGCACTGGCGTGATCTGCGCTCTGATCCTCTCTCTGTGCGGCGTTGAGGACGATATCGTGGCGCACGAGTACAGTCTCACAGACCTCGGTCTCAAGTCGCGCCACGGCGAGTTTATGCGGCACTTGATCAAGGAGCCCGCGCTCGGGGGCAACTCGGCGGGGGCGTGGCGCATGATAGGGTCCAGGTAAGCAAGGCTGCTTCTTTGCACCGGGATCAACCTCTCGTACTAACACAGAGTTTGCAGGAAGGAGAACATGGTGGGAACCTTGAACAAGATCCGGGAGACGTGGGGCTCAGTCGAGAAATGCGTCATCGAACTAAAGTTCCTGACCGAGGACGAGATCAAGCAGTTACGCGAGAACCTCGTTGTTGATGCCGCGGGACAGGGGGGCTCCCCACTCGACTGGCAGAAGCATGCAGAGATGGTTGTTATTGCGCAGAAGGAGTCCGAGGCCGAGGCCGAAAGAATAGTTGCTGAGATGCAAGCGTGACGCCAACTGGATATGGATGGCACCAGACTTGGTGGAAAGCTGTAATAGCTATCCGAGAAACAATAATTTTATAGAGAAGAAACAAGCGTAGCACAGGCAAGGGGTTCATGTCAGACGTTGGATTTTGTGTGCTCCGTGGGCCTATTGTGACCCCTAAAGCTATTGACAAGCCCATCGCCTCTCGATTGGCTATCCGTCATTCCGCCACTCAAATACTCATACACACACAATTGCTTCGCTCGTGGTACAGATGGTGTACAAGAACTCCTGCTGTCTAGGTGCAGTGGACTCGCAAATGGCCCAACCTCGTAGGGCTGGGCTGGTATCCTCGA
Organism: Truncatella angustata; assembly: GCF_020726525.1. NCBI lineage: Eukaryota > Fungi > Ascomycota > Sordariomycetes > Amphisphaeriales > Sporocadaceae > Truncatella > Truncatella angustata. The sequence continues at coordinate 891,954 of NW_025763386.1, forward strand.
AACTACCTATATAGGTGGTCTCACCTGGTTATAGTACAAATTCAGACAGGGCCAAAGGGCGACGGCTCAGGGAACACTGGTGGGGATCTTGACAGCACCCTTGACGCGGTCGTATGAGGGTCTGCCGTATCTCGCACCGACAGCGGTGATCTTCCGGCCGTCGGAACCAACATCCTCGGCGTTGATCTCCTTGAATCTGAACTCGAAACGCTTCGTGTTGATCCTGGTCATGGCGGCCTCTTCTTGCTGGACCTGTTTGATTCGTTCCTCGGCAGCCTTCCGCTCAGACTCCCTCGCAGATTCAGTGAAGCGAGTCTTTGCCTCCGAGGGGTTCTTGCCTTGCAACAAATCCCTCTCCATCTGTACCAGCTCGGGATGTGGCACGCGCTCGTCTGCAGAAAGCATCTTGCGGTGGAAGGCCTTGGCGGCGTCCTCTCGCGTGAACTGTCTCGATTCAGACGTGGGCCAGTAGAGCTGCTTCATCGTGTGTGGGTGGATGTGAAGTTCGTTGATGTTCTCGAGGGGATCATTCTGTTGATCCGATCGGAAGCTCTTGGTAGGGAGCATAGACTGAATTGCTTTGGCGTATGGAAGCGCGAGCTGCTTGCCCTGTTTCATGACATTGCGTGTTAGCAAGTGCTGGTTGCAACAGGAGGCGGGAAAAAAGAAAAAAGAACCAGATTTTATGGATTAAAGTGCCGAAACTAGGTCAGACAGGATCGCAACAGTTTTATAACCATGTACGTGTCTTCAAGACTCATATCAAGGGCAACTCAAGTCGAGGGTGCAGATGAGAGTAACCAGCCATCGACTTACCTTTGCTATCATGTCCTTCTCGACCTCTTTTAACCTCACAACAGCAGCAACTCTGTTGATGTCGACACCAAGTTCTGCCGAGACGGCCTTGATGGTCTCCCCCTTTTGGATGATCTTTTGCCATATCAACTCGCGAGCTCGGTCGTCCAGGATGGGAGTACTGCGGAATTGCGTGTTCAACGGGAAAGGGTGGCTTTTTCCAGAGACATAGTTGGTGCCCTTCTCCGATGGTCTCTTGAACTGGGTGCCTTGCTTCGTGAGCCACTTCCAGAACAGCCTCCTAGCCTTCGGGGTGTAGGCGCGACTGGTGGTGGTGGAGAAAGTCGCAGTGATCTGTTGCTGCTGCGGTGCCTTGAAAGCCACGTTACATATTTGCAGTATTGAAGACGTCGACGGCGTGACCGCCGAAGATGATATCCTTGGCGGCATTTTGTTCGGGCGTGAGAAGCTGTCGGGCAGCTCACATCAAGCTCTTCCGGTGATTTGATGCGCCTGCGAGGATCTGGTCTGCTCTGGAGAAAATTGGTCGGGGGCCCGGAAGAACGGATTAATCTGATGTGGGGCCGCTGCTGCGTCTTGAACATCCAATACCCGTCGGCGACGGGCCTTCAACCTTGAGTTCTTTTAGACTCAGAGGCCTGTTGCGGATCCGTACGAGTCCTCGCTAAGAAACCCACAAACGCCCGAGGACTAGAAGAGGTTGGAGTGAGTCTTTCATTCATTCAAATTATTGTTTTGTAAGATTATAATTTCGCTCCCCTTGCAATTACAATCGGAAGATACTCATGAATCAGACGGCATCCGCATTGGCTTCCAAGCTTGTCACGATAGTCAAGCCCGCGACGAATTGGCCTGCCCGACAGAAGGCTATACCCAAGCATCGGCGCAGTGATACCGGGTGAGACCTAAAAGAAGGAAAGTGCTGTATCAATGCCCTACAAACTTAATTGCGCTCGTATACATGTCGAGCTGGTGTGATATTGCCAATTCGCAAGTTTTTAACCGAGTATGTATCTGCTGGTATAAAAACTTGTACAAACGTGGTCATCGCCGCGAACGTTGAAGCAAGGATATGTATGCCCTTGTCAACAGACATGGTGATTAAAATCCACAAGCCGAAACATCACTCTCGCGGCTGCCAAGATGCTTCCAGGGGGTATAAGACATTAAACCTTCACCCCAGGCGTATGTGCTCCTGAGTGGTAGCATCTGTTAGCTCGCGTAGCTAGTCTAAGGTCCAATGTCATCTTTCTCGCTTTATGGTGCTGCTCATGCCCAACGGCTGCTTAGCATATGCAGACTAGCCTTTAGTTTCCAGAATGTGGCCTGATATTTGCCTGAATCGTCTGCTTCCGGGTCCCTGATAATGCTCAGCCTTACTCGTTTGCTTGTCGCTGTCACGGAGCAATGCGAATGCACGTCTTGTCGGAGGAAGCAAAGCAAACATGATGTCGGAATCAGGCCGTCGGTTGCCTCATGTTTCTTTGCAAGGATTATGTGGCGATAGTGATCTCGACCGGAGTGGGGAGAGGAAGGACGGGCCCCCTGGCGCTCTCTCGTTCCCCAGGGAAGCCTTTGAGGCCTGGGAACGCGTCGACAGCGCGATTCCAATATTCCAATCCTTGTTTCTTTTTTGTCTTGGTGCACACTTCTTCCGCATCACGATTTCAGTCCATTCTGGGCCAGTAATTTCAACCACTTTCCGAGAAGAACAAGGAGTCACTGCTGCATCTCTCTAAAACCAAGTAAGCGTGATATTGGGATACCACAATACTACCCCAGCCTGCACGTATTTGTTGTAGTGCAAGGTCAGGACACTCTTTTTCTGTCTGGTCTCGTCCATCGCATGACCGAAGCCGTTCCTAACGGTAGTGGCGCTTTTATCACTAATGATTTAGGCCATATCTGTCGTCCACAGGCCGAGTGCTACTACGCTCCCCAAATAATTTCCTAACCCTCTAAACCAAGATTTTGTTTCCTTCCCTTCCAGAGCATCTGCAAAAAGAAAAGTGCTTGAATGTCGGGCAATGTGGAGTCCGAGCCCAAGTCCAATGTCTCGTCGTTTTTCCAGCACACCTCAATGGGCGAGCTCAGGGCCCTGATCAAGGCGAAGCTGCTCCGGCGCCACAGCAACTCACCATCGGTAACCTCGAGCAGGGACAGTACCAAGTCTGGGCGGCCAGGGTCCCAGAGGAGCACCAATTATGCAGCTTCGTCAAATCATACCTCGAAAGAAGCTGGTGAGGACGGCAACCACAAAGGAGCAATAGTCAACACGGAAATAGAGCCCAAGGTTTCGAGCACATACTCGCAGAGCAACGACTCTCGGGCAGACGGTATGAAAATGGGTGCAGGCAAAAGCAGACCATCTACGGGGGTGTCTACGTCCGCTGCAGCAAGAAATGCCGAGCAGAGAGAGCCTACGAAGGTGGCAGCAATATCACCGGGAGACACGGAATCCATGGAAACTAATACTTTGACGCCCGATTCCAACATCAACAACAATAATTATGATGACAATGAAGACGGTCAGATCCACGAAAAGGAATCAGAAAAAGGAAAAGCAAGGGAAAAGGAAATGGACATGGCTTCTGTAGCCCATGGTGAGACACTAGCTAGCGCCAACGTTAATACCAGCACCAGCACAGGCACAGGCACAAGCACTGGCAACTCCAACGAAACAGCCGATGAAGGCTCCACGCTCGGTACATGCAGCGATCAGCAGCAGCATAATACTCGGGCCCCAGGCCTAGCAAAAGCTAATTCCCCGGCGGCTGCAACTGCGACTGCGACTGCATTAACATCTCCTGCAGTCAACAACACTTCTCTCCCCAGCATTACCGAGCAACCTGCGACTCCAGATAATGCAATTGAATCGCCCACAATAGACTCGGTCACGGACAAAGCCATCGCTGCTACACTACTAAAACCTCCACCCTCCCTCAAAACTAGCTCCGAACCTGCTTCCACGACAACACCTTCGGCTCATGCTCATCAAACCCCCGCGAATGCTGATACTCATGCCCGCCGGCCAGCTGCTCTGACTGATCCCGACCGAGCCGACGCTGTTGGCATCGACATTGTCACCCCCGTCTCACCCAGCCTACATTCCTCTCCCACCGCATCTCGTCCCGCCGTTCCAAGACGCCAGAGCCTCGTGCCCAGCCGACAGGAGGCCTTGATCAGGACCCTCCTGGACTCGGGACAGGTGCACGACCTGGATTCGGACCAACTACTGCCTATTAGCGGAAACATGGTGACCAGGAAGATCTGGGTCAAGCGACCAGGGGCTTCGGCCACCATGGTCACAATCAACGAAGAGGATTTGGTCGACGATGTGCGCGACATGATCCTACGCAAATACGCCAATTCCCTCGGCCGCCAGTTCGACTCTCCAGACCTCACAATCCGCATCGCTCCAAAGGAACAGAACCCTCGTCACCTCCAACCAGACGAACCGATGGGAAGGACGATCGATGCATATTTCCCAGGCGGACAAACCGTGGACGACGCCCTTCTGATCGACGTTCCAACACGCAGAACTCCGAAAGCGTCACCCAATATCAGATACTACAGCGACGATGTCAACAGGCCTCACGAATCAGGGACCGAGTACTTTCCACCATATCCCCCGGCAGCTCAATCACACGCAACACTAGCCACCAACGGAGGCGCAATGCACATGACTCCTTCCATGGCCATTCTCAACAACGGTCAATTGCCTCCATTACCCTCTCCTGGCGGTAGCGCTGCGAGACGTCTGGCTGCGAGGCCGAAGATACAGAGATTGCATACTGCTTCTCCGATATCGACTGCCACCAGTCATGTATCGCACACACAACACCCAGTACCGGTTCCGGCAAGCATTGGTACGCACACTTATACTACAAGACCTCAGCGATCAAGGACTCACTCAGGTGCCTCCACAGATCAGACAAACCATGCCGCTCATCCGCATGCTCACCCGCCTCCGAGCGCTCCTCCGATGCCCACACCTCCCGCACCGGAACGCATTGCCACTCCCCCACCTCCCAGGGTGGCATCGCCTCGGTCTTTTGCACGCCCCAAGAAGAAGAAGACCATGGAGGCCCCGTCACTTCCACCTGGCATGCTGAACGGCAGTGTTCCGCCCATCAATGTTCTGATCGTCGAAGACAACATCATCAACTTGAAACTACTCGAAGCTTTCGTCAAACGACTCAAGGTTAGATGGCAAACAGCAATGAATGGCCGAGACGCTGTTACCAAGTGGAGATCGGGTGGGTTTCATTTGGTCTTGATGGACATTCAGCTACCAATCATGAATGGTCTGGACGCTACTCGCGAAATCAGAAGAATCGAAAAAGTCAACTCGATAGGCGTCTTCTCCTCATCTGCCAGCCGAGCTCCAGATGAGGTTCAAGGCGAGCTGGACGAAAAGGATAAGCTTCCGAACACGGAGATGTTCAAGAGCCCTGTAATTATTGTAGCCTTGACAGCCAGTTCCCTTCAGAGCGACAGACACGAAGCCTTGGCTGCTGGCTGCAACGATTTCTTGACAAAGGTATGTCCTCATCGGTCCCGTTCAAAAGACACGCTAATCATATCTCGCTGTAGCCCGTAAACTTTGTCTGGTTAGAGAGAAAGGTTATGGAGTGGGGATGTATGCAAGCCTTGATCGATTTTGATGGTTGGAGAAAGTGGAAGGACTTCTCGCAAAAGGCACTGGAGGATGAGTCAGCTAAAAAGGCTGCCGCCGCAAAGGCCAAAGCGAAGAAGCGGCAATCAGTGTCTGGAGCAGCAACAGCTACGGCTGCTGCTTAATCTGCATAACAAGGATTCCGGCCATTCATGGATGCAGCCTTGCAACATATGCTCGGCTCAGCAGTCTTCTAAAGAGCTGGATTTATTGAGTTAGTTTACTTCGACTTCTGTCCAGCGGGCCCGGGTCTGCACATCCGAGAAAACATCACAGGAACCGACTGCGGTTTTGCTATGTCACGCGACTCGACGGGATTGCCGGTCTTCGAAAGAAAAATAAGAGTATAATCATATCCGGAAACATATCTCTGTTTCCCATAGGCCACTTGGGACAGGTTGATTGTATCATAGCAACAGGGTGGGCTGGATTGGCTTCGAAACAACGAGCTAGCAAACGAAAATGGAGGTTGGCTCAACATACTTAATGATACCACTTTTCACATGTTTCATCTTGAGTCCTTGAATCACCGTTGATATTTGTCTGTAATCGTCTGTACAACCACCAGCCCATCGGCGAATGAATTCAGGGTCGTAGGGGGCGGGCATTCTATTGCGGTAGAGGTAACGAGCATGTTCTCGTGGTGGAATAACATTTTCGGCAAAGACGATCAGGATAGCGATCGTGATGAATACCAACAAGAGTAGATGCCCCAAAGGCTCTGCCACTGGCCTGTTTCAGGCTCATAATTCACCTTCCACGTGTAATCATAGCCCACTGGCCACGGTTACTGATGGTTGGTATGTCTATAGGTTGCCCTCGAGACTTGGAAACATGCAGGAAGAAACGCCCAGGGCCACGCTCCATCCAACCTGCTGCCATACGGAACGCCTGCGATGTCACGTAAGATGATTGTCTTCTTCTGTGGGATATGAGATAGTATGAACCACCTGGATTATTATACTTGGACACTTGCTCCCGTCATACTTCCGATAAACGGTCTTTTGGAAGTGGAGTAGTGTCGTCGCACATATATACGGAGATCTCCCAGGCCCTCGCGTGTGTCCGGGGATACACAAAAACACAATTCGACCATCTGGCAACACCCACACTGTATATGTGCATGACACAAGATCCTCATACCATACTGAATTCGCGGTGTAGAACAGCATCATTGCAACAAAGCTGAAGCACTCCGGTTTGTTGCCAACATACGTACAGTTCGTGTTTCCCGTCTGATTCAGTAGAGGGTGCGCAAACGTAAGGGAACCAGTACGCGGAGAACGTCCTCAATATTAATCCGGTGCAGTACCGTTTTGACAAGACACGAGTAACCGCCAGCATAGGTTACTCCTAGGCTCAGGCATTACAAGAAAGTGAGAGGTTTTTCATCATGTGATTTCATCTAGGGCAAATTGCCGAGGGGATCAACACAGCCATTTGTAATGGATGCCGAAGCACAGAATGCATGGCTGTTGCCACCTGCAGAAAATCTTGCAAAATAAAATGTACGCCGAATTGCCATACAAATTCGTGTTCTCACGAGTAGCATCCGGTGATAAGCCAGGTTTGCTAACAAATATCACAAGTGTCGGGGGTTTATACTAGCAAGTATGGCAGCCACGCGGATGAGTTAGAAGACCTCGATGTTGCTTCATTCCGTTTAATATACTGCCAAGTGGTAGAGCCGAGATTCGGCGATCTCTCCAAGCACTTTTAGGGAAACCTTCAGGTTTCATGAGATGGAGTGAGCTGGAGCTGCCAGAATCGGTTAGGATGAGTTAGAATCATTTGTAGCGATGTCACTGGCAACAGATGGAACAAGATTAAATAAACTTGGGTTTCGGTTCGTTTTTACTGCTGGCGGTGTGGAGTCTACTCGTGCGTACCAACTTCTGTAACCCCCCTGCTTGACTATACCGAAGAGCGTTCTTTGAAGTTGTACTATGTATGTATCAGAGGACCCCAGTCTAGACTTCATACTCATTCCAGGAACCCAGATAATAAGCTCCGCGTTCGATTTAGATGGGAAATCGTCATCGTGATAGGATGGGAAAGTCGTGAAACCCCTGTTCAAGGAAAGTTCCTCTACCGTGGCGCGTCGCAATCTAGTCTAGCTTCTGCCAATTTTGGCGCGGCTGCTCTTTGACAGGGACCCATTACGTCATAAACAGAAACATTGAATCTTGGAAATGAAGCGCTAACCTTTGCGCACGGGAGTCTCAAATTTGGTGATTTCGCACCTTCATTCTTGGGTTGTGTCGCCTCAGCTCTTCACCGACATTCCAGACGTACTTCAGACGATCATACGCGTTGTTTCCGTGCAGCGTTGATCTACAATTCACGAAGACACACCACGGCACGATTCGCGAGTAAATACGACAAGTCAAGATGGGCCTCTTCGGCATGGCCCTGAGCTACTTGCTCTTCTCATTACTGCACTTTTGCCAGTTTGTAATGGCACTGGTTGTCATAGGTCTCTATGGCACCGATCTCGACCGGGCTCGCAAAGCTCATGTATATGCTGATGGAAAATGGGTAAGTTTTCCCCATCCAATCTCAAAGAGCTCAGCGTCTCTTGACTTGGAAGAATCGCAATGGCAGCTTGGCACGAATCAGTGGACTGATCTCATACATAGGTCTACGCGGTCGTCGTTGGATCACTGTCCGCCCTGACTTCGATCCTCTACTTCATCCCTTTCATCCTCCGCTTTGCTCTAGTGCCGGCCTGGAGCTTGGTTATCTTCATACTCTGGTGCGCAGTATTTGGCATCTTTGGCAAGATGTACATCCACGAGAACCCGGAAGGAAACGGGGATATCACCCGGATGAAGAACGCCGTGTGGATCGACCTGGTCAACTTGCTGTTATGGTTCGTGGGAACAGTCTTTGGTGCCGCCTACTGGTGGGCTCACAAGGAGCGACACAGCCGATTTACAGGACGCGCCACCCTCGGCCGTAATGCCTCGACACGAACCTCGTCTGCTTGGAGGGCGTAAAGGCGTTTCAGGTTCCATGGAATATTTTAGCGATACAGACCATGACCTAGGCGATAATGAGTATGTGTGAGATGAAAGGAAACTACGGGCATTAATGATGGGCGTCGGACCAAGGTTGCTTCTAAGCCATGTATATGATACCACTTTCTGGCGCGCGATTGCTGTCCATAGCGGATAGCTGTTTGGATTTTCAGTATACCCCTGCTCGCGCATTAGTATTACGGAGTCAGATGTTTAGCAACAATTAATAACGTACACAAATACTGCCATGTTGACCGCTTAATAGTCTGTGTTTTCCACGTTCGCGTGCGCAGCGTAAGGACCGACTGTTGAGGGGTATGGAATTTTGGAGATCGCGTACCGTGTAGGGAACTTGCTTGCATAAAAGGGAAGAAATTGGAGATAGGGGTGCGTGAGAAGACACTGGGTAGATGAGCGTTCTCCCTTGCGGAACTCTGACCTCGTAAATGGAACTATTGCAAAGTCGGCTCCATCGACGTTTGGAGCCAGCAGCCTACCGCTCGGAGTGTGTATATGTGACATAACCTATACTCTGAAGATAACTTTCCTCTTCAGAGCGTGGGTTAAGGGGACGGCCGCGCTTTCGGGATAGGCACTCTCGGGGTACGCAATATGGGGACATGAGAGTTTCTATTAGATTGAGGCGTCACCACCAGTTAGCAACTATGTTGACTTGGTGTGTGGTGGAGGCCTTGAGCTCTGTTCTGCCTCGAACTGCATTTTGCTACAAGTGAAAATGAAATAATACAAAACAAAAGCTACTGGCGCCAAACATGCGGCCGGACTAAACAAGATCGACAGGCTGACCCAATTTGAACATGTGAACATTTCACCATAGTCCAAGGTCAACTTACTCTTAGCTTAGAGGCCAATGCTCCCATTGACAAATTACACTAAGTTGGTCTCAAAGACATCGTGGAGCCATCTGCCATCAAGCCATACATGGCAGGTAATTCACAATATCTTCCGCAAGTTACCTCGATCCACAAGCTTGGACAGTGGCAGGCTAGCTTCCTCTAGTGTTGCGACCCTGCAAAGGTCATTGCAGGGTTCTTCGTAGTTCCACCGACGTCATGAAGCCGCTACGGGGATAGCCCCTATGCCTTTGAGTGGTCCTTGCTTTAACATTTATGGAACTGAACAGAGTATGCTGCGAGGGCGTGGGGAAGTATGGATTGTTTGTACGGAGCACTCTCAACACCATCCTTCGATGCAGCCATACATCTCCTGAGGACGCCTGCATTTGAGCGGAGTTGTAGAAATTGGATACCTTTACTGTAATGTGAGGCGAAATATTTCGCCACCGAGTCCCGAGATCCTCACGATCCCTCAACCTCTGCTGACACGTTGGAGGTTCGAAAAAGGGTTTTTGCAGAGTTGTCCTAAATATTTGTTGATGGATTGCATCGATCAGCATGCGCCAAAACAAGTTCTGTGGCTTTGTTTTCCCTCGATACCACGCCAGCCATAATCGTTTCGAGGATTGATCATCACAGATCGGCGTGCCGTGTCTGATGCCACCAAAAGACGTCGAATCGGCGGCTCACGAGCGGGAAGAGCCAAGGCAGATTCTCAAACAGACGCGCCCACAAGATTGCAATCACCACGGTAAACGTGAAGATCAAAGTCGTGGTGTGGTGTATTACAAACCGTGGTATAGACTGCAGCATGTTTTGAATTAATACCAACAGTAGAGGGGGTGCATTATCGACGTCCATGTTGACACAAATGATGTATGTCCGACTTCCGTTAGACATCAAGATCGGCCGCTCGCTCGATCGCAGAGGCTGGCTATGCGGCCTGCATGCATGATAACCGAAGAAAAGGCGTCGACACTGCAGAAACTTTTGTCGCCTTCTCAAAGTCCTTCAATCAGGAGACAGGAATAACATCTGAAACATTACAACTTTGTGGATCAAATGTTCAAGTCACAGCAGCCTACAGGAGCATCGCCCAATGCCAGGCAAGCCAGGCATGAGGCGCCAAAGAGCCAAGGGACGTACAAGTCCTAAAGGCGGTCGGGTTCTTGCAGATCGCTGCATGTTTGTCTCACGTCGCTCTATCGTCATCTGCATGAGTACTACAGGAATAAGGTCATAAACAACAGTGACATGCGACCACACTCAATACTGCAGGTGCGAGTGGTTACACCGGATAGTGTAAGCCCACTTTGGGCAGCGCAACGTTGACTAATACTCCATCTTGGAGCATTGCATGCGACGCGGACAGACATGGATTACCATCCTCGCGCTGCCTCGTATGAATCACAATTCCTACCCGACAGATACCACCTCAAGCCAAGTGACAGAATATGCGCAACTTTGAAGCAAGTAATGCAAGCTTTCGGGTGGTGTTGTTCCCATACATAGGGTTGCACGCTGGTGTGGTCCGGGCCGGGTGATGAATCTGTGCACGGGAAGTGCAATCCATTCAGATAAGGCAGATCATTTATCTGCATGGATCCAACCAGTGTTTAACTTTTATAAGGGTCCAACGTCGATGCTTTTCAGGGTCCTCCAGCCTCTAACCTTCGAGTCTCCTTGTGTTCATTGGAAGAGCTCCTGGCACCTGATAAGGCTAATGATTGTGTTTGTACCTTGTCAACCGGCTCCGAGCTCTTGATCTAAACCTGATACGAGCTGTCAAGTAGATCTGCTATCCTTTTTTGCACATTTCTGGCAGCACCTTCTAAGCTCCATCCATCACTTCACTTTTTGAACCAGTTTTGTCTCGATTATCAAGTCATCAGACAGCCAAGCAGTCACCTGTGATTCTCAACATTCTGACATTTCAGCACCTTTCCTACACTGACCTGCGCCGTCGTCGAACCAACGTCTGAGAGTCTATGGTTTCTCGGACGGTAACTTCTCACTTCAAGACATCGACACCCTCATTCACATGCCACTCATTTTTGATCATCCCGGTTAAAGGAGACTCAAAATCTAAGAGGTCAACGAAGTGGAAACAGGGCAACAAAGGTGGCCTTCGTAGTATATGCGGGTCCTCTCCATCACACCTCACCTGTGCCGTTGGACAAATTGTCAGTGGAGACATCACACCAGAAAGACGACGATCTAAACTCAGCTATTTCAGCTGGAGAAAGCATCTCTCGTTGCGGTGTGCCTTGTTCAATTAGTTTATTAGCTTCCGAAGACCCTTTTTCCAAGTTCAAAACATTCCCTGCATTGCAAGGTAAGCCGCCCTTTTCTCAACAAGCATTGCCATTGTGCATATCCCCAGACCTACCTACCGCTTTATACTCTGCCACGGCAACGGCGGGGTTGCATCAACTCCCTGCCTCAGACGCGCGTACCGAAAAACACAAGCACTCAAGCAATCGCGACAGCTTGAGCTATATACAGCTGCTGTGAAGGTTCCCCGGGTTTGCGGACAAAGCCATCACACCAGAGCTTGCAAGCAACCACACAAGTGACACTCTGATACTCGATACGACCCCCAATTGCGAAGAGAGCGGCGCGATTTCTTTACGAGGTCATAATCGCAACATCTCTACAGACTAATGCTAATTTTCTGTCCTCCGCCCTAGGACGCCCAGAAGTTCGGAAGCCCTGGTTCACGGTAGTCTCATTTGATGCTTAAGAAATGGCCAGCATTGGCCGTTCATTCAAGCCACCGTCGTTGTTGACTACGATGGCTGCTTCACGCCGTCCAGGTATGCAGGGCAGGTCCGTGTCCAACTTATCAAACACTTCGGAAATGTCGTCAGCACCATCTTCACCTGGTGATTTCAATCACGATGAGATCCTCTTCTCAGCAAGACCATCTCCGACGCCTCAGGGCAGTCCCTGGCCTGACCTTGCTAAGAGACCAAGCGAGATGCATTTGAAGCTTCCTGGTACGTTAAATTCTTTTATACAATTATTATTATTATTATTATTATTATTGAAACCTTCTTCTCATGAGTTGTTTATGGTTCCTGAGTTTCTACTTCATATTTCCATTCCATATCCCCATTCCCCGCTCCATGACTTGGATCATATTTTATCCTCGGTCGCAGAGGCACACGTTCATGTAGAGTTTACATGCACCATGTTCTCCTCTATTCGGAGATATTCTCGTGGTGGCTTGTTGCCGTTCTTGCCGGAGTCGCATCGCGAGACGAAGGATAGTAGCCTCTATCCGATCCAATCCGGTCCGGCGCCCCATCTGCACGCATTGGTCATTGGATGGTTGAGCAGCCAAAGCAGCCGCTAATGCCCCCCGCCACACCCATTGTCGTACCATCAAGCAGGGTATTGGCGGGGTGCTTCAGCATTCGCTTGCTGGGGTTTTCAGGGTCTGGGGGTCCCTCGGATCCTGCTATGGGCGCCGTGGCTTGCCTTGCGGCTCCAAGCGGCTTTAGTGGCATTCTCTAGCGAGAATGGCGCACAACCAAGAGTTTGGGTCCGAACCCGAGCGCCATTTCCCCTGTAATTCTACCCTTGCGGGTTTCCCATTCCGAGCATGGGATTCCCAGTTTTCGCGCTCCATGACCCGGATTGCCCTTTCTACACAGTAACGCTGCCAGCGGTCAGCGACCAAGTGCGTCACATAGTCACATTGCGACTGGCTCCGGTCCCCCTACCTTACATTTTTCACCATACATTTCACCACACAACACAACACAACACTAACCTTGGTCCGATAACAATTGCTGACTCGTCCAAAATTATAGAGGCAGCGTCACCGCCCTCTTCGCCAACATCTGCTAGCCGGCCTATTGCCATTGAACTTCCTACCATTAAGAAGTCAACACCTAGCAGCTCATCAGTATACACTCCACCAGCACCACTATCAGCACGCGGAGATCTTCCTGGGTAGGTTGTTTTGCCCTGAGCCGTGACATTTGATTCTTCTTTTCTATTCGAGAACAAAGGAAAGGAAAAAGTCAACATGACCCGGTTGCTCGTTTTGCACAGCTAACACCTTTGTTGAATTTAGCGGATATTTCCCATTTCATGAGGATCAGGCCCGCGTCTACCGTAGCCATCCATTTCACCTAGACGCATCGAAAGCACGGCAAAAGTCTATTCAGGACGCACAGGCTTGCTCGCCGGACTGTCTTCCGCTTCCATCTGCTCCTCCAGTCACTGGCCTGGCCCCATCAGCAAGAGTCCCATTACCTGTCAAAATGCCTTCTCAGACCACGGCGCCTCCCCCAAAGGCAATGGCTGGCCGCAATACCCCCGTTGCATCCTACATGCCCAGCGGGGCTCATGCAAACCCTCTTCCCATGGGGAAATACTACCCTTCGAACTATGAGAACAGACAACCGGAGCAACACTTATCACCAAATCGTCCACCTGTATCGGTGTCACCATCCACGGGAATCAAGTCTGAGTCTCATGTGCCCACACTTCGAGCAGATGGTCCAGCACATTCGCGACAGGAATCCGAGGCTAAGCGTCGACTGCAACAGTACCAGAGAGACATGATTGCACAGGCGACTTTGGCGCTCAGCGGCGGAAATGTCAATGCGGCGGCACGCAATGCGATATCCTTGAGAAACATGGGCTTCACCGGCATTCCCACAAAGCCCAGCAAGCCGAATCTTATGCCGCTTGGGAGCCCTGGTCCCGTGACACCACTGGATCTCGAAACAAACGACGACGATTACCTCGGTGTTCGATCAGGCCGTTCAGAGGACCAACCACACATGGAGGAAGTTGCACGGGCAATACGGGCTGAGGAAGAGCGACGCCGCCGGGAAGGCGCGCGTTCACCGGCTCTTAGCCCTGTATTCTGAGTACCCCGTCTCGGAACACCTGCGAAAATATCTCAACAAGTTATCGGTAGAGCTTCCCATTTGGAGATAAGGCGTCTCACACAACGTTGGATGACGTCGAAACCCAATGGTCCGATGGCGTCCACAGGCCAGTCATCATCAAGTTTCATACACGTCTTGGTTCCGGTCAAACTCGCCACTTTGGACTTGAGCGAATAAAGCAAAGCTCACGCTACCCCCGCAAGATCATTCAGTTTGAAGCAGCAAATAAACGGCTGTTAAACACGACTCCTCCATGATACCCATTATACCTTCTGCGTCCGGCAAGATGATCTGGGAGGAAGATCTGAGCCGGACATCACCATAGAATTACAGATCCATTTTTCTTTATCGCCATAGAGTTAGGCAACGGAGTTTCACGAGCACCCAGCCGGTTGATGCATGGGTTTCGATTCAACATGCTTTGAGATCGTTTTCATTTGTTTGGTTTTGTTTCGCATGAACGAGGCGTGTGTGTGTGTGTGTGTGGTCCCCGAAAAGGAAAAAGGAGAAACAGCTATGAAACTGCAAAGGAGCAGTTTGAAATGACGTCGGGGATAGCAGTGTGAGGAAGCAGGCTCGAAGGTTACGCTGGTCTCAAAAGACTAGATAGATCAAATCAAAATGAGCACAGTTGAACGCACAAATCCTTTTCACATTTTTCCTTCTCTCTCTTTTTCTTTTCTTTTCTTTCTTTGTTATCATTTCTCATATTGCGCCGTGGTTAGTTGTTCCGTCAAGGCATCAACCAATCGCTGAACTTTTGTATTGCTTGGTGCTTGGCGCTTGGGTGCCGACCAATGGCTTCGCGGCGATGGTTCAATATACTTCCTGTCGCTGGAATTCATCATAGCCTATAATCAGTATCCTTTGCGAACGGAGCCAGCTGTTCACTTGCAAGCAAAAGCATCAGCAACGCCTGAAGTGTGATAATGGCCGAGACAAAACAATGATAATTATTTAAGTCATAATTCGTGATGTCGACATACAAAAAGCCATAAACTACCCCCCTCCACCCAAAAAAAAAAAAAAAAAAAGGAAAACCAGCAGTAAACTGATCAACGGGTTAGCCTAACCTCCTTTTTTGAATTTACCATTCAACGCCGTAACTGACATGCTCGACGTCGGTCACGTCACGTGGGGCGGTTCCTTTTCGAGAACGACGTCCTTTCATGCCTCCTTGCAATAATTGGCGGGAAAATTGCCCTTGGTGCCTCTCAACTCGCCAACCCACCAATCCTGATCCGTGCCCGTCTTCTTGACCACTCGAATCCGGTCGCCCTCTTGAAACGACAAGTCCCCGGCGCCCTGGCCTGCGAACGCGTATTGTGCCACCATGAATTCCTCTGGCAGTTTGTTGGAGGCAATACGTTTGGGCGGCGGCGGCGGCGGCTTCTTCTTGCCTAATGCAGGGTTGACGCTGGCGGAGGAGATGGTAGACGGAGCTGTCGATGCTGCGCTCGGAGGCCTGGTTGAGAAGTAGTCGGTCCGCGGCTTCTGCGAGTTAGGCGAAAGTCTGCCCGGCGAGATCCTCCCAGGCGAGATCCTACCAGGCGAAAGACCCCGAGGCGAAACAGTGCCCGGTGGTGAACGTCCGAAGCCGGATGCGGTGGTAAACTCGGTCGGGACACCCAAATTCGAGTTGGAGGCGAAATTTGCATTACTGAAACTAGGCCGTGGCCCAGGGGTCGCGATGGGTGTTGAAATACTTGGTGTCGATGGGATTCGGTTTGGTCTGGGAGGCATAGGGCCGGGCCCTTCGTCCCTTGGAGGGACAGGATTGGTCGAGGCACGTCGGAAGCCAACGGTGCCAGTAGAGGGTTTCCGGCCTTCTTCAGGCTGTGGTTCTATGGTGACATGCATAGGTTGTCTTGCGGCTCGGCCGTGAGCGATGCAACTAACAGACTCTACCTCTTTTCTTGCCGGACCGAAGGCAGCTTGCCATGTTGCGATGACGTCCTCCATGGGTGGCGGTGGCGATGGGAAGTTGTGCGTTTCGCAGTAGTTGTGTAGGACTGTGTAGTACAGGCCGAGCAGGCGGTTCTGTATCATAACGATTGAGCTCACCAAGGGAGGTACTATGCTGAATGCAGCGTTGACGATAGGCGGCAAAGTCTCCCGGACATGATTATCAATTGTCTGGAACTCCTTGACTGATTGTTAGCACCGAGCTGCGGTTCGTGTTGTGCTGCAACCTCGGCGTAGGCCACGCGGAAGGACAAGAACGTACATCGGTAACTTTAGCGACTTCCTCCTGAGCCTTGACCAGAGCCATTTCGTCCTTGGGAGACTTTCCAGGCTTTCTCTGCAACTTCAGGGCTTTGTCCTGCGCCTTTTCGTAGTCCAGCCTCCTGTTCTCTCGTTTCTTGATGGTCTTTCGAAGGGGGGCAAGGCAGTCTCGTGCAGTGGTTGCCGGCACAATGATGCTAGACTCTATGACGGCAAGCTCCTCTATGAGATCGGTCTTGAGTTGGCCGTATTCACCCTTCAGTTCAAAGGTCCGGTTTAGCTGCAGTTCGGGGGTACCAGTTGCCGGTCGGACAGTGGCTCTACCAGTGCCTTCGATCGGGTCGTATAGTCCTTCATACTCGGTGACTATGCCTAGCTGCGTGGACGTCAGGGCGACCCATGAATCGCGCCATGATTTGGTGTTTTCGATGATCTGTCATGGTGAATAGTGGGTTAGATATATGCATAGGATTTTTGCGTTGAAACCTTGGAATGAATTGTACCTTGGCAAGAACATTGTCTGCATCCTCGTAATCATTTAATACGGCACTGACTTTGGCATTGTCGCCGGGAGCCTTGTGGGTGAGCTTCCCAAACTGTCTCTGCACTGCCTGCATTGTCGGTAGCTGCTCTGCCTGGGCTCTGTGCCTAGCTGTAGGTGGTTTGGTGTAGTTCTGCGGGGTACTCTAACAAATGCGATTCCGGTTGTTGAAGCTGCTGGTTTGGGGCTGCTGAACGAGCGGACATGTGCTGATGATCAGCAGTTCAAATGAATGGAGGCTCTACTCTAACAGAACACATTTGACCGCCCCCCCAAAAAAAATATACAAGCGCAACTCGTTAAGATTGCGGAGGTTAGAGGAATAAGTTTGTGGCAGCGAAGGAGTGTTGCTTGCGCCGCTACTTTGCGTCAGAGTCAGTGTAGGTAGCTTCCTCGCTTCCCAGGACTACCAGTATGGATCCCCGGCACATCTAGGATGTACATGCGCACATAGGATGTGCAGTAGGATGGAGGATGTAGGCACTCCGTAGTAGGCAGTAGTGCGTGGTGGAACGCCCGAAAGGCACATGGATCAACGGCGCCGTAAGGCTGTGCCTCTTGACTGGGGGTCTAATTCATCGTGATACATGGCAAGGAAAATTGAAAGGACCCGATTAAATGGTGTGCAGGCGCAAAGCAAGTAGTTGTAGGTTTACTCCTTCGACTCGAGTTACGTACAAGAAGCCCTAGGATAAGGACAGGCGTAGCCGTGTAGCCGGTTAGCAAAATACCATGCAGCAGCAGGAGAGGTGCGCGACATGAATTTCTTCATGCAAAACACATCCAACAACCTAACCGTAGATATTTGTTCTCGCCATGCAGTATCCCATTCGTCAATTGATGGATGATGATATTTGATTATTTAAACATGGACGGGCCTGAGTAGTATAATTTGGGTAGCAGTCGCACTTTTGTACGACCAAGTTTCTGTCAGAAGGTTAGTTCGTTGCTTCAGCGAGCCATTGTTTCAACGGCCGGGTGTAGATTAAATCAGACCAGATCAAACCAGACATCGACATGCATAGTAAAACCTTCTAAGGTTAGTACACAGCCATCCTGACGTACAACGCCGCTACAAGCGCTAAACCATGTCGCTCAGAACAATGAATTTGAATTGCCTGTAGGAAAATTGTGCATACTGGCAAGGTTCTTCAACTCAACCCAAGCCAAACGCTGAGAGCCGCCTAACACATGTTAGAGAACGACATGAAGCTACCCGGCCGTACGTCAGCAAACTTTCTGATAAGATTGCCGACTCCATTTGATTGATGCGAGCGTGGAGTTGAAATGGCAGGTTCAGAAGAGTCTTGGAGAACGGAAATATATAAACATTGGTTGCGCATTGCATATATTTCACCTTTAATTAATTTTTCGCTGCCCCCTCACACACCTACATAATAAAAACCCCAAAATAAACGCCCCCCCCCCCCCCCCCCCCCTAGCTGTAGAATTCCATCTGAATGTTCATACATGGAGGAAAGTTGAATCTGCCAAGAGCCCCTCAATGGCCGTGCGATGCGCTATCACTTTATCGGTGACTTAATTGAGGACCGCCGGTGTGTTGCCACTAAGACACGTGCAACCGCGCTACAGTCGCGCCTGCCTGTATGGATGACAACTTTGGAGAGTCGAAACGCGTCTGTCGTTGCCATCATGAGCAAATCTTGAGCAACATCTTTCACGAGAACCACAAGACTAGCCCATATGCTACAACATGGGGTCTTGACAGCATTTTTTATATGAATATTCACGAATGAGTGACTGCTCCAAAGTCGCAATGCCGACAACCTCTCAGGGCATGCAGAGCTTGGCACTGTCCACTTCGGGTCAGGGTCAAGCAAGTAGTGCTCAAGTGCTCGAATTCGTATGCCTCTTTACCCATGATCTGAAGAGGAAACAAAAACGCTGGCAAGATGGGCGTCTCAAGTTCCATTCTTTTAACCAGCGGATCATGGTCTACGATGAGCGGGGAAACTTCATTGGTGACACTCATTGGCGTGAGGACTATGAGTTCGGGGATGGTGAGGAAGTCCAACTGGAGCGCGGCGGCATTCTCGTGCAGACATCGGAATGTGTTGGAAGCCGCAACCAGGACTTGTCTGAGTTGATTGACAAGCGGGTCCAGGAGAAGGTCCAACGACAATCCACTGCCGCTGCTCGCACGTCAAGACCAAGACCAGCTCCAAGCGGAGGAATGCCCGTTGTTCCTCCAGCAGGGACACCTCATTTTCAGCTACGACATACTCCATTGCATGGCCTCGTATCGCCTACGGGGCACCATGGTCGCGCATTGGTCCCAAGCGAATCGCCGTTTGAGCAACGTCAAAGAATGAATGTTCAAGAATCGCCGGGTCTGCAAGAAGAGAGCCCACATCCAGCCAAGCGACGCAGAAGAGAAGCTTCGCCACCAAGCAAGAGCGGATATGCACAAAGCCTCTTCGGTGCGATACTCACGCTGTCTGGGCGCCCTATGAGCAGCGCACCAATTCGCCATAAAGCCATGTCTTCCCAAACGCATCGTCAAGAACATGATACTCCAGTTTCATCTGCTTTGAGCATGCAGGATATCGATGGTGATGAGGTACACGAAGTATCTCTACAAGCGAAAAGTAAGCCTCACCAAGGCGTTCCACTTTCCGAGAGAGAACCTGCAGCCATCAATACTTCAAGACCTCACTCCGAAGCTCTCGTAGGGAAGGATGCAAGGTCTAAAGCAAACATAACGTCTTTGCTACACCAAAGCCGGCCTCAAGTGCCAAGAATTGTCGATAAACCTCGAAAAGCTCCTCTTGCGAAGTCCAGGAGTGCAAACCACTTTATTGAGTCTGATAATGAGGTTGATACAGTGCCTATGGAAGAAAACACCGCCAAGTTGGGTCGGCAAAAGAGGTCCACCACGCATTACAATGTACAGGACCAGCCGCGCCCGAAAGTTAAAGCGCCCACGGATGAGTCTGCTGCTCCATTGGATGCCTCAACAGAACCAAGATACCCGAACAATTCCCAACGATATAAGGCTATAGTCGACGAACTTGATCCTCTTTTGCGACCCTCGCCCGTTGGGCGCAAGCTCTCGATACCCGGAGAGACCACCAAATCACGAGGCAAGCAGCTCAGAAGCACAGAAAATTCGGATTCTGTAATTGAGAAGCCAGTGGTACGTGAGCCTCGAATAGAATTACGAATAGGACCAAGTAAGAGAAGGGGGCTTCTGATGATCTCTGAAAAAGGCAGCAAGAAGGCTCGCAAGCCCAACAAATCTGAATCACAAGCCAACTCTAGCCACTTTGGTTCTCCCCAAACGGTATCGAGTGAGCAGAATGGAAAATCTCTTGTTTTAACTGATGACCATCCTTCAAAGCGTGGCGTGGCTGGTTCAGTACAACGCGATGAGCGTGTTGGTCGGCAGCCATTTAACGACAACCCAATTCTTATAGATGACGATGTGCCTAAAGAAGGCGCCACGATTTCCGATATAAAGAAGACAAAGAGCTCTCACAGGAATGCCGACGGCTCAAGTCATGGATTCACAAACTCCAGCACAGAGGAAGAATTAGCACGCGTTGACACGCTGAATTTTGCTCCAGAAAGGAAAACTGTTACTCGACATTCTGTCATGTCAGCGAATGGGGAGAGCTGTAGCAAATATGGTTCCAGCAATGCTGAAGTGCTTGTAAAGAAGCGACCAAACAAAGATTCGGGATGCAAAGAAAGCCCTGAAAGGCGTAGTAAATGTACACGCCTGGCGGCAAAGGTCGTGGAAGACAGTCATGAAGTTCCAGCAAGAAAGAAGGGAGAAGAGAAGGACCTTGAAGACATATTCAGTCGGCAACCTGGAAATGCACCCCCACCACGACTCGCACAACTTTCCAGGAAAAGTGTACGCAGTAAAGAAGTTATCGGGTTGTTCTTCGAGGATGATGATAATGATGGCCCATTGTTCCAACCGAAGCGCGATGTGCCTAATATCCAACAAGTGAGTGTGGAAGCGCGGATGAGATCTCCAGCAGCCACGAGACCCTCCACGTTGTATGAAGAACGGGGAACAACCCCATTGATGAATGTTGCGGCTATGGTGGCAAGCTCATTGCCTCATAATCAACAACTCCAGAGCTACGCTGATACATACGAAATGGTGGCAACGAATCCCGTCAAGGATGCCAAAGGAAACATGGATTTAGAGGCAGCGCCTTCGAAGCCGGTAGAGATTCCTGCACAAGATCGACGTAACTCACCATTGCCCAGCGACTTGCCTGCTGCAAATTCGAAGCTCCTAACCAGAGCCAGCATGAACTTGGCATCTTCCAAACACGCGAAACTTGCACCATCAGAGGCAGTCATAGCAGAGGTCGAGAGCGTCGTTACCTCTGAAAATCGGCAGGGTCGTTCTGCTTTAGTCGCGGAAGCAGATTCAGAAACTCCTGAAATGGCTAAAAAGATTACGACCACTTTGGAGAATACCAAGCACCCGTCACTTGAGGGGGTCTTGACACAGATTCCGCCTGCTATTAATCGTACAGACCAACCAAGCGATTCAGTCACGAATGCAAACCCGAAAAGCCAAAGTTTTCATGGCCCTGATACCTTGGCAAAACGTAACAACGATCTACAAGCGTCTCGCAGTACTGAGGTTGTGGAAACGACTCGTCCGATACCAAGAAAGCAACCTGAAACTCTTTATAATGTGTCGCTTAAAACCGAGGTGCTGGAAGGTGACAAGCACAGAGAGACAACGAATTCGCTGGTGCACATTGCGAAACCGGTACCGAGGATAGTAAACCCTGCTACACGTGGAAAGAAGGCTGCGAAGCGGACTGATGCAGCGGGACAAATCCCCGAGCGTGTTATTCCCACAGATGACCGAGTCCTTGTGCGTGTTGCAAACAACCCAGCGAAAGAACAATCGAATGCGCTACCAGGATTTTCAAAAGCAAATGGTGGCCCTTGGAGCAGGGAGGCACACGACTTATTCGAGTATAAACGCCCTAGTTGAGCTGTCACTTGCAGTTATGGCTCCTTAAACACACCCTTTCCAAGCGGCGCAAACGGAGATGGAAGGTGACAACGGAAGGCCATTAATAGTGGACTTTGGTGTCGCAAGACTAAAGTGGCTGCATTAGTTTGAGCAGCCCATGAACAGGGTCTTGTCTCTGCAATGGTTTTTAATTGATCAATATGATGTTAGCACACAATCTTGTTGCGGCTGCGGTAAATGCCAATCAAAGATTCGTCCAATGAGGCTCAACGACACGATTAGATTGCCCGCCAAAATTTGAGGCGGCTTTGACAAGTTCTTGTGTTCAAAACTGGGAGTGAACGCCCCTGCTAGAAGCCGGGGGGGTTGAGTGCATTTTGGCCTCAGCTTAAGAATTGCGGTCAGTAGTAAACCGCCAGCTAGTACCCCTCACTTTTCGCATACTCCTCGCCCGTCATATTCGTCGAATTCCACACCGAAAGCCCGCAGATTAACCTGACAAGTCACTGATTAATCAATGTCGTTCTGCGCAAGTTGTAGCGTCACAACGTTATTTTATTGCCAAAATCCGCAGAGCCCCCCCCCTTGTGAACAGACTTGATAGGACTTGCACGTCGCCGGTCACAGGCGCAATTCCTTCCAAGGAAAATGGCCTCTTGGAGTGGGGGCCAGATACCGAGTAGGCGACCCACGTCCTAAGAAAGAAGGCAATCGTGAACGTAGGTATTCTGCCTTATTGTCAGCCTTGAGCCTCGTACATTGGTTTCATATTAGTCCTTCAAGTCCTACACACAATTTTCTTGTGTTTTATCACATCCTTAATCACACCACTGTAGCCTGATTTGTTCTTTCTTATTGCGATCGAAGTCTCATATTGCACGGGTTCCCCTGGCTGCGGCCTGATTCAGTCAGTTTGCGATATACTCGAGTTGCTTTGTTTCACATAAGGCTGTGGGAGCCTTCTAACCCATCTGGACGCCTCGGCAGCCCATCACCATGTCTTTGAAAGTACCAACGACAAGACAACGCAAGTCGAGGAGCAGCGGCCAAGAGGTCCATAAAATCCTAGTAGAACCCACACCTGAAAAACAAGTCATATATGATCAAGTCCGGGATGAAGAAGCACGGTACGAGAAGCAGCGTGATTTAGAGCAACATGTCACATCACAAAGCTATCCCTGCCCTGCTAACCTCAGGGCGCCTCCAATGGTACGCAGCGTGACGAACGAAAGCCATATAAGTGACAGCATGTCACCAGTCTCGACTACAGACATTGCGGATCAAGCAATACCGACGATCGAGGTCTCACACACGGCTGGGAAGCGCCTACGAGGGCGGAGACATGGCCCTTTGCCTGTAGGGAAGAGATTCAAGACCGCAATCAAGAGGAAATTAAACCTTGTTTGTAAACACTGCAAGGAAAAGAAAGTAGTCGTAGGTGCCTTGTATCTTAATGCTCCAGCACTTATCTAATCCGTCTGGATACCAGTGCGACCACTACGACCTGTCAAAGTTTGAAGAAGCTTATCAATTTCGCAAAAGACCCACGCAAACAGAGTCCGCTCGTTTGAGTCCTATACCAACGGACTTGCTGGGCTTTGGGGACGATGACCCGCTAGCACCCGATTTGCCACCCGACGAGGACCTGGGGAGCGACTTAAGTTCGGTTGCTTCGCGGCCAAATTCAAGACAACAAGATCTCCATAACTTCATAAACAATTTTGACAGCCGCAGCGTAAGCCTCGGCACCGGGACTCTCCAAACCTCATTCGGGCGATCATATAACCCAGGCCTTCCAAGTCCTGCTCCACCATTTCAGAACCTATCGCCACCATTTCCCATTGGCAGCGAGATGCCTGCATATCCGGGTCGTTGGAGGTGCGAGTATCGCCGACTGAGCTCGAACTCACTATTGGAGGAAGACTGTTCTTGGTCAGGGCCGGTAGGAGCCTTGAAACAACACTTTGCACTAGAACACTATTCCTTCGAGGAGGAAGAGTGGTGGTTGTGCTGTTTGTCATGCGAATCACTCTCTCTGGGATCCAACCATCCGGTGCAATGTTTGATGCAGAACTGTTACGGGACATCGTGGAAGAGGTGGCTTTATGGCCACACGCTTATCGAAACGCCGGCACTGACACAGTCTGGGGAGTCGGAAAGCGGGTTTTCGTTTGACGCGTCGGGATATGATGACCGTATAAACATTCAGTATGGCGCCCTGTAAGACGGCACATCTGGTACTTGTCCATCGACTTTTGAGATAAATTTTGATATTGGCATTGCTAGTTTTGCCGGCGCTTAGGTTACTGGTTTGCTTTGTCGGCGCAAACTGCATAATCTCGCCCGTTGTGCTTCATATCATTGTGGGATTAGTTTTGACATGATACCCTTTATTATTATTGTTATTGTTGTTGTTCAATATTATTTACCAATTTCTCAATCTCTTGCAGTCGTCGTGGGTATGTCGATCATGAAATAGAGCTCTCTGATGTTGTTAGCCCGGACTATCGTCGAAGCTGATACACCCCCTAGGTAACTCGTCGATGTGACTAATACCACGCAGCGCAACTCTCATCCAGTTGCATGTACTTTATGATGGGACTGAAGTGCTATTTTAAGCTATTACCTCGAATACAATGAGATGGGCCATTGTAGGGCAAGAATGAGAACGATGAATGAACATAATGCTTTGTTTACCAAGACGACATATATATGCTAGGGTAGTGTTGCGTTACTTATAGGGAGGTGTCTGGAATTGCCGACCAGAAGTACTGCCGCGACTATCTGAAGGACAAGACAATGATATAGGGACCGTCTTGATGTTGAACTATTGTCGCTAGCATCCTTCATACTCCACTTACCCCGGCAATCCATTCGCGTACCTACATAGAGGCTCAAGGTCTTGTGGGGTTGGGGAATGTCTTGGGTGCCATATAGTTGAAGATGGTGATTGTAGGGGTATAGGATAGGGATGAGCCTCGCGAAGCCCAGTTCACCTGTTAGATTTTTTCTTGTCCACCTTCCAATATTAACAGTCAAGAGAACCTCGGGAGTGGTCGCGTGCGTCAGTATTTGATGCCAAATATCTATGCATAGAGGCACAAATGAAGCGAGATCTTCTGCCGTAATGCGACAAGATGAATGACTCCTCCACGCAAATGGCCCATTGATGCTCACAGCACATCATGCCAAGAAGGCGGAGGAATAATCCAATTGATGACATGTGGGTCTTGAATTTGACTCATCGACGGAAGATGAGCACCATTGACCAATTATAGTCTCGCCGGTTGAAAGCCTGAGGCATCAGTGCATCCTGCATGTCGATGGTGCCGGCCGAAATGACAAAAGTCTCTTGAGCCGAGCCATGTTAGTGCCTCCGCTATCTTCAAATGTCTCCGCTAACAGCGTTTCGTTAGCGAAACGAGTTCCATCTGTGGATGTGACCATTCTTGGAAGGCTTGTCGGCTATTGGCTGGGGACTCAGCCCAAACTATACCCTTTTCGCTTCGCCGAATGTCTCATTGCTCGTCCCCCATGCTCCGGCCAGTTGAATCTCGAGGCATTGCAGCAAACCAGGCCTCCATCAGAGAGTGAAAAACTCCAGTGACTCCCCCGGACAGTGAGATTGGTTTGTTTCCTCTTCTCTTCACTTGCTCATCCACCATACACTCTAGAGATCCGGAAGGTATTCCCATCTCGAGCCAGGCATCGTTCATCAATTGTTACGGCTTGTGCTCCCGACAAGTAGTCCTTGGCATTGTCAGCATCCGCTACAATCAACTGTCATTGCCCTTACCACTCACTACTCGACGATTCGGCAAAAGTCCGAATATCCTGATAGATAGGCAATCAATCCGTCTATACTACTAGTAGTATCGCTTATCAAGTTGGCGCAACCGGCATTTGCTTGTCGTATCTCCTACGCCGGTGAATCCGTGCAACAAACTTGTCCCGACTTAACACGCGATATTCAAGGTGTATTCTTTCCATACCGAGACCACCAAAATCTACGCTCCAATGTCTTCCATGTCCCGAAACAGCTCCTCATCCAACTCCTCTTCCAGCTCCCTAATGAGTTTCTCCGTCTCTCAGCCTGCTCTGGGAGCCCCTTTGCAGTTCTTCCCCGAGATGGGATCTGCGCAATTGGATGAGCTGATCGATGCCTACATCCCTGGGCCAGCTTTGATACTGGACAAGCGCAGAGACGTAACCGTGGAGTTCTTCAACCATGCCATGGCAACTGGTGAAAACTTCAAGTTCTTCCTCGTCTGCCCTGCTGTAACCTCGAGCACTGCATCTCCAGCTTCCACCATTCAGGATTCTGGATATGGTTCCACCTCCAATACGTCTCCCAACATGACCAATGATAACGTATGGAGACAGTCCTTCGACGGTGATAGCTGGCCTTTGGCTGCTCCCAAGAAGGCACGGAAATCCGGGAAGAAGGCAGGCTCTTCATCTTCTCGGTCACATGCCAGCGACTTCTCTCACATTCCTGGCATGAAGATCATGACAAAGGAGGGCCTTGATGTCACAAACTCAGCATCTCGGGGTTGCAAAACCAAGGAGCAACGTGATCATGCTCATCTGATGAGAGTCCTCAAGGCCTGCGACTCTTGCAAGAGAAAGAAGACCCGCTGCGATCCTAGCCACAAACGAGGTTCCTCCACGGATATCTCTTCGGATTCCAAGGTGTCCAAGAAGGCCAGGAAGTCTAGAGCACCACCTTCCCAAAAGCCACCTAGTAGCAGTGCGGCTATGAAATCAGACGCCCTCACATTCGACTCTTTAACACGTGAATCGCTATCTTTTGATGCTAGCTTCATGATCACCTCTGAACTCTCCATGGACGACTGGGATCAGTACATCAAGTACGATGAGGAGGTCAACGACGCAATTCCCCAAGATTACGACTTTTTCTTTGATCCTGCGACATACTACTCGCCAATTACTGAGAACTCCGCATCGGCATCATCAAGCCAAGTTCTCACACCTGCAAGCGGCCTAGAAGTTGGCAGCGGCGTTCAGTTTGTTGGCGCTGACCTACTGGGTGTAGGCGACAGCCAGCAGCCAATGCTACCATACCTCGACGGTGGCGTCGATGTCGGCAACAATTACGTCGATTTCGCTCTATACTCGCCAGGCTCTACATACCTAGATGACGAACTTGAGCCATCCAAGGATGTTGCCGGTCCACGGGGCCCCGACATCTACCATCGCCAGGCCTCATCTAGTAGTCACAAGCCGGATGTACGCTCTACACTACTTGGCGGAGTAGCTGCATCACCTCATGGCGAAGCGCGCCTTCAATCTCAAGATGGCCTACTCCATGACCAGGCTGACCACAATGCATATGCACTCGGAAACACGGGCAACGCCTTTGTAAAGGAGGGAGTTGTGCAGTCTGATCAGAACTACAGAGATCCTGGCCACGATCGAAATCAACTCTCGGAGCACTCGAGCAGTGCTGGCTCGACTGCAAGGTCACGTACCAGCTCCCCGGCAGGTACGCCTGAGTCACGAGTTCCTTGTGAGACAATTTCATCCAGTGGGTTATCGCTAGGAGGGCTTCCACCGCGACTCCAGACGGTACCGGTTGCATCTGGCAACAGCGTCCGACAGACTGTATTTGTCGACGACATTGAACGAAGGCACTTGAGACAATCGTTACCCGCGATAAATGCTGGCGGCAACGGACTGGTAACTGTAGGTCGCCTCTGCGGGACTCTGGGTGACATGATGCTAAACTTTTCGCAGGCGCCAATTCTATCATCACCAGAAAGGACGCCAACTACAGGTCTTGTGACTACTGCGACTACTGCGTCTACTGCGACTACTGCGACTACTGCTACTGCCACAAGTGTCTATGCTGCCCACGTACCAAGTAACGACAAACAACAGCATGTCAGTAGCGTCACTCAACGACCACTGCCCGAGGTTCGTCATCAACGTCGTCCCGAGGACTCCGCCTTTGGTAGAGCATCAGAAGGCATTCTGTTTACTGGTGCACATGACGCAGCCCAGACAGTCATGGCCACTACAGACGTAGTTGCCAATGGTATTACTCGTGCCAGACTCACTGTTGGCCCGGATCGCGTTGTACAAAGTATTGCAGTATCGCCGGGCAGGACCTTGTCCAGTTCTGGCGACGCCTGTGTTCAGAATGGCGCCATGTCACAAGCAGCGACATTTTCTCAAGCTACGAGTTTGCCAGTTGTTGGAATCAACGACGGAACTCAGACTGGACTGTCCCTAGTCCAGGGACCACTTGCCGCAACTATCTTGTTCGGCCTCGAGGCTATATCTCTGGCCCGTAGTGGAAATGTTGGCATTGCTACATATCGTGCTCTATCTTCGCTGGCTATACTGTCAAGCTTGGCCGTCGTGGCTATGGCTATTGGTCAAGGCGTATCTTCACCATCATCGTTGGATCGTGGCCAACCCCTATCCCTTTCCAGCGCACTGTTTGTCGCGCTGTCATTTGTTGTGGCATCGGGAATGTCGCAACAATACTCCGTCCCTTGTACCAACAAACCGAAGTTCTTCACAAAAGCGCTTGACCTCGCCAGGCGACTGCCTAGCATGGCCCTTAGCAACGTCAAGCCGAAGACCCAAAGAATCCAGTGTGAACTTTTGGACTTCAAACACAGATCACTAGGGCCCGCGTCCAGCAATATCGCTCTCTCGCATTTGGGAATGGTGTTTTAAGTGAAAGGTGTCTCGGATACCGAAGCTTGGATTTGTTTTACCTTTTTGAGGACTAAAGAGGCCTCTTGTTTAAGTATCATCCTGCATAGCGTTGCGTTTTGGAGCAGATAGCATATGGCTGCTTGAGGAAGAGAAGCATTTGACGGAGGAATGCAGAGTGGTTGGAAGTCGATCCAATTGATGTAAAATATTAGCCTTATAGAATTGAAACGACTTTCAGCCGTTCACAGATCATCTGTTTGTTCACTGTGACCAAGTGATATTATGTACACGACATGTGGCGCCAATAATACTAAATTCGCATTGTTAATTCAATATTATTTTGCCCATGTTCGTAGCAGTGTCACGGCAGGGATGGTATGCATCTATCAAGGAACACTTCTTGCGATAAATGCATAGACAAGGGCGATCTATTGGCTGTGGAGACGGGGTGATTCGGGCGCAGAAAAACTCAGAGAGGCGCAATTGACTTACACTGATACTCTCTATACATTACAAATACGCTGCAATACCACATATCATACCGCTCTTTCCTAGCATCAGACGGCTACCACTGCTGCTAGAGGTCTTCAGCGAACCATACAGGCCGGCACTCACGCCTGGAGAGGGTGCAGCACATAGGTGGAGCTCGGCCAATGATTGCACCTGCTTGTGCCTCTGCAACCGTCGCCAGCTAGAACATTGTGTTTCGATTGGCTATTTGGGTCTTGAGTCTCTGGCTGCTGTATACACTGGCCCACCAAGCCACAGGTGTTGGTGATTGGGACGAATCGGGACAGTGCCATTTGAGGCAGACAATTGCTGCTGGAAACAAACTGTGTTGCGTTGCGTTTTCTGTAGTGGTGCACGGTGACTGGTTGCATCCGTTCATGTGCCAGTTGTATAATCGCAATCCATCCAACGTGCTCGCTCTTCTTGCATCGTTGAGGCAGGAACGAACGAACGGGGCAACATGGCGGGTCACAATGCCTCAGGTAACACCTCGAGCCTTTGGCAGGCGCTGTTTGCTGCTTTTATTCAATTCTTTACCCGCCTCTTTCACTTCAATTCAAGCAACAACACCCCATTGACACAGCAACAACATCCTTCGACAGAAGCACCTGGCGGGGGTCTACCGGATACACAGACTGCACCTACGCCTGCGATCGTTGCAGGCTCACAACCTCCCGCTGCATCACAACCAACTCAGCAACAGCCTGATCTAGAGAAAGGCCAGCCACAACAAGAAGACGACGCCATGGCTGCGGCTAAGAAACGCGGTGGTAACAAGCGACCCAGCGTCAAGCCCAATGGCGCTCAGTCTGCCAGTACCGGTGCCGGTGCCGGTGCCAATGCATCCACCGATCAACAGCGAGACAAGGAGAACATGGGCCCCAGCAAGCAAATAGACCATTCAAACGCATCCCCAGCATCTTCCGAAATCAAGAAGGCGCCTCTTGGCGCATCCAGCCAATTCGGTATTGTTGATACTGCAGGATATGCTCAGCAGGTCGACACGCAGAAGCCGAATGGTTCTAAGACACCTAACAAGAACCGTGGTGCCTCATCACCCACTGAGCCATCGGGCAATGTCACCACGAATGGGGGCCTCGCTTCAGGTTGGGAGACACCGGTGGCGGCCGGCAATCAGACGCCACTCATAACGGCTGTCGTACCAGCTGAGAATGAAATTGAGATTCAGAAAGCGGCTAGCCACAGCCAAACCGGCACACAAACTCCCAGTTTTGCGCCCGAGCTAGCCACAAATACCAAGGAAAATGCCAATCTACCCGTTATAGATGCCCAAGTCGACCAGACCACTGCCGCCGTTGATCGGCTCGCCCTCGACGACAATACACCTGGACCTGATAAGGCCCTTACCAAGGACACTGCTGCTGTGGAAGCAGCGGGCGTCCCGCTCATCGTGGTCAACCCGGTTCCAGGCCAGGCTCCGATTGCACTGAAGCCGCTTGCCCCCTTGGTGACGCCCCCTAGTCAGGTGCTTCCTGGCTTGATCGAGCCGGATACCGAGGAGGGTAAACGCGAGCGAGCAGTCCATCTTGACTTTATGAGGGAGGCTCTGAAGATGGTAAGCGAAATTTCAACACTCTCTCGACTCACTCGCTGTTGCCCCCTTCAAAGGCCCAAGCATATGAAATGTGTCGTTTCATATCAGAATTCTTTCCAAATATTGCATTGGATATGCGCTCGCGCTTGGGGACAACATTCCGTGTTCTCTTTCCATTGACTGATGATTCACCATGCTGTTGCATAAACGTCTGAGGAATGTTCGCTAATGATGGAGCAGGGTGATTCGGCATTGACGATAAACGAGACACCTGTAGGCTGCGTTCTCGTCTATAAGAATCGTATCATTGCAAAGGGCATGAACGCCACCAACGTCACACGCAATGGTACTCGCCATGCCGAATTCATGGCCCTCTCTGCTCTGTTGTCTCGCCAGTCAGAAGCCGACGTTAAGGACGCTGAATACCATGATGAGTCCTTGTGGGGTGATGTCGATCCAAGCGATGGTCACATCTTTCCCTACGGACAGAAGCTCCACCCATCGCCCAAGGTCGATGACTCGATCATTTCGGAGTGCATTCTCTATGTTACGGTCGAACCATGCGTTATGTGTGCCTCTCTTCTGCGGCAGCTCCGCATTAAGAAGGTCTACTTCGGCGCAGTGAACGACAAGTTTGGTGGTACAGGAGGAGTTTTCCGTGTCCATGTCAACTCGAAGCCGATCGCTAAACCCGACAGCGGCAGACCTTACCAGAACGGCTACGGTCCTCAAGACGCTAAGAACATTCTACGCGGTCGAGCGGCCCTCCTGCCCCGAACTGACGAAGATGGTGATGGAGGTAACGTTGAACCTGGCTACCCCGCCGAGGGTGGATATTTGCGTGATGAGGCTGTGTCTCTCCTCAGACGCTTCTACGTGCAGGAGAATGGCAGAGGTATGTTTCATCAATCTGGTCTCTAGGAGGAAATCATCACTGACCGTCTATATCCAGCCCCTCAGCCTCGCAAGAAGGAAGGGCGAGCTGCTCGGTTATTTGCGATGGAAAATGCGGCAGCAAATGGTGGTGTGCTGATGGACCCTGATGGCAACATTCTGGGAGAACTTCCTGCCGACGGTGACATGTCTCCCGTGAACGGCAGCTCGTCGCCCATTCTTGCCGCTTAAGTGCAGCTGTCATTGGCAACGTATTATGGTCTTGGCCGTATCTGACGGTAATAGTTCGCGACGCCT
This sequence comes from Truncatella angustata, assembly GCF_020726525.1. Taxonomy (NCBI): domain Eukaryota; kingdom Fungi; phylum Ascomycota; class Sordariomycetes; order Amphisphaeriales; family Sporocadaceae; genus Truncatella; species Truncatella angustata. The sequence continues at coordinate 923,923 of NW_025763386.1, forward strand.
CCCTTGATGTATGACCACTCATGATTAGAGTTGCATATAGCCGCTGCGGCTCCGCTTTCGGCTCATTGGCGTTTTTTTGGACTGTATATTTTGACGGAAATACCAACATTACAGCTGAAGGTTTGCAAAGTTATCCCGAGACTGGCCTTTTGATGTGGGGGGGGGGGGGTGGGGGGCTTTTCCTGAGCATAGGCAGGCAGTTTGTCATAATGAGCACCATCTCCTTTTTAATCAAGGGCCACGTTTCAATCACTGCAAAACTTCATCATAGATATGGGGCTTTCATATTGGAAAGCATGGTTGTTGCTGTGAAGTAAAAATCGTGAAAATTGTATATTCTATATCTCAGTGGGTCTCGACACTTTTTATTCGCTGTTATCAGCACAAGACCAGACCTTGCCCGAGCTGTCTTGAGACATAGACCATCCAGAGGCGTACAAGCCCACACCGAAAATGATAAACCCAAGCAATATCAGGGCAAGATTTACGAAAAACAGGCATGTCTTGCGCCAGTTCAAAAACCACTGCCCATGGTTGAGGTACATCCACAGGAAGCCAGGAACGCCGAACGAGAACCAAGCACCGAAAAGCGCGCTAACGAAACCAAGGAGATCACTAAAGTTGGGAATTGAGTTTGCAATGATCCAGGCAATGGTCCACGTGAGAACACCGAGTCCGATCCAGGATCCAGTCGCTACGAGGCCTCGGCTGTGCAGATACCTGGTACCCGCGAACATGCGCAGGTAGATGTACTTGGCATTGACGTGCGCAAAAATGACGCCAGCGATGATGATGGTCGGCAGCGCGATGCCCCAGGCGACCTTCCGGACTACGGTACCCGTGCTGCTGAGCGCAGGGCTAGCAACGTGCTCGCCGGCGAAGCGGTAGATGACGAGCGCCGTGATCGTGTACATGACGATCTGGAAGAGCTGCTGCGTGCCGAGCGCCTTGGGGAAGTCCTTGGGGTCCCGCAGCTCCGAGATGAAGCTCACCCAGGCGACGTGGCCCGCGTAGGCGAAGACGGCGTTGCAGATGCTGTTGAAGGCCGTGGGGAAGTTCGGCCGGTACACGGCCTTCATGTCCTCGTACGCGGCGTCGGGGCTGACGCCCAGCGCGATGATGGTCAGGAGCACCGCCGACATGATGCTGGCGAAGCTGACGATGCTGAGGAACGACACGTTCTTGAGCGTCCGTGGGATTGTTAGGATGCTGAACACGATCACGCCGACGACGCCAAACGCGATCGTGCACACCCCGTGCCGCGAGAGCACGTTGAGCGCGATCGTGAAGGTCAACAGGTGGCTTGCCATGAAGAACAGGCAGTATATCACATAGGCCGCGCCGAATACCTCGCGGCCGAAACGGCCCATCAGGACCGTGCCTATGTCGGTGTAGCTGGCTACTTGGGGGTAGCGCATTCGGAACTGCCAGAGGACATAGCCCGAGTAACTCGCGAACAAGCCCAGGCCGATGATGGCAGTGAGGCCGGCGGCCAGGCCGACTGTCGCTAGGACGGCGGGCAGAGACAGAATTCCTAGGGATATGTTTTCTGCAACCATGACTAAAAAACGAGGAAAAGAGTATACTGTCAGTAAAGTCGGGCCGATTAGTTTTGGCGACTGAGAAACCCACTCATAGAAGCTTGCCACCATTTCATTGTCTTGTACTGAATTTCGGCGTTGCTCTCATCGCCAAAGGCGTCCAGGGGTATCTCAATTCGCTTCGAAGCCGTCTCCTCATCGTCGCCAGATGTAGCGTCGTATTTCTTTTCACGGGTGTTGTTCATGTGTGTGTTTTCAGCCGAAGAGATCGCATCCAGCGTCTCGAGCCCGCCGCCCGAGCCGATATGAGTTGTCGAGGCCATGATTGAAAGAAGGAATTAAAGTCCAGCTGGGAGTTGGCCTTTCAGAGAACCAATCCTTACAAGGACAAGAACTGAAATATAGCAGTAGGAGAAATCTCCCTAGGTATGTATGAGGATGAGCGCAGATAAGAACCGTTTTGACGTTCCAATATCGGCACTCTAGACTCGAAGGACTATACGCTTAGGGCGTCTCAGGCTCCATCCAAGTTCCACAAACACTTTACAAAATGCAACTTCCCCACGGGCAAAGATAAGTCAGGAACGGACGGGGATTCGACCAGAATAAAATTCTTGATCTGTTGACTTTCAAAATCGAGTCAGTCGTGGAACAAAGGTCCTGAATTTTTTTCGGGGCCGTCCTGGCCGGGCGCGCCAAGGGGCTCCTGCGCCTACCATTACCACCGATGCGCGGCTTATAGTGGACATTAGGCCTGAGTATAGTGGAAACCGTCACGTCACTTTTATTCCTTCCGGTACTACCTAGCGCCTGGAGTAAGCCTTTATGTACAAATTTGATCCAGAAACTCGAACTGTACGTATCATTTAGCTTTACAGGAAATCTTTCGCCGATAATGGTCGGGTGGCTTTTGGGCGGAGTTTATACCTTCTATTATCTCCTTTTATGCACAGAGTTTAGCACAACCTAGCGAGCCAGGAACTTGATGCAAGATCATTGTACGATCCATACTTGTTAACTCCCTGGTGGATACTTTGTCAGAATACCTGCAGTAGCTTGTGCCGCGTCTGGCCGACGCTTATAACGACTAACAGTTAGCCAAACTCGCGATGATTGCATATCCGTGCTATAATCCGACCGGGGAGACGTCCTTGAACCTGGTAATTGCTCACTCTCAGGCATGATACGCAGTGACCTGCTCGACATCACGCCCGTGAATAAGCGCACCAGATCATGTATTTACACGCTCTGTGATTGTCTCATCGCGTTATCTCTACTTCAAGGATGATCATCGTAAAGAATACATAAACCACCGCTGAGTACGGCAGTTGAGGTATGGGAAGTCGGGCTGTGCCAGGCACATTCAGGAGTGTTTCCAGCAAGTGCCCCCAGGGATTGTGACCAGCGGAACCGTGCGAAGACCGTGGGGGTCACCACTTGCCTCGAGAGGAAGTTCTATGCTTTGGTGTAAAACACGATGTTTCGCCCCGTCATAGCACACAAAACGACCAGTCAAAACCAGAACACCGAACTCGGTCCTGAACCTTTATCTGAACCTAATAGGATCAAATGCGTAGACCCAGCATGGCTCCTGACGGACTGTTCTCCTGCAAAATTGTATGGTACCTAGGCGGGCAAATCAAAACGACACTGCGTACTCGCACTTACGTTTGTGCAGCGACACGGCCGCCAGCACAATGCAAAAATATTTTATGCTGTCCTTGCCACAGACTTTTCTCCTTGGCGGTCTCAGTTCGCCCTGTTGTAGTCCATGGACACCGTATATTTGTCATGTTGCCGTACAGCTTTTATCACCACGAGCTTCGTGCGTGGAGTCTGTATCTCTACTGCCTGTCCACCGGTCTTGCATAATCTTGCATTTTTGCCCACTCGTGGAATCGCCGACAGGCCAAGCCCGGCGTGCCCGTTCTTGTAAAATTCTCACCAAGTGACCGCCGATGAGGCCACCAGCGGTCACCCCTGCGTCGCCTGGCATGCAAGATAAAGCAAGGCTGACATCACTGAGGTCACACACCTCCACTTAGTGGGATTAGATGCCAGACTGTATCAGGGTCTGGTTCCCCTGGAATAAAAAGACGGGGTTAATCTGGGGGAGATGAAGTGGTTTGCGAACGCGAGGATCGACAAGGGGAGTTTGTCATATCTCAGTGGGTACTACACGTTTTGTCGCATATCTCTCGCAACCTAGCTTTGCCCAGGTTGAGAGATAGTTCTTCAGCTCCGCAAACAAACGATTCTGTCAGTCCATAAGGGTTGACTCTGTGACTTTGCGATTGCGCCATTGCTGCCCCCATGTCCTCAGAACGACGACCGCAATAATACATAAACCCCGGTCGAGTAAGCCGACCATGGTGAAGAACCAGCCTCTGTTCAGGACATCAACGAGCGGCTGAAGAGCAGCTACAGCTGCAGCTGATAGTGCGCAGCGCACAAAATTGTTGCTCGCTGCAGCGGTACTTGGCCTATCTGGGTGAATGTCTACCAGAAGAGCACTACATGATTGGTGCAAAACTGTGCATTTTGCTCCAATGTAGAACTGAAGAAGTAGAGGAACAGATGGGTGGATGTCCTGTTGCACAGTCCAGCCATAGCCGACAAGAGCACCTACCGATACGAAAAGTTTTGCAATGGACCATCTACTCCGGGCCTCTTCGATGGGGAAGCTCTTCATACTGTCACCAATTTGTCGATTTACAGGCAGGCCAGCCCGATGTGTCACGGCCTTGTAATTGTAGTCCATCATTTGGCCGGCAACAAAGCCACCAGTGATGACTCCTACACCTCCAGTCAAGCAGCATAGGCCAACGTTAACATCACTGAAGCCATACCCACCGCTTTCTCGACCATATATGAAAGGAATAGATGTTTGTACCAAGTGCCAGACCGAATAAGGGCTGGCCGCCAAAAATAGAATGAGCGCGTTATTTCGGGAGAGCACGATAAGCAGCGAAGCAAATGGATTGGGAATAACAATCTTTCCTCTTACGACTGCTTGTGTTGACTGTGCGCAGAGATGAAGTGAGACACCCCCATGAGGATCGCTCACCCTTTGATTTTTCTCACTGGTCCCATGACCCCGTTTCTGCACCTTGCGCGCCGTGAGCCTCGCGGCCAGAACATCTTACTATGTCCTCTAGATACCAACAGCAGCCACCGAACCGTTGTCGACCACCGTTCTGTTGGTCTCGGGCAACGTCCAGCCAATGAGCAGGAAGCAGATTCCACCCAAGATGATCAAGATCCGGAAGCACCAGACCGGCTCTCCGGTTGCAAATATGGCCCCGCCTCCGATCACCGGTCCGAGTCACGGCCCCAGATTGCCGCTCGCGAGCATGGGTGCTCACATCGGCGACCACACCGTAGGATGTGCTCAACACAGCAGAACCCCCGATGCTTTGTAATGCTCGGAGCGAAGACAAGGCGGCATAACTGCCGCTGCTGACGGAGAGACCCATGCTCGCCGCTGTATAGACTCCAAAGTAGCTAAGAAAGATTACAGGGCGCCGCCCAGGATGGTCGGAAAGGGGGCTCCAGAATGATAGTGCCAAGCCTTGGAAGATGGTGTAGAGGGTTATGGTCAGATTGACTGCTTGTAGAGAAGTGTTGTACTGTGATGCGAGGAGCGGAACGAGTGGGAAGTATATGGTTGCGGACAGCGAAGATACGAGACACAATATTCCCTGGAGATATGTCAGACATCGCCGCTGTGTACGCCCCAGTGTGGTGTAGGGGGCAGTCGCCAGCTTATTAGGCGCTGAGGCTTCAGCGACGGGGTTTTCAAGCTTGGGGTCTCGTCCATGTTTGCATTCTGATGGGGTGAGATAATATGCTGACGAATCCAGCAGATAACCAGTTACCCCAACAGCGATCTTGGGAGGCTGTGTCGTCACCTACAAGTATCTTATTTACGTCCAAGATGATGCAGCAGACAGCTAGCCTATAACGATACAGCCCGATCCTCCAAAGCGGCTTCTAAAAGTGTTCACATGGCCTACGTTCTCCATCTGAAAACTAACAACCAACATATACCAGTTTCGACTAGCCTAGTGCGAGGCACAATAGTGCTTGTCACGCGCATAGCCTTCCGGAACCCCCTATAAATGAATGCAATATTTTTTATAACATCGAAGCCATTGAAACGACGGCTTGTATTAAAAAATAATTGGGTTCTTAGACAATGCTCGTTCTACAATATCTCAAAATGAGTGCAAAATGTCTGCAAATAGTCTTGCCAGATACAATCGCAAAGCGGATAAAGCTGCTAGTGTTATGTGGTATCATATAAGTTAGAACCAAAATATTCATAGATTCGATGGAATGGCGGTCTCAGGGAATATTTTTGCTTCTTGGAACAGTTCATCCCCCTTTTCTGGGATGGGATCAGCTAGAGCATCCAGTCCCTGCTCCTTTGCATACCCTTCATACTCATCTGTATACTTTTCTAAAAGCTGACGCATCTCTTCTCGAGCTCTGACAGTATTTATTGCCAGGTGGTTAAATAATCATTCATTCAGATACTGAGCATTTGAATATTGCGAAAACGTAGGTTGCCCGGGTAATGAGCAGGCGAGTTAATGTTGAGCTTGATAGAATGTAATCAGTATCAACTCTTCCGTCTCAGGTTCGGGACATAATGAATTACTCACACGCAGCAAAGTAAGTTTCGATTCTTGAGATCCACAGCAGGTTCAGTAGCGGGGAAATGTCTTGAGGTACTCCTTGATATAAGGTCTCCCAATATTGTGTCGAATCGATCGCCATAGAGCCAGCTCGTACTCATTGTGAGCGTGTAGGGCAACTGCGTCGAAAATAACTGGCAGAAGCCTTCGATGAGGGCATACGAGCGCTTAGGAAGGATATCATGAACAAAGTTGTACCTTGCATGTTTTGACCGATGGAGACGGAAGGTCAAAAGCTTGTGCCCGACTGATACACTCCAATCTCTGGCATGGTGATAGTGGTGTCGATGTCAATACAAATGTGTATGTTCCTTGACGTCAAAAGTGGTGTTCATTACCTCGGTGAACAGTTCCTCCCAATTGCTAGAGACGGGGTAGATCATAGGCAGGCGGCCACCGTATGTGGGAGCAGGGAAACCAAACTTCCCATCGGTTGACACGCCATGCCTATGCACCTCTATTATCATAGAAGAGAACTCTTTCATATCGGGGATGTGTCAATCATTTCATGGAAAGCACAGAGAAAGGACTTGACATGGTCTTCAGCACAATGACACATATCAATCGGCTTAGGTACAAGATCTGGAATTGTTTCGTAAACCGCTTGCACGATGAAAACTTTATTGCATTTGGTCAAGGTTAGTATGACTTCAATGGAAGGTTGAGAGTGACAGTATAAATCTTTTTAATTCTGACAAGAACCATTCTTCTTCACCATCGGGCTGCTCTGTATCTATTCTTGCAGTCCTTACCCAGTAGGATGATCCAGACAGGAATTGGTTGTTCCATACTGATGCGTCTGTTATTTTGTCCGGCTGACTTCGTGGATCGCGAAGGACGCGGACTTCAGAATTCGGCGAGCCGACCACTCAATTGGCCTTCACTCAGTGCTGTATGTTGGAGGCAGTAATATGAAGCGCGAGTCTTCTGCGACTAGTCTAGGTGTGAAAACGAAAGCCTTAAGGAACGCGACCTTGTAGGTAAATTCCAGAGCCCAAAGAAATAGGCAATCCGATACAGGGCTATAGTCTGCCAAGGCCTTTACCAAAAACAGATAGCACAGAAACTTGCGTGACAATTCGCCAATCAATTTGAACTAAGCTTGAGGCTGAGTGGCAATGGCAAGATGTACGGCCTATTCCCAAACAAAACGCACCTGTGGATATGTAGATATGGACAGCTTTTATCACTAACGTGACTCTTACAAGGTTCCCCTCACAGATAAGGACCTTATGCACGCGACAGCCCTCGCCTTTGTGTTTTTCACGAGTCTTTCATGATGAACGAGGGCGCTTGATTTGAAGGGAATTGTTGGGTATTATCCATCCAGTATGTTGTAGGCTTCAAAATTAGGAATCCGAGAGGGATATAATGCACCTCCCGATGCCTGGACTGGAGGTGCTTGAAGTGGCTTGATGCGCTGCATGCTTGGCAATGAAAGCACTGCTGACCCCGCACTGCTTGCATCAAATGCAACGCACATTGTGCTTTCTGAGGACATGTCCGCCGGCTATGTATGTCCGATACACCATCCTCAACTTCTCTGTTTGTTTGTCCTTCCGTATAGATGTGTTGATATGCTCTTCTGTCCTCAGACTTCGATGTCTCCGGTGGTTCCATCCAACGTACGCTAAACGCTTGTTCTGCAGCACCACTCGAGCGGGGCCCGCTTTGCTGGTTGCCGTATTATTATTAGCAGCTTGATGGATCGGCATGCCAGTACAGGTGAAAGTTTGAGTCTGCCTCTATCAGTCAGGTCTGGGGGCTCGTTTTTCGGAAGCATAATCAGGAAGGAAACCAAGGATGCCGACCGTAAAGAGGCTCCAAAAGGGACCTTCGGCCTTACAACTCTATACGAGCCTCCATCTGTCGACGTCCCTGTTGCTGACCTAGTGTTTGTACATGGCCTCAATGGCGGATCTCAGAGCACATGGACGAAAGGGGACGAATCCAACTTCTGGCCAAAACATTGGCTCCCAAATGACGATGCCTTCACAGACGTCAGAATACATACCTTTGGGTATCATTCGGGTCTTCGCCATGAATCCATCCTCGGTATCAGAGACTTCTCCCACTCCCTTCTTGGAGCAATCCAAGATGCACCAACGATACCGCGCAGGCAAAGTGTAAGTTGTTGTTTATATCGTTGCAAGACCAACGACTTTCCTTTCTTTAATCTACCCTTGCACTAACCGGCGCCTATTAGGTTCCTCTAATACTCGTCGGACACAGTATGGGCGGCCTTGTGATCAAACAAGCACTTGTACTTGCTCATCAATTACACGAGTTCAAATCTCTTGCCGATCGTATTTGCGCCATGTTCTTCTTGGGCGTCCCACATCAAGGGGCAGAAATAGCCCATACCCTGAACCGCGTGCTATCGCTTCATGGAGTCAGGCCGTTTGTTCACGAACTTTACCCTTCCTCTTCAATTCTCGCAGCCATAAACAAGGATTTCCCCTATCTCTCAAAGGACCTTCGCCTCTTTTCCTTTTTCGAAACCAAACCAATGAACTATGGTATTGGCAAGGGTCTTATTGTTGAGAGACAAGCGGCAGTTCTCAATTACATTAATGAGCGCAGAATATACCTTGACGCAAACCATAGAGATGTAGCCCGTTTCCCTTCTGTCAACGATCCATCGTATTTGACTATCCGAAATGCCCTTGCGACATTAATAGATAGCCTACGCGAACCATTCCAGATTCAAAGTCAGCCAGAAGGGGATGATGACGAAACGACAAGTGAGACCGAAAAAGAAATGCAGAAAAACATTATAGCGAATTTTTTAGGGGTAAAAGATGCTCCGGAGGGCGACTATATGACACTAGACGCAACTAGGCTTCCAGGCTCTTGTGAGTGGCTATTACAAAAACCAACGTTTGTGGAATGGAGAGAAACCAACCCCTCAAAGGCTTTCTGGTTACAAGGACGTCCGGGTGCAGGGAAGAGTGTCATTTCGAGTGCAGTTATATCCTCTCTACGGTGGCTCACAAGAGACTGTTGCTTCTTTTTCTTCGTACGAGCAGATAAGAACAAAAGTAGCATCAAATCATTTCTTCGGTCTATGGCTTTCCAAATGGCCATGCTGCACCCTGAAATTCGACAGGCCATTCTTGAGATCATTCCCAAATGGGGAGAAGGCAACCTCGAAAAGGATGACGCTATTGTTGTTTGGCGCAAACTATTTGTCACCGGTATCCTCAAGATCAGACTGAAGCGACCACAATATTGGGTTGTTGATGCGCTAGATGAGGCAAATGGTGGATCAAATATGATCACATTCTTGTCCAAAGCTAAGGAGTATTGGCCATTGGGTATATTCGTCACGTCGCGAACTTCCATTGATACCCACATTGGACCCTTGGGCTTGAAGATGGAAGTTATCTCAAATACAATCACTGAGGAGGACAATACCGGCGACATTTACCTCTTTTTGGAACTGAACTATGAGCGGTTTCCAGCATCAACGTCACATGCCCGAAAAGAAATGGCTCATCGCATCTTGCAAAATTCCAAAGGGTGCTTCCTTTGGGCTCAACTCATTGTGAAAGAACTAGTGCAAGTCCAAACTATGACGCAAGCTAATCAAGTCATTGATAGCAATCCATCTGATATGGAAGCATTGTATCTGAGGATTACAAAAGAGATGTCGGAGCAGAGGTTCAACCAAGAGCTGGTCAAGGCCATCCTGGTATGGGCCGTGTGTAGTGTTCGTCCTTTGCATTTGGATGAATTACAACAGGCAATCCAAACAGACATCAACGACGAAATAGGTGATATGGAGCGGTCTATCAGCGAGTCCTGCGGTAATTTAGTGTACGTCGACAACTCAAGAAAGCTACAACTTCTCCACCTCACTGTGAGAGAATTCCTCACGAAAGACAACATTGAGTTCGGGTTCAAGGTGGACAAAAGCCTCGGCCACCGTCGGTTAGCAATGGTATGTCTGGACTCTCTTCTAGGGCAGAATATGAAGAGGGCGAATAGTTCCACGACAACAAAGTCGGGTACCGCAGTACAAGGTTCTCAGACATCACCGTTCGCAGAATATGCGACGGATTATCTGTTTCACCATCTGGCACAAACTAAATCTTACGACGATGAGCTCATCTTAGCCTTGACCTCTTTTTTAAAGTCAACCAACTTGCTGACTTGGATTGAGCTTGTTGCCAAACGCTCTGATCTTCGGAGAATATATCAAGCGGGGAAAACTATCAACCATATTCTTCACCGACGGGCGCAATCTTCACCCCCGGTCGGACTACATGAAGAACGAGATTATATGGGCCGTTGTGCAAATGATCTAATCCATTTGGTCACTAAATTTGGCAAACGACTCATCACGAGTCCATATGCAATCTTCAATCTTATTCCCCCATTCTTCCCTGAATCATCGGCTATTCGACAGCAGTTTTGTACTCCGAGAAGCTTGACAATTCATGGAACAGGAGCCAAAGGGTGGGATGATTGTCTCTCAACTATGTCGTATGTTAAGCCCATACGTCCACAAATGATTGCGACGTCTCATGAGAACATGGTATTGGGAACATCAACGGGACAGGTGATTATGTACGATCAAGCTACTTTTCAGGAAACTGCTTCTGTGGATCATAAAGAGCTGGTTTCAGCACTGGCTTACAGTGAAAGTGGCAACATGGTTGCCATGGCTGGTCCGCGAAATGTGAGATTATGGAGTGTTACTTCCAGTTCTGTAGTACATACTTTCCGCATCAACTCTCTATGCATTGCCGTAGCATTCGGGAACAATGACTCTGTTCTTTGGGCTGCATTGCGGAACAACGTTCTTCTATGCTGGAATGTAGAGACCGGCGATCTGCATACGGAGCCAATCAACTGGACAGCGGACTTTGAAGTCCAAGGCTCCGAGCTACATGCTCGCGCCCCTCAAATGGGAGTCTTCTGTATGCAAATGGGTGTGCTAGCCATTGTTTATCGAGGGGAGGATCTCATTATATGGGATTTAGACGAGGAGAGAGTTTACGATATCTACGAGAAGGATACAGGATCCAGGCTGAATGGATCCTCAAAAGAGGTAGATGGTATCACAAGTGTTTCGGATGTTGCTTTCAGTGCTACGCCGGAAGCCAATCTCATCGCGGCAGCCTTCTCCGACGGCGACCTAGTCGTGTATAATATGGATGAGGGGACGGTGGGTAACACAATAGTGGCTGCTTACCCACAGACACTTTGTTGTTCTCCTGATGGTCGCACACTGGCGTGCGGTGACTCAAGGGGTAACGTAATTCTGTACGATTTCGAAACTCTGAGAATGCTCTACAAGATCCAATTCCAGGGCGATGCAGTCAAGATCCGAAGTCTGGCATTCACTCCAGATGACTTGCGACTCATCGAGATTCGAGGCAACCAGTGTCGTATCTGGGAGCCATCAGTACTTCTTCGACAGGATTCTGATGATACGTCGAATGCGGTCTCGAACTCTACAGCGCCACTCGAAATCGAATACGATGTTACCGGGACATGTGATATCACAGCAATTGCAAATGCTGTAACATTACCACTGGTGTTTTGTGGAAAGGAAGACGGCGCGGTATATGCCTACGACGTCGCCCGGGACTCACAGGGATTACGATTGTTCGTTCAAACAACGAACTGCGGCATCATCCTCCTGCATTTTGACCCATTGACCGATATCCTGACTTGTTGCGACTGGGCAAGTCGAGTCACGTCGCGGAGAGTTTCTCGAAACTTAGGAGGTGACTGGGAGATATCGAATATACTTCTTGATACACGACCAGCTATAAAAGTATCCCAGCTGCTCAGTTCATCTATTCATCGTCGGCTTCTTTTGTCTACTATCGAGCACGACACTCTATGGCCCCTTGACGAAAGCTGCGAACCGGTATACGTGAATCGAATAGCGGGATCTGACAACGTCAGCTGGGTATCACATTCAGATACTCATAAACTCATACGTGTTGAAAAAAACACGGCAAGCATGTTCAGCTGGACGAATCTGGAACAACTCGTTACAATATCTTTTGACTCAGTTGATCCGTCGGTTACATTGTCAATATTTCCACTTCAACATCATCGTTTCTTTGCTACTGTCACCAAGGGTCGCTCTTCAAGGGATGCGCAGTCGGCAATACTCGTATGGGATATGAACGATTTCAGCACAACAGAGCCCTTTCCGACGGTGAAACCTGCCTTTGACCTTGGTACGCTGGCTGTACGAGTGGAGCAACCCATCGGTATGATTAATGATCGTTTCATCTTCCTTGATCAAGATTACTGGGTCTGCAGTATCGACCTCAGCCATGTACGCGATATCTCGAATAAGCACAGTATAACAACAGGATCTGCGCCTGGGCTGCGAGCATCTCGCCGGCAAAGCGCAGCCGGTGCCACCAAAGAACCGAGCAGCGCTGAGCCTGTAATCGTTCGACACTTTTTTGTCCCATACGATTGGATCAGCATGGTCACTAAAATCCAGGTCGATATTTTGGCCAGGGGTGAGATAATTTTCGTCAAACGATCGGAACTGGTTGTTGTGAGAAGAGGTCTGGAGGTATCCGAGACGGGGCCATTCCGATCATTGCGCGGTTCGCGCCAGATGAGGTTACCTACGCGTCCTCCTTCGAGTATTGTTCCGGGTAGAGACCGCCACTTATTATAAATTATGGAACAGATTAACATGTTCCCTACTAAGTTCTGCAAGAGCAGCCGTACAAACTAACTTTAATCTCGTATTTGCAGTTACTAGAGTCATCCGTAATATAGACGTATAAGAATGCTACATAAGGAGGAAATGATGAATATCAAGATTCTTTCGAGTCTTTCTGGTAGAATAGAGCCTCTGAAATGTAACAAAGAATGCGCCACACAAACGTTGTGGCATGGAATGGTGGGTGAATGCGTGCTCGATTTCACTTGTCCAAGCAGCTGCAGTTTCAGGGGTAATGCCCCGTGGAGGGACGGTCTAATTCCTCGAGTACGTCGACTGTGTACGCTGCTGACTGCATACCCCACTTGGCCACCTTCTAGTGTTCCTCTCGTGGCTATCCAGGCTGCAACACGCAAGTGTAATCATTAACATGATTCCGGTGTAGTGAAGCCGAACCATAATCTTCTGTAAGTAGTGATCAGTGATTAGCGCCCTCGGAGCGCAATGAAGGCCACTTCTTGGTTGCCCACAGATCGCAGTATGCTTTCCAGATGTGGTCATGGATACGATTTCGTTGTAAGCTTATTCACACCTGCAGGAACACCAATGTCATGGCCGCTACAGCAAGGTTCCCTGTAACGGTCCAATTACTCGTATTTATCCATCGGCAAGGTTGAGGAACCATTCATCCATTGGTCATTCTGAATTTGGCAGTGACTCAGCGTTCGTCTCTCACGACTTTGAGCTATGATAGCCTTCCATGACAGCGGGGAAAGCCGCCGCGAGCATCGCAGTCGCTGTAAGCTCATCGAAGAGAATCATGAAGAAGGATATATCGCGCAGAGACCGAATCGTCCCTTTTCGGATGCAGTAGTGGTACCACCAGGCGAGTATCGTAACAGAATAAGCTCCCAAAGAAACAGGAACTGCGGTGAGTGGCCTGTTACACGCATGATACTGTCTTATGGCTTGGTCTTATCCCATCCTTCCTTCACATGATAACCAGGATATGCGTCTAGCAGTGCCTCTCTAAACGCCACGTACGATACGAGAAGCGAGAAAGAACAAAGAAAAAAGACGAAGCGAGGACAATCCACTGCTTGCCACAAGACATGGTCCCGGGTAAATCGTATTGAGCGAATCGAGTATAAATGGGAGTCTCGTTCCGTCGTCCTTGGCATCTTGGCCCCCAGAACCTCTTCAGATTTATAGTCAGTCATACTAGATCCTTTCATTTTCCCCCAACAATAACAACATCGTCGTCGAAACCACCAACGGCACCATGCAATTCTTGACCTACAGCGCCTTTTTTGCCAGCATGTCGGCTCTTTCTGCGTTCGCGGCTCCAGCTTCTTCTCCCGCCGCCGCCATCGTTCCCAAGCAATCGTGTTGGACGGGCGGAATACACAGCGCCTGCAACGGGGCTACAACTGGATGCACGACCGATGGAATCTTGGTAAGATATATATATAGCCCATTCCTTGTCCCATGCCCGAGGTGCTCTCACTTCACATGACCTATTAGAACTTGTAATGATGCAAATGTAACCACCATCCAACGAACAACTTTGCTGACGCCCCTATTAAAGGTTGTCTGCCAAAACAATTCCAGCATGATCTTCAGCAATATGTGTGGAGGACCTTAGTAAGCAATTTTCGGAGTTGTCTTCCAATCCCTTTTTACAAAAGCATGTTTACAGAGCGGACGATGCCTATTAGAGGCAATTTGATCTCTTCGTGACTGTTTCACATTGATCCCAAAGACCCCCTCAACTCATCCTGAAAGAGCAATTATTGACTCCGAATGTTTTAGTGGTCCTTGGTCATGCCACTACGACGCGGCGTGCAATGCGTCCTGTTGAGCGCGAGAAAGTTAACAAACAGTCCAGCAATGTGCAACGACAAAGTTGTTTCTATGGAACAGAAGGCTCGTCTCATATTTGGTGGAAAGTCTTGTGACTACTCATGTGCATGATTCAATGGCATCGTACTTTCGGATGGGAGACCTTCAAAGCCAACAGTTGGCATAAAATGGTATTTCACTTTGGGACAATGCTGGATAGTGGTTTTCTTAGATCAGTCAACATATTCTTATAGCAACCACATGATAGATGCAGACTGTATAGCAAAACCTAAGGTCCTCGTGACCGAATCTTTGCCAGGTATAATAAAGAGCAATGAAGAGACATGAACGCCGACGCCTGAGACGCCTCCTAATGCCGTCTTTCAGATGATCCCCTAAGCTAGTGTACAAATATAATGCAATTAGGTCATATCCTCTTCTGCCTTCGTGTGTCCTCATAGAGCCTCACTCTTGGCTCTCCATACGTGGGCAAGTGGCTGGCCGTTGAGTGCCATAGCAAGTGCTTCTTTCTGCAAAGTTTGCTCATCTGCCGCGAATTATAATGTTGGAAAACAAGTACTTGCCACTTCAAGTATTTGCAGGTTGCCTTCGTGCTGGCAATTCGATTGTTCGATTTGGACTACTCAAGAAGATATCTGCGCTCGAATTTCGACATGGCCACCTCCGGTCGGTACACGCCGGGGGATGTATAGGCATTTGAAATGCAAAGATGTATGTTCAGGCGGTCTCCTGTGCGACCTCCTGGATGTTCTCCTGGGCTGCCTCAGTTGGAGATTGGACAACACGAATCTGGTTCGGATCTCGTGATATGTCTGCGGCTTTTCGGGGCGTAACGGATGCGATAGGATGCTTGCGAGGGCGGCCTCGGCCACGCTTAGGTGTAGCATCTGTAAGCGCAGTACCCTTAATTGGTGTAGCTTTGTTGGATTTGGCTGCAACAGCCTTCTTGGGGGTGACAGATAGTCTTCCTGCGACCTTCGTCTTGCTGTAGGTCTTAACTACAGATGACTTGCGCTTGATAGTGACCTTCCGACCTGACGCGGGGGTCTTAACGGAAATGGTGGAAATGCTTTTCTTGACAACC
This sequence comes from Truncatella angustata, assembly GCF_020726525.1. NCBI lineage: Eukaryota > Fungi > Ascomycota > Sordariomycetes > Amphisphaeriales > Sporocadaceae > Truncatella > Truncatella angustata. Next base: position 939,760 of record NW_025763386.1, read on the forward strand.
TTTGCAGCTTTGGCACTGACCTTGGAGAGGGCGCCCTTGATGCCCTTAGCCTTGGCGCCAGGCGCCAGATTGACCTTAGACTTCTTTGCAACACTGCTCACGGTCTCATCGTCGTCGCCAAGGAATGCCTGCAGCTTTCGCTTGCCAGCACTGATGCCTTTCTTCACGACCTTCTTCAAATCTTCCTTAGGAGCCTTGGGCGGCTTGATCTCCTTGGGCTTGGGACCAAGTACACCTCGGCAATTGGGTGCACCACACAGACACTTCTGCACGTTCTTAGCGGAGAAGGGATCAAAGTTGTAGTCATAAGTGAGCTCTTCGCCAGTCATAATCGGGCGATCACCAGCGAATAGTGCCATACGCGGTTGACCAGACACGATCCACTTGATCATGCGACAGTTAGGTTGACATGAGTGGTTGACGAAGCGGGCAATACTGCCTGTGGTCGCATCAATAATCATGTTCTGGTCGAACGACATCAAGTAATAACACTATGAACGTTAGTGACTTGGTTCTGATCAAAAGACACTTGGCGCATGGGCTTACTTCGTTGTCCTTATATTTCTCCTCCATGCGGCGTTCACATTCCTCTTCCGTGATGATCTCGCCAGTGTACTCCATAATGATCTGGCCAGGTTCAAAGCAACGGTTGGCACGGATACCGAAGCCCTTGTTCTCGGTCTTGAGAACTTCAACACCGACACGGTACTTGCCACCGGCCTTGATGCGCTCTTGTAACTTGGCAAAAGCGCGGTTCTGGCAATTGGCAGCACCGGCATTACAGTTGGTGCTATCGCACTCGTAAAGCATGATACGGTTCTGGCAAGATTCGGCGCAACCATCCTCCGGTGTGCAAACACACTTGGACTGGTAGTCCTTGAAATGAGGTGATTTCTTCCACAGAGCTCCAGCCTCACCAATGAAACGGTCTGGGGTATTCATAAGTACAAGTCACACAAACTGGCAAGCACAACTTACTTCGAGTCATCAGCTTCCAAGAAGCGGGCTTTGGTTGTCCAGACGGAAGAGGATTGCAGATGTTATATGGTAGCTTGAAGTCTCGTCCTTGAATCAAGAATCTAAGACCAGTAAATATAGGCATTGGCAGGACTTCATTGACCTTGCCGGCCGGCACAAGCTCTGGAAGGTCGACAAGGGCTTTCTTCTCATTCGGGGTGAGGTGTTTTGAGATATCGAGTGGGGCAGCCTGACCAGAGTATAGGCCATGGCTGAGCCACTTCTTGACTTTGCGCTGCTTCGGTGCCGGGACTTCTGGGATTGTAGTGAGCTCCTCCTCCTTTGCGGGCTCAACTTTCGTCCTCTTGCGAGGAGGCTCGACTGCAGCTTTAGGGTCAATGTATTTGCCATTGGCCCAGACTGTATGGAGAACGGGCTTGGTGTCAATGCCCGAGAATTCATTCGTGTCTTGCAGGCGACGCATTTCGCGTGACATCTTCCCTAGACTTTGCTCGAGAGATTTCTTGCCACGCTTCCCGAACGAAGAAATCTTCTTGGTCAAGCTTTCAACCTGGATGCCGGTTGATCGGGTTGCACGTTTGGGAGGCTCCGGTGACAGAGCTCGCTTCTTTGCATTTTTCGACATTGGCGAAGTGCTTTTTGCCTTTGTAGCGCCACTGGTAAATTGGGTGGTTTCGTCGTCCAACCCAAATGTTCCAGAGATTGTGCGTCGCTTCTTGTCGGCGACGATGTCGCCATTTGCGCGTCTCTTTCCATGGATAGCAGTGCCACTTAGCCTTGACAAATTGTAGACGGGCAGACTCTCCCGCTGTCTTCGCGGTCGTGAAGAGGATGTGGCCGTGATTTCAGGAGTCGCTGCTGTGCCGGGAGTAGCGGGCGCATCAGTGTAGGCCTCGATGGCTTCGATGGCTTCGATGGCTTCGACCACGCATTCTACTTGTTCTTCAAGAGGTTCGGTGGCGGAGGGTAGGGCTGCAGCATTGCTGTGCTCAAGAGCAGTGAGCTCAATTGCAGCCGACTCAAGAACATTGTCTTGCTTCGAAGTTTCTGAAGTGATGCTCATGCCGTCGCCGACTGTAGTGGGAGGCGTCGAACTCAAAGACGCGACATGTGAGAAAGTATCAGCGACGTCGGTGTTCGTCTCGGAAGAGAGAGCACGCGCAGGTGACAAGGTGGCCATGTTGATAGAGTTATGAAGCGATTGCAATCGCGACAATGTACTCAACGGCTGTATATGCAGAGGGAGTTTGGAGGGGAGTGACGGACGCGCCGCAGTCTGTTGATATCCCGGAGTGTTGGTTGGCGTGAGTGGGTATGGGCGTGTAGGGGGTGAAAGGGTTGGTTCTCACAAACGCGCCTGGTCGGCACGGAACGTCTGGGGGGCTAAAAGCCGACAAGTGTGGGATGTGTCTCTTGGTGTGTGTGGGACGTGAGCAGTAAGTAAGTAATACTTGGTAGTACCGTACTCAACGCGCCGAACAGAGAGTTTCCACCGTGCCGTAAGAGGCAAAAACTCCTTGACTAATCTTAGACAGGCTGCTCAGCTCTACCCTATTGACCGGTCGCAGAGACAGGTCGAAATCACCTAGGCTATGTGAGGTGCTGCGAAAGCCGGGCGGCCAGTATTCAACGTTGACAACCTCGAAATGATAGGATGGCGAGAGAGTGTCAAGTGTTAATAGTTCGTACTGATGGAATGAAGAATAGGTTGTCCGAATTGTCTTGGCGTGACAGAGTGGGACAGATGGTTGACTGACGGGTGCTTGCGCAACGCTTTGGCTGCAACTCTTCAGGAACAGTTGCTCGCACGGCTATGGCAGTCGAGAAACAAGGTGGGGAGAAAGAAAGAAAGAAAGAAAGAAAGACAAATACTGCGGTCTCTCGGACAAGATGAAGACACCAAGGAGGTGCTTCTGTTGCAGTGTTGAGGGTGGTTTGATGGACTGCTCTCTAACCTGACGTTGATTCAGGGAAAGTAATTAGGTGCAGGTTGAAGGAAGAGAGAAGGACGTGAGAGTAATGGGAGACGGAATCAATGGAGAGTCGAAAATGGACGTGCCTCTGGGGCTAATCACAGTTTGGGTTGCGCCAATCAGGACCATGACTGGGGTATCGCTTTCCTCTGAATAAATGGTGTCCATTGACCTCTTGCCGATTACTGATACGTTAGTTTGGCCGGGCTGGGCTCTTTTGACTTCACCCAGCTGAGAGAGAGTGATTGTAGAGCCCCGTGGTTATAGCCACTCGCTTCGGCTGCTATATGTCAAGTAACTGCTCATAGACCTGAAGTGCACCTTTGGATCAAGTTGCTTGATGGCTTTGAGTATGTCTCTTGGTCTTGGAGTGACGCCATGATCATGACCAATCTTACAAGAATATGTATGGCCTGGAATGGGTGTCTCATTAAGCTTCAACACATATAGACACCCTCCAGCATTTCTTGAGTATCATTATTGCAATAGTGTTGTGCAGTATAGCCTGAAAGCCAAAGTCGCGCGGCCCCCTTACGCTCAATGAAGGTTGCTGAATTGCCCCTGGCTTTGAGGACGAGACGACCGGGTAGGATTTCGGTGGAGCGTTAACGTTAGGACGTGGGGATAATACGGAAGATGACTGAAGAGACAACAGGAATGCTTTGGGAGAATATATCTGATCAAGACGGTATTGCACGATTAGTCACGTACTGACTCGAGTCAATAGCCCACGGCAGCTTGGCCAATTTCGTTCATATGGACAGCAATCTGCTTTGGGTTGCGGCTGGTCTCAAGGGGAGGCATGCTTGAAGTCAAGTGTGCACCTCACCTTGCGATCAACAAGTGGCGTATCACTCAATCGCAGTCATCCGACCTTGAGCGTAAGCAACCCAAATCTGGGCCGCAAAAATGTAAGTCGACTTAAATATTTCCAATATGTTATCCATAGTTATCTGTCTAGGCCATTTTGCAGTTTCAATACTCTCAAGGTAGGCATCGTGGTCCTGGAACCAGCCTGATGATGACTTCACTCAAGCGTATTGGTCCTTGTTAAGCGTTCCACACGCTGAAATATCGTCCTCATGGCTCGGAATATTCATTGGGTTGTATGTCCAACATTTATGCTATAAGTACGTCATATGGAAGAATTCGGCTCCAGGTTGTGTAATTACCTCCTCTTCGTGTAGCTTTAGCAGCGAGGCAGTCGGCTAGAACCATGATGGGAAAGGTGGCGGCTCCTCCTCCAACAGCCGACAACGCGCGATAATCAATCGCCACGGATGGTATTGTCTTGCAATTGTGTCTTTCGGGCTGGGGTTTCTCGAAAAAGAATTATTTGTGACAAGTTGGACGTATACTGCTGTTCGGTACTCGTGGAGCCCCCACCGGCGGAGATAAACTACATGAGAAAGACAATGAGCTAGATTTTTATACTCATCACAAGGTATATAGAGAGATGGTTTTCATCAGAACATAAGATGATTCAGTACAGTGGTTCTATACTTGCTGCGGGTGGTGATGGTGGCACTTCTACTGCTGTTCCAATGCTCGTTGCTTGTAGGTCGAGAGGCTGGATAGTTCTAGAACGTGCCTAGAGTGAGAACAAGGTCTCATTCATTTACCTAGATGACTCTCAATCTTTTGAGAGAGCTTAAGATTATCGACTAAATGCCTTACTTTGAAGTTGACTTTTGGGACTGATCGACTATACTTGGAAAGCTGCTCGCCTGAACACCAGAAGAACTACAGCCTGATCGCACAACGACAGTTCATTTGGTTTAGTAAATTGGGTTAAACAAGTCTTATATGATATCCTAGAATTGGCTCATCCTTGATTATAAGTATGATTCAGCAATGCGCAGTAAATGCCCTGTCCCCATGGTCTAACCCATCTGACACTCATCTATTGTCTCCATCATGCGGAAGCTTCCCGTGCCCAGAAGAAGTATATTTGTCATTTAAATTGTCTTCCTCCAGTATAGCAACCGGCCATTATATGGTATTCCATGATATACAGCTCGAGTAGCGTCGGCGACCTGTGTTGTACTGTTCGGAGCAAGATGGCTTTAGAGGAGGTGGCTTTGAAAGATCTGGTGATTCGTAGTTAGTACAAATTCCTGAGTAATGGCTGTGTCGGTGTCAAATGTTTCCGACGCAGAAAATTTATAACACAATTCGCATAGAGAGCATTTCTCATCAGATTGTTGCTTACAATAAGGGATCCCAGCCGGGTCTCTATCAGCCATGTTCTCGTAGCGCCAGACCCCTCTAATTAATGCGCTATACCTTATGGGAATCAGCTCTCAGCCAGCGACAAAACGCTACATTACAGTGACCTGATGAAGAATGACTGCAAATAGATAGTGCTCCGAACCGATATCGTTTCTTAAGCATTATGTTCTTATAGTACTGGACCGAATTGCGAATGCTTCGTCGAAATACGGGAGGGGTGTTAATGTAGTATTCTATCCTGTTATTGCGAATGTCAGCAGTCAAATACCACAAGAGATTGAGCGGTAGATGTTATCCATTATCATCTGCAAACTTGTGACAACGTCATCAAACTCAAGTCCTGAAATCGGCTTCCAAGCGGTAACATCCTCAGCTGTACCCGTGAGAATATACTCGTGGGCTGCTGATACTCTCCGTGCCATCCGCCATTCGTATTGCTTCTCTCGTTATGAGCACATCCTCGTAACATGACTTCGTAGGAGACCAATGCGTATCACGTACCTTGTGGGTGGGCCTGCAAATGTGTCCATCTCAAATTGTCTCGGAAACTGCCATCAGACATCGTCAGTCAGGACCTCTTAGAACATGAACTTGAATCTCGATTTGTTTTGACTCACCGAAGCTCTGTGTTCGGTCAACTATCTGCTTGCTGACAGAGCCCATTTGACCAGGAAGTCAAAATGATAATGCCTGTCAGTTGCTGAAGATAATGGTGATAGAGGACTGGGACGGTTCGCGCCCCAGACGGTAATGAGGCGACCAAAGTGGCTCCAAATTTTGAATAACTAACATGAGAATTGAAATGGCGAGGATTGAGCGTTTGCCGGCGCCCGCCTTGAAATGTCGACGGGTTGCTTTGAAGACAATGACTGACTTATACAGCATAGACTCCGCAATTCAAGTATAGGCGAGCAGATGGAAGTACTAATTTTAGTGAGATATCGAATTGAAGGGGGTGGCAGTCGAGTTCTTTTCCACATCCAAAGACCCCAAGCTCGTCCAGGCAGTTGCATATAAACAAGGATGTCCTAGGTGTAGAGGATCTGTTGATATAGGTCAGATCCGGTTGCCATGATGCGTAAAACGATAAGATCTCTTCAGCAAGACATGATAATTTTGTAAAGTGGTGGATGAACCTCAAATTTTGGATCGGTTGTACGTTTCTTTGCTGGGATGATGCTTCAGGTGGTGGAAAACACAAAACCCGGAAGTAAACTCAACGAACAAATTCCACTCCAGTCAATCTAGGTAAGTGACTGGAACAGTCCTCGTTCTATTTGAACTCTGCCAGTGACAAAATCATCAACTTGATTCAACAGAACTACGGTACTATCAAGCTAGGCGTATTGTTGTTTTTGCACAGGCCTCAGAAGAACAAAGGCTACCGCTGGCTATATTCTGAACCTTACTGATATGAGATCCCTCGAGCTTTTCAACTTCGAAATAGACTCTGGAGGCTTATGGAATACACTTCATTCTTTAGCCACCCGAGTACGAACACTCTTAAGGTACTTGTCACTTTGCCCTATTGTTTCTTTGTAGGTATTTACACAGTTTGAGGCCATTTGTAAATACGTAGTCACCAAATGTTCGCAACTGTTCTCGGCGATAGTGAGGTTGTCATTGTTGTTGAGCCTAACTACCACCACACTCAGTAAATCGAATTTGATGTCCTTTGTCCATTCATGAGAGATGATGACGGAGCGGAGTTTTCTGACGGCCTACAGATGGAGAATGATTGTGCTGACAGGCATTACAGCCTCCGCAAGGCTAAATCTGGCATGAGGCGATCCAACAGGCATCATGTTCTTCGGGTTGTCAAAAGGAAAAACTCGGAACAAACCTCTTACCACAATCAAAGAGGAATCTCTTCAAATAACACGCTTGGCAGCACACCAACAACGCTATATTATCCGCGTTTTCCATAGATTGGGTGTGAGCTTCCCAACCAGTAAGCGTCAGTACCATGATTTCAGGAGTAGAAGGCATCCGAGTCGGTCTTTCTTGAAAGTCGTCTAGTCACAGATACTTAGTTGCCTGCGGGATTTCCATAAGTCAATCACGACCTGGTTAAGAAGGCTCTTCCACCTTTCGGCCCTTGCTGAGGCTTCTAACAAAACTTTGACATATGCATGATGTTTGGAATAATTCAAACCTTCTATAAGTCATGACTATGGGCAATTAGCTGGTCAAAGAACGTGAGAGACCAGGTAGCATCAAAACGGGCCAACATCCCAACAAACGACTTGCGAAGATGATACGTTTAATCAATATGAAAAACCATATTATGCAAATATCGACCATACTCAAACGCAACAAGCTGGTCTAAAATGGGTCAAGAACGAGTAGGAGATCTGAGATGTAAATGCCGCAAAAATCCAGTCCGGCATGAGACTTACAGAGAGACTCCGCATCGTCGCATTGAGATCTTATAGTTTGACACTGTATACCCTGCCACAAACTTAGCTCCGTTATCTATAGCGAGTCAAATTGTGTAAGTGTCAGACAGGAACTAAAATTGTACAGTTGGCATATACGTAGAACACTCACACGCCGAACCGACTGGTGAGTGCTCAAGCCCCCAGTACGCAAGATCCTCGTTCTGAGACGGCATCATGATCTGGCAGTCGAGCAAAACCCAAAAGCCCAACGACGTTCACAAATAAAGAATCACCTTGTGTTGAGTTTCCGTCGCCTATATAATCAAAGTGACAGTGATCCAAAGCCGAGTCGACATGGAGTATATACTACAGTGTAGGTGGGACTTGGCACAATGCGTTTTGAGTACACGCCGTCTATCATCCCGTCACTCCCTCATCAAGAGTCTTCTTACGTATAATATAGCGTGCATATAAACTGTGCAGAATAAGAGAATAACTGAAATCATGTATCGACATTGGTTTAGTGACCGACTCATGATGCAAAGACACCATTGAGGCTCGAGTCGACTCTCCTAGAACTACTATCTTCTTGATATCACTGGCTAAAGCTTCATTTACCAGAATTTATTGTTCCTAACTAACTCAACATGAGCTAATTCAGGATGACATGAGTTCACAAAAACGGTAGAAGTTGTGGAACAATGATTTCCGGACAGAGCTGTCATCTGCACAATTACGCGTGATCAACACAGCCTGTTTCAAGTAAAATTAACACAACCTTTGGAAAAAAAAGTATGACGATGGACACAACCCTGTGCTTCAAAGACAAAAGGAAAGGTGTGATATCGGCAGCAGAAACTAAACTGCCGAATTTGCCATAGGCGTGAAATGTTATAAATCGAAGTCAGACACATCAATAAGGAGCGAAACATATCTCGGATGGGAAATTCTCATGTGCCAGGAACCGTGTTACCGAAACTTCGAAAGACCCAGATAAGCACAATGGGGGCAGATTTTAATGTTATGGTGTGGGTCAATGTCTTATACACATACGCGGAGCATGTCACGTTCACAATGGCAGACTAATAAGACTGTTCGTGGGGTGGAGTTCAAGGTGAGACACGGTCCTAGACCTGAATTTATCTTCGATTCAGCTCAAGTTATATGTACTGTATTAATAGACTCTGACTTCGCTGTCTGTCCGGTATGTTCGACCCGTACTGTACTCGCGATGTGACATACACGTTCCCTGAGCTAAGAGTATAAGAGTATACCCAACCATGTGCTTACAGTATGCTTCGCAGACTGTCAATTATGTTATTTCTACCGAAATTACTCTTTGCGAAAACGGAAGCTGAATACCATCAAATTCCCCTACATGCCCCACAAACAGACTCGATTGAAGAAGGAACTCAAAATCATAGAGACGAGAACATACGGCGGAACGAATGGTGGTGGTCTATGCTGCCGTGGTTCGTGGCAGTAGCGCTGAGGAAAACAAACCGACAACTACCAAAGAAGTCATCAACGTCTTACCTGAATGGTATTCGTGGCGTGGCATGCATCATCGTCTTCATCAGACACATCACCGACTATTGGGATGAGTCCCATAACCACAACAACGCTTTCGGCACCGACCCAGCCCCAGAGAACCGCGGCGTCGGACAACTACCCATCGTACGAATTATCTACGCCGGAGAAGGCATGGTATCGCTATTCTTCGTGCTCTCAGGCTTTGTGTTGACCTATTCTCCGCTACGAAAAATCAATAATGCTTCATCTCCGTCGTCGGACAGTGATCTTCTGACTGGGCTCTGCTCCTCGATCTTGCGGCGAGGCGTCCGCCTCTTTGCACCAGCAATCCCCTTGATCTTCCTGACCTGTTTCGCGACCTGGAACTATCCGTCGTTCCATCCAGGCCGGTGGCGTGACAGCGACCCGGCATTTCTGGAGTTTCTATGGGGATATGTCGGCATCGCCATGCCTCTGTTCAATCCGTTTACCTTTGAACAATACATGCCGCCTTCTTTCAACCACTGCTGGACGCTTGCTGTAGAGTATCGTGGCTCGATGATCGTCTTCTTGGTATGCATCGCGACATGTCGGCTGACTACAAGAGCTCGAAAACTCGTGGTCGGAGGTTCGGCTTTCTGGGCACTACACACGCGAAGTGGTGACATGTTCTGCTTCCTTTCTGGCATGTTCCTCGCCGAGCTGCGATACAGCCCGCTATCGAGCGATCTCCCGACCGCGATAAGATTCACAATTCCACAGTCTGCTACTCACACTCTGACTATATGCCTTCTTCTATTCTCTATGCTTGTCATTGGTTGGCCTTCGAACGGGGCTCAGGGGATCGAACCATTCAACTCGTTGGAGAAGCTTGTGCCACTGGAGTGGCGGAAGGGCGACCATTGGAGCCACACGACTGCGTATTTCTGGTCAACCATCGGAGCAGTCGGCATGCTGACTGCCGTTGAAAATCTGCCGTCAGTGCAACAGCTGCTTTCGACAACCCCGATATTATACCTAGGGGAGATAAGCTTCTCTTTTTATCTGCTTCACTGGATGGCTTATTTATGGCCAGGAGCTATAATGATGCACTACTTGACCAAGTCTCTCGGTTGGCCCCAAGGTCTAAGTTTTTATAGCATGTTTCTTATAACACTAGCCTTGACGACCGTTGCTGCGGATTACTACTGGAGAGCCGTGGACGAAAAATGCGTCTGGATAGGCAAGGCTCTGGTAGATTGGCTTGGGGTTTACGATGACAGTACGCCTAGGCTTTCATCGCCACAGAGGACCGCAAATCGACTGACGGATGAGGATCAGACGCTACCTGTTGCGTTAGATAGCGTCACAACTCCAGTGAAGCAGGAATAGAGCTCATCAAGACGTTGCCTATATGATATCGCCTTGTTGAAATTCGAGGCCATAGATCGCTTGTGACCAAAACGCGCCAATCGCCAGGATCCCAGGCACCGAGAAGCTGCCTTCAACGCCGCAAGATACTTACTTAGATACGTCACCCTGCTGCGGCGGACAGAACGCACCTCGGATGCCACGCAAGCAGTCAATCAAGGTGGTGCATCGTTGCGGATACATAAAATCGAGTCAAACGTATTGCCGAGGAATAAATCAGATTTTAGCATGCCAGCGTTCCATCAAGAAAGTCGCTAGATTTGCGGTTACATGTCATTACTGAACCTTCATGAGCCTGGGAAGCTCTTCTGATATCCAGCTAGCTCTTCTGACCGAGTATGTGGGGGCCCCTGCTAAAGTACGGTATAGCGGTTCCCGTTGATAAAGACCACACTATTTGTACCATCCAACCGTAGTCAAGGGCTCATTTAGATGGGAGTAGATGTAATTGATGAGCATGTCAGCACCATGCCTTTGTGTCCATGACGAATACCACCGCTTGCGTGGAAGCTTGGGGCTGTGCAAGTTCATAAGTGTCTTGGCTAGAGTAGGCTCACCACCGTCTGCCGTGGTTGCGTGGGTGGCTTTCAAGGCTTCAAGCATATCTAATTCCGCCAAAGGAAGAGGGCACATCGACCCAGAGAGGTCTGGAGGTCACAGGCTGCAGTGCTTATCAAGTTTTTCCTATGTAATGAACATGTATAGGCTTGGCATTCTGCACAGCGAACCCTCCAAAATTTGTATGTGGCCCAGTAATAGGCAGAACTCTTACAAAGGGACTTCATGGTAATATTTCGCAACACACAATTGGCACAACTTTCGTAACCTAGGTTAATCCATAATGAGTTGTTGGTGCACTACCCAAAGCCACCAGTGATTGCCTTCGATCTAACCATATATGTCAAGCGGACTGTTTTCCGTCCACGACGATTGCGGCGCAGCAAATAACAAAAAATAAAACCATGGACAGGAGGCCTTAGGTGATTCTTCAAGAAACAGCATCGGGTCTATCGGAAAGTCGTCTGAGCGCTCTTAAAACTAAGCGTCTGGTATCTATTGTCGAGTGCCAGCTGAAGACTGACGGCCCTAAGAAACTGTTGACAGAAGACCACTGCCCGCATGCCTTGAACCGTCAAGGTTAGCGCTGCCCCTTCTAAACGTCGATCACAGGACCCTTGTTCCCCTCATAAAACGGAGCTGGCAAACGCGCCTGAACTTCAGGTTGCCGTCGCGCGACTCACTTTGTCAAGCACCGGACACTTTTTCTCCTACAGAGAGCTGTCACTTTCCGGCACCGAGTCGTCGGTCACTCAACGTTACTACAGTATTGAAAGGCGCGACAGCACGGTTCTGCCTTATACTTCTGCCTACTGCATCCCCAAAGTACCTTAGCCATTCTTGGTTGCCGCTAAACCCCTGGCGGATCAACAAGTCCCTGTGTCGATTGCGAAGAGAGCCCGGGACAAAACAAAGACGACAATTTCCTCCCTGACTGGGCGGCCAAGCTGACTCGAGCACCGAGGAGCAACTGAACGCGATGAAGTCACTTAGGATGAACAAGATGTTTGGTGCTGTCCGGAGGAAGGCTGGGAGCGGAAGCGGTATGACTACCTAAGATGCGATGCATACGACTGGATTAACCTAGGTGCTATAAGGCTGAATGAATAACTAACGTTTGGCCTTCTGGTAGGCAGCGAGGTTGATCCACAGAATGGTAGCCCAGAAGCCACCGCATCGCAATGCGTGGTATGTTTGTTCCCAACATGCGCACTTCTTCGGCGTCTATTTGAATCTGCATACATAGCTTGTAGCTATGGCCATACACCTAAAGCCCTCCTCTCTTTGATTGGCCCCGGACGCAGCTAATGGCAGTCGTCAACAGAAAGCATTCTGCGAATCAGCAGGAGGACCGAACAGCGCTGGCGATGAAGTCACATACCTACCGTCGATTGTCGATGCCGCCGAATCGTCACCACAGGCAGCTGCAGAATGTGCGCGGCTTATCAGGAAGTACTTGAAAAGGGACAACTGGTCGAAAGCATCCTATCAATACAACGCCATCATGCTAATGCGGATTCTCACCGACAACCCCGGCCCAACGTTCACCAGGAATATGGATCAGAAATTCGTGGACGTTATGAAGGAGGCGCTTAAAAGTCACCGCGATCCGAGTGTGTTGCAACTCTTGATGGAGACCTTGAACGCTTTTGAGAACACCAAGTCGCAAGACGAGGGACTGGCTCCTCTCATCGATATGTGGAGGAGAGAAAAGGACAAGGCGCAAAAGGGAGGGGTAAGATGAGATCGCTTCTTTCATGTAGAAATTCTCATGCTAAAAGTGCTATTGAAGTGGAAACCTCAACCTCAACAGCAACAACAACCGCCAATGATGACAAATGGCCCGCGGCCAGATTCTCATTCGCAGAACTACTTCGCGCGAAGTCACTCGAACCGACAACTTCCAGAACCTGTCGAGCTGGCTAGTCGTTTGGAGGAAGCGCGAACATCAGCCAAGCTGCTTCAAGAGGCTGTCACAAACACGCCGCCTAGTGAGGTTCTGAACAATGACTTTATGAAGGAGTTCGCAGACCGCTGCACAAGTGCAAGCAGAAGTATTCAAGGTTACATGGCAACCGAAAACCCAGGTCCTGACAACGAGACCATGGAAAGCCTAATCGACACCAACGAGCAGCTTCAGGCTGCATTGAGTTTGCATCAGAGGGCTATGCTACAAGCCAGGAAACAGGCCGGTGTGGGTGCACCAGCTGAGCCGTTGCCCGAATCTCTACCGGTGCCCGTGTCGAACGGAGCTGGGTCTTCACGGCAACCATCGCCACACCGACCAACGTACGATGACTCAGATGAGTATGAAGCGCCGCCCATGCCTCCCCCTAAGCGGGTTGGGAAGGGCAAGGAGCGGGAGTACGATGATAGCATCGCAGGTCCGTCGCGAACGCATACTCCTGGGCTAGAGGATGACCCCTTCAGGGACCCTGCACCGGAGCCCACAGGTTCTGGCTCACGTGCTGGTGGCTCTGGGCTTGGCAGTTCCAAATTTGCAGACGACGAGCCGAGACTTGCTTACGAACCCTTCCACCCAGGTTTCAATGCTACGCCAAGCTACTTGGGAAGACAGGATAGCGCCATCGGGAAGGAGGCAATGCATGGAGCTGTGCCCCAAGATCCGTCGCGACTTTCGGGGATCAAAGATGACGATGAGGAGCTGTACGATGTCACGCCGCAGAAAAGCAAGGAGCCCATCTATCGGTACTAGGAACACCAAACTCAATCCGATTCGGTGTCGAGATTTGAGCACAAAGCTATGAGGTTTGTGCTTGTTGTGCACATCCTAGAGTGACTTTACTCGTCGGTGCGACGAGCCAATAAACCAGTCATAGTGTAAGTCTCAAGCGAGTCGATTTTCTAAGATGTTTGTTTTGAGAGAGCTAGGAGTTGGAGTTTGGAACATGAGATATCCCGATATCAGCAAATATGATTATTCTTTGCAGAGCAGGAAGGCCCCCCCACCGTTCATGACTGGCCGTGACATTAAAGCCTTGGATTGTATCTTTAGACCATTGCCACCCTCGTGAGCGCTTGGTCTTACATTAGTGACATGCTGCTGAGTAGGTATCCCTATGCGGAATCCTGCACAGATCTGTGTCGACAGTCCACCAGGGCGAACGAGATGCAGGATCCCATTAGCGGGCCAGTTTCGATGGCCCAAAGTCTGGACCCCCTCATATCTCCTATCCCACTTCTTCTAGATAGCAGAATATGACTGAGCCGCGATTTAACCCTCCTGTATGTTTCGCACTGATCTTTGCATACATGTTTTCGAGTATAAAACTGAAGCATGCTGCACTAAGTACACGACAGCTTTAGGTTAGTGCTGTCTAAGAAACACTGGTTAGGGTTGCGAACTGGCTTAGTTAGTCTACGGGGCCCTCAAGCTTGCTCGACATCATCACAAGATCCACGAACCGAGATGCGCACACGAAATTGGATGATAACGGGTAACCATTGCGAGCCCCGGCATCGAGCCCGTCGAAGAAGCGATTGGTGCCCTCCGGCAATGTCAGCTTTTCGATGCGTTATCCTGGAAGGAGTAAAAGTAGAGAGAAGAGACGAACACGTCAACCAGGGCGCGCAGCTACGCGCAGCGCTATTGTGTATCACCGCGGGCCGGCAATACACAGTAGATGCGATTGGGTGGCCGTTCGCATTTTTAGGTCGAGTATATCCGGAGCTAAGTATGTAGTCAATGGCGGGGATTCTAGGCTCTTCGGTTCCTCGAATTTCGTTCTGAAAAATGCTGCGAGTGCCAGCTCGACGGCCGTAAGAGGGAGGCTGGCAGTGCGTGAAGCAGCGAACACGGTCTTCCTTTCAATAGTCCCATGCTGGATGTGAGGAGGGTTGTCCAAGCAAGTTCCACGCCAAGTTGCCCGCATGTACTGTAGTCTTCCCCACGTATACTGGGGTGTGTTTGGTGCATATGCAGTGTTTTCATTTTCCACAGTTCATTCACCCATTTCGCAATTTGCCAATATTCCGGATTTAGCAGCTGGTCATGACCTTAGACTTTCGCATTGTGACAACGGGTAAGCCACGTGGCTAGGAATAACTGTAGGAGTGCTGCTTTGTCGTTTCTTGGATGCGAGTTCGTTCAAACTATCGAATACCACCAGATAGGTACGTTTCTCGGGCGCTAGGGACATGGGGTCAATAGCCGCTCACCACTCAGTCGGATTCTCGTTAGCTTTCCAAAAGGCGCTACTATGTATGCGTGGGAATCAGCTCATCAGATGAACATGTTCATATGGTTTCACCGAGCGCCCTATTCGTCAACGCAGATGCTTGACACTAATCTGAGGAAAACCCCTCCACTACAAGCTTCACGTACGGTATTCTAGCTGTCGTGTCTGGACACGGTCACTAGGACTATACTTCATATAGTATATTTTCACCATTTTGATCATGGCTGAATGGGTTTTGGGCTTCTTCTATCAGCCTTCGCCGAACCGGGATGGCGATGGAAATGGTTTACTTGAAACGTTCTCGAACATGTCGATCGAATATTCTGAGGGAAATCTCCATTCTCTGAATTAGAACAGAACAAGGTCAACAACGAATCCAAGGGTCCCGATGGCGAGCATCATTTCGCAACCAGGGCAAACTCCATCATTGAATCAAAGACCCTTGCACGTTCGGCAAGCACCTGCATTCCTTCTGTCTGATAAAAGTGGGATTTCAACAGCGAGCCACGTTTTGCTGAACCTTGCTGGAGACTTTGGGAATGGTACTCCGTAGGTTGCGATTGGTTCAGCCAGGAACTGCAATTGTGACATGTCTCCAGTGGCTCCGCTGCATTTTGACAGGCTGACTTCAACCTCGAGCCAACATGAAGATGATACACTATCCACAACGTTCAAGAGGTTGGTTATCATGTTTAACTTCGCGTCCCCGTGGATAATTTCGAAAGCACTCAAGACTTTTGGAGATTGTCTCACAGCTCAGTCACCGAAAGATTCCACAGCCCAGAGATGGGATGTCAAACTTACACGATGTGATACCGTGCATGAGCTCCTGCTGCTGGCAGCGACTGGTAGTAGCAACACCAGCACCAGCAACACTAACTCCGTTTCACATGCACTGCATTGTGGCCGTGGCTGACTTTTACCTGATGAACAATTCATCTTTTCTGCTAAAAATAAACAGTTTCATCTGATGATCACTCGCGAGTCCATCATCTCATATTCTGGTTCTTCCAAAGCCGCCGCTCGCACAGCACTGTCAATATCAGATCGTCATGGCGAACCCTTGAAACCCCCTGCAGACGCTAGTAGCGGGCAGGAGCCACCCGGCTGCAGACAGGGCAAGTGGATCCAATCCCGACCGCCCGGCAGCGTGAAAGATCCAACTCTTTTGGGCGAACTTTGCGAATGGGTCATGACCCGTTCCTCAAACAACTCAGCAAACGTTCTCAACGCCTCACCAGCCGATTGAAACATGGACCCAAATCAGCTTGTTGTTCATCCTACCCTAACGCAAGCTCTTACCAATGAGAGTAATTCGTCGAAAAGCCCTCAGCATCACACCAAGTTAAAAATGAACCCCCAAGCACAGTCCCTGTTACTACCAAATAGTCAGGATGGATACTCCCGGCTGTTGCTCCCATATGACTAACGAGCTCTTCAACGATTGAGTCCGGCTCCCCCAGTAGCGTACATAATTTTGTTTGTGGTCTCCATTGAGAGTATAAACAACATCGGGCTGTTCCGACTGGTCTGTTACCCTCCTGGTCCCGTCTTGTTGTTGCGTGCAGACGCCAGAGTGCGCATGTCAATGGCTTTAGCTCCTCATGCGCCGGACTCGTTTAGGCATGCTTGCTGTACGAATATGTATGCGCCGAGTAGTCTTCTTCTTCTTCTTCTTCAGTTCTTTCAGTTCCGTAGATCTTTTATGTCTGGCTCACCTCCGCCTTTGGCCTCTTGACCGCATCAGCCTCCACATGCATGCAAGGTGCGGCAGGTCGTCGATCAACCTTGCGCGGACACAGCTCCCGCATCGACTACTCCACTACTGGCAAGCTGGAATGAAAGCCATTCATTTCTATGGCTCCATAGATCAGAAAGAATTCTGTACGAATGCCCGTTCGTGACATTCGCCGCAAACAGTTTAGTCTCCTCTATGAAGAGGCGCACTTGCTCCCTTGCACTACATTCATCTCCGCTCCGGACACCCTGGTCACTCCCGTATCCAGACAGTATACCTTGCTGCTGGCCGCCGCATCGCTGCCGCTGTCATCTTTATTACCCGTCGAATGTTTCACCTGGGTACTGCCAGCGTCCTGATGACAAACTTGTTTATTGGATCCGCCCTCGACCGATTGCAAGGAGCCCTAAATCTGACAGATCGTTATACGCACAATTTCCAATACTAAAGCCCTATACCGTCATGATGGCTCCAACTCAGGTCTTGTGCCAACCCCCTTTACTTTCCTTCACTCCCCAGATGTTAGACTGGTGTGCTAGTCATGGTAAATATCGAATGGCGGCTGTTTCAAATCCTGCACCGTCGAGGCAACCATGGTCTATGAACGAGTTGAGCTCTGAATTGTTAGCTCTTATATTTGAGCATGTGAGTTATTTCTAGCGGCCCTCCACTCAGCTAGTGTATAGACCCTGCGCTTACTGGATTCTACAGCTTCGTGATGTCGATGCTGGATCCCTAGCCACAGCTCGACTACTATCAAGGAGGTTTGACGCCATCGTCACGCCAATCAAATACAAGTTTTTGTATCTATCTGAGCGGATACTCGCTCCTGAAGCGCAGGCCTATATTCCAGACGCTCTAGAGAAGATCTATGTCCACACTCGCCATGTGCAAGCGAACAGTGACCTGGATCCACAAAATATCAAGCGGTTACTAGATCGTATACAGAGACTTTCAACCGTCAGGTACTTGACATCCACTCATGATGACCGTCTACATACTTGATTAGCTGACTCGGGTTTTCTTTTTCCAGGTGGACTTATATAGGCGCAGGCTTTTGCTCGGGGGATTTTTGGTTGCCCGCGGATGTTCTCAGCCCTCGGCATATACAGTTGAACAAAACTAAGCTCTATATCGATGACTTGCCTTTGAGGAACTTCACTTCGAACCAGCAGGATGTCTACTTCAAATCCATACCATCTAATGTGCTAACTTCTCTGAAGTTGGCCAGTCCGGCACCCCCACTCACAAATAGGCTCGAGTCATTAAAGCAACTCCTGCTAAGGTCAAGGAACCTCGAGACGTTTTTCTACCAGGACAGGGGTCAAGGCACTCACTTCACATTTTCAGAAGACGAAACATTGCCATCTTTCAAAGAGTTGGTGTTACGCTCATATGACTGGGGTCATACAGAGACCGAGGTAGAGGATCACTGGGACTTCTCTAGCATCCGTCTGCTCAGGCTCATTGATGTGCCAATCTTCGAATTCTTGAGATCAGTCCCGTTCGAAGACCTTACCGATCTCCATACTCTGCAATGCGACGACTTTAGTGCTCATCTGGCCGCCGATCGGCGACAAGAAGCAACAAGAGGCCTTTACTGCCTAGTTAAGAAGATACGATCTCTCCGGGATTTGGAATTTACCTGTCACACGCAACACTTCCCACTTGATGCACTGTTTCACCATGGCAAATCTCTTCATCACCTCCGGATCCGTGATCACGTTGGATTCAGTGATGAGGACCGGCGATGTCCTACGATATGGCCCGCTGATCTCGCAGCCCTCTCGCAGAAGATGGTCAAATTAGAAACCCTCGAGCTGGATATGGACACAGCATACTGCGATCCGCCACTATTTCTGGAAGCCATATGCAACTTCCCTCGACTGCACACCCTGACTTTGCATGTACAGACCGTACTACGTGCGTTAGAGGTTGTTCATCCCGATGTCGACCGTGACTACGAAGCAGCGATGCGGAATTTCAGGGCTCTAGTGAGGGGGAAGATGGGCGTATCATGGCGGTCGATTACCATTAATGTTGGGGGTTGGAAGCAACATATGGTACGCCGACTGAGCGAGGCATGGAGGACACAAAATGCGCAAGGAGTATATGCCGAGAGATGCTTCGTATTGAAAAGGAGTGCAGCAGGTGAGATTACTCTTAGGGAGGAAATGTCTTTTGAACATTGAAATTACACACTTGCGGGAAAATCGCAGAGATGCCTAGCATATCATGGTAGATTTTGGGTCAACATATAAACAGGTCTTTGGCGCCTCAAAGATCGGGTTGTCTCAACCACGGACAATCGGTAATGGGCAATAGAAAACACTACATCACGAGATTACGAAATCTAGATAGACCCTAGTGGAAAAGTCAGGTTATTGTATTGGAGTTATTTATCAGAATTGATTACCACATTCAAGATGCATAGGGGTGACTGCCTCGCTGGAACCTCGTGGTGAATCAATCGACTCTGTTATGTGTGCTAGAGAATTTCAGCATCTAATATGTGTGTAACGATATTTCTTCACAATCAATGTGATATTCCTGGTGATAATTAATCAGGTCTGCGTATTTGGCTGGGATGTAACTAGACCATCAACATTCTGGAATGAATATACGGCAAGCCTCAAGAATCACGTCCGAGCAACAGATTTTACTTCGATATCCCGAGTTGGTTCGGCGGGCTGGAGAATACTATGCGATTTCCCAAACAACTGCGTAACATCCTGGGGCTCGTATGGTTGCGACGCAGAATTTGGTTGAACCATCTGGATTTTGACACGACATATGAACACAATACGACCGCTAGGCTCACGATCACAATCTTCTATCCAATTTCTAGCACATACAGCACCAAATATACATCTTCCGTTGAGTTCCCCAAAACTGATCAGCCTTCTCACTTGAAACTCAAGTCTCAATGTTGGTGGCTATTACGATATCGATCCGGAGCGCATACACGCCCCATGACGGAGGAGATCACGAGAGAGTAAAGCAACCAACCTCGACGTCAGTAGTGGACTGTGTGATGAGTTCTCGCATACCAAAAAAGCACTGCCGACATGCTCATGATAATTGTACAGTTCACGGACAGCAGCAAAAATTCGGACACTCTGCAAACCTTGCCCAAGCTGTCCGAGGCTATTTCTGGATCATATGCGTAAACATCTTCGTATACAGAAACCCCCGTTAAATTACTGCCCCCCCAAATTCGTGTTTCAAGGTTATTGGACAAAAGGGCCGATCTTACCTGGATCCCGTGAAATCGATGTCTCGCAATTTGTACATCGCTTTTTTTCTCTACCTTCATGTCCGTGTCGACAGCCCTAGGGATTGGTTGCTCCCCTCAACCCATATACGAGATGCTCTATATGATGGTACGAATGGCAGGATTTGGCACGTTCTTCTGAGCGGCATTGGTGGCGAGATATGAGGCAGCGCACCGACGATCGGCGAACAAGGTTTGGAGCCGCAATGGAGAGTTTCTCTCTCGCCTACACCCGCAATCTCGGCCATATTTCCAAGACATCCAACGCCTCACGTTCTTCAAAGTTATCTTACTAGCCGAGAGCTGCTTGCTACTGTGTATGAGCAGTACCCGTGAAGCATAATCACCATGTAATTACATCCGCATCCCCTAACTAGTTACCAAAAACCGCCCAAAAGGTTCTTACCAAAACCTTCTCACCAATTTATGAGGAAACCATTCGCGAATAAAGCACAAGACCCTCGTCAATAAATAAGTAAATAGCTTTCAGCGTACTGAGGGAGGAAAAGAATCCCGGACATGGCAAGGAACCTTGTTTGCTTCGAGGTCGAACGCTGACGCCTTCCCGCCCCCAGATCGGAGCCAGGGGCACTTGTCTTGCTTCAGAACAATGATATCAACATGATAATTAGTCTTCAGTCCCACGAATGCGGGACTCACCAACCTCCTCTTTTTGGTCCATCCAGAATTGCCGGCAGACTGGTCCCGATTGCCTGCACACCTATTGCTTGACAGGCACAGTTGTGAACACGCGGGTTCCGTATCTATCCCCTAATTGACGATTTGAATGTCGCCCAAGTGTAACTTACCCAGTCTTGACACGGTAGTTCAGCGGCATATCCATCTGAGAATAAATACATGCCTCGAAACGGCTTCCCGTAGGATCAACTGAGACGAAGGAAAAGGAATTACGATCTCTATGAACTCAGAAGGAAGTCAGTGCGGAATAGATGCTGGGATAGAATCAAATGCTATCGTAATCGCCTCAGCTGCTGTCCAGAAGAGGTTTGCTGCCTCTCCGTCTGCTATCAAACCATGGAGATAAGTGAAAATACTTCGGGGTTGAATTGGTGAAGCGAGCGTTTCAGTCATTCGGAGAGTGAATGAGAACTTTATATATATATATTTACAAAATTTCCTGTTTTCAGGAGAAGGATATAAGTGATATGTATTTGTTTGTCAATAATTAGATCCCATGTTTTTCTAATGGCACAGGCGCCGTAACAATCTGTGAGCTGCAACAGGTTTGACTGCCATTTAATAATCATCACTTAAGAATTTAGTGTCAAGAATCGGGTCGATGGACAAAAAGGTGTAACACCACTTTCTGTTCGATTCGGTTTAACTTTTATCGGAGATATTCAGAGTCGTGATATGAGATTGTTTTATGTCTTTATATTACTCGAAATGAGAAACTGGAGTTTATTTGTGAGAAATACATACCTTGCGTTGGAGGTCTACTGTGTCAAAACCCCCAATCAAAGCCAATAATAAATATTGGATTGGGAAGCGGGAAGATTGTATTGCTGTAATTAGCTGGGCGATGGATTGCCAGGCCATCTCAGTGGCTTTAGCATCATAATATCAGGGTATGTTGTAGCGACACCTGCTTCTTGTTTGGGCTGACTCTTTCGAAATTTATGAGTCAGAATGCTGAATTTCAGCGCGAGTCATGGAAAGTGGTATTCCACGGATACTTCTCGACTGGTCGCCGAGTCGAAACTGTAGTCTTGCGTGGTTAAATTGTCAGCCTGTGATAGTTTGCACGTCCCAACCACCTCGAAAGTTGTGGATATCACTTGCGTTCCCAATCTGCTCAATGAGGAGGAAAGATGAGCCATGAGGTCTCATAGTATATTGTCTGACCTAACCATGAACGAGACGAGTAGATTTGATAGCTAGGGAAACGTGATCGAATATGATATTGTAAGAATACATATGGAGAGTTTTATCAGATATTTTTGTGCTTTGTGATGCTGCTTCCTGTCAACCAGCAATTAGTGGCTTGAGCCTTGTTGAGCACGGGGGGGCAGTCTGGAGGATACTATGGGCAGCCCATCCGAGGGGCCATGCTTACGGCCTAGTCAATAGGCAGTTGGAAGTGATGAGCACATTGAAGCATCAGCTGTATCATGATGTGTCTGGTCCACTAGAAGTCTCTTGCGAAAATACCCCCCGGAATAGACAGATTTTCAATGACATGGGTTCTCGCTACGGTTGTGAAATTGGTACATGTCAGCAAAAATGGATAAATGACGCTACCTTTGATGTGCCTTTGGCTCATTTAGCACAATTTTGATCGAATATTGACGGTACACGATCTCCACAACCGCGATTTCGCTGTTATGCTTTGGGATGTACCTCGAAGTTGCGCGATCTTACCAAACGCTGCTTGCCGGTTTGCCATCCGCGACGTTAGATGTATTGTGGTGACCGGCGCCGATTAAAAAGCGGTTAGAAGCAGTGGCAGACAAACGCCCCTTTCCGACGACTGAGCGCGAATCATGGGATAACAGTTCACGCAACGTAGAAAGACTGGACACTGGCAAAATGATAACTCGGTCCTGCTCATCAGCAATGGACATGGGTTGCTTGCGGGCTTCCCAAGCCAGCGATCCGTCAGCACGCTGCCTTACCAGTGGTCATGTTGTCAGATCGCTTGGAGTCAGCGCCAAAAGAAGGAGGGGTGGTCGTCGTCCAGGGTCTGGACACCGTCGCCAGAACAGCCATGAACCATGGAACTACTGAACCGAAACGTCCCGGCGCTCACCACGCTTGTTCCCGCTTGATAAGTTTCGCCCACCCTTGACCGTGAGAGCTTCCCAAGCACACAAAAATTTAGGCTCGCCAGTAAGGATCAAGTCCCAAAGGTTCGATGTTGGCCTCACCATCTCCAAGTGATGATCATGGGAAGTTGCTAGTATTGGGTAATATTAGCTCACGATAGGTACCGGCGCATTTGGACTTAGGAGGCGGTAATTGGTCCCCTGCTTAATAGGAGGGGATCGGTTTTGACTTTAAAGCCATCCAACTCACGGTATGGTAGCCATTTGTTCAGTGGTGCTTTTAGTTTTCCGTCACCCAGTGCGACGTCAACTAAAAGAAAGACCTCAAGATAGAATTTTCCTGTGCGCCTCTACTTGGCCGAGAGCGAACCCCTCTCTCGGGTGTTAGCAATAGTGTCCTTGTGAGGAGGAAAAAAGAGAGAAGGCACGGACATGTTCACCACGCAAACAGCTCCTGGGTGCGATCGATTATCCTCGGTTCGAAAGTCGCCAGGATACCGCTGCTAACGTGTAATTACGAGTTGGTGCCGTCGACGTTAGCACCACCTCGACATGACTCCGGGCAAGGCATTCCGACGCGCTGCTGCACATCATTCGGCACAAAGGCATGTTTGAGGTGAGCTGACAGAGCAATGGGCACCCACTTCTGACCCACTGTTCATGCTCTCTATCTAAGACATCCCTCCCTTGGGGACTCCCCCAGAGAATGCCGCTACCTATGATTGAACATGGTACCTCCTATTATTTGCTGGCCCATGCTTCGGGACAAGACACGAACGACGAACTTGATATCGGCCATTGCGAGTATAGCATGTCAGGAGGGTTACGAACGCACAAGCCGACATGGTAGGCACCATGATGTCCTTGTCACAAACTTCACAATTTCATTCTTAAAATAAAAGGCCATCCTCTACGTTACCCTTCACTCGATCACCGAGTGCACGTTGCTCATGACCGACATGAACTTCTTGGTGCAAATCCCGACTGAACACGATACCCTATTTTACCACCGACCGACGAGTAAACCAAAATGCCCGACGTAATGCACTGTTTGCCAATTTTGCCGCGAGGCACGCCCATCTTTTTCTCTGCGCTCCCGAAAACGACTATTTCGACATGAACGAACCTCCCAAATACTGCAACGACCGCCGGAAAAAGCAATGGATATACGCGCTGATTGTTCGTTGCCGAACGAGGAGAAATCTAAGTCGTGACCACAAATCCCCTTGAAACATAAACCGTAAAGAGCGAGGGGTCATTGACGTCCATTCGCTCGACGCAGCCGACGATTGGCTGGCGACTGTTTTGTGTCGTTGAATCGTAGATTAGGAAAAACATTAGTCAACGTAGAGAACCACTAGAACCAAATTCCATCGAGCCCAATATCAGTAGAGCCAACTGTCCAGCAGTATTACTCTGCCGCCGTGACGTGTTTCCTTGGAGAAAGGTTTTAAGGTGGTAACAGTTCCTATACGCGGGGAAAAAAGAAAAAGAAGAAAGCCTAGAAGCCTATTTCTTCCTCTGATTGAGCCTGCCTAGCATACCACGATCAATATCATTGCTGGACGCCGAGTCCATGATACTGCCTAGCTTCATAACAGAATTTGCAGACGCCCCGCTTGCTGGAGGGCCTGAAGGACTGGTTCGAGGCGGCGGCGTTCGATTGTCATATCCAACCTGTTGCCCAGCCTGGACTGGCAGTTGCCCATACGGAGCCAAGTGATTGGGACTGCTGCTCGAAGAAGGTGATCTCCTTCTGACGTTGTCGTCTGGGAACGTACTTGGCGGTGGTAGACGCATCGCATGATGGTCATCTTCAGGGGGTCTTTGCCGCCTTCTACCCGCTTCCGACCTGTCGTCGGGATAACCTCCGAACGAACCCGTAGGCGATGGAAGCGGTTGATCGTACTGAGCGTTTGCAGTCTGGTATGGCCCACCAGGTCCAGGCTGAAGACCTGGGGTTGATTGATTTAGTGGCTGTCCATATGACCCATACAGCTGCGTGCCTGGAGGAATGTTCTGAAGAGCAGACACTGGAACAAATGCTGTAGACGCGGCTGACGAGACTGGTTGAAAAACACATTCTTGGTTCATCTTGATGCAGTTGGTACATTTGCCGCCTGGAGAGTTTTGGTAACCACTACACCGTATCTGCAGAGATATTAATTAGACACGCTTGCTGTCAATGATACATCAAGTGTGGTCATACCTTTCTCCTTCTGCAATACCTACAAGCAATTGACGTTCTCTGTCTTGGTGCAGCCTGTTGGTGTTGCATAGAGCCAGGCGGGCCACCCTGGTAGTTCTCATAACCTGGTGGGCCACGATCCGGGCGGTATGCGTACCCATAGTTATCTGCGTTGTTGTACGGCGGTCTTTGCGGTGCGTAATATTGCGGACCCCGGGGGTCCGGAGGAGGAGGAGGAGGATAGTTAGCTCTTGAGTCTACCGGATGAGGCTGGACAGGTGGCAAGTATTGTTGATTCGGAGGCGGCGGATATGAGCTGCTGGGAGGAGAGTATCCTCCCTGACTCCCTGGCGCTGGGTACCCATTTGTAGAGCCCGGCGAGCCGCTGTAGTTACCTGAGCGGGAGTCCCAACCTCTCGCCTGTGGCGGACCGTAAGGTCCGTTTGGGTCCTGGATGGACGGGAGAGTGACTGCTCCTGACGCCATTTGTGGTCGTGGGTGATATGGAATACCTCTGGAACGGTCGTCTTCCTCTCCTGGAGGTGGGGGATACTGGGACTCGTGATGCTGATCGTTTCTAGACGGTCCCCTACTGCGATGGTCTTCCGCCATGCTACGTGGACGAATACTAAAGGGCGCCAGTTTCCAGAGACGCACTCTAACACGGCGTGCCTGTTCAACTTTGCGTTTCTAGCAGTAAAACGAAAGAGACTGAAGAGTCGAGTTCAAGGCCGAGCTGCAGGCGCCGGCCCGTCCCTTGCGCTTTATCGAGCGAATGATCTAATGCTCGCGCTGCAAACCCAAATTAAACCCAGCAAGAAACTTCCACTGGATAAGTCAGTCCACGGTTGTGTAGAGCCTCGGGGACCTTGGTTTTGTTTCGTTGATAAGTAGACGTGGGTGGAAAGAATGAGTATGGTGAAACAAATGATTGAAAGAGTCCAGTCACGAACACCAACCTTTTAACCACCAGAAGGGCAGACCCAACTTGTTTGAGTTGGTCGACCAAAGTCCAAAGTGAGAGCTTGAATGTAGTTGAAGGGGGGAGGGGGATTGTGCACTAATTAAATGCGCAGGCGGTTGAGAGCCCTGACTTGGAGTGGCAGAAGGGGTGTAGGTAGTGAGTGGTAGTAGCAACGGTGGAGAGGAGCCACTCAGCACTGAGCAGGGCGGTGGAACGAGAATTTTGGGTACAAGTAGAATGTAGCCTAGCGGGGCTAGCCGTACCAGGGCCCAGCGGGGACAGATTGGAAGTACCGGGGAGTACCTTGAGTCTATAAGCAAGTCTGGGACGGGAGATCCCTTGGGGGCTGCAGCAAACGAGGAGCCTCTAGAACACCAAAGTTAGCCAAGTAAAATTAGACATGTGGAATTTATAGACGGCGATGTGACGTGGACGCCATTCTCGGCATGAAATAACGAAAGAAAGCAAATGCCGAATTTGAATAACAACTTGTAGTCGCAAACAGAAGCATGAGCGCTTCCACCCCCCCTTTTTTTCCTCTTCCCCTTTTTCTTCTTCCCTTTTTTCTTCTTTCTTCTAATTCCGTGCAGCACACAGACAAGTGGCGTCAAACATAACCGATTTGGATGGACGTTAGACATACAAGACAGTACGTGACTATCTAAATGGCCAGCGCTGCTTGTCTTACTGCACTCGAAATCAACAAGTTGTGTTCGTCACAATAGGTGAAGTAACAGAAAATAGCGAGGAGCGTGACCACAGGAACCTTCTCAACCAAAAAACAAATGAACCAAACGGATGCAGCTGTTATGTTGACCTGAGTGAGGGCGACCCAAGATGCTTCAGTGGTGACGCTTGCCACGGTCGAGCTCTGTGTCGAGGGTTGAGACGCGCCTCCCAGGTCCCCGAACGAGACCAAGGGGCATGAGTCGGGAAGCAGTGTGGGTTCTTAGTCACACCAGAGGTTACTAAAACGCACCTGTTCTCCTCTGACTACCGTGTGGAGTTGTTGATCGGGTTCGTCTGTGGCCCGCGATAGACTGACCGATGGCTTGTCAGATATTTGGTGGATTAGGTCGGAAAGACCTTTCAGTGGTCGGCTTCACAGAACTAAGACGTCTCCTTGGGACCGCTAAACTGCTAGCCAATGACCGATCATGGATGTCGATTTAGTATGACGAAGCCCTCTCTCCCTGGCAGCGCTCTCTTTGACCCCTCGTCTTCGAGAAGCTTTGAAGAATGAGGTGGAAGAAAGAGTGGACAGTGGGGTTGTCGAGTCAGAGAATATGCAGGTGAGACGAAGTGTACGGGTAGGGAACTCTCATCAAGCCAGATAAACCGGGCTTTGCTTGGGATGATTGAAGGACCAATGACTAAAGTGCGGGAAGGTGGTGTTGAAAGATAGAAGATGAAGATGCGAGATGTTAGAACATGAAAGGGTGAGTGGTACAAACGGTTGGAAGCGCCGTTGCGTTGCTGTAAATGCCAGGAGATGATGTACTGTAAGTCAGAAGATGCAGGGCACCCTGGGGCCTATGGGCTTCTGGAGTCTCTGGGGCTTCTGATGGTCGGGGACCCAGTAAAAGCCAGGCTGCAAATGCTAGGCTAGGTCCAAATTGCGGGACGTCTTCAGGGAAATTCGCGTGAGGGCGGATCTTGTTCCAATCAAGTCAAGGTCTGAGGCGTCTAATCCCGGAACCCGTCAGAACGGGTCTCTGGTGGCCGCAGCCCGGGCCGCAGCTGAGTGATCCAAGATGATTTGGTCTCCAGTTGAAAGTGCAATGCAGCTTGTACGTACCCGTACCAATGCACGCTTGCAGCTGTCAAATTATCAACGGTAGCCGACTTGTCCAAAAGGTAGGTATTCTCCGTGGTCCCCTGTATATACTGTGGGTATCCCGTCGTCTGATCGTAAGTCGCTATTCTCAGCTGAGTGATGGGATGACCTCGTGAGCTAGATTACCTTTTGCGGCACCGTCTGTTGAATTCCCTACACTGCTTTCCAGGACCAAGCTCGTTGGTTAGTGGGCAGGACAAATTGGAGATTCCAGACTCCAAGTTTTCTGAGACTTTAGGAATGTTCGTAGTAAACAACAACAAGAAAAAACGACAATAATAACAAGATGCGCTGATAGTTGTATCTAGCGTTCAATATTGGTTTTGTTTTGAGGAAGAAGTACCCGTGAAGAGCTCTTCGAAAGTCGTGATGAAAGTGAGGATGTCAAGTTGTTGGATGCCTATACGGCTTGTTCTACCTATTCTCAAGCCTGGCGGGTAAAGAAATTGGTTTATGTTGGTAAGATCTTTTTTCAGATTGATAGCGAGAGCAGAGGAGGCACCTGTGCCTCGCTTAAAGTGACCGTTGTGGTGTATTCCTCGGATAGGAATTGTTGGACACGGTCGCTGGCCCTAGAACAGGCGCGGCGGAAGGTTATTCAAAGAGGTGTGATCTCATGTGCTCGTCAACTCAAGAATCCTTTGGGCTGACAGGTAAATGATTTTTAGGATGGAGTGACAAACGATGTGTTTTGCTAAACAGATTTTGATTCGACTCTGCTCTCGTTGGATCGGGGGGACGCCTTTTTTTTTTTTTTTTTTTGGCTTGCAATGCGGCCGTGTTGCTTCGTTGTCAGTCAGAACCTTGTAATCTGATGCTGCTGCCAACATAAGATTGAGGTACTTTTCTCGTTTAGTCCTTGGTGCTGACACTATGCAGCCGCGCCCACTTGACGTTAATATTGCGCTTGATTATTGCCTGCATGCTACATAGAGATGGAGAGTAATAGTACTTTACAGTAGTCTAGTCGTCAAGCCTTGGAGAGAGTTACCGGCACCGTAATGGTCGCAGGGGCAAGCCTGCATGAATCAACGGAGGGCACGGAGTCAGTAAAGTCTTTTTCCCTCTCCTGGATTAGACCAACACTATGCGATAAACAAAAGACGACGATAATTGGTGTGTGCCAGCCTGCAGCACCTCACACACACATCCCAGATTCGGCTGCGTATGCAAGTGAGCTTTTGGGCTCAGATGACAGATCAGACTCGAAATTGCGGGTGGCTCGTCCATGGCGGTCCCAAAGGTTTGGCACTCAGCTTTCTTCTTCCCTGCCACATTCCACTCCCGCTTGTAGTGCGAGGTAGCTCGTCTGCTGTCCTCCACACCGCTGCTTCCTTTTTTGCCCTTCAAGTCATGCAAAAAGCATACTCCAGAGCGTTAAATGTTAGTGCTTGTAGGCCATGCATAGTGATGCTTGCGTTAAGATATTTCGAATAAGATAACAAAACTGCATTCCACCAGAAATAACCAGTGGAATTCCAATGCTCAATTGCGCTGTACCTTGCCAGTACGCCAAGACTTTTCGACGGATTGGGCATGGGGACAGGTGGTCCAAATCCCAGCGCAATGGCTCGAGCTGGCGGGGATTCCCGAGGCCGAACCTTGAAACTTTGATGAACCACTGCAGTCTGGCTGGGGCCACTCTAGGTTGGGATGGATCCTACGGTTCACGGACGACGAAGGCTAAATACGGTTTACTAGGCGTCATACTTGCAGCAGCCAGGAATCAGGCAAGAGCCCAAGGGATCAGCAGTTGTGTTCAGAATGGGCAGGTCAGATTTCGCTTGTCGCCAAAACGCTTCTTTTTCTTTCTTTTTCGAGCGCTTGCTTGACCACTCCTTGATCATGCAATGCAAATCTCCGCAGTATGCTAGCACCATATTACTTGTCGTGGTCAAAAGGTTTCGTGCATCAGGTACGAGTATCGATGCACGGTAATTTTACGTCAAGCGAAGCGAAGCCATGCTTCTTTTTGTCTTTTCTTTTCAAAAGTCAAGGTAACCAAAAGACTTTCGCCCGTGTCAATCCAACAGCTACTGCACACATCGAGAATGAGAATGATTTCGCAGTCAATAAGTCAATGCTAATTATCCGTTTCTGCGGTGTGCAGCGTAATCCATGTGATTAGGTGGAATAAATTCCCAAAGGTCAGGCCGAGATAAGCAGCGCCTCTTCCCGGAACGCACATTTGGAAGGAGAATAGCCTTTGATTCGCCTACAAAGTTTCGATGATTGCCGAGACGAATGGTTTTGTTGAGTTCGGTGGCGGCAGTCTTCTATAGGCCCCTGCCCATAACAGCGCATGCTTGGATACTTAATTCACAACATTACTTGTGATTGTGACGCTGTGCTGAACCCATTCCACAAAGCCGCTACAGCGTCACGTAGTCCGGCTGAACCACCTCCGAAGTCGCGATATTAAGCGATTGATGCTTAGAAAAACATCATCTGACGGGCCGAGTTTTGCGATACTCGATATTTGTGGTCTTGGCAGATACACTCTTTGTAACGCCTATCCAGAAATGATTAGCGAGGAATACGACTATGCACGGAACAACGCTATAACTATTGCATAGTATTTTTCTGCCATGAAAGTCCGCACGGGGGTAGGTCTAAGACTCGGGTAGCGGTCTTTTTTGAAACTCGCATACTAAATCTCCATTTTTGGGTGCTAAGTTCACCCCTATCTACCCAGCCTATCGCACGATTTTTACAAGAGCTGCTGTGCTATGAACGCACGTCAGCCTCGGCCTGGTCCTTCTGCGGGGTGCAGAGGCAGGGTAGTGCAAGATAGCGTTGTGGTGTGGTCGTCCTCATTGCCATGTACCCTGGATAGAAGTTGGGATTGGCTGGTCGAAAACGTTAGACTCCTCCGAGGGATGGCCCGTCACCACTAGTCAGGGTCGTGCAAGACACGGCGGTGTTTCTGGGGTCTGCATCGAGATGGAACGAATAACAATACGTAGCTCGGTTTTTTTTTTTTTCCTTTTGCGCCAGTTTTTGTTCTACTATTTTGGGTTGACATGCAGCCGGCAAAGATATTGTCGATTTGGTTGATTATGGCCTGTATCGGCTATGGCTTGACTTGTTCTTTGCCTTGGGCGTACCCGAAAAGGTTGCCGATTGGGGGCTGGCCGCATCTCAGGATTCGCTCAACTAGCGAAAACTTTACGGGAACTTTCAGTCTAATGCAGCCAATAACAAATAAAAGAAAGGAGTTTACAGCAAGGTTAAGGCTGGACTCATCTTGACTTGGGCCTTGGCTTGCTCAGAGTTCAAGTCAAAGTTAAGGTTCGTGTAAGCTGGTGTGAATACAAATGCAAATGTGGACATGATATTGGGCGATGTCGCAATTCCGCTGCGCGCTGCGGCTGCGGGATCTCCGATACCCATCGCGGTTCACGTGGCTCCCCGTATACAGATCCCCGGTCAAATGCTTTTCTGCGGGACCACTTCCACTGTTCTCGAAAATTCCTCGAGATTGGCAAACAGTATCTGAAACGGACACAATCATGCAGGCATGCCCTAGCAACAAACTGCATCGGTGCCCAAATATTGTGGCTTGGCGAGAAAGGCTTGCGATACAGATACTGAAAGGTCATCGAGACTATGAATCATGGGGGTCAACTAATATGCTCAGCACCTAAGAGGTTGGATGTTGTTCACTTACATGAGCGTTGCACGAAATTTCAACGATGTGCATGCAATCCAGCCGGCCGTCAACGGTTGTGATCGGCCCTTGAACCTTATTGCTTGAGGGGTCCCGCGCTATTCTAGCATGACACGACTACTAGTTTAGACTCTCTAAGTTCAAGAGCAAATGACCAACGGGAAGCTCTTGGAGCGTTGTCGGAGAAATGAATCTAATAAGGTGGGTGGATAGATTGGACCGGACGAACCTGAATAGTGGACTTCTAGGATAGGACATCCGGCGAGAAGTTGGAACAGGCGGCTTGTATGGATTGCCATCGCTAAGCGGCAGCCGAGGACGTCATGGTGTCTGCGCTTTTGCTGGCTGGTGGAAGAGCGGACTCGGTTCTCAACATTCAAATCATATCATGACGACGCTTCACTACTCTATTCTAGCTAGCACCGTCAAACATTTATACGTAGCTGATTGGATCCGATTGACTGTCTGAGACACACACGAAATGCCTCGTCCCTTTGTCTGGAAAGGGCACTAGGTGTATTCGCTTGTCTCATTGGTCCCAACCAAAATGTGTAGCCACTCCAATCTGGTAATGGTGTGCAAAGGCACGGCGGCGGCAGAAAGCGTGGCGAGCATGGAAAGTAGATGAAGCCAAGCCAAGCGGAACAGGGGTGTTTGACAAAGGTCCGGCAATCCCTTCCCATCCTTCTTACCAGTAATTGATACCCAAGTACGGATGTAAAAAGCAAGTATCTGCCCCGGTTGCCAACGCGATGTCACACGTAGAGCAGGGAGTGCCCATATGATGCCATGTCCCATGTGCATTGCAGCTCCCTGTGCTATGAATTTCCGTCATGCAACCCCCGGCTCGCTAACCTGCCCCTCACCCGCTGAATCTCATAGATGACGGACTTTTATCCCAGTTCAGCCGGGCATCTAATAACAACCTGTCATCCCATATGGCTGGGCTGAGCTTCGAGTATATGCACGGATCTTTTCATTCATAAAGCGCACCGGCTTTCGCTGCTTCGAAGTTCCTCTCACAAGCTATCTATCCCTTGCCTCGGTCACTGCACAACAAGAAACACCTCCAACGGGTCGGGTCGGGTTCGCTGTGCTGTCGTTCGCCATGACAGAGTGTGTCCACTGCTGTTGCTAAAACAAAATAATAAAAGTCCTGTAAGACGCATGCTACGTGGCGGAGGTGATCAAGAAACATATGCTGCGGAGTTCGAGTTCGCGATGTTACCCATGGATTAACCCCCATTGACACTGCATCATCACCGCTTCTTATGCGTTGTGACTCCCATGCAAGATGCCCACATTAGGCTCTTCCCGCGTTTCCTTACATAGCCGCCCGTTCCTAGACCCAAGTCCGCGTCCTACCCTCGAGGGCTACTTGTGGGGATACACACCAAAACGGTCACGCTGCCACAGCCGGGGTAGTCAGTTCGTGTATCGTCTGCTTCATCTTTTTGTTATCGACCCATGTTTTATCTTTTGTGACGAGTCATCTTACTATGTCTACGATGCGTGGCCTGAGCTGTCAACTCTCCCGGCGGTCAGTCACAATGTTGCGTAACGTGGGCAATCATTTGAATTAAACCGGTCCAGTATCCTTATGGGCCTTTGAAAATCCTGAAATTTCATATGGAGGACGGTGATTCAGACCATGTTCAAACTAGACTAATCACCTCTTGTCAGAGGGTCTTCCTGAATCTCTAATCCATGATTTGCAAAATCCTTCCGACGTTCATTTCTTAAACAAATATCGTTAACAAAATTGCCGGTTAGTCAGATCGCGACAAGGCTTAATAAATACACTATGGCTCAAGCATTCAGCAAGTTCGCACAGTACGACACCTGTCATTACCAAACGCAGGAAATTAACAACGCAAATACGAAGTATTTGCCACTCATCCAGTCTTTATATCACTGAAGAGTACTTGATATAAGGCTGTATAGAGTTTGTACGGTTGGATTTATGAACTTGAAGACCTCTGAGGCGCTTTCTTTCTGGATTTAAGGTCTCGCTTGCCTTGTAGAGACTGACTTCTTGGTAAAATCATCTTCAGTTGACCTGGTTCCCCGCTACTTGTTAATCAGATACGTTGAGAAGGCGTTCAAAAGAGTCGAGCTCTAATATTGTTCAGTGCATCAAACTCTAGAACGATGTAAGTTCATGACTCTGGTGCCGCTATATGGCAATGTATACAACATATCATATGTTGCAAAATAATTTTTCGACTTTACCTTTTGCCAGGAGAATCAGGTACCAGGCCGATCAGTGTCTCAGTCACTGGGTCCACTGCTGCGGCGCTGTTGCACAGGCCGCTGGGGCTTGTTTCGATTAGCCCATCTTATCGTAGGACAACGCAGCACGAATGTAGCTATATATCTGCTGATCCGGAGAAATTTTCCATCGAAGACAATGAGGTGTTTGTCTCGTGCGGAATCTCTGGAGATAATGTATAAGATTTATCATATCAATTTCTGTGCCCATTAGCTTCGATTATTGGTTATACGACAAGGTCCTAAAGAACCGCTTATCATGGGTAGGTTTGCCTTTTTGCCTCCCGAAGCTTGAGATCGAGACGGCGGCGCAATTGTGGCATTGTTCAGACGATAGAGGGGATCGGTGCATTCTCCTTAAGACAATGTCTCTTGTTATTGTACGAATGTCATGCTCAGCTGCAAACAATTTCTCGTTACGAATAATGTTACTGTTAGTGGAGGTAGTCTTAACCTTTTAGAAATAGTCTACGGTAGAAAACTAAAAAACTTGCTCGTGAAAATATACTTTAGGTGGCTGCTGCAGTGGCGTCGAAGTAGCCTATTTAATAGTTGACACCGACTTAATACAGTTACTTCCGACTACCTTCAATGTTCTCCATCCATGATCATCAAACCTTGCACTTCCCCTACGAGCCTTAATATGAATCCGGAATAGCAAGGGTCTTCCCAGCCGCCGGTGTGTCTAATGTAGTCCTAACTAGTACCGCTGGGTATGCAAATCATCCTTCCGCGGTTCTTTTAAATAGATATATGAATCGCCGCCTGTACCCAACTTTCCACCATTTTGTAGCTAGATATTACATATCTGATTTTTTTTTCTTTTTCTTTTTTGCCAGCTAGATCTTTTTGGGCTTAAAGAAGAGTGATCATCTTCCATATTTGTATCTGCTAATGTAAATATGTTCTAGGGGCACAGTTTTACCTCATGTTTGATCTCCAGGAAAACTGACAGGCGTCGTGTACAGGCAAGCCCTTGTGAAGCCAAGTATGCGAGTCTACATATCTTGATACTGCATACGCCAACATCTGGCACATATTCGTAGTTGCCCAGATTCCGATTCGAAGACTAGCTGAACAAGAGACCACGTTGACAAGCGACGAAATACGAATTAAGGTTAATGAGAGACCTGTACGAAGAGACCGACAACCGAATGCAAGCAAGCCCTCATTTGAGGTAGTCAAGATGAAAAACCTTGGCCTTGAAGCATGTAACAGGGGGTCTGAACTATGCTTTTTGCGCAGCCATCACTTAGTCCACAACTGCTATTTGCGGCGACGTGCAGATGAAGAACACGTGAAGTAATCAAGAACACCACCCACACGTACAAGTCGGCGAGAACTGTCATGTTCTGAGCTGTGTTCTTTTTTAAGGTTGCAATTTGCGAAATGGAGCCACGACGTCGCGGTATATTATTGGTGTATGGCGAAGTAGTTCAGCATCCTTAGTTCAAACCACAACGCCAGAAGATTCGGGGCTGTCACAATTCCAAGACATCAGCAAGAGGAATAACTTGAAGACTAACTGATTTTGATTTTGATGGAATCGGGAGAGCAAGAGACCTGAAATCGCCATGACGCATCCTACCTGCTGTTCATTTCTATCGTGACTGCTTTGGCTATCCCTATGCGTCATAAAGCCTTTTGTTACTAGTGGCTGACCAAATGATGGAATAAAAATATTTTAAATACACCTATCTTCACACTAAATGGACTGACAATCACTAGTTTCTTATAGCCTAAATAGTCTCAGGGGTTTTAACGGGTTCTAGCCTCGAACTCGACTTAGGTCAGACAAGGCCATGGATCGCACCATTTTCCAAAACGAAGTTGGCATCAGTACACCGACAGTTGCTCTCAAGCGCATCTGTGTGTGTGGATCAGGACCTCATTGACGACCCAATATCTTGGTCGACTGCTGCACGGCGCCAGACTCCCTGACTATAATTCGTGGACCAAGATTGTCTTTCAAAGCGTAGCCAATCAACTCGCACGGAGAGCTCACGCTAGCCTGTCACGTGACCGTAGCTTCATGCCGGGTAAGGCCCGTACCTTTGCCTTTCCCGCGTGCACGCTCTCAACCCTAGTAATCTCTCCAGCGATGTTCCTTGAGCCCGACAGTTTGTTTGGGGTGGAGTGTGGGCATTGCAGGGAGGGGGCGTGGATGTTGAAATAGGGGGGAACCATTTGTTGTGATACGACGGCTGATCGAAGATTGGCTGTTTTTAGGGGCACATGCACTGCTGGGTGTTGGATCATAGTGGCTGGCGACCTTTTGAATGCAAAAACTTGACAGGCTGGCTGAATTGAAGCTGTCTATCGAGGACAATTAATTGAATACATTCGAATACAAGCGCCTTGTGATCCCCGACACTAAACCCCGGTCAACAACCTTGACACCCCATATCTGACTCCAACCGACTAGCGATATATTCGGGTCGAACTTCCAGGCTGCCTGCCTGCATTCCACGTTATCAATGGCTGGGGTCTTATTTTGCGAGCATACTTACGGGTTCTGCTCAAGAGTGGCCCACGGGGTTGCGTTTAGAAGCAGGTTGTTGCACGAATGCGTGCGTTGCATTGGTCGGGCAACTCAACTCCGCTACTATGTATCAGGACGCAACACTAGGACTCGCATTCTGTTTTATGTGTTGTTTTTGGCTTCGTTGTACGTTGGAAAGCTGGTCGGATATCCTACGCCACGAAATGAGGTCTATACGGGCCCGTATCTCTACACTCTACTCGGTTGAAGCCGTTCAGTCTAGTGATGCATGTCATCTGTAGTACACAGTAATTTTTCCACTCTGATCTCTCATTTTATCCACCAAGTTTCAATATCCACACAGCTTGGTGGCGGGGTTTTTCGTCCGGAGACCTACCCGGTAGTTATATTAATGTGTGAGTCGTGCACGGTGAATGAAACCTTTCATTCGCTGTTCAGAGTTGCTCTAGTTTGTACGCTCGGGGATCGCCTGTCTCTTGAAGCCATCTCAATTGGAGACTGCAATCAAAAACTCCGCCAGAACTGGCATGCGCACATCGCCATCACATTACGCAGCAACAACTCGTTTCTTAGTGGCCTCTTGACGGCTACTGCTGTAGGCACAGTCATGCATGCACTCGAATCCACGCCCACGTTAGCGACACGAAAACCGCTGCAGTCAACCGCCATAAGCAATCGTCTACACTGACAATCGATTTCCATAGTAATCCAACTAGAGTCTGGCCTGCCATCATCACGTAGTGTCCCTCCCGGGTTGTGCAGACGGCATGACCCTGATGGCAGGTCAATGGCTACATAGCCAACCTCCATTATCGAGGTGCTAAAAGACCAACCACTACCCCGCCTTCAACGGCTTCCGCCCTAAATTCGAATTTGGCTGTCAGAGCTTATCCATGGGCTTCCTCTGCCGTTTTCAGACCAGCGCAGCAAGCTCTGGTAGGATTTCCACCCATTCCATTGCTCCGAACCTTGGGTTGCTTCCAAGAATGCAGGCTGCGGAATCCGCATGTTATCACCAGCCTTCATGGTATGGCGGGCCAGGAATAGCGCTATCCGTTTGGAGCCAGCCAGGGCTGAGACTGGGACATGCGGGTTCGAAGCCCTGTCGTTTTCAGGCAGTCAACGAAGCGATAATTCGAGCGTCTGGACGTCTGTGGAGCAAGGATTACTGATCCTTGGGCGCTCAGACCCGGTTATCGACAACTCATTGACGTCCTGGAGGACGAAGGAGCACGACTATCGCACTGCGAACCAGCGGTGAGCTATCATATTCTACCGTTTTGTCGTGTCATGTCGTCTCTTGTCCTATCCGGTCCTGTCGTATTCCTTCTCAGTCTGCCTGCCGGGAGGGGGCCACTCTTTGACAACTGAGCATCGTGCAGTAGCGCTAGCCCACAAGCTGGAATCCTGGCCCGATGGACCAGCCGTGCGTGCGTGCGTGCCAAATAGCTTCAACATCAGATCATGATAACTATTCACTGCAATCCTTCTAGCTAGCTCGGTCCCGTGCCTTTCGCCTATTCACTTTGCGTGCGCAATCTCTTCCCTATCTGCATCACATCTCCGTGATTGTCCCCATGCAGCTGGGCGACGGAATCTGCCAGGCTGCTGCACAGCGGCCAGCAACTGGGTCGCGCACCATCTTGTATGAGATTGTGACCCGCTGCCGGCCCGGGGAATGCGACGCAGCCATTCGATATATTGTGCTACCACCATACGGAAGGGCTATACTATGTCTTGTATGAGTTGCTAGCTGCAGCAAGCTATACCAATATGCTTCTCCCTGCGCAAGTGCTGTCGCATCGCGCTGTTCATGTTACCGTCTTTCCCCACCGTCAGCACGAAGCGACTTCCGTTTTCTACACCTTGCAGAGCCCTTGCTACGGGGCTCTCGCGTGGGCTGTCGTGGCTGCGAAAAGACCTGCTTTGGGCTTCCTGCATGAAGCCAACGCAGTACACGGTCCACTAGCTGTGTGCTACTTGTCTACCCGTCCCTGCCGCATGTCTGCCGCCCCTGTGACCACGGTCCGACGCGAGTCTGCAGCTGTTGCGATCTTCGAGTAGCATCAATATCCACCTTGCATACGCCTATGTCCGCCCATGACACGATTTGCGTAGCAAGAAGATGCACCCACGGCCATCGACTCCCGATTTCACCTGAAGATCATCCTTGGAACCATGGTTTGCAGCCATAGACCGCATCATAGTATAAGCACTACTGGGGGGGGGGGGGGGGGGGGGGTAAACGAAGCGGTGAACGGGCCCTACCATTTCGTGTCATTTATTCGAGGAGCCGGATTTCATCATGACTGGATCACATGATCTAAACTCGGCTGCACGCGATAATGCGCGCATTTGCAGGCGCAAGTCGCCGAGATGTCCCCGCCCCGCTCCCGGGACATGCAATGTGTACGAAAAATGTACGAGATATCGCCGTTTTGTGTTGAAATATCCAGGAAACTCGCTTCGAGCAATCTACTGCGAACCATATCGCAACGTATCAGCAAGTCGTCTTCAACCCGGCGTTGTATCCCAAACTCAGCCGCAGGCACGGGGTTCCGAGATGGCCGCAAGCGAAGTCAATAAGTCTTACTTTGAGTATGCATGCATTTTTCCATCAGAACTTTAAAAGTCCGAATTATGTATATGATTTGGGTTGCATAGTCGATCCACATACCCTGGTCGACCACCCTTGCTGGGTTCGCTATAGCTAACGCTCTTAGCGACCAAGCAGCACAATATGATACCAAGCACGAAAAGAGTTTACAGCAACTCACAGAAGCAATCCAATCAAAGCTCGACTTCATTGGGGCAGACTGGGTAGATGATGACGATGATGACGACGACGATGGGCAAACCGACAGTTCAAAGCAAGTGAGGCTTCTGGACTATGCATGTGGTACAGGCATGATATCCCGGGTACGCTTTGACCAACTCATCACACAGATTACATACATTGTACAACAAGAGACTAACTCATCACTTGCAGGCTTTGGCGTCCTATACGACACAGTGTGTTGGCGTCGATATATCCGATAACATGGTGGCGCAATATAATGCACGAGCTGAGAATCAGGTATTAACTACCCAAACATTTAACGCAATGTAGTCATGTCAATTTCAGTCTTACGGCCAACAACTTGCCATGCAATACTGGTTTTGGCAGAAGCAATTTCAGGAAGCAACTGCTAATGAGTTTCTTAGGGTCTATCAAAAGAAGACATGTACGCAGTAGTCGGAGACTTGGCTGCGCCGAATGATCCAACGCCAGCAGCCCTGTCCGGCACTGAGTTCTCCAATTTCGACGTGGCAGCAGTGGGCGGAGGGTTCCACCACTTCGATGATCCTCAGCTCGTAGCAACACGGCTGGTTGAGCGGTTGCGGCCTGGCGGCGTCTTGTTCATCTGGGACTTCCTATCGCATGACGCAGACCCTAATCTTGCCTCGAGGGGCGTTACGCATCATGGGTTTTCCGAGGAGCAGGCGCGTAGTATCTTCGAGAAGGCCGGTTGCAAAGACTTCGGTCTGAAGGATCTAGGTAGCGGAGTTGTCTTCGGGCATGGGCATAGTCATGGCGACGGACATGGACAAGGCCATAAGCATGGCCACGCACATGACGGCGAGGGCCAAAGGCTCATGAAGCGCCGGGCGTTTCTCGCCAGAGGACAGAAGGCTTGAAAAGAATAGAAAATCTTGTGCAACGGAGAATTCCCCGTATTGTCGAACCATGAATAGACCAGAACTTGGGACAGACTGAAGTTACTTGAACTCCGTAATGTAATTGTGCATATCTAGCCGTTCATGGCGACAATATAAGAGGATACATAGCTACTGGAAAAGTTATGCATGACTTGATGTTATTCCACATCTCCTGTTATTAGGAAGACATCACATGTCAAGGTAGCATCGGCGCTTATTAGTGTATCCATGTTGCCGGAACTTTGGTCCCTCCACTGAGAACAAATAAACATCTACCGACAGGAGCCACTATACAAACATGGACTAGAGACCGGTAGCCGGTTAGAACGATATGATATACATGCAAGGTCAAACTATAACGCATGTGAGCGACCGCGAATTCTATCTAGCCCTTGACCCCTAAAAAAAAACTGGTACAACAATATACCTACAACTAGATACTCGAACAATGTGTATCCGCAGTAAAAAAGCAACAGCAACCGGAATCACCCAGCGAAGACACCACACCTCCATAGCAGATTTGCCCTATGCGGGGTATCTTACGGTCAAATTTTGCGAGGTGGTGATGGGGGGTTTTTTTTTTTTTTTTTTGGTGCACCGGATACTGCCCGCAACCGCGAAAACTAGTGCATAGTCACGCATTACACCTCGCGTTTAGCATTCAATAACCTGTCGCAAAACATGACTCGTCATATCAAACCCGAGATATCATAAGCAAATTACTCCCTTCGCTAGGTGTTTAGCTCGGTATCCAGATACCCGGTCTTGCTTTTCATAGAGACATGCTTTTAGGAACATCACTACCGACCCTCCCCCGTGTCTTGGCGCATGGTGGAGCCGTCGATTCGACCCTCAGCCGAAGCGAGTCACCATCGCGGGAACTGTTGCCCTTTTGACCAACAGATAGACGCGGGGATTGTTATTTCTTCTTCTGTGGCACTTCGCCATCCCAGCTGCACATGCGGACGCGAGTGCCAGACGTCGAGGTGGATGCGCCGGAATGGAACGAAGGTTGCCCCGCCGCCATGCAGTGTAATAGACGGCTGTATACTCTGTTTCACGGAGAGCGACACAACCAAGCATGCAAGTCATACTTCAAATGTTATGCACAATAAATGAAATATTCCGCCGAAGGATGGCGGACTCCTTTCGTAGTGTCGTCAGGACTCAGTCAATATCCAGTCACCAAGTTTCTAGTCAAGGGTCCATAAGCGGTTCTCAAAAAGATGGGCATGTGCCTTTGCTTAGAACGCCAACGTAGAACGCGGGGCGAAACATTGGAAAACGACGAGCGAGCTTTGTGCCAAACGAGCCTATACAATTCCATGCCAATGATGCACTTCACAGATCATGGCACCTCCCTCCTTCTCCCCCTCTTTCCCCTTTCGAGTGAGCCTGAACATATTGCTTTCTCAGAGCGCTAAAGTATACGTGAAGTCTTCACCTGTAGCATATAGACTGCGGTTAGCTCCTCTTCAGCCGCTCCGGTCAAACGAAGAATGCATCCAGCCTCCCCCAGACGACAACTTGGCATACTGCGGAGCTTCGGGTCTGAATAACATGGAAATGCTGATTTCTTCCACGAACTGGAAGAATGACTACTGCAAGAGACTTGACAGCATATCAATTTACCCATTGCGAGTCGAGCATGGAACCTTTTCTAAGCAGCTTAAGGGGAATACCAGCCCTACAGTGTGCATCACAGACAGTCAATTTAGCCATCTGTGACAAGCTTCGGGTCTAGCAAGTCCCGCCTGCCCCAGCGTGAACAAGCCTTATCTACATATCAATACTAGCCGAGTCAACTTACATCTACAAGTGGTGCACAAATTCCGATGGCATTCAGTCTTTTGCTACACACTACGTGCTTCCCACCTTCTTAGATTTCTGCAAAGCAGTGATAACTCTTTCGCTTGCAGGACGAACAAATTATAATCTGGCTTGCGACACATAATAGGACAGCCTGTCAGAACAATATCATAACCGCCGAGTTTATGATATACACACATGACAATATCTTGCTACCACCCACATAATACAATTTCGCTATCTTGGATCATGATATCCTAGCCTCGAGTATTCAAATTACTTTGATGGTGCTAAACTTGACCCTATGGAATCCCGTGATGAAGCTTAATGGCGTGTGTATTTTTGCTCCAACTTGACCCCTTGACGGTCCAGATTCTGTAGAGACGCGCGCCCTTGTGCTGGTGTTGGGAACACTTTTGGGATCAACTGTAAGCGTGGAAGCAGTTCGAGTCTTGAGTCTGTTCCTCACCTGCTTTTTTCTTCTTGTTTGGGATCGTGATAGGCGGGGAAGTATTTTCTCTCTCTCTCTCTCTCTCTCTCTCTCTCTCTCTCTCTCTCTCTCTCTCTCTCTCTCTCTCTCTCTCTCTCTCTCTCTCTCTCTCTGTCTATCTATCTATCATCACTCCTTAATTTTCCAGTCCAAACACCGCGAAAGACCCAAGACCCGAACC
Organism: Truncatella angustata; assembly: GCF_020726525.1. Taxonomy (NCBI): domain Eukaryota; kingdom Fungi; phylum Ascomycota; class Sordariomycetes; order Amphisphaeriales; family Sporocadaceae; genus Truncatella; species Truncatella angustata. The sequence continues at coordinate 982,413 of NW_025763386.1, forward strand.
ACCCCTCCCACCCCGTGCCACCCTTCCCAGGACGAAAGACTTTCCTCCGCCTCCGCGATCCCTCGCACTCCGGACCGGACGCTATAAGTAACTACCCCGGACATCGCGTGCCGAGCCCCTTCCTCACCTTCCCTCGAGGAGTCCCGTTCGCGTCCTGGGCTAGCGTGCACTGGGCGTGTCGGACTTGCGAGCCTGCGCTCACCGGCGGGCCATGGGCTGATTTTCGGTGTTCGAGGTCATCGAGGGCGTAGTTCTGGGGTCAAAGGGGGGGCTGCGTATATGGTAGGTATGGGCACGTTATCGTGTTCTGGTTGGAGATGGAAGATGACAACGTGAGGGGAGGATCGAGGAGATCGTGGAGATCTGCGCACGTCAAGGGGTATGATGGGAATGTTTGGAAGTGAAAGGCTTTAGGAAGAGGAGACTGGAGACTGGAGTCTGGGGTGCAAGCTAGCGAGGACGAGAAGGGCAGAATTCGGACGAGATCGTGGAAAGTTGGTTTGGTAGGTTATATTGTGGACGGTCTGTCCTGCAGTGTTGATATACAACGTATATATATACATGGAGGGCTTTTGGAACCTCATTATGCCTACATTGGCTGGTGTTCATGCATATGTATCTATCTGATTTCATCGCTCAGGCATTTTCCACCCATAGCTGTGACCACTTACTAGAGGTAGGTCTAGGGTTGCCGAAAGTCATGAATGACTCCACGGTTACATTCCGTAGCTGTATTGCTGCTCGGAACAAGCATTACGCACAAGTCATAATGCCCTGGTTACTTCTCGGGCTGCCGTTGTCGGCCTTTCGAATACATCATCGAGGCGTTGTCCTGCTCCCGGGCGTGCTGTGTTGGCACGTCTGATATCCTGCGTTCACTTGGCTTGGACAAATGTATTGCTCTCATTTCGACTCATTCTCCTGTCGCATTTGCTGAGCTTCTGCCTTAGCTTTCGCCTCAGCCTCCTGGGCCCTCATCCTATCCTGCAGTGCCTTCAGCTTACGGTCCAGGGGCATCTTGAAGGTCATCAAGATAGCTCTCCGTGTTTCAAGATCTCTTATTCTATCTTCGGGCGTTGACTCGACGATTTGCTGCTTCTCCTACAGTTCGTCTCCTATTAGCTATGCACTTCCGGTTTTGGGGCTATCGATGCGCCTTCCGCAATATACGTACAGCCTTGAACTCTTGCTGCGTCTTCAATCCCGCACCGTAGATGGTGCCGACCATTGTCACAGCGGCGAAAGCGGCGGTCCAGATGACGCGCTTGATATTGGAGGCTGGTGCCTTGAGGGGGGTCGCAGGCGGCGGAGGAGCGAGCGGGCGTCCTCGAGGGGCGCCCCTCACCCTGGGCCCTCGCGATGGTGGTGGTGTTGCCATTGTTTTCTTGTTTTCGTTGGGTTGGTTGTGAAAAATGAACCCGCCTGCGCTCAATCCCAGTACTCTCTCCAGCAATAGTCGCTCTCACGTCGCCTGTTTGTCGGCCGCGTCTTCCGCACTACCTCATCACAGCTGCCACGGCTGAGCGTGCTGCTGCGACTGCTGCTTCGGCTGTGCGTGCTGCACGAGGTACTGCTCTCGAACGAGTCGGCGCGTCTGATCGCTCTTGACCGGAACCGCAATGCAGGCTCAGGGAAAACACCAGTTGGGTCGACTCGTAAGCTGTGGGCTGCGGTGAGTGCCGGTGTGGTCGGCCGTGAATTGTCTGGAGTCGAGGACGAGCTCTCTGGCAGATCTTGAAGCTCGACTTCTGCTTGGACAAATTCACCGGCGTTGGCGGAATTGGTTCCGAGTTTAGTGATGCGGGTCGCCGTCGCTTTCGGCATTGACAGCGCCCTTATTAAGCGGCGTGCAGTATCCAGTGGAGGCATTATTATCATTACCATCGCTGACGTAGGTAGTGGTTTTGCTCTTTGCTGCGTGCTTTTCTGCTGGAGATATTCTCGCGTAGATTTACTTGGTTTATACAGAATATACGGGTCGGCTTCTGGCCTGTTGTTTCTATTTTTCTTTCTATCTCTAGATCTCTTGGTATCTTGGGAGATCTGCGAATACTGGGTTCGTTGCAGCAGCTTCTGAAACGCCTCTGCGCGCTGTAGTTTCGTGTGAGGGGTCCTGTTTTCCCCCCAACCTCCGTGTAAGTCGATTTCCATCCATTCCATCATTCAAAACAGTGTCATGTAACCAAGCCTTGCCAGTCACAATCTACAACTCATATGATTCTCCAGATTCCTTGAGTCTTCATTGATTTTCGATTGCATCATAAACAATTGAGTGTATGTGGTGCTCCCTATAGATCAGCCAAGACATGACACTGACAGGCTGGGGTAAGAGGGTATCAGCGCAGGGGCTCTTACACGTATCAGCATCATTCTTTGGGACGAAACAAAGCACCCAGCCATGACGACCCCAAGAGTGTTCATCGTTCGCCATGGCGAGACCGAGTGGTCCCTGGACGGCAGACACACTGGCTCGACAGATATCCCTCTGACTGCCACTGGTGAGAAGAGAGTCCGAGCCACAGGGAGAGCGCTTGTGGGTGATGATCGGCTGATTGTACCAAAACAACTCGCCCATATGTGAGTAAAACAGTCTTCTCGGTCAAACGACGTCACAAACATGTGTGGGCTGGGCCCCGCTTTCTAAGCATGTTTCTATGGGCCCTATGTTATTCATGGCAGTCTTGAAAGACGGCAGTTCTGGAACAAACCTACCTCGGCGGAAGCGGATAATGTCTTGTCTATACCCGGCCGGGGCTGACTCGTCCTCTGTAGCTACGTATCGCCGCGCAAGAGAGCCCAGCGCACTTTTGAGCTCTTGAACCTGGGCATCAAGGACCCACTGCCATGGAAGGCACACGGCGTAAAGCCCGAGGAGGTCGGCTCAAATGATTGCACTGCGCGTGTGGAAGTCACACAAGACATCCGTGAATGGGAATGTTAGTCTCCACAGTCCCCGTGTTGGCGAATTCTCAACCCGGTATAGCGCTGACAGGTCGAAATGTCTAGATGGCGATTATGAAGGCATCACGAGTGCTACGATCAGGGATCGGCGGGAAAAGGACGGGCTGAACCGCGACTGGGATATCTGGCGCGACGGGTGCGAAGGTGGCGAGTAAGTAACTCGCAATCGTGAAATATCCACAGTTGGCAGGCTGACCACGGCATGTTTTCAGGAGCCCGGCCGAGGTGACCGAAAGGGTCGACCGATTGATCAAGGACATCCGCGACAAGTGGCAGGCCCCGGTCATCGGCAAGCCGAAGGGCAAAACGCCACAAGGCGACGTCATGGTAGTTGCCCATGGTCACATTCTCCGGGCCTTTGCGATGAGATGGGTGGGCAAGTCTCTCCCGGACGGCCCGGCTTTCCTGCTTGAGGCTGGTGGTATTGGCACCTTGAGGTATGTTTCATCTTCATGCTATGGGATGTTGGCGAGACCCGACACTAACGGCGGCGAACCAGCTACGAGCACCACAGCATCGATGAACCGGCGATTCTGCTGGGTGGTGCTTTCGTGGTTCCTACAGAATCCTGAAGCCCCCTAATCGTAGTAGCAAATACAGGAGGACTATTGATATAATGCATGGACAACATCCCATGGGCTCGTCTATGAACATGCAATAAGAATATCGTAGCGATCTCACTGAAGCAAGAATGACACCATCAACCTATACGAACGTCTAATGACTCCGGCTTTCCTGTTTATATTAGAAATTGAAGGAGGCTATTGCCACTATCTATATTCTACGACCCGTGCCTTTGGCCTGTCCTTGTCATGACAGATCACCTCAACGCGAGCTTATTCAATCTAGCAAGATAGGAACGACCTGGTCTGAGCATGAAGCCGTGAAGGAATCCGTTCAGTCATGACCTTTGCGTGGTTCAAATAAACTTTGCACGTCTTCTATCTCTAAGGAACACATCTGCCTATGGATGTCATCTGACTGCCTTTCCGCTCCATGCCAAGAACGCCATAGCTATGCCTCCCAACCGACGGCCCGGACACTCTACTCGACAATACCCTCAGCAGATGGAAGTGGGATGGCCTTGTATAAGAGGATTAAAGCTGAGTGAGACTCGCCGCCACCGGCGAGAGCATCGATCTTGTCAGCAGTAACCTCAGTGACCTTGTCGTCATTGAACCACCACCACTTGCCATCCTCCTCTGACTTCTTCCCCGTCTTTGGGTCGACGCGGCCTTCCTTCTTCACGTACGCTGTGTAGTGACCGCTGTCTGCACTTGCACCCTGGTGGGTAACGACACCGCGCAGTTCGTAGATACCAGACTGGTTGGCGCCATCGTCCTTGGCCAAGTCAGGATGAATCAGGCCGTTCAGCTCCTTCTTAGCTGCCAGCAGAGCAGCGTCCTTCTCGGCATCGATCTCAGCGTCCGTCTTGTAAGTCTCGGTCATCTCGACATCGCCATCGGCAGTTTTCTTCTTCTCCTCCTTCTTCTCCTGCTGGGCGTCCTTCTTATCGAGCTTTGCGCCCATGCCGCCGGGAATATCCTCCAGCGCGGCCTCGCCGTTGTTCTTCTTGCGTCGCTTACGGGAGCGCTCAATGTCCTCCTCGTCCTTGCGGATCTCACGAACCTTGTCGCGCACTGGGACGAGCATCTTGGCGAGGTGCTCATCGCAGAACTCGACGACATCCAGCTCGTGGGGGAAAGTGACCTTTCGCATGATCTTGGCCTTCTTCTGTGTTTCACGCTTCCAGAAGAATCGCACAAAGTGTACTGTCAGGTACTTTGGCAGGCGTGAGATCTTTGAGGTCCGGGTATATGTAGCCTCCCGATCGAGAAGCTCAGACTTCTTCTCGATCTTCTCTACTAGACCGTTCCTGATGCCATCTGACAAATGGTTTGTGGAGCTGTCGATGTGGCAGTTGAGCTTGAGGAAGGCATCCTTGGTGAGGATGGGCTCCTCGCCCAGTTCCTTTGCAGCAGGATCATCACACTCGAGCTTGCTAGAGAACTCGCCGGCCATGTAGGAGTCAATAAATGACTGCTCGGCCTCTGCTGAGTTCTTGACCTTGACTTTTTGCCTAACCTGACTGATAATCTGAGACCAGGCCTCCTCTGCATCCTGCTGAGCAAAGCCAGGACCGGTCCGCGAGCGCTCGGCAAACTGAGGGTAGGCGGTTCGCAGAGCACTCAGGAAGGCGTGAGGAACCACGGGCTCCTGTGTCTCGCCCATATATTTCCACAGGTCGCGCAGTTGCCTCGACAGGTCCAGTTGAGGAAGGGTGCCGGTGATGGAGTTGGCGGCAGCGGGCTCGTACTTCGTCAGGGCGTTTTGCAATTCGGGAATTGCTCGGAGGGTTTGCAGAGTCGAGTTCAAGTAACAGGTGTTGCCAAGATTCTGTAGACCGGCGGGGGTGGCGCCATCTTGTTGAGCGAGCTCTGCTTCTGTCATGTCCTCGGCGAACTTGACAGGCTCCTTGGGGCGCTCGAGGACAGCGGCACCGTCCCCGGGGGTACCCATCATCATGATTGTCTGACCGGGCTTGAGGCCGAACTTGGTCATGTCGGCGTCATCCTTGAGGGGACCGCCCTTCATCAGGACCTTTTGACGCTCAGGCTCGACGCCGGTTAAGCTGTAGAGTTGAAACTTGAAAGTCTCGCCAGTGGATTCGGGCTCGACTTCGACATCGTACTTCTTGCCGGCGTGCTTGACCACAACTAGGAAGGTTAGCAACCAGGTCGGATCAGGCCATGATGCGACGAAAAGCTTGAAGACAGGAGCGAGGAGGGGCTATCTGTCTGACTTACTCGGTATCGACGCCATGTTGTCCAACGTTGCTCTACGAGCTTGAGCTGCTGGGTTGTTTCTATGCTTGAAGTTGCTAGCTAACTCAAGAGTAGAAGAAGGGTCGGAGATTGGAGATGTACAGCCAAGGCAGGCTTGAGTTGCGTACACGTCAACGAGGTTCGAAGTTAGCCAGTAGCTTCCAGACCGTTATGCTTATGCACGGAGGCAATGATGTAGTGGCGGAGCGGGGTATGATTGGCTCGGTTGATAGTGGGGGGAGGGTGATCTGGGGCCTCTCGTTTATGCAATTATGTACGTATCTAAGGTTAATGCATCTGAAGTGCGAGCTGTTGGACCTCCAGTCGTCAAATGCATTGGAGGCCGTGGGCGGTGGGCGGTGGGCAGTAGGCGGTTGGCGGTAGGCGCTGGTTAGGCTGTCTTCCTCTGCTGTCGAGCTTCCCCCATGCAAAAGTGCCCCCCCCTTGAGCTGGCCCAGAGTTCGGTCCACTGCAAGGCTGGCCCCACCATCGACGTCGTCGCTCCCTTGGGCGTTACGGTTGCTTCACCCCACGTTTATACTACCACTCGAGGGGACAGGACATACGCGACAAACACTGTCTCTTGGTCTCGACGGCCACTTCCTGCGACAATGGTACTTCTCGTCAATCCCCTCGCCAACTACGAGCTCTACTGACCCTCGCGCAGTCCCAATCCCTCCGCCCCTATCTCCAGTGCGTCCGGAGCAGTCTCACTGCCGCCCTCTGCTTGTCCAACTTTGCTTCCCAGACGTCTGAACGACACAATGTCCCCGAGATCGAGGCCCAGACCTCTCCCGAAGTCCTCCTAAACCCCCTGGTCATTTCCCGAAACGAGAACGAGAGGGTCTTCATCGAACCGAGTGTCAACAGTGTGCGGATAAGCATCAAGATCAAGCAGGCAGACGAGATCGAGCACATCCTCGTCCACAAGTTCACCCGGTTCTTGACCCAAAGAGCAGAGGCCTTCTTCATCCTGAGGAGGAAGCCCGTAAAGGCAAGTTGTTGTTCCGCATTCGCATCCGCATCCGCCCTCGCGCAGCGCGCCTAGCTAATTGCTTCTAGGGCTACGACATCTCTTTCCTCATCACCAACTTCCATACCGAGGAGATGTTGAAGCACAAGCTGGTGGACTTCATCATCCAGTTCATGGAGGAGGTCGACAAGGAAATCTCCGAGATGAAGCTATTCGTACGTGCCCCCCTCTCGACCTCAACCTCGCTTGCTTCTAACGCGCCCTTTAGTTAAACGCAAGAGCAAGATTCGTGGCCGAGTCTTTCCTGACACCTGTAAGTTGTCTCCATTCGAAACACAACACATATCTTGCTGATTGCCTTCTAGTTCGATTAAGAGGGCACGGTCTTGGGGAGCCATTACGTATGCTAGACTTATGCAAAACACAGCAATGCTTTGTTCCTGTAGCGTCTGGGACGAGAGAAACCCCCGCATGACACAAAAGTTGTTTCATGGCACGATTGACCGATAGGCAGTCTTGAAGCTTTCCAAATTATTGATGAATACGACAAAACATTTGATAACCCATGAAGTGTCTCACCTCCTGTTGCTCAGCCATGGTGATGAGAATTTCCGGCCATCCGGGTCGCATGGTGCCACCAAGTACGACTTACATAGCTGCCACCCGTGTTGTGGCAAGACACTTATTCTGCCTTGTGATTTCTTCGCTGGAGTGGCACCTGGGCCTTACGCCTAGTGTAACGTCGACAGAAGCAAAGGCATGCAGCCGACAAGGCCAACGTGTTACCCTTCTTCAAATTCTGGTCTCCCAATCCCAAGATTCTGGCCCCTGAATGGCCGTGTAGCTTGGGGACCAGTTCCATCAGCTGTCTACTATTGCCTCAAGTCACCGGTTTGGATCTGTGCGAAGACCTGCGGCTCGTTCTAGCCTTGTGTCTCCATCCCATACCCTTGCTTCGTTCCCAGAGTTGGCCATTTGTCACGGCTTCAGTACAGTGTCAGTATAGTTGACAGAATTCGACCACTGTACGCAAAGGTTTGTTCTTCTCAGCTTCAAATTAGTTTCGACATTATCAATTGTGTATTGGATAATTACAGTCTCCAATAGAATCGTGACTTAGTGCTGTCCTTCATACGACACAAGGCGCTGTCGAGAACGTAGCATCCGAATGGCTTTTAGGACATCTATCTAAAGAGGAATACTAACTAAGGCTCGCTATTTGATGACGCTCGGCTCAGCTGTAGCCGCAGTTACTGTCTGCAAGTTTCTGCCTGATCGATCATCAATAGTGCGTGCCCCGAATTGATGGATGAAAATCACATTCCTCCGCCGATAACTGGTAGCACTTGCTCAACGCAAGACGCCAGCCAGTCTCCTAGTCCTGTCAACCATGCGCCTTCTGCTTTCATCTCATACTTTAGTGTGCGCAATCACAGTCAATAAAAGTAGATAAGGATTTACTTGCTGGTTAGCTTTTATGCTCCTTTATCGATCCGGTTCTGAAGTCGTTGTCGACAACATCAACGACAACAATGCGGACTCGCGCAGCTAGAATGTCGTCACGCGATGCTCACCGTCAGTGTTCGATATGCTTTCTCTTACACAAACCTCCATCTTACTCAACTGCTGCCATGCCACGACAGCCTCCAGGGCATGGGTCTTCAATCCATCCTAGAGCCTTCACTTGAAATCATCGAGAATTGATTTGTCGAGCCTCTAACTCAACCCACGATCTAGGCCTATTGAATTACCTTATCTGGAATGATCGCCTGTTTTTGTTCCTCTCAACCTACTTGACCTGATGGAACGAATGAGTTTATTGGTTCTCCTGGAGTCTGCGTCTTGTTACTTCTGTGTATAGATCCACAACTACATACATCATCAACAACTTTCGTGTAACCAGACCAGCAGGGAAGCTGAGACACTCTTAATACATTTGAAGAGTATATTCCAGTACTATACGAAGATTGGGTAACTGCCCCCTTTACCTGCTGCTAAAGAGCTGTCCTTGAAATGGGTAACTTGAGTGCTCCTTTTGTTTCCAATAAATGCCCGCGCATTTTTTTCAGTCCTTGATATGTTTCTGGGCCCTTGTCTCGGCCATGCCAACCATCTATGCCTTTTCATATACCCTACATTCGCCCCTTCCTTCCCAGTCTTAACAAATCAGTTAATCCCGATTCAGATCAAGTGGAGACGAAACATCGAATGCAAGTGATATGCTTGTAAGCTAAGAAATCGAACACCTATTACACTCAGAAACATTGATACTAGTTGGTGTCTTGGTATTAAAGCATACTGTCAGTAGGAGGAAAGGGTTACTTGAGAAGGTAAAGTAGAAGCGGAAGTGCAAGGGATTGTTTGTAGGACCTCAATGAAGGACTTAGAAATTGTTAATATCTCGAGAAGCATGGGCGGAAAGGTAGAAGGACAGAGAGTTATTTATACTAGGAATCTTAATTGCCAGCTCAGGTTATAAGCTGGTAAGTTGCTAAACGCCAAGTCTCAGCGATTTCCTTGTTGGTTTGTATATCGTTTCCTTCCTGTAATGTTGGCATGTTGCCTGATGAAGCTTCATACTTTTGCTATAGCAACGACTATTATACTAAACTCCCGTACTTTTGAAACGTTAATCGTGCCCAGCATCTGTGTGCTTGCATTAAACAATCTACTCATCTCCTAATAAGTATCAAGGTACATTTATCTTTCAGCTGATTTTCAGCCCTTCGTGCTTTCGCTGTCATGCTTCCCCCTATTATTTCTCGGGACCGCAAGCTATCTCTACCAGCCTCCAGCTTCGCTTTGTGTCGTCCACTTCCAGATATTCAAATTTTCCAGACCTACTAGTCTCTTGCCATCTTTGGCGCCGTTATTCACACATACTTTTTTTGGATTCCTCATAAGCACAGACTAACTCTACCATCGCCAGCCTCTTCGAGTTTATCTCTGTTAAGAGAACCCTCTCTACATGATATTCCTATGTTCAGGTTTTCCACCGATTGTATGTCTCTTGCCTTCTTATCACACCTCCTAATTTTCTGACATTCCACGTCACAATTGCACCATATCTAACGATAACATAGATTCTTTTTTCAGTTTTCTTTTCTAATCCTCTGAACTATCCATTCTTTTCTCTCCCTTTCCAAGGCCATAAATTAATTATTATATCTCTAGCTTCTACTTGACTTGGTTCTTAGCATACCTACATTCCGGGTAATCAACCATTTGTATATCCTCTCCCTGTTACCAACACCGTCCTACACTTTCCCATTTTCACACCTTTATAACACTCGGTGATCATACAAAAGCCCTGTCCTGGGTTTTTGGATTATTGATTGATATGTCCTTTTGCACAACCCTAGTATGCAATCCTTTATTATCAACCTTCACCATAGCAAACTCTCATATGTTCACGCCAAATTGCCTTGAACAATCAAGTAGATTCTCATATCTTTCATTCTTCGATCCTTCTTTATATATTTAGCTCAAAACCCTACCCACCAACTAGCTTCCTTCTCTCGTTCATTTCTCTATCAACACCTTCACAACCTTCACAACCTTCACAACCTTCACACAAACATATTCTGAACCAGCAAGTGAATTCCCAAATTTCTTTTTGAATTTTTTTTTCATTATTCCACAGCTTCATCACATCTTCACGCCCAAAATAACTATAACAATTAACTGGTCTTTGTCTTTCCTCTACTCCTCTACGTTGCCGCCGCTCCTCCACATCTTCACTTCAAATCACCAACTGGTTTGTATCTCTCTTTGAACCCTTTACACTACTTTCGCGGCCAATACACTGAAACACTCTCCACCTTCACTTGGTTTGTATCTCTCTTTCATTCTTCCACACCATTTGCAAACCTCTCCGGCTCTCACACTAAAGCACACTCAATCATCAATTGGTTTTGGGTTATTCTTTCTCGAACCTTGATTATTTTCGTCACTTTCCCACCTTCAGACCAAAACACACAATCAACCGGATGTAATATCTCTTTCAATCCTTTTCACCATCTTCTCACATTTGCACCTTCAAACCTCTACATCAGTTGTGCTAAAACATTCTTCACCGTCAGCTGGTGTGTATCATTCTTCATCTTCTGCATCACTTTTCTACTTTCCCACCCTCAGACCTCCAGACCCTCCAGACTTTCAGGCTTGATACCTTTGCGGTAAAACACCCTCCCACTGCCAATTGATTTTCATCTTTCTCTCGTACCTTCATATCACGTTCTACCTTCTTTTAACTGCCAACAAACATAAGCAATCGGAAGCTAACTCCTACTTGCAGTTCCATCTCGTCGTTCTCAACCTTAACCATTCCTAGTCACGCAGTCGATTGAGATGTTTTTGGGTCGTGGTAAACGTGCAATGGACAGTCACTGGCGTCAAGTCTTCCAGACTAACATTGACTTACCCAACGACGATCCTGATGGTGGTGCACCACTGCGCACTCCAGTCACGACTGACCCCGACGACGGCAACCACAAAATGTCGACGACCACTGCCAATTATAGAGCTACTGCTGAGACAGCATCCGACACCAGTTCTGGTGGTATTCCGTTGAAAATCCGCACTGGTGTTGACAATGGTAAAGACGTACTGACCAGACTCGAGGCCGCTGGTGTTTTGGCAGGCCACGGCAAGAACATTGACAAGCTCAACGCTCCTGCTAAAGGCAATGCCTCTCCCACCGGTGCTGTAGCTTCCAGCAGTCGCCGACTCAGTCCGCTTGCAACTTCTTTCACCCCTCAAGTTGCTAACACAATGGCTGAGGTCTTGGTATGTCCTTCAACCGAACCATCCAAACTTTTTCGGTTAAACTGACTAGATGTGTTGCGAAGACCACCGACAATGAGAAGGGAAAGCCTGCCAAGAACGAAGTCGACATCATGGCTATGATTGCCGATACACATCCCCATCTGTTTGACACACCGGGCCAAGCCAATACCAGTGGTCTGCTTTCCCGTAGCCGTACCAACTATGATGGCTTTAAGGGTCCCACTATCGAACGAGATAGTGGCCTCCGTCGTTCTGGTCAAGCCAACCAGCCGGCAATGACCAGCAGTGCCTCGATGAGTAGTGTACTTAGCGGCCAAGGCCAGACAGGCAATACTCTTCGCGCTTCGCGCACAGCACCTGATGTCCATGACCCTTTTAGTGTTGCTGCTATTTTGGGCCAGGACAATGGCCACGATTCTACCCTTGGCATGTCCAACAACTATCTAGATGCAGACAGCGACGACGATATAGCAACCATTGAAGCCAAACGCAAAGTTCTACTGGCTGCTCTCGATCAGCTCCCCCCGCCTAGACGCGTACCAGGAAGCAGTATCATGTCGGGCGTCATTACCAACAGCCAAGATAACCATGACCATTCCTACAGACAACGCCTTGGTGATACAACCACGCCACGCACCAGCCGCAAAATCCGACGATTACTTGGATGTGGTCATGGGAACAACCTCACTTCGGTTCCTGAGACCCACCAGCTAGGACCTGGAGGCATTGGTAATGCCACTCAAACCTTAGCATTGCATGGCCAGGACTTGCAACCTTCTAGACAGTTGGCGGTTCCTGGTGGGAGGATGTTCTACCCTCCAACGGCTGAGCAGGTCGCAGTTCGGTCTCATCAACTGAATGAGATTGCTGGCGTGATTGGAACTCCTAAGGTCGATATTCTTTTAGACCCGAAGAGGTTCCCCTTCGTCGCAAACAGCACCCTCTTTACCCGTGACCCGAACCATGGCGTTCTCAAAGTCAGGAACGTGAGTCTGCAATAGCTTCCTTCTGAACAGTCTCTTGTTGATGTATATTGTTAACATTTTCACAGTGCCCGTTCAGCGTTCCTCGTTCAGAGCTGATTGCCCTCTTTGGTCGTGCAGCGCGCCTCCTCAACGACGTCCTGGAGCCTTGTCATATCATTCTCGAAAAGGTCACCGCAAAGACCCAGGATGCATACATAGAGTTTGAGACGGAAGCGGAAGCCGAGAAAGCTTACCAACGCATACAGGAAAACATTGCAAAAGGTCGTCCTCCTCGCATTGGGACCCGCCAAGTTAGCATTGAGATCTCGAGTCAGGCAGCTCTCATGAGAGATCTGTTTCCTGTCGCACACGGTGTCACTTGGGAAGGTGAATATCCGATCATCAAGACCAACTCCCCGTTCCCTATGGAGAATTTCAAGTGCTTTATCAGTGAAGAGGAGTGCAGCCAGATCTGCAGACACTTTGAAACCCCTGGACGCGTAAGTTCTCCTATGTCTCTTTTCCTTCCACTGTCAGGTAGCCGTCGCAGTCCAGTTTCCAATCTGCTTGGATAGCGAGCGATATGCCATTCCCGCAGAAAAATCGGCGATTGGCAGCACACGGAAAACTATTTCTCCATATTCTTTGTTGATGATATACTGACCATCCAACTGTACAGTCTCCCTTCTCTCGCGACTGCCCTGAGCGCTTTATCGAGTCCATGATCTCGACCTTGAAGAAGATGCCATGGTACTTGTCGGCACACATCACAATCTACCAGCAGCATTACATTTTCGAGGCCTGCCAACGACTTCTTGAGCAGTTCTTGGAAGAGCTCGAGCCACAGAGCCAGAAGTCCAGTCCAGAGCAGCGTTTGCGTTTGGGCCATGAGAGATTGACTCCCCAGCTTCTTGATCGTTTCAAGAAAGCAATCCTGCTCTGCCCTGGATTCTCCGTGGTCCAGAAGGACAGTATTGCTCACATGCTTGGTCTGTCAGAGCAGGAGTCCCGCGCATTCAGCTTGCCACGCCAAGCACATTCTTGGAATCATTTCTATGCTCTCGGTCCTAAGCCTGGTGTGGCCCCGGATGTCATTGAGGTAGGCAACAGGCCCATTCCCACAAAACAATTCTTGGCAACATTGAAAACTGACACAGAACCTCTCCACAGTACTACATTTCCATCCTTCGCATGGAGAGCACCCGGGACGTCAACAGGAGACAGCCGGTCCATACCAAGCAGCACTTGGAAGCATTGGCAGCGGAGACTGACATCAGCCTTTTCGGCTACTTCTTCAAGGATGTTGGTCACCCTACAGGTCATGCCATGGATAATTCGACTCTGGCGGATGCAGCCAACCGTGAGTGGTCGGCCGTTAATCGAGTCATCTGTCGTGCTATCCACTTTGGCCCCGACTACATTGATGATGGTTCAAACTCCAACAACACGGCTCTGCAGCTCGGTGGTCCGTCTTGTGCCGGTCTATTGACCAACTAGAGCACTCCCTTCGCTGCTGCGCCCAGCTGTGACTTCATCACGTCATAGTGGGCGAATTGCCATCCTATAACCTGGGCATGGTCTGAAGACTTACTGGGAACAGGTACACGCCTCTGGGAAATGTTTTTTTTCTCTCTTTTTGGAACCGCGTCCTTCACTTTCATAACTTGTCTCTCACACGTGCGAGACTACTTTCCTTTGTGCATCACTTACTGGCCGGGATTTCCTTTTTCTTCACTTCTGCTCTTTCGGTAAACTAGCGACTTGTATGACATGTGGGTCATGAGGACGGACGGGGGGGGAGACAGGCTGTCACTGACAGCACGGGACCGTTCATGGGACTCGGGATTTATGAATTACTGGGGACGACACAATGAACATGAAAAAAATACCAAAAAAATATTTAATAACAGAAAACACCAAAAAAAGTGGGGACATGGGGGAGTTTTGGGAGTATGTCAATTTGACATGACGACGGGGCGAGTGTCTGCTAATAACAATCTTCAGGGGTCATCTCTCGCAGGGACTGTGGGGGAAGCTGGACTGCTCAAGGTTCCGGAGCTGCTGCCGCAGTTTTTCTAGTTGGTAAGAATACCTACGATACTACCGGGAACGAGAACGAGAAGACAGTCTACGAGTTTGGAGGTCCTCAACTCGTTTATCGATCCCGCCTCGTTTGTATATGGCGGCTCTTGGTTGTTCTGTTTCCAGGGAAACTCGAGGGGTGCTGAGTATTCAGTAGTAGCCTTGGCCTAGACTAGACTAACCTAGTTGTTACTTGGTGTACAGCAGCGAGCTGCCCCATAGAATGACGCAAAAGTTCCCCCTTGTCATTGTGAATAGTTTTTGTGACGCCTTGGATATGCTACGTTTTGAATGCAGTGAAGAGGCAGAGATTGTAATTGCAACAAACAAATAAACAAACAAAGAAGCATTGCGTATGTAACGAAACTGCCTACCTGACCTAGTGGTAAACACAAAAGTTGGCGCACAGTCCGATGTTGGCTGAATTTGGTAGACTTGGCCTGGAAACTGCCCATCTTCTCATATAGTGAGTGTGCCAGGTAAAACCTATAATCTTCTCACATGCATATATGCCACCTAAAACTAACTACGGTTCCATTGGTCCACTGTCTGCATTTCTCCTTTGACTTGCACACGTCTTCGTGACATTCGTGTGATTTGTTACTGTCCAATATGTGTCAAACAGGGGAGTTGATACCCCGATACGCTGCATAAACTGACGGCTAGCCTCTCCCTTCACGTGAATAACCTCGTAAGATGCTCGCGCGCCCTCTCTCTCTCCCTCAAGACCTTGGCAAAAACACACGCATGTCACTTTCCCCTCAACTCCACTTTTCACTCGAGCGACGCAACCAAGAACCCGGGTACACCTTCCTTGTAAACCAGGCCTAGCGATCCAACTTTCCTCATTTCACAGCAGACACCCTGACACACACACAGCTTCCCGGAGCTGCAGCGAGACCTTTGGTATCTGTCTTGCGATCGGTCAGAGTTCCTCCTAGACGCGACCCTGGGCAGCACATCACCCAGAAAGCCCAAAGCCAGGAAGAAAAGCGAAAACAGGGCCAGGCCAAACGGCGTTCACCGACCAGAACCCCACCAGAGCCGGTACGGCGCCGCAGCCGGCAACGGCCCAACCCTCCTCAACGATGTCACAATCACAACCACCGTCGCAATCCCAGTCGCAGTCGCAGTCGCAGTCGCCCGCGTCGCCACGAGGCATGGCGGGCATGGCCAGCATGTCGCGACCTATCATCCAGTCCATGCCAGACACGAGGCAGCAGTCCTTCGAGGAGATCTACGGGCCGCCCGAGAACTTTCTCGAGATCGAGGTAGGTTCACCATGACAACGATCCGTCAGCAGCGGCGGCAGTCAGCTGTCTGCCCCCCTGTGCGCGAAAACAAAAGACGAGAAGAACCGCGGCTAAACAGTACGCCCTTGTTCGCCCCGTAAACAGGTCCGCAACCCACGCACGCACGGCATGGGCCGCAGCATGTACACGGACTACGAGATCCTGTGCCGGACCAACATCCCGTCGTTCAAGCTGCGCCAGTCGACGGTGCGGCGCCGCTACAGCGACTTCGAGTACTTCCGCGACATCCTCGAGCGCGAGAGCGCCCGCGTCACCATACCCCCCCTGCCCGGCAAGGTCTTCACCAACCGCTTCAGCGACGACGTCATCGAGAACCGCCGCCAGGGCCTCGAGAAGTTCCTCAAGATCGTCGTCGGCCACCCGCTCCTGCAGACCGGGAGCAAGGTGCTCGCGGCCTTCGTGCAGGGTGAGTTCCATCTCTTTCTCTCGCTTCCCCGCCCTCTCTATCTCTAATGTGCTGTCGCTCTGTGTGCCATGGGCGTTACAGCCGTCCCCGAGATTGGAACGCGGAAATCAAAGGCCGTCCAGGTATGATGAGTAGAATACGAGGCTAACGAGAGGTGATGATATTTGACAGACCCGAACTGGGACCGCAACGCATGGTGACTGCGGCTGTTCGAATCTTGGTCAGCCAGCGGGCGCAACACAAGAAAGCTGCAGAAGAGGCCACCGCCGAGGTCATGTTTTCCGGAAGCTCAACTCAACAAAATGGCGGCCACGAAAGGGGACTGGGAAAGTGTACTGACTGCGTGAATAAAGCCCACCCCCTGTGGGGTTTGTTTGAGGGCAGAAGCACCCAGGAAGATGGAAGGGCGGTCTCGAGGCTCATGGAGCACCGTCAGGAAATTGATGCGACTAATGGGTTCTTCTCCGTCCTTTTTGAGGCTGCCCTATTGCATATAGGTTCCTTTTTATTTATTTATTCCCGGCACAATAGCCACAAATCAGGAGGTTGTCTTTTGAAAAAACAAACCAGTATAAAGGGCGTTTTGCAAATCTAGCTTTCTCTCTCTCTACGCACATGTGTGGTGTGAATGGATCGGCCTTGGTTTCCTGAAAGTGAGCTACTGTATGACACCTGTTTGGGTATACACTGTTCGTTGCATGCTAAGCTAAGACTGGGCTTATTTTTACAATCTTGTCCCCAATGCGTTTCACGCTGATGTCGCCGACGCACAGAAATGATCACTAAAGGAGATGTCATAATATTCTTGACAGGCTATCCGTCGGGAGATGCTCTCCTGAATGTATTCAAGGGTGAATCAAATCGGGTTTGTCTTTGTGCTCATCGCCGATCTGAACTGCTTATTTATTTATTTGTACATAGACCAAGATGCATCTTCATCCTGGCGTTGATGCTGATCCCGAGTGTGGCGGTGTTTTCTCTTTTGGTTGGTTTCTTCTCTCTGAGTGTGTGTGTGTGTGTGCCCCTGCGAACGCCGTTATAAATGCCAGTTTGGAGGTGAAATGCTCGTGACCATGCAATACCGTGCTCTGCTGCGCCATGCCGTGCTGCCTCTCTCCTCCGAGACCATATCTATTTCCAGGGTTTGTATAATACAAAATATACATGAGGTTGGTTTTTTGAAGTTGCTGCTGCGCTCGTACACGACGAGCGGCAAGGCTGCTTCCGGGTGAGATTAGTATAGTATAGTATAGTACAGATGTCGTTTTTCTTCTTCTTCTTCTACTTCTGCTTCAAAAACATGAGGTGAGTAGCGAAGGAAAGCGGGGTTCGCTCTTGGTCATCGTCGTTTTTCGTTCTCGTCGTCGTCGTCGTCCGTTTTGTCTAGCTGCTGGTGTTGAGGAGCTTGAGGAGTCCTTCGTACATGCCAAACATGATGGCGGCCGAGGGGATGGTTCGGAGCATGTGGGGAGTAAGGCCGCCGTACAGACCGATCATGCCTTCTTCCTTCCAGACCAGCTTGAAGCAGTGGACGAGGCCCGTGTACTTTGGCTTTCCGTCCGCCATGGGTGCCTGCCTCAGCCGAGTTCGCGCGACCTAGATAGGAAACAAAGTCTTGTCAGCCACCAGAGAAGGAACAAAAGGGGAAAGAACAGGCGCAGCTTCGAGAACACCCGGCTTACCTCGTGGGGATATGTCAAGACGGAGGCGATACCCTTTGCGGCACCGGCGCCGGTGAAGTTGCCAGTCCACGAAACAGTGTCGTCCCACCACGTTCGTTCCCTGCCGCTCTGCACCAGCTTCTCCTCCCTCAGCCTCAGCTTGGACTTGAACTCCTCGTACAGCAGCCACTGCAGCGTGCTCTCCGAGACGCCGAGATAGCTCGCGCTGAGGCCCTTGAAGAAGCCCGTGGGCCCCTCATTTCGAAACGTCTGCCTCATGCAGTCCCAGCTGTTCTTGTAGCGGCGGGCGCTGACGTCGCCCTTGCGCTCGGCGTTGTTCTTATCAAGCTGCAGCCTGGTCTTGATGAGCCAGACGGGGTTGGTGGCGGTGCCCGTGGCGATGCCGGCGGTGACGGCGCTGGCCAGGTGGACGACGGGGTTGGTGGCGTCGAGGCCGGTCCAGGTCGAGTAGGCGCGCTTGCCGGTGCCGTAGACGTAGAAGTTGATGGCGCGCGCGGGCACGACGCCGACCAGGTTGGGCCCGAGGCCCTTGAACAGGGCGCGCGCCCCCTCCGTCCGGTGCACCTCGCGCAGGATATCTATCGTCTCGGCGATGTGGTAGTGGGCGGACCGCAGGGCGCCCAGCCGGGCCTGGCCCGTCGCCTCGCGCGCTGCTCGGAGTTGGGCCTGGTAGAAGTCGGACTGCAGGCGGGTCTTAAGCACGTCGAGGGGCGCCGTGAGCACGGCTGCCGTCATGCCTCCGATTCTGTTGTGGTCACACGGAATGTTAGCCTCTCTTGGAGCAAAGACCTCCCAGCAGGTATGCTGGCGTGGATTTCAGACGCATCCGTACCCTCCTGCTACCAGATGTGGCCATGACTTGGCAAATGGTGATGTCTTTTGTGCCGGTGCTTGTGCGACAACTCCCAACTCCCGCGATTGCGGCAATAGGTCCTGCTGTGGTATGGGCAGACCTTGGCGGTGTTCGTTTGACGATGCCATGGTGCTGGGTGATTGCTGTTCCACGACCAGCCGGCTTTAGGTTGCAGATCAGATGCGATGTCGATATCGATGTCGATTGCGATTAGGTCGGCGATTAGTATTGGGTCGGCGATTGGGTTGGCGATAGGTACGGTTCAGTTCGGTTCAACTTTTGCTCCTGCTGCTACCTGGATTCCATGTAAACTATGCAGTGAACGTGTTTTCCCTTCAATCAAGTTTGAATCGTGAGGTACTGGAGGTCCTTTGCTTGGGCAAACAGTATGGCCGCGAGTACGAAGTAAGAAAAATGTGAAAAAGAATTTGATATTTTGTGTCGATGAACGCACTTCCCAAAACCAGGGTCCTTCGGTAGGAGGGCATCGAAACTTTTTTTTTTCTCCCTTCCGATGAGGCGCGCTATCCATGATGGCATGGTCATGGTCCGCGTCGCCTGTCAATTAACCTAAAGAATTAATGTGGGGCTGCTTATCATGAGCACTTCCTTGCCGATTCATACCTGAGGGTTGATTATACTGCAGCCAATGTCCAAAATGTGCAGTCAAGTACGGATTTCTCAAATGATATCTTTTGTGCCTTGGACACATCCAAACAATACTTTAAAATACTCCTCAACAAGAACCTCACGAACCGATTTACTCCACTTCATCCAGAGGCGTCAGTAACCTCCAACGGTAACTGGCATCAGGTTTCGGTCACGCGGCATGCAAGCTCTCTTTCTTGGTAGAGAACATTGGAATGCGTTCGATTAAAGACTATCTGCGCCCCTAACTGATCTTTGTTCAAAGAGTGAACATCTGGAAATGGCTATGGCTCGTTTGGTGTAGGCACTATCCCATTTCCTGGGGTAGGCTGATTGGTAAGGTGTTACAAATTACCAACACAACAGACTAAAATCCAAGCACCGAGGGAAAACTTTTTCTTTCTCGCAACTATGTAATCATCATCATCATCATAACCACCGATATTCCGACGAAACAGGACATAATGACATTTTCCGTCGACATTCTTGGCTTCACTTTGGGTCGTACAGAATAGTCATACTGGAAGAATGAGGCATGCGCCCGTTCGCTGTTTGGGAGGCCATTGCCACGCTTCAGCGCTCCGGATCGACAGTGCTACAATTTCTCCCAAGGCAGAAGAACTGATTGGCCCTGTGGGTTCTTGGTGTTCTCCCAGAGGTCGATGTCTATTTGCAACTCTACCCACCAAGTTATGAAGGACCGCCGCAGTTGAACGTCGAGGTGCTTTTATGCACTTGAGTATCGTCACCACCAAGACTTTAGGTTCATGCTGCTTCTGGGTAGCAGCCTCTGACATAGCACTATATGGGAGGCAGCCATACTAGCCGTCTCGTTGCGCTTTGGCTTTGTCTATGACAGTGCCCGCTGGCAGACCTTACTTCGCACCTTTGGTGGCAGCCACAGCAGGAAGAGTACCTCAGCTTTACTATAAATGCAGCTCTCAGATGTAAGGCCGGTCGTATACATCGACGAGTTGGATGGCGGCTCGACCAATGTGATGTCCAAGAATGCACATGATCGTGGCAACACCGAATGTCGCAGCAATGAGACGGCATGACCCGCAACTCTAGCATATAACTGCCGTTGACTCTCAAGGCCAGGAAACGCACCAGCGAAGCACTTCGCATCATCAGAGGCTGCTACTTTGGGGCCATGCATGCCGGACACCTACGTTCAGGGCGGAGACTTTCTGGCAGGTCCAGAACTTGACGACCGTGTTGCCACATACACCGATCCTCGACAAATGTGCACGCCAGATGATGTGATTGGACATTGCAGTCAAGCGACCTTATGTAGACCCCTCAGCGGTCTGCATGCCTCGTACATTTTAGCACGTATTCCAGCAACGTCGAGATACTTGAATCTAGGGCTCGTTTGGTGTAGAGAAAAGTTGTAGCAGCGGCGGTGGGGCGGTTGGCTAGTCGTTGCTTTCCTTGCAGTACCAGAAGTCGCCAAATAGCAAATACGGAAATGGTGCGGTGAGCAGAAATTTGCCATCACGCAATGCAGAAATGCATGAAGGAGTTTCACCCCTGAAAGGTCGGGGATGGGTGTGGGGAGGGCTCTGCATGTCGATACCAACTCATCAGTGATGCTTGCCTTTTCGAAGCGTTGACGAAACGTGCGTCATCCATTTTGTCCATGTGAGTCCAGAAGAGGCTGCAATAACTGCCTCAGGATGTCGACAGAATTTTTCAGGAGCCGGTCACAATGAGTGTACAAAAGAGAATATCACTGTGACAGGCGAGGAGGCGGCTATGTATCGACTCGAGACTGCTTGCTTTTGACAGTCGGGCACAACATCCCGGACGAGCGCTGCTAGTCAATCGATCGACGCGGGCAAGTCATCCCACTGGAGACCCAACAGACTCTTGCGATCGGGTCCTGGATACCTCAAGGAGCAAATTGTCCACGTCCACAGAAGTAGGACGCATCAGGCCGTCTACTGTCTGCGGCGATCGCGCACACTTCGGTGCACTGCGAATGTGGCAATAACACCAAGCACGGCTGTGTAATGGAACAAACTCTCCACATATGCTGGCGCATGCAACTGGAGGTTGCTACGCTTCTTTTCCTCCTAAGCGAGAAGCTGTCGTGTCTGGTATCTATAGCCTAGAACCTGCGCTGTATGATTAATACGAGTCAGTGAGGGCGGCCACGCGGCCCCGCAGACTACTCATGAATTGCATAGGTCTGCTCTCAAAGGTTCAATATGGGACTAGAGGCCCTGGAGGATAGGGGGTGCTAGTTGGATTGGACCGGAGCGGTCACAGGCTAATCAAAGGGAAGCGTTGATAAGTGGTACGAGCTTTGCCGGTGTGTTTGGTTGGCAGGTTGGGTAAGCCGAATCCAATAAAGCGTCTTGGAAGGAAAGAAGTGGACAATGATGCACCAGCGAAGCGCGGCTTCTCGGCGGCAGCCGCTAGATCTGCAACAAGGCTCTGCTAGATTCCACTTCGTATGATGCACCCGCTCCTCAAGAACGGAGCAGGTTAGAGACGAGGTGTTCAAACTTACCGCTGCCCGGTCCCAAGGATGGCCCTGAACTCCAGGGGCAAGGGCAATAAGTGGGGGCCACAAATAGGTCTCGTGCTTTGGTTGACTCTGATAGCTTTGTTCCAATCGCCGCAGTCGTCTTGCAAGCGGCCTGGTGCGGGTTCCGGGAAGACGGTGGTGAAAAGAAAAAAAAAATTTCGCCGGAACATAGAACTTGTTAAATCATTATGACTCGGTGTAGCAATCCAAGTACGATTGAAGCCCGGCGGTTGACCAGCGCCGAGTCTCCGGCGGACAACTACATAGTGGAGATATTTTCTGATGTTGGTTCATATCACGTACTCCGGCCTGCCGAAAATTATGTACAACCGGGCGCTCTACCCAGGGGGCCAATAATTATAGCAACGAAGCTCCTGATCACTGTTTTCGTTTGACAGCGGTGGAGTTGGACAGACAGTGCAACGAGAGAGAGTCGAGTTTCCCTCTAACTACAAGACACTTCAATCACATGAAGGAAAATGAGCCGACGGTACAGTCGAGATTGCAACTAATTTTTGAGCTTGCTCGGTTACTAGGGTCAAGGGCTCAAGAAGGGCAGTTGAACACGCCAGTCCACTAGGAATATTGTAACGTAAAATTAAGGTGGAATGATGCATAATAGGATTCGTACTGGGGCCGGCGTCTTTCGCTTAAACGAAGCATCTTAAATGAAGATGTCAAATAGGCACGAGAATTTGTCCGCTTTTCACACAATGTCTAAGTGCCAGTGGGTAAAGTCCTGTGCATGCGGGAAAATGCGTCGGACAGAGATGGTCAAAAACTAAGTATAGCCGAGCTTAGTCGAAAACCACATATACCACCTAGATCTCCTTCCCTTCCGTCATTTGCACTCTGTGTAACTAGCTTGTGACTTCAACATAAAACGTATCAGGCGAGTAAATATGCCACGAACACAAGGAAAATGGACATCCGAGTATTTGGTTGTTAAATTGATCAGAAGTACAAGCAAATACAACGATCCAATGTTCAGCACCAAGATACTCTGATTGACAAAGCTGGTGCAAGTACTTTCGTGTTCATGGCTCGATGTTGAGTAATTAAATTATACCGGATTTTCCGTCACCACTAGACTGCGAATAGATAAAATACCCTAGCTTGTGCAAAGCTCAAGGATAGGGGTCCCGGTACTACGTAGTTATACAAGCTAACAGAGCGTGAATTGCGGTGGACGATCAATAATGACATGGCTCAACACTAACCTAGGCTGTTGCATACTCACATGGCCAACGATAGTGCGTGTTAGGCGAATGGGAAGCCACTGGTCTTCCAGAAGTGCCGAAAAAAAAAAAGCCTCCTCAATAAACCAAGTCTATTCATTTAGGTCTATCGAACGGGAGGATGAGAAAATTGGTCGTCTTTCAATAGCGGAGAATTTTTCGTCAAAGATGCATTTCGATGTGGTTCCACATGCTCTCTGGGCTTGGAAAGCTTCATTAAAGCGTAGAGTTGCTGCCAGGCACTGCCAGGGCGGAAAGTGTAATCGTACGTGATAAAGGCGTCAGTGGTCGTGGTTGAAAGTTCGGTGGCTTCATTGTAGTTTGAAACTCTAAGATATTGAGACAAGACCCTTGATAATATCGTTTAGGCTGGCGACTTGTATGGATCGATCGAGGTAAATCACACCGATGGTTGCTGGAACAGAGTCGTTGGGTGTGCCATTACGTTCGATTTATCTATGAAGTCATTCGGGGAAGGTGGAATAGGGCTGAAAACATTCAGCATACCGACTAGAACCTTCTTTTGAGCTTCTAGAGCAGCACTGGAAACAGGTTCTAGCTATAGACATCCCATGCGCCTTTTGGAGCTACTGCGAGTCGTCTGAACACCGTGAGTCTAGTCTTGTAGTCTGTGAGCTGAACATGCTCACTTGTTTCCTCTGCTCATGGTAGTCCCGAACAGCGTGTATGCACAATATAGACGATACGAAGATAGATCTCTTTTTCTTTTCTTTTTCGGCTCTGCTCGGCTCGGCCTCTAGTATAGCATTGCTCATTGCCTTCCACCATAATGATGATGTGCCTTGCTTAGCAATAAGCATGTACGCGGCCGTTCAGGAGTATGTGGTGAAGTAAGGCACAGTGTGCGCAGCATCTACCAATTGAGGCTGCGCCATGCTCGAAGAGCAATATTGCAGAGTGTTGCTTCGAGATAAAGTCTCAGTCAGCGGGCCAATGACTAAGAAATTTCATCTAGTCTAGTCTTATTCAATTGGGGAAACCTCCGCTGCAATGTGGCCGTTCTCGCTTTGCTTCATTTGGCCGTAGAAAAAAGCTCCTACATGTTGATGATGACTGATTGGGTTTCAAATGGTTAGGTTGGCGCGTGACTACCTTCCGTGCAATGATGACATTTCTTCTTCGATGAGTTTCGCAGTCCCAATTCCCTGATATTGATAATACGGGTACTCGGATAAAACATGATTGAGCGGAGAGCGATGGGTCCTCCACCAGCACAAGTACCGCTCGTGTACCGTATGTGATTCCGTTCGTTGTTCGTTCTGGGCGGTTCTGTCGACAAGGACTGCAATGAGTCGGGCTATGTTGATTACAATACTAAGCACATTCACGTTACGTCTGCTAGTGTAGCCTGCCGTTACTACTACGATGATCATTCTTTCGCGTGATTTCCTGCATTCGGAATACGATGGGGCTGATCCACAGAGTATAATGTGAGTGCCGCATGATGCTAGTGGTCCATCACTTCTTGGCCTATCGAACAAGCCATGAGGGAAAAATCGAAAATCGACAGGTCCGAGCGGCATCACGATGGCCTAGACCCTATTGTTTCATGCCAAATTTCTCTACCGAGGTGACTTCGGGTCACGACCCGATTTGCTACATATTATTCGTCAGGTAACGCTCCTCAGTTGGGCATTACTATGTGATACCCTGTCCGGAGTACGGCGACTAGTGAGCGCCAGATTGCCCGCTAGTCGAGCCGTCCCAGCTGCCCTTGACCGTGCGCAGGACATGATGATCAGAGGCTATCGTGAGCGACATCCTCAACACTAGTACTAGCCTGGATCTCCATGCATCGCTTAGCCTGTTTACCCGTTTGTGCTCGAAATCTCAGATCCCTGGGCCTGACATCGATAGTATTTCAAATGTGCAGTCGGAACTGCCGCTAGGTTAATGCAAGTCCCCGAAGCATAAAGAAAAACGCTGGTGTTGTTGAGTCGCTACGGGTGACATGACAAGGCTTCGATATCAACCCACCGGTGTCTAACATCAATACCCTGAACGTTGGCCAAATAGCACATATGCATCCATGCTAGGCTGCTGTAACGACAATGAACTGGTATCATCGCTGCTTCACTCGGCTCGGCAAGCAATATGGTGTATACAGGGCCTTCCAAGGGCTGTTTGGCGTGCCTAAAGCGACGGGTCAAGGTGCGTACACTCGAATGCATGTTTTGACAGCATAAAAGTTAACAGGCATGAGACAGTGTGATGAAGGAAAACCTCAATGTCAGAGATGTCAGAAAGCCGGCCGGGAATGCCCTGGCTATCGGGATCCATCCCGCATCAAGATCCGGGATATGACAGCAACGACTATCAACCGCTTCGAATACGATAGAGCAGGGCCGAAGGCGAAGGAGGATGGTCTCTTTGACCAAAATTATTCGCAATCAGTAATCAGTTTACGAACTCGCATGAACGAGGAAACTCGGCGGTTCCGGGGTGCTCAGGCCCACGACGACGACGACGACAACGACGAAGAGCAGACCGATCCCGTGGCAAAGCGCACGGCCTCAAATCAGCGAAGCGCGAGTCCGAGTGCAGGTTGGAACGACAATGCGATGAATACTTTTGTATCAAGATCGGCCTTACGAGTGCCTCCGTGGACACCGCCTGGGCAGCACGCTATTGCATACTTGACTAATTGCTATCTTAACGTCGAACATCAATCCATGGACCCTGGATACTTGGACGTCCTGAAATTGGTTATGCGTCGCCGGAATCCAGGGCAATGCCTACAATCAACTCTTTCGACACTGGCCCTGGCAGCGTTTTCTAGACGGCCTGTTTCCAGGGCAGCCACACTTGATACGCAGGCTTCATATTCGGTAGCATTGAAAACAGTCAATGATGCAATTGGAGCCCCAGGTTCAATTTTCGATGATGAACTATTGGCGTCGATTGTAATCCTCGCCTTGGTGGAGGTAAGATTTCCCTATAGTGTTAGTATGGTTAGCAACTCACTCTTATTAAGTGTCTCATTTCCACCAAGACCACTGGGTACTTCAACCATCTATACGGTGGCATCACGATATTGAAAGCCCGAGGCAAACGGAAATTCCACGATGAGCTGGGGGCTGAGCTGTTCATGCTCCTGCGTTTTGAGCTTGTAAGTAGTTGTCGCCAAAGGCCGCGCAAGTAATCAAACGGCTTTACAGTTTGCTGATGCAGCGACCTATAGTTCAGAACATCAATAATCAGATTCGCCGAGCCGCAAGACAAATACTCATGCAGCTGGGTGAAGTCAGCGATGGAGATAGTCGACAACCCCTGCCTTCATGAGGCGCATTCCCTCACTGCACACAGCCGACAAAACCGCTTGAGTTCTGTCATCCATTCATCGATCAACAAGGCCGCAGGCGACGGGCAGTCAATACATCAACCTCGAGCTACATTACGGGTTCCGCCGGCGTTCGCAACCGACGAAATTTTGAATTGTGTGGTCGATGACGATCCAGATTTACTTGGGACGGCGACGGAGTACTTAAACACGACGGCAAATTTCTTCGCACTTCCAGACATTCATGGCCACCCAACTCAGGACTTTAGGCCAATACCTTGGGACATGCAGCTCAACCCGAGCCGTTCGAATTTGATTCCAGCTTTTCCACTTCATATGCAAAGCTACACATGGAAAACCCAGGAGCATGCGAGTCTTGTCCTCTCCATGTTAACATCGAAACTTTTTGGCTGCAATGTGGCCGAGACATTTGTGGAAATGGCGACGCGCAAAATTGATGCTCGGAAAACTGCGGCATACCGAGCAATGATGGACGCAGCGCGGGAAGCGATAGACATTATTGTGGGCAGCATCCCGTTCTTGTGTGGACAAGAGGAAGATGGTGGTGGTGGTCTGAATGACTATATGTGGTTACACAATGCTGTTGCTCTCATGGCAGTGGCTGAATCGCCCTTCTCGACCGCTGAGCATCGAGATTATCTCGACTCTATCAACGAGTATGTCGTGAACGTAAAAGGAATCAAAATGGCTGAAGCCTGTACCGAGCAATGTCGAAATTTCCGGGTGCATATCAGCGATGAACTGCAACAAGCGCCAGTATGTACTCAATCGATCACCGGCTAGCCAAGTGAACGATCGATAGCACGGACAATCGTAATTGTTGGGGGGGAAAAGAAGAAGAGGAAAGTATCACTACCAGGGAATCATCGTTCGAAGTAAAATGCCAACAAGAAACTGGCGGCGTACACAGAACGCTCAATGATGGCCTGAGGATACTGCGGCAGAGTGAGCTCCGCCACCATTGGCCACTCCTCATCGCCGACGAATTGTTTATAGCGGGCGCGTTATTAGCGCCTGAGACGCCGACTAAGACGCCGCTCCGCTGAACAACACCTGTGTTCTTTCCCGGACGACTGGGGAGATCATGAAACCCTTTGAAGATCAACGAAACGCCATTCGTAGACGTGCTCACGCACAGACTTCACACAGATAGCCAACTGCGACACTGTGCCTTTGCCCGATAGATGCATCTCGATGGCGTCAGTCGGTATTGGATCAGTAGGGCAGCATGAGTAGCAGGATTCACTGGACAAATCCTGCGTGGACCATGAGACGAGGCTAGTATTTAATATCAAAAGAATTTCAATGACGGCCGCAGAACTGTCATGCATCATCATAATTGTTCGAACCTGCGATATTATATTGCTGTCTGCAGTTGTGGTAGGTTTTCTCGTTGTCCTCAGAAATCTTGAATGCCAGTCTCGCCATGTAATTGTTTCTCAACATTGTTGCCATTTTCGTCTTTGTCGCTTGCCCATTCTGGCTTCTGGTCATCGAACCAAGCATCTTCTTCATCTCGCTTCTCCATTGTGTCCAAGGAATCGTCTGCATCAATGGGATCATAATCAAAGTCTTCGTCGCGGCCCAACACGAACCGCTCCCTTAGATAGTTGTCCCATGTTTGGCGTCCTCCTTCTTTAGTCTCGGGCTCACCACCGGCCGCTCCTAGGGGTTGGATGCTGGAAGCTTCATCTGTCAGAGATCCCTGCTGCTGTGCCTGATCCGTGGAAGACTCAGCAGCAGCAAGCTGTTGAAGCTTTGCTTCGCCCCGAAGCAAGTCCACTTCTAGAACCCGCGAATAACCTTTCGTCTTGCCCTCCTCCTCTCGTTCCTCCGCTGTTTGAAATCGGCGGATCAATGTATCATACAGAATTGGATCTTCAACAGGCATTCAATAAGCAAATATTTCTACCCGGCGAATGAGCGACACTGCCGATGGATAACGCAAGAATATAATGTAACGTACAATCTTGGTAGGCAAACAGCTGTCAATAGCATCACTTACCAGCAAGCTCATGTTCCAAGGATTCGAAATATGACGGGTGCCGTTGCAAGTACTCTTGCCGGCGGTTCTGTTTCCGAACCTGAGCCGCTTGCGCCGGGCTCCGTGGCACGCGAGGACGCGGTTTGGCAAATTGATCGTTTGCTGATTGTGAATCCATCATTTTTGTCGATTGGATCTCCATTGCTTTCCTGCCTGTTGTCTGCATTGGTCATCGTTTAACCAGAGTAATGATGAAGGGTTCAATGGAGTAGCGCCATAGCGTCACATGGGAGCGTAGCTACTGCCAGCTGGTGCCAGGCCGCCATGGAGTCCCTAACCACGAATATGGTCGAATTATGTTGCATAAAGACCAGTTGGAACCATTTTGTAAATTGCAGGTCAGCCGTTGCGGAAATCACTATCATATTGATCTCTCGTACTGATGATATGTTGTGCCTGTTGTAAATACGAAGTCAGTTCGGAAGCTAAACGGTTCGTAGGCAAAAGTCCGGCGCATCATAAACTTGTAAACGTTGGTTTCTTGCGCATTGGTTCAAAATGGACATGATAAAAATATGTTTACGCCGATGGATAATCCTAATGATCTTATGCGAGTGCGTCACTCGCATAATTCCGTAACATCGTTCATTCCAGCGGACCCTGGTATCTTTGAAACTTTACAGAAGGCACTTTCCGGCGAAAGGGCTTCCATGCTAGCAGTCCTTGCACTGCTTTACTTGCTATAGCAAACAAGTTCGTTCACTAAGCACACTGTTTGTAATGATAAGACATCCAGTGGACATAATGTTTTAGCAACCCTTTCGGAGACATGATTGAGACCAACTCTTTACTCTAAAACACAAGCAATCAAGCTCCTTACAGAACACCTATGGGCATACCACAATCCACACGAGGAACTCGAAGACACAGATTGGAAACACAAATATATCTCGAAAAGATCCACCATGACTTACTCAGAAGATAGCCCCATGAGCATAGTCATTCCGCTCAAGGACCTTACCACACCGAAGAGGAGAGATGGTATCTCATCATCCAGCTCAGGAAATGGCAATAGCACTACCTATCAGAAGATCGGGCAAGGTACATTCGGCGCAAACACAACTGAAGTCAATCCGTTCAGAATAACCAGTCTGCTTAAGGGTCTTACCAGCCCACCATCCTTGAGATCACTCGCAAACAAGAATCCGGCCAGCTGATACAACACCAAGAACAAAAAAAAAAAAATGCACTGCAAGCCGAGCCTTCGAAACCATTCGGCACGAAAGCCTCCCCGAAACATGGAAAAAGTTCCGTGTAAATGAGGAAAGGCCCAGTTCATGTAGATGGAGCACAACGAAACAAGCATAAAGAGGCTTTATCCATAGACATAGTTTTCGCAGACTTATAAAATTATCATGCTGGGACTTTCTGCATGAATTATTTTTTTTAAATTTTCTTTTTGTATATTGACAAGTTTAGTGTATATTGCGAAAGAGCAATATAAAATCTGCTAATTTTGCCAAGACTTACGGTTTGATGTCTGAACAGAGGCATAGTTGAACCGATTTGCCAGGCTGCTGCCAGGTGGACGCCAAACGCCTGTCCGATCCTCGCAACTTCGCCATCGGCCATGGCATAAGCAGCACGGATGCAACTCGTATCATCGGTGCAAATGCTTGATTCTTTTCTATCTGAGTTTTTAACACATATTTGTATAGACAGTCTACCACATTCCTTAACCGCCAACCGATACAAGATAGCTGGACTCCGTGCAACTGCTAGGTATATCTGGGCGGCCCCACGTCAAGTCACAGCACCCCGCCATAGCATTCAAAAGGCGCCTTTCTCATTGTAAGATTGCCTACTCTACAATTGTGCAATCTTGTCAATCCTGATATCAGCGATCCCAGACTCATCCGCGAGATTATTCAATAGACCCAGTGATTTCTCGACACCAAGTTCGTTATCTTTGGTCTTGAAGCCTCGTCTTTGGGGGCTTTTCTTCGCTTATTAATATCGCCACGAATTACGTGAGCTCGACACGAAGATTTGGGCTGAGGCCATCTGACCAGTTTGCTTCAGGAGGCCAGAGTATTGTTCGACGCGATCAAATCTGGCAATTGAGGTCTCGACGTTACCACTCGCCAGTCATGGGGAAGTTATACGCGATCGGTGATATCCATCTCGGACATGCTTTCAACAAAGCGGCCTGGGGGCGGCTTTCGCCTCACCCAGAAGACGGCTTGATATTGTGTGGCGATGTTGGCGAGACTGCCGCACAGCTTGAAATTGCTTTCGATGGTGCGACGCGGAAATTCAAGGACGTCTGGTGGTGTCCGGGCAATCATGAGCTTTACACCTTGGTAATGCAGACGAGCCTGCGGGGAGAGGAAAAGTATGCGGAATGCGTGGAGATAGCCCGCATGTATGGTGTCAAGACACCAGAGGACGACTTTGCGGTATGGGAAAGCGACGGGAACTCCGCCATCGTTGCGCCCATATTTACCTTGTATGACTATTCCTTTCGGCCGGATGACATGGATAAAGATCAAGCCCTCGAATGGGCCAAGGAAGCTGATACTGTCGCAACCGACGAATTTGTCTTACATCCGGACCCGTACCCAACGCGAGAAGATTGGTGCAATGCTTTGGTCGAGAAGACGGAGAGGAAGTTGGAGGAAGCTGACAGAAGAGGCATACCACTAGTTATTGTGAGTCCCTAACGGAATCTTTCGCATATCGTTGGTGTCTTTTGAGTTGTTATGAGAGATTGCTTACTGTGGTCAGGTAAACCATTGGCCCCTCAGAGAAGATCTAGTGTTTATTCCCCGTGTACCACGCTTCAAGCTATGGTGTGGAACGAAGAAAACAAATGACTGGCACACAAGGTTCACAAACACTAAAGTCGTGGTGAGTGGACATCTTCACGTCCCGCGGACCGATTGGAAGGACGGAGTACGATTTGAAGAGTGTTCATTGGGGTACCCCAAGCAATGGGAATCTGCCAGGAATAGCGGCCTGGATATTAACGATCTACTAAGAGTGATCTTGCCAGGTCCAGCCACGCCAGAGTCGGGTATTCCGGATACTCAATGGCGGCGATTCGGTTGAAGCAAGTCCATAACCAATTATTTCTATTAATATAATTCATATCCGATGACACTGTGTCACTGTAAGTCCGGCCGTAAACACGATCCTTAACACCGGAAAACAGGCCTATCCGCCCGGGTGTTCTAGTAAAGTACAACCACCTTCTGGTTGTGCCGCACAATTGACAAAATGTGACAGACAAATCAAAATTGAAGAGCATCGCCTAGGCGATATCCTGATGCTCGAAAGTAGTCTTGCATCCGTCCCATGAGCACAGGGTTCGGATGATAATTATAAGACTGGCGGAAAGTTGACTTCGTATTGTGGTCTTCGACAATGCTCGATCGTCGGGTAGAGGTCTCAGAGTATGAAGTGAAGACGGATGACGTACTTGAAGCGGATGAAGAGTCCCTTGTATGCCTATGGTGCTGATATTCATGAAAAGTCGTCTGCATAGGGGGAGGCGAGGGAGGTGAGTCCGTTTGCACGCCGGCATTAACATACGAACTGACTGGTTTTTGCGCCGCGTCTCCTTGGGGTTCGGACTCTGCCGACCGATACAATGGTAATCGGTTGAGTCCCTCGCGTGACTTGCTGTTTACATCTGAATGCCCAGGTTCCTTGGGTTGTTCCTCTTGTAGGCCATCGGGATTCACAAGAGGTTGCGTACCAGTATGATACATGCTCAGTGGGCGCCGCCGGAACCGGTTCACACGGGCCGCAATCGAGACGAACGATGCGAGTCGAGGCACGTCTTCACGGCTTCGTTCCGGCGTCGAGCTAGGCTCCTCGTAAATGAGACTTGTCCTACGGTTGGTGCCAGGATATTCCAACGAACCAACCGTGGCCGAACGGCGTTGCCTCACATCACCTGGCAAGTCCGCGGGGCTTACCATCATGGACAATGGCCTAGATCTGGTGTTCGAATCGTACGATCTGAAGGTGCGGGACCTCTCTAGAGGCTTTGGTCGCTGTTCTGGTACTTTGTTTTTGACACGTCCGTAGCAGTCTGAAGCGACGAAGTCGCCATCACCAGGTCCGAGTATCACCTGGAGGCTGTCAAAGTCTCGCGTTGGTCCGTCTGTTGGACAGAGCCACTCTCGCAACTCGATAGGCAGCCCATGGCTGTCTG
The DNA here is from genome assembly GCF_020726525.1 of Truncatella angustata. NCBI lineage: Eukaryota > Fungi > Ascomycota > Sordariomycetes > Amphisphaeriales > Sporocadaceae > Truncatella > Truncatella angustata. The sequence continues at coordinate 1,015,211 of NW_025763386.1, forward strand.
GAGGTGTACCGTTAGCAAAACTCATAATGGTTACCGCAGATGACATACCTTGCTTGTACTGTCCTGATCGCGTTTTCCAGCATATGTAGTAACTTCCTGCGGTGCCGAGCGCCGTGACAACAAGTTCGGCGATGCCGTTGGGGTCACTTGGGTCTCTGCTCAGTTCCTCAAGTCTTTGGGAGAGCATTCTAAGCGTCGTCTAGAAACCGGCATGGCGATGTTAACCCGCCGCCTCATGCCCTATTCTTTTGGTCGTCTGGACAAGGTACGAATTGCGACGGAGAGTTCTTGTGTACTTCCGAGAATCCAGATGCACTTTCTAAGCTATGATTATTCACAATTAAAAAAATTTTGGCCTGGGGAAGACCCAACGGTAATAATGCTCGGCTGCATAATAAAGGACGTTGCACCCCCAGGTGACTGAGACAAGGTCGATATACATCAGACGATGTTATCACCAACATGAGCTAACAGTGAGGTCCTGCTACATGGAAGAGACGGTGGCGGCTGATGTTTTCAGAATCTCGTCCGATCTAGCCTGCTCTCGTACGAGGCTCGAAACGTGATTCCAGCAGCGGCTCTGGCTGTTACATCGTGTGCAAGGGCCTTGCGACTGGTTTCATATATCTCTCCACAGGCAAGTCAAAGGAAAAACTCTCCGATTGGATAACAATCTGAACAAGTCAATACTCACAGGGTGTTAGGATTCTGCAGAAAAAGCTTAATTCGGTCTTTGCATCTCGAATATTACCCGACTTAACCGTACGACTTTCTGCTTGGTTTGTGCAGAAACCAAAATTGCCGTCGAAGGGGTTGTTACTTGCTAGTTGCACGACTCTTCAGCACTTGAAGAACAATGTCACACAGTTGTTGGTTGGTTCCATTCATTATACATTGAATACATCACTAGAATTCTTCGCATAGCTGTGGAGTTGTAGGTATTCTAGGCATCTCCCACGCACATCACAGGAGGCTGGTGTACCCACTTGCTGTAATTAGTGTTGCGTTTGTGCCCTTCAGCTGAAGGATTACGATAATGATATTCTATCTCGTTTCTATATGAGTAGATAACTTTTGCGGTTGTGCCATCTCTGGATTCTCTGGCTGTTTCTGTTGCTGCTGCTTCATCATCTCATCTAAAGTCTTTGCTGCATCTTCTGCCGGTTTTTCGACCTTCCTCTCCCTCCTTATAAGTTCTATTTCTAAGACTCTGGTTGTTGGTGGAAACTTCGATCTCAGCCCATCGTCATCTCGGTCGAAATATAGAGCCCATACTCCTGGATTTTCTTCGACAGCAAGGAATCCTTCCCACGTCTCAAAGGTCATACGTCTGTCTTGACGAGTACAATCGAACGGCCCTGTGAAGTTTGGCTGCGCAAAGTCTCGTACACCGTATTTCACTTCATATGTACTTTTGTCGATGTATATCCAGTTAAGAATAGGTGCGACATGTGTGATCGTACTGACAAGACCTTCATAATCTGAATCAGGATAAGGCAAGAAATAACCACAAAATGGATGTGAGCCCGGAATTGGTTGTCTGTCGCCGCTGATATCGTCTGGTTCTGCTCCAGTCTCGATGTATAACTATCGACACATAATAATATTAGTTCCTGACACTCCTAGGATCGGAATTTGACTATAATAGACTTCGATATTAGCTTACCTTATTATCTCTCAATACAACTATTCTGTTGTTGACCTCTTTGCTTCGTGTGGAAGACTGCACGCAACTGACTATCATATTACATCGTTGGCCACGATGCTCTTCTCTGCGGGTTTTAGATTGACTTTGCCGTATCGCTTCCTGTGTGCCAAGCATAGCGGGACACGCTGTGAGTGCCAGAAGCATACCAATGACCATGTTGACGACTTGTTCTGTTCTTGCAGAGAGCAATGAGATATCAAGAAATGAATCTCGCTGTTTCAGTGCCCAACTCTAGACTCTACCCAGGAATGTAAAATAGGAATCATAGAGCTTGTCGTTGCGGGTGCAAGATCTAGAATAGTTGCAAGGATTGTCACTTGTGCATAGCCTATACTGCCAAGTCTATAATAAGGTCGGTCGATTGATCCAGTCAAGGCCAGATCTGAGCGCCTCGGAAATGGAGCCATTATCGGACCATATCTAGGAGAATAATCGAGCCATAGGGAGACCCTGAACTTGGGTCGCATCCTGGGAATTGCGGAGCGAGACCGTTGTGTGTTTCAACATGGGCGACGGCACGAACGCTGAAAGTCCTAGCGTTCATGCACTAACTGAAATCCCCATCATCGCTGATACGGTGAACCATGCAGTGTCAGCGACGACGAAACAATTCCATACTTCGAGAGATTCTACTAACGTTTCTTGACATGATTCATCGAATGATTTCGACTTCACGAATGGACTATGGTGATACGGTGTTGAGGCCGGGTAGCTCTGAAACCTTGGGATTTGGGCAAGCGACGACGAGAAGCACTTCACAGGCACTCCAAGACAACAGACGAATCCCAAGAGGTTTAATTGTATAAAAGAAGCAATCATCCCGATTCACTCTACTTCCTGTCAAATATAGTCATCACAACCACAATAGAACTCGCACTGAACAGCTTTTGAACCTCGACTCCTATAACCTCTATAACTTCATATTCGTTTTCGTCAGATCACTCAACCAGCAACCATGGCCACTGTGTAAGCCAACAAGTCGCCCGTATCCTTATGATCCTGAGAAGGAAGCTAATAATTACATACAGCTCCAGCAACCCTCTCAAGAACGACGCTGCCTTCAACAGCGACTCCGACTCGGATGGACAGGCTCGTGGAGGACGTCGGCAATTGGCTCCTATGGGCCCTCCTCAGCAACAACAGCAACCAGGCATGCCTCAGCTTCCTTCTACGACTGGTCTGTCACAACCAGCTGGCAAGTCCTCCTCAATTAGATAATCTCGCAACCCCTTACTAACTTATTTAGTAGGCCAGCTACTCAGGGGCGCCACCGATGACGAAGGAAGAAACACCAAGGCTGCACTACTCGTTGGTATCAAGCTGGACCTCGAAGCTGAGATACACTTGACCGCACGAGTTCGCGGAGACATCTGCATCGGCTTGTATTAAATAGGGTTCCGACTCAGCGATAATGGCGTTCGAGTGGTTCTTCTGAATTCGCGATGATCATGACAGTTCAGATAGAGTAGATGTTGATACTTCTGCGGGCGGAAGAGAATACCCCAGCATCAATACAAATCCAAATACACATATAAAGAACTCGCATCATGTTCAGTTCCTTGTTTCGTTGAAACCGCGATACTTACAAATAGGCCCCCTACCTAATTCTGGTCAGCTCTAGCGAAGCATAGCCAAAAGTTGATCTCTTATCGCATGAGAAACTAAGCTGTAAATTCACATTCAGTGAATGCCGAGCCCATGTCTAAACTCATTCTTTGGTAACGTCCTGTAACCTGTGCCTTATAGTGTAGCTTTATCTATTAACAACAATATCATTATCTCTTACCAAAATCCAGTGGTATCAATGGCCGAGCGTACTATTGTTTTGTGGCTAGCCTTCTCGTCCGAATGTATCTACGTGAATTCATGATAGTAGCGGAAGCCCCCGTCATCTGGGAGCTGGAAGAATCTCAAGCTGTTGACCTGAGGTTAGTTGCTTACCCCAAGCTGCTTGTTGAAGAAATCCCGAAGACGGAGAGCGGCGAGTTGAGCATTCAGTCTTATAATTATTATGCCCGCACCACCTCCGCATCCCGTTTGCACACCAGCGTCAGCGGCTTGATATCGGGTGTTGCCGTTCTGCTAGGGAGCAGCCACAACTTTGACGTCTGCATCAGGCACGCTCCGTGCTCATCAATACCAGAGCTATTGAGCTATTGAATGCTGACGCTAGCATTGACGATCCAGCCCTTACGATACGGCCAACCTGCATCTTTACTGAGTACGCACACTACACCTAATGCGGCGGCTTTATGCACATGCTCTGTATAACCAGCGGTATTCATTTGGGTCAAGTCTCTGAGGAGTCGACAACTAATTTTCATAAAGCTCTGAGCAAACGGCGGCACTATCAAGTCGAAGCATTGTGTCGTCGTGTGACAAGGATTTGAGGGGGGACATTTGACCATGCGGCAGCAACCTTTAAAGTGCAGATGCCTGTAACCGTACCGGCAGACGTAACGCTCATCGAATTGTCACGCTGAAAGCATGACATCGATGGCACAGTCACGCACCAGCACAGAAAGACTGTCTGGGCTACCAGCAAAGCACATACAACATGCTGGAGGACCTTGAAGACCACAGCAGTAGTGCTACCGCAGATCAAAATGTTGAACGTAGACAATCTTTGACATTGTAAGTGTCTAACAAAAGCCTGCTGCCCTTGATATCGTCAGATTTGATTGTTGTAATACTCAAAGCTCACCGCCACTCCTCTGCTTGATTTCGATTTTCGTCGCGTTGAATTTTGCCATGCGGTTCGGCTAGCGACAGAGTCAACGACAAGAAATAGGTAACGTGAGGAAGTTTAGGTGTCGCTATGATCTGAAATCACAGCATATTTTTATATTATCATGTCGAGCAAAGTTCCTGCACGTCTCTGACCGGGCTACGTGTCCGAGGCACTAAATAAGGACTGGCCTGTGGCACGACAGCGTGGAGCACCTCTCCTGGTAGGACCGAGTTCCACAATGTAGGCGTTAGCTGCACATCGCGCATGCTTTAATTCAACAACAGCTGGAAGTGTCACCCGCCTCGTTCATGTTAGCCAGAGGGATTGCAGGCAACCACTCAGCTCGATGATTGAGTCCCAGAATGGTGACAAGCTCCAACACCCAGAGATGCTTCATCGGATTGATACGGACACCGGCCTTCGGCGGGAGGAACCGTGATGTTTATTAGCAATCACCGGTGCCTGTAGGATTGGATGGGAAACGACTGGTCTCTCTTGGCGAGATAGGCGAAAGTGCCACTTCGGTTCTAGTGGTTGTTGTCTGCTGTGCTCTTCACACCATGACTTCGAGTGACCTGACTAGGGCTCTGACTCTGACTGAGAGCCAAGACACATAGGAAATTGTCACGAAGTGAGAAGAAAAGTGGTGTCGCGTGTCGATAAGGATTCTAGTTGTCCAGTAACAATGTTCCGTAACAGCCTGCCGGGATGAGAGCGGCCAGACCATTACTCACATCTTACGCTATATCCAAGGGGAGTGGAAGAGGCTGGTGGGGTAGGAGGAGTCTCCGCAAATGAGCCAGCATCGATAGTGAAGGCACTTTGGGGCCTCAGTTACACATTTCCCTCACATGTAGATTTCCCACATGTCTGTGGCTTTTGGGCAGGTCTACTAAGCACTTCTAGGCTTTCCCGTCCTCCCCGTCCGATGAGCCAAGGCATCAGCAGGCATTCTAGAAACGATTGTTCACCTGTAACGGCGTTCGGCGAAATTTCTAATGCTGGGACGCTGGCCGTGTCTGGTCAAGAGCCTCCCACATCGCCAAGCCACTGGATCGAAACCTAGCCAAAAAAATTTACAATACGACGCGCACACAAGCAGCCCGGCAACGGGGGCGACCAAACAGTCATTCTTTTTTCTTTTCTTTTGTCAAAAGTCCGGATCGCATGTAGACACATCGTGTTACCAGTCTGATCAAAGCCTTGAGCGCAACGAACCGTTGAGCAGGAGGTTTAGCTGGCTTGAGCTTGCCCATTGCTTGGATAAGTACAAACTTCTATACGCCGCTCAGCTCCATGAAAGTCAATCTCAATGGTCCGGACCTTTTACCTGGATCAAATGCCAAGGAGCCAAAACCCAGTTGATAAGGACAACCCTGTCAGGGATTGTCACATTTGATTTGTTGCCCACAACCACCTCCGAAGGCATGGAAACGATCCAGTACCCGGGGTACAATGGCATGACTATCGCTTATGCTACTGCGCGCAAGTAGCTTTCTCCTCACGATGCAGGATACAAACTTAAGCTAGGGAACCTGGCCTAGAATGGACCCTTGGATTGTGCGGACTACTGCTGCAGCTCGTGGTGGAAGGGATTCCTTTCGGTCGCTCCATATCCCCCTAGCACATATTTAAATCTTTGAATTGCCCTCTGCCAGTGAGTGCTGGTGAGTAGTAAAGCCCATCCGAATCGCACGCGACCAAGTTAGTCGGTTGTGATACTCATATCGACTGTGGTCGTCGCAATTCACGTAGCAAATTGTGTGAACTATCCTTCCACGCCGGAGATTTCTTTTCTCTTCACACCTCAGCCCATACACCGGGACTACCAAGGGCTCTACGTCTACTCGACACCACGATATATATATAAAATGGCGGCATGGATACAGAGGATAGACGAGAAGGTCGCAAGAAGCGCGGTCGGAAGACGGTTCCGCCTTGAAGGCTCGGGTCATGTAAGTGATAAACATGAGTGCGCCTGTCTCAGACCGACTACCCGAGACACAAGTCCAGCAGCTAACCGCAATGCTTGACTCACAGCCCAAGGAGCGAAAGGGCTCTCGCTTTTTCACCGAAATCCGTGGTGGTGTAGCCGCCTTCTTCGCCATGGCTTATATTATTGCTGTCAACGCCTCGATCGTCGCCGATAGTGGCGGTACCTGTGTCTGCAACGGCGGCGACAGTGATCCTTTTTGCGCCGTCAACACTGAATACGATCTTTGCAAAGCCGAAATCAAGCGCGATGCTGTTACTGCCACCGCTGCCATATCAGCCTTAGCATCTTTTTGCATGGGACTATTCGCGAACTTGTGAGTTCAACCGCAGCGCACAGACTTGGTGGCGCTTGGAGAAGAAGCTTAAAAAGCTAACATGAACAGGCCTGTGTCTTTGGCTCCCGGTATGGGTCTGAATGCTTACTTCGCATACACTGTTGTCGGATTCAACGGTAGCGGGACGGTACCATACACCGTTGCCCTCACAGCTATCTTCGTCGAAGGATGGATCTTCTTCGGACTCGCACTCCTCGGTATGCGTCAGTGGCTCGCGCGTGCCATTCCGCGATCGATCAAGCTCGCTACCAGTGTGGGCATCGGCTTGTTCTTGACACTTATTGGCTTGACTTACAGCGAAGGTCTCGGATTGATTGTCGGCGCTACATCAACACCTCTGGAACTTGCTGGATGTGAGCAAAGCTTACGGGATGCGGAAGGCCTATGCCCCAGCGGTGTTAAGATGCGCAACCCAGCGATGTGGGTTGGTATCTTCTGTGGTGGCATCTTTACCGTCATCCTTATGATGTACCGCGTCAAGGGCGCCATCATTGCCGGTATCCTTTTAGTCAGCATCATCTCCTGGCCACGTACTACCTCTTTGACCTACTTCCCGTACACGGAGACCGGCGACGATGCTTTCGACTTCTTCAGGAAGGTTGTGGACTTCCACCAGATCACCAGGACCCTCAACGTTCAGGAGTGGAACATTGCCGGCTACGGTGGACAGTTCGGTCTTGCTTTGATCACCTTCCTCTACGTCGATATTCTCGACTGCACTGGCACCTTGTACTCGATGGCCCAGTTCGCCGATCTCATCGACCCTGTTACCCAGGACTTCGAGGGTTCGTCGATCGCTTACATGGTTGATGCTATCGCTATCTCCATCGGTTCTCTCTTGGGCACCCCGCCGGTTACTGCCTTCGTCGAATCCGGTGCCGGTATTTCTGAAGGAGGCAAGACTGGTCTCACCTCTATGGTGACTGGTATCTGCTTTTTCATCTCCATCTTCTTCGCGCCGATCTTCGCTTCGATCCCGCCGTGGGCTACTGGCTGCGTGCTGATCTTGGTGGGTTCCATGATGATGAAGGCCGTCACCGAGATCAACTGGCGATACATGGGCGACGCCATCCCGGCGTTCTTGACCATCGCTCTCATGCCCTTCACCTACTCGATCGCCGACGGCTTGATTGCCGGTGTGCTCTCATACATCCTGATCAACACCCTCGTCTGGCTGATCAAGGTTGCCTCCGGCGGCCGCATCGTGCCCGAGTTCCATGACGAGCGGGACCCCTGGACCTACAAGATCCCCGGTGGCTTCTTTCCTCCCTGGGTCGTCCGCCTCTCAAAGGGCAAGAAGGACTTCTGGCGCGCAGACGAGTACCCCGTTGCCGAGTCTACTTCGCAGCGTACTAGCCATGAGACGCCAGACAGCGCTACCAAGGACAAGTCTGAGGTGTCAGGTATCCCCGAAAAAGGCATTCAGGGCACGACTCTATAAAAAGAGAACCTGTAGGCGCTCCGGATGGGATGGTGTCGAATGCGTTTTGGAACGAGTGTAGAAAGTCTGTATATAAGTGTTCAAAAGCCGGAGGATGGCGATATATACCCGTAGAGTTTTTGGAGGCCATGGGCTTTTGAGTAATGAACTGTTTTTTGTCAATTTCAAGCTTCAAACCATCGCTCCGCCTGAAATGAGTCTGCTGCAGTGAAATGGGCTCCCTGGACATATATCCTGGAGCTCAGAGGGCGCTTGATGACATAAAATTTGGCGTTGTACGTAAAATTTACAATACCCGACGAGACGACTTGGCGGAGGCGGCCGCCGCCGATGGCCCCTGGGTCGCCATTTACCAGCACATTGACCACCAAAGGTTCGTGTTGTGACGGAACAGAACTGTGCTAATTAACAGAATTTGTAATTTGTAGCGACCTTCCCTGTCAATGTCAATGCTCCCACTTGCACGTCTGAAGGGAAGGCGGTAGACGCACAATGCGCACGACGGGTCGGTTTCGTACTTGTTGGAGAATGTGCCACAAAGTAGACACAATCTCGATTCAGTGATATTCGTTCTATTCCGTACTGCTAGCAACTATGATGCAAATCTCTATGCCTAACTCAACATCCAATACGCCAAACGCCTTAGGCTTTCCTTGTCTGAAGCCTGCCTCGGCTAACAATAGCAATCACCGGGGGGGGGGGGGGGGGGGGGGGGGGGGGAATCAAAATCATAACGCAAAAAAGTCGCTCAGACGCCCATAGTGAAGTCGTGCTCAATGCCTGGTGTAACACTGGCCATGAACTAGATTTGTGTCAGTAATCTCAACAGGAGTGGCGTAACCAAGATACTGTGGATGTCACTCACCTTCAGGAACACCACCAAATACTGATCAACCCTGATCGCTACATCCTGCTCCTCGGCCTCAACCTCTTCCCACTCATCGTTACTAGATTCGGCAGCCGCGACTTCGGCACTCTTCACGTCGAGCTTGTTGATCTCATCGACCAAGCCCTCCATTCCAGCATCATGACCAATGTTCTTGCCTGCCTTTAGCTTATCCCTTCTGATCTTCAGGGCAGCATCGGCGCGATCCAAGAGAGTCTTCATAACTGAGGCATGCTTGCATGGGTGAACACTAGCCATCTTGACGGCGTTGGCGAAGAATGGGAAGTCTTCCAAAGTCACGGTTTTGTCCTTGTAGTCACCAACGATATCCTCCATCATAGCATGTGGTGCCAATGGCTGTCCCTCCGTATAGCCGGAAAGATAGAGCCGTGGAGTCCTGTAATAAGGCGAATACATGATGTAGAGATTGTATGTTCGACGTGCCCTGGCTTGGTCAGTATAATGATGCATGCCCGGGACGCTAGCGCCAAAACCTACCCTGTCTTCTTCTGTGCGTCGGTGTCTCTGATAATGGCCTCATCGTCATCGTCTTCATCTTCCATGTCTGGAATCTCGTCTTCGTCTTCCAAGACACCCACATTTCCTGCTTCGTCGACTGTTCGGACATCCTTGGCCTTAAGAGGTTGCGAACTGCTCAAGCCGCCGGTGCGCAGCCAGCCGTCATCATCGTCGCCGCTCTTCTGCTTGAAATCATCGCCATCGCCGACGACAGCTTCTTCGTGACCCGCATCTCCGGCGAAGTCATCGTCTAGTCTGCGATGGCATGGCACATTGCGTGTTACGAGATATTGCTTATCCGCAGGTAGATGACTGGCGCGCTTGGACTCGTTGTCGGCGGCAGCCCATTGCCAAGTGGGAAACTTGAAGACCAAGTAATCGCCCGCTGCGACAAACTCGTCTGGTGTGATCTGGCCGGTCTTGCGGAAAGTGGATGTATGGGAAACGGGGGTGTATTTGTCCCTTATCGTATTTACGGTCGAGTATAGATAGTTCATGGTGGATTAGGTGTGATGTGTCGTGTCGCGTAGTTGTCTGTTGTTGCCTTGTGTGTCGCAAAACTTGAGCAACGAGTCTTGTGACTGAATCGCTCAACGAAGAGACGCTGGATGGCTTGCAGCCACCTCGTTGGCTTCGGGGTTGGCAAGGTACTTAAATAGTCGGGAAAGCTTTGGTTTGAATACGGAGTACAAAGACAGACGGAGGCTCGATGATTACCCCGCTGAATAGATGGGGGGCAGAAGATTTATATGAACACGGTGAAGGGAAGAAGAAGAAGAAGAAGAAGAAGAAGGAGAAGAAGATCAAGATCAGACTATGATGGCTAACGAAGAAAGGCAGACGGTATGAATCACCTTGACATTACTATCTAGGCGTCCAGTCAACAGGTTTCGTCACATGGGCGAGGCAGCTCTGAGGCGGCTCTCAGAGACAGCGCCCGCCAGGTGATGGGCGATGGCGGGGCAGCTCTCACGGGGGCTGCATGACTGAGGGGAGTGTAAAGCTGTGTACAGTTTGGGGCACGGTAACGGCTGGCTGCAGTTCTGCAGGAGCAAGGACGTGGTTCCGAGAGGTTCGCACTGTCCACGAGCTCTTATCTTATGTCCGATCAGCTGCGTCACCTGCATCCTTGGCGATTGCATAACTCTTCGGGGTCTTTGCACAATTGTGCTTCCCTATGCACGAGGTATACAGCTCCGTGCTAGCGCGACGCTCGCCCAGTCCTGACAGCCGGCAAAGCTTCGGTGACTCCACTTCTCAGCTGATCCACGAGCCCCAATTGTGCCTTCCCCCCGAAAGTTTCTTGTGGGAGGAAAATTGAGAATCGTACCGATTGACAGGTGAAGCGATTACGACCAATTCTCAACATCAACTAACCAGCCACCCAGCGCCGATTCCCCAAGTAAAGGTACGATAGCAACCTCGCCCAGGGACAAGAAATCGAATTCTTGTCCGTTTCCACATCGACACCAAATTTCCCGATTTACTAACCCAGTTACAGAGTCAAGATGAGTGCGTGCCCTCTGCTCCCGGCGATGACGAGCGAAACGAGAACTCGACTCGACATGCGGCCACTGGATTCAGGGATCATTGCTGACATTGTTGGATAGCCAAGGGAACTTCCAGCTTCGGAAAGCGTCACAACAAGACGCACACTCTGTGCCGTCGATGTGGTCAGTAGCGAATTGCCCGATCTCGAAAACAAGTGCGCGACAGCAATGGAGGACTGACAATGGCTTTCGATCACAGGTCGCCGATCTCTTCACATCCAGAAGCACACCTGCGCTTCGTGCGGTTACCCCGCTGCTAAGACTCGCAAGTGTATGTTAACCTAACCTATCTCCCCATCCAGACTTGGGCCCCCGAAGAAGGATCAAGTCGATAGCCATGATGAGAGAACACAATACTGACCGAGATGGATCAGACAACTGGAGCGAGAAGGCCAAGCGCAGAAAGACCGTCGGTACTGGCCGCATGCAATACCTCAAGGATGTCACCCGCCGCTTCAAGAACGGATTCCGCACTGGTGTCCCTGCCGACTCGCGGGGCCCCGGCTCATTGAAGGCATAAATTAGGGGTTGATGGATGGTTGGCATTTCGCGAGACGATAAGGCATGGCAAATGAATGGCGGTCCGGCGTGAAAATGGGTTGCATCTTTTGGCACTGGTTCACGGGATCAAAACGACATCTCGGCCAATTTACGAGCATGTCAAACATAGCAATACGAACAGGGTTGCTTTTCTGACGCATGAACGAATCTCTGGCCTCCCTACGAATCTTGACGATGAAACGAAGATGAGCGTGTAACGTCTAAGGCATCCCATTGGCCGTGAGGAAGCGAATGTCAATTCTCGCGGTTATGATGAGCTCTCCTGCATCTCAGTAATTGCTTTTGCCGCGAGCTATTGGCCCCTTTCGAAGACTCGAACTCCTCCATCACCACCCACGAAGTAGAGCAGCTCTCTTTCCTCTGTCACGAAACCTGTGGCATCACCTCCGGGCGTGACTCTCAACACCCCACTCACGTCTCGTGCTGTGCCCGTATCGAGCAATCTCAAACTGACAACCATTTCCGCCTCATGAGCCAATGATAAAGTGACTGCCGCGTGATCTTTCTCCAATGACGTACTTTGCGCTGAGACCAGGGGCTCATCCGCAGCTAATGTCACGACCGTTGATGTAACATTCTAGATGGGTTATTAGTATTTTGACTCAGGGCAGATTTTATACCTTTTTGGTAGTGATTGTATCTGTTACTCACCTCCCTAAGGTTTAGGAGAGTATCCTTCAAAGCCTCCGCTGAAACCTCATTACCGGAAGCTGCAAGCAGCAGATCCGGATTATCAAGGACCAGGACTATATTGCGAGTAGCGCACGTTTGAAGAGCCCCTTGCACCACTTGCTGTAGTTCAGCAAGACTTGCGGCTCGTAGAATATGCTGACCATAATTCCCTGCAAGGGGCAACTTGATCCCCGGCCCCGAACTTGCGGAAAACAAGCCACTCAGGCCATCAACAAATTTGAACTTCTGCTTCTTCGACAGACCGTCCAAATCAAGCCCGAGTCTTCCCATGCCCTCTTTCCAGAATGCAAAATCCCTCATGAAGCTCACAAGAACCACACATGTATCTCCCTCTGCTAATCCATTGCTGCCCTCGCTCTCAGCAGGTGCATTGCGACTTGTGGTTGCCAAAAACGAGCACAGGTAGCGTTGAGTCAGCCAGTTTGTACTGGCGCCAAGCACACTTGTGAGCACGATGAGAGATGCCTCAGGTGGTAGGCCGAGGTACGGCTCCAACAGAGGAGGTATCCTAGACGAAGCCATATTGACTGCCCTGTGTAGCTGGTATGGCGGTCAAGTATACTGACTCGAAACTTCTTGGTGAGGAGTCAGGGACCAACTCGCGGCTAGTCAAGCATCCCTGATATAATGAGGGTACGGCCCTTGGCGGATGCCCAACCACGACTCAAAACTGGGTAGGACATGAGCAAAGATATCACAATCCGATCCGTTTTTGAACCGAGCTTACAGTATGACACGCGACTCAAACAGAACCTTTGAGGACGCTTTAAACCCCGTGATATCAGAAGGTTATACTGAGCGATGCCCCAGCGAAATCATTTTCGGCATTGCACGTTGCCTCGACCCCGGCGCGGTGCAAGCGAATCAGACCGCTGCTGCTGACAACAAAACTGCTGGAAATGGCGGGACAAGCACCAGTGTGTGGCGTCATAGTGCATCACATCCCACCATTGGTATTCAGGGTCCTCCAAGCCATCCAACAGGGTGTTTGATGCTAGACCTATCCAATATGCATATGACTTGTTCCTCTAGAGAAAAGGTCCTAAAGCTTGTTAGACTTGGCGGCTTCGTCTATGTCTAACTAATCACTTGAAGCAAGCAATGCGGTGCAACACATCTTCATTGACGCCAGAAGCGCTCTAATTACTTCCCGTTCACGTCTCGCCAGCCCCCGCTATTGTACGTCTAGTTGACATCAACTAGCAGGTGAACGCAACCAGCTGACCATCTTTGCATTGTGTTGTCTCCAGATACACTACACCCATCTGTACGGCCGTGTCAGCTTATTGGCTATAAGGTAAACGTGCTTCCTGAATCCAGCAGAATGGCTTGACACGGCGGGTCAGTTGAGGCATCATGAAGAACCCTTGGGGCGCGCAGTGAGCGGTCAATCCATGTGGAGCACGCTTCTAAGCCCCATAGTTTGTCGATCAGGCATATCTCGGTTTAGACTGGCATTTGGTCGAGATATCTACAACCCAACCCCACGGTGATCTTATGGATCTTCCCAAAGTCATTCTTTTATTAGCCAGTTGATACCTGGAGTCGAACTCTTTCTCTCCTTGAATATCTTGCTCCATCACCACGCGGAATTGTTGAGTGAAAACTCAGTAGTAGTGGTGAAGACGTGTCGTATCAACTTTGTGGTTGAACGAGAAGGATATTTACAGTTGACTTCACCATCTCTTTGGCATCTTGCGTCGATTCGTTTGAAAGCCGACAGAAATCATTCGTCGCCGTTCAGATTGGCAGTTGAAATTGAGTTTGAGACTGCCTGGGCGCATGGTAACCCACTGCCGGGAATTAGTTGGAAGTCCGCCTGCCGCCTTCGATCCTGCCGCCTGCTCAGAAGGAAGTCCTGATTTGAATCATACAGCGCAACCAAGTACAACGGCATATCACTTCATCTCTCAGGAACTCGCGGCTTGGATCTTCGAATCGCTCCTTATATGTATGGGATATCTGCTTTGCATGATTCGCTGATTGCTTGATTGCTTGCTGAGCCAACGACACCTTATGATCTGAAATTGTCAGCTTTTCACAAAGCGAAGACCTACGATACCTCAACACAGCTAGACTGGTTCATTTCATCTTTTTCAATTGCGTATTATATTGTATCCATATGGGATTCCATCTATCATTCGGTTTGGGATCAAAACTTCGGAGGGGCCGCCATATTCAAGCTAGCAAAGGGACCACCCCAAGAGCACGATGGCACAGGAAGCAAAGCCATCCCATCACCGATGGCAGAGGGTTTTCAAAAGAAAAGAGCTACAAAATGAAGGGTCATCTGGCCCGGCTGAGGAGGAGAAGTCGTCCCGGTTAACGTGGAACATGGGAATGCTGAACGACAGGGAAACCATCGAGGTACCAGGTATGCATTCTGGCAAATGACCAGATGGCACACAAGCACTGACTCTCGTTCACAGGATCTGTCTTATTGCTTGCCCAGGGCCGCAACGAGCCGCTTGGCCTTCGAAATGCCCCAGCTAGGACTTCTCACTCATCACTACCAACAGGCGTGCCCGAACCACCACCTCCTGCAGTTGAGGACAAGAAAACTACCAAGGATGGTCAAATCATCCTCGAGCCACAGCCCGATGACTCTCACAATGATCCATTAAATTGGGCTACTTGGCGCAGAGATTCGGCGTTGCTTTCTCTTGGGCTCTACTGCATGATCGGAGGCGGTATCACCCCCCTTATGGCAGCGGGCTTCACTAACGTCGCACATGGTAAACTCACCTTGATTGCGAAATAGTAAAGATAGAAGCTGACCCAATACATTCAGATCTTGATGTCGAGACTTCCAAAGTATCGCTTACGACAGGTCTTTACATGCTGGGCCTTGGCCTCGGCTCTGTTATATTCTCTCCGACAGCCATTCTCTACGGAAAACGCCCAGTATACCTCTTTGGTGCCATCATATGGATTCTGTCAGCAGTTTGGTGCGCACTTTCACCCAGTTTCGTATCCCTTATCCTCGCTCGAATCTTCCAGGGTATCGCAGTCAGCCCTGTGGAGTGCTTGCCCTCTGCTACGATAGCCGAGATCTTCTTCTTGCACGAAAGAGCCTACAGAATCGGCATCTATACTCTATTACTTCTCGGAGGAAAGAACTTGGTTCCCCTGGTCAGCGCTGCGATTATTCAGAGCATGGGATGGCGCTGGGTTTTCTGGTAAATGAACTCACAAGAACTCTCTACAAAGATAGTCACTGACGATCATCCTCACAGGATCGTGGCAATTGTCGTCGCATTTTCCGGAACTCTTCTGTTCTTCCTGACTCCCGAAACTTTCTGGGACAGGACTCCTGTTCCCAGGGTTCGGAGACCTACTAAGCGGCCGAGCTTTTTCAGCCGACGGTCGTCACGAAATGTGGTTGCACAACTTACACAGCACGAAGGTGATCCTCCTGTAGGCGGCGAACCAGCTCAAGCGAAATCTGGTCATGAAGTAAACGAAGACCTTGTCTCATCAGCATCGCACCAGCATCACCGTCACAAGAACATGCACGTGGGCTTTGCACCTGTTGCAGGGAAATCTTCGGGCGCTGGTGGACAAGCTACAGCCCAAGGATATGTTCATGAACCAAGCACCTCTAGTCAAGGAGCAGACTTCCCAGCAGGCGATCACACAACTAATTTGGGAACGAATACCACCGCCCGAGGTGGCACACCTTCGCATCCTGACACGTCGGTATTACCTGTTGAGCCCGACTCTAATGCTCAAGCGTCCGACAGCATAGCTGTGTCATCTATAGCACCGAATTCAGCAAATGCTGCTTCTCATACCCACGAGCGAAGGAGCTTCAACTCATCACGTCACGAAAGATTTCCTCCTGACATCTCTCGTGTAGAAGCTGGAACCACTAGTCCCGACACAGAAAGCGAAAAATACTCATTGCACCAAGTCACAACAAGAGGTCAAGCATATACGCATGCTTTACGCCAAGCGCCGGCAAAATCGTTCAGACAACAGCTTCAAATCTATCATGGTCGCCTAAATAATGATAAGTGGTGGAAGGTCGCACTTCGTCCGTTCGTCTTGTTTGCCTACCCGGCGGTGCTATGGTCTTCAGCGATATATGCGTGCTCCATTGGCTGGCTCATTGTGATATCCGAATCCGTCGCCGTCATCTACCGCGAGGGCTCGTACAAGTTCGGCGCTCTGGCCACTGGTCTTGTCTATATTTCGCCTTTCCTCGGCGGCATTTTAGGCACGGCGGTGGCAGGTCGGGTCAGTGATGTGATTGTCAAGGCCATGGCCCGTCGCAATGGCGGTCTCTACGAGCCCGAGTTCCGTCTCGTAATGGCAGCGCCTATCGCCGTCACCACGGTTATTGGCTTGATGGGGTTTGGGTGGTCTGCGGATGCGAACGATCACTGGATCGTGCCAACACTGTTTTTTGGTGTTGTGTCGTTCGGATGCTCACTTGGATCTACCACGTCCATCACATTCTGCGTTGATAGCTACCGCCAGTATGCTGGTGAGGCACTGGTGACGCTGAATTTTAGCAAGAACGTCTTGCACGGACTTGTGTTCAGTTTGTTCGTGACTGGATGGCTTGAACACGACGGGCCAAAGTCGGTGTATATTTGGCTCGGAGTCATTCAGCTTATTTTGGTTCTCACTACCATCCCCATGTACATCTATGGAAAGCGAGCGAGGATGTGGACGGTGAGGAAGAATTTGATGGAGAAGTTCTAGGGGAAGGACGAGATTCTTGCATTTGAGATTAATTACCTACTGCCGTTTTGTTTGAATCGGCATGGGAGGGCACGTCTTTGTTTACAGGGGCATCAAATCAGCATATAGATGACCCGAAGGGGGGCCGAAGGGATATACCAATGATTGCGCATGGCAACATACATGCATTGGGTAAATATGGCGTTCGGAGCATAGAGGACATATTCTGACAGACAAGACAAGACAAACTGACGTTGGATGGAGACTGGAATGCAACCTTTATTTGACCAGTCCAATGGGTAGTAGCCAAGGTTCAGCGTTGCAGTGAGCCCCTACCCCTGTGACCGCAGGTGGACCTCTGACCATGTAGGGTCCCACGGGTGCTAACTCTCGCGACGTCATTGCACTTTCAGCGCCGAGCTTGTTGCTAAGTTACGTATAAGCTTTTTGGGACAAGCTTCTGCGTTTACGACCCGTGGTTCAAAGCCAAATCGGGCCAATTCTCATGTTTCTAATCGCGACAGCAACTTCTCGGAGAACTGCTTTGCTTCACCTCACCTTGCACTGTGACACTAATACCTGACTGAGACGAAAATGCGGACAATATTGGCACGAACAGCTCTGAGGCCGGGCGTCATCCCGAAGGTCGCGGCGCCAGTTTCACGAAGGGCGTTCGCTGCCTCAAGACAATTGAACGGCCAGAACATAATCCACAACTCGTACGTGATACTCATCGCGGCCGCGTGTCTCTAGTCTTGCCCAAAAAAACAAAACGTCTTTTTCTAACAGAGCGCCTTTGTTCCCCCACCCGCAGAGTCCGCCGGCCCGAAGACCTGCACACATACCTCATGCTCTCGTCGTCGTCGCGCCGACCCCTGATCACGCTGTGGACGACGAACTGGTGCGGGACCTGCAAGGTCGTGGCGCCGCTGCTGCGGGAGCTGGTCGAGTCCGGCACCGGCGAGGCCGAGGGCGGCGTCGCCTACTGTACCGTCGAGTACGACTGCCCGGACATGATGGCGGGCGACCTCGGCGCCCGCTACATGATCACCGCCATCCCGACCCTGCTCAGCTTCGACGCCGGCGAGGCCCAGACTGACACCCGCACCGCCGACGCGCGGAAGCTGGCCGACCGCGCGTGGCTCGAGGAATGGATCCGCAACGAGGCGAGGCGGCACGGCGGCAGGGGCGGTGGCGGGAAGGGGCTCTTTGGGGGTCTGTTTGGGAGCTTGAAATAAAGAGAGGGAACGAAAAGAGACCGGGACGAGGGAGATTGGCGGACGAGCGAGGACCATTACTCAGGAGAAAAGAGGGAACAAGGGGGCGGAATCAAAAGAGAAAAACGTTGTGATTTCGCTATGCTACGTTTCTTTTTTGCATTTCTTCCTAAATACCCGAAACACCACGCGCTGTCATGACCTCACTTTCGAATCCCGAATCCCGAATCATCTTGCGATTACACATAGATTGATATATATATATATATATATATATATGTATATCTCATCACCGGTTGAAATAGAAGACCTCCTCGAGCCCCTTCCACCACGACGGCTCGCCGGACTCGCTGCTCTTGGCGCCGGGCACCAGGCTGTCCTGCATCTTGTCCGTGTAGGCCCACCACTCGCGCACCTTGGGGTTATCGGCCATCTTCTCCATGTCGCCCGCGTAGTCGTACCCGACGTACTTGAAGCTGGCGAAGAGGATGTTGCTGGAGTCGTCGAAGAAGATGCTATCTGTAGGATTACAGACAGACATACGTGATTAGAAGATGAATAAAGGGCCGAGAAGGTAGAAAAGAAAGAAAGAAAACCAAAAGAAGAAGAAAAGGGAACTCCAGGGAGAAAAGGGGGAAACTTACAGTCGACTATGTTGCACTCCTTGATCTGCTTCAGCACCTCGGGCCACACGGCGGCGTGGCACTTCTTGTACTCGGCCAGGTACTCGGGCTTGAGCTTGACGATCTGCGCGATGCGCCGGCCGGGGTTGCGCTGGCGCGTCGCGTCCCGCTGCTGCTCCTGCTGCTGCTCCTGCTTCGCCGGCGCCTCCGCTGCCAGGGGGCTGGCGGGCGTCTCGGTCGTCGGCGATGTGGGCTGCCAGAGCTGCGATCCTTTGCGTTGGTGCGACATTGTCTTGTTGGTTCGACCGTGGGCTGTAAACAGTGTCTATAGAGAGGAATCCACTCCTCCTCCAGGCTGCGAGGGTACGAGTGCACGGCGAGCAGAGTATTCTCTTGGGATTTCTCGTCCAGATAGGTTCCTCTTGCTCTCGGAATTGGTTCGTTTCTAGGACTCCGAGTATACCTGTTGTATAGCCGCACTTTGGAGGGGGGGGTATTTATGATGGTTCGGGGTATTCGGCCGCGAATATGGGGAATGCGGGGTTCGTCTGGGTCTTCGAAGGATGGATATGTATATATAATCAGTTCTGCGTGGGTAGATCCCGTTATCAAACACCAGCTGCGATTCTCTTGCGGTTTCCGTCTAGCCTGCAATGTCAGCAATGGGAACCTGTGCGTTGTTCCCGTTGCATCCGATCACAAATTGCCTCAAAAAATTATGGTTCTCAAAAAAGTTAGATACCCGATCACTTTTTGTCTTTATTCATTCATTTATTTATTGAACAGCGAAAGCGCGCATGTCGTCGTCTGCGTTCTTTTTTTATTTTTCCGTCTCGCGGACCTCCAACCTGCGTTTCCCGCGGGGGTCCTCTGCACCGGACTCCGTAGTATACCTACCAACACCCATATACCTGGCACCCGCTACCCTTGAGGCTTGTGGTTGTCTCCTGTCTTGTTCGCACCGCAAAACAAACAACTTGGCAGTATCTGTTCTCCTGCTTACTGACACCAGAGATCTGGTAATTCATGGTTTGCCTGGGGGTCCGTATCGGTGCCAGAGAAGCAAGTCTCCTAGAAGATTGGGGGCAAGCAATGTTACGATACGTAGACAGTACTTGATGCAAGTGAGTTTCGATAGTGCGGTGTAGAAGTTAGTTAGAGCTGTAAGTAAGCAATATACCGCAGTATGACGCTACCCAGCGCCTGGCAGCCGGTCATAGTGACCAGGTTACTTGAGTGACAAGCCGATAGTGGGCTTGGTTGGGGAGAAGAAGTTTAGTGACTTCAGTGGTCCGTGACCTGCCAAGAACCTTCATATACCGTGAGACAGTGGCTTGCATACAAAGAAAGCTCTGCAAAACCACGGTCGATCGTATCAAGAAAAAGTTGTTTTTTGGCCGACTCTCGAATCGGCCCACAGCAGTGACTTCCACCTTTCTAGAACCTGACTCTTTGGAATTTATTTGTACATGTGACCTAGACGTTATTGTCCTCGCCTATAGTGACCCTTCTTTAAGCAGTATTGAGCCCAAACTCCGCCCATGCATATCATAGTCCACTGTCACCTATGACAGGCGCGTTCCACCGGTAGCCCCCCTTAGATTCTTATATTACATAAATTCAGGACGTGGCAGATCTTAGGAAAACAGAGATGAAGCAAAAAGGTTGCGAGGAGCCTCAGGCATAAAAGGCTTCAATGAAGTAAATGAAAGCAAAGACCAAGAATGCAACCGCACCGCCGATAGTGACTGTGATGGATTAGCATGCTTGCAGCACAAGTTTTGGTTGTGATCTTGCCACTTACCCATCTTCAGGCTGACCTTGCCTGCAATAGCCTTGCCGCCAATGACAGCAACACCGGTACAGCAGGCGTGTCCGACGAGAGCACCCAGAGTAACCCACCAGTAATCCTGGCCGGCAGCCATAGCGATTGTCGCAATCTGGCTACGATCGCCCCACTCTCCAAGGAAAGTCATGATAAAAGTCTGGACCCAAGCAGGGCTGAGCAGCAACGAGAAGAGGTTAGAGAGGCCGGAGCCCACGTTTCCGACAAGCCCGCCACGAGGCGAAGGGCTTCTTGCCGGTGATGTGGAGGGGCTGCGGGGAGGAGTAAAGCGTGATTGCGACCTGGATTTGCGGTTGCGTCCCGCATAACCACCTTCCATGGCATAAGGAGTGACCGATGACCGACGGCGGCCTGCCTTGAGGGCCTCGTGCTCCTTTTCCTCCAATTCCTGCTCAACCTCCTGCATCTCGGCGGAAACACCTTCATTGGGATCCATTCCCATACCCTCGCGAAGAAGCTTGGCACCGAAAACCAGAAAGAGTCCGGCGGCGAGAAAAGACGTGAAGCGCTTGGGGATCAATGCAGGGACGGCGTGGCCAAGGACGGCCGAAAGGACTGTCATGACGACGAGGGCTCCATACGCAGCCGAGAAGACCAGCATACGATCGTGCTTCATGGCCATGAGTGCAGCTACGAGGAATGTCTTGTCGCCAATCTCCGAGACCAGGATCATGGTCAGGGAGAGGACGAAGGAATGGAAAGGCTGGATGACGCCCTGGTTGCCCTCATCGGCGTCCTCTTTCCAGTCCTTCTTGGGGGTGGATTTGGTAGGCTTGGTGAGGTCGAGGTGGTCCTTGGCAGCCGAGTTGGGGATCGGGTTCGGGCTGTCTCGTAGCTTGTCGGGCAAGTTGCCTGGCTTCTCAAACCCAGTGACATCGTCTTGTGAATCGTCCTTGGAGCTCTTGGAGGACTTGTCCGTAGACGAATCCGTGTTCTCCTTGCTGCCAATGATCTTCTCGTGCTCGCTGTGCGGTAGGGGAGGGGCCTCCTTGGGCGACTCGGGGATCTTCTCGGCCTTCTCCCCCGTCTTGCTCTCCTCGGCCTTCCTGGCCTTGTCCTTCTCAGTGACGCCGCCCTCTGTGCCCGTAGTGCCCTTCTTGGGCGACTTGTGGAGGGGATCCTCCATGACGCTGTCGTTGTCGGCGTCGACGCTCTTGGAAGTCGACTTGTCGGGTACTATGTCCTCGATCTTGGGCGACTCCTTCTTTGAGCCCGTCGTCTCGGTCGTCTTGGTGTCGACGAAGGGGCCCTCGTGGGGTTTGCCATCCTTGCCGTCCACGGGAGCGTCCTTGGTCCCGATGTCGTACTTGGGCTTGGTGACGCCACTTAGCGAGTCGTCGGCGGCATTGGCGGAGGTGTCCAGCGACGAGGATGCGAGCGCGAGGGCAGGCAGTAGAAGCAGGAGTAGCTGCGCTTGTCGTTGGCGCAACTTCATTGTGTCTGGCGATGCGGCTGTAGCAGGGGCCGTCGGGAGGTATCGTCGAGCTTTGGAAGCCTGACCGTGGTTGCTGGAGTGTTTCCGTGTTGCCAACCTGGAGGATTGGGCTGTCGGATGGACTTGTGGGCTATGTAGCGAGCGCGTGGGTTGGAAACAAGGCGGACTGGGTGTCGCTGGCAACGGTGCTACGACCTAGTTGTGCAGCAGGACTAGGTTTAGGTTTGGGTACTATGCTGGTGGCACTCGGTAGCCGTAGAGCATGCTCCTCTCGGATATCGTCTGAAGTCTCAAACCTGCTCGGCAGACGCTGAAGATGGCGATGGCCTTGTTCCTGTCTCGCCGTCAAAGCAGCCGTAACGATGACTGACGAAGGATTGTGCTGTTGCTGAGACCTCCCGTGGGCGTTGGCGTACTCAGGGGTTGCAGGTTGAGATCAGGGCAGTTGTGACGATTGGGGGAAAAAAAGTTAGGTAACATTGGCATACTGTATTCGTCTGCGTACGGATCCGTAGACGTGTTCGTGTTGTAGATCGGGCTGCGCTAAGGAAGGGGGGGGGGTCAGGGGTACATTACGGTGCAAGACCACTTCACTTCCCGCTGTGAACAGTGAACACTAATTTTGCTTCTGCCACTGCAGAGAAAGGCGCTTGCGGTAGGTATCAATTGGCAGGTAGCTCACACGCGGTGTCGAGGACTGCCCATGCACGGGAAAGGAGCGATACTGCACAAGTAATCTGCACATAACCATACCACCCCAGGCTTCGTTCACGTCGGTGGCTTCGCATACGGAGTACGCCGCGCAGTACACAGTACACACTGAAAGCCCGGCAGTTCATCAATTTGCAGCCCTGTCCAAGGCCAGTCTAGGCTCTATAGATCGTCCAGTGGCTCGAGTGCGGCTCCCTAAAATAGTTTTCCAGAACACAATCATAGAACTCTGAACTTGCTGGCCAATCTAGTTTCACGCTTCACAAGTACCTATACAGATTAGCATGTTCACTCTCAATCCCGTCTCATGCTGCAATACTTACAGCGAGATAAAACACAGAACATCCTGCATCAGCGCCGGTCTTGCCGCTCCTGCCGCTCCGAGACCAGATGAGCTCCATGGGGTGGGAATGTCTCACCTTAACAAATATTATCACGACGACGTTTCCTTCTAGACTAGTAAACGCTTCAAAATATCCCAAACCCCTTCCCCCAGTATCACAGAAACGGGGACTTCAACGTCCAACGAAATCGCCTTCACAAAGAACAATGGTATAGTACAAGTAGTCAGTAGAATGTCAAAAGCCCCCCTGATTGTATGACACGCATGACACAAAATGTAAGTTATCTCCTAGGTAAATAATCGACCTGGATTTGGACGAGAGCAAGAAGGGAGTCCGTGCCCCGCATCCAGCCAGCTGATTGGCGCTTGCGCCAGCTTGAAGGTAAACAAGGCATTCAAGTAAACCTTGACCCTAACCCTGGAATAATCGTTTTCCATCAAACCAGCTCATCATCATTGGCCATCTGATGCTGAGGTTGCGATAACCACTCTAATTTGCGCGCCTGTTTGACTGTTATACCATGGCTAAGAAGAAGGCGAAAGATGTGGATGCAGCAGGTGACACTGCTGCTCCAACAACAAGAGCAACGAGATTTCAGACTCGTGCTCAGGCAAAAGATGTGCACGAAACGCCCAAGCAATCAAAGGAAGAGAGGCCGGAGGGCCACTATCAACCGTCTGCGGTTCCAAGGCGAGCTGCTCCAACACGAGGGTTTGGAAGTCCTGAGAGCGTCGCGACGAATGACTTTGAGAATGAGACTACAACGTTTAGTCCTGTTGAAGAACAAGGTATCTGATTCTTTCTCACTTCTCCGCACGAATTCGGAGATATGGTCCAGCTCACATGTGTTTCAGAATTGCCAAGTATGCCTTCACGTGATGAAACATCTCCTGAGAGTGGACCCGCTGAGGCGGAACAAGAAGAAGGGCATCAAGAAGAAGACGACTACGGAGAAGAGGGGGTTTCTCTTGAAGATATCGTCCACGACATTCTGCCTCAGCTTGGACTATGGGCTGGCAAGATGTGCGATCATGTCACGGCAGCAGAGCCCGGGGCTTTTGACCAGGGAAAATGGAACAAATTATCACTTTACGAGAGAAAATTCGACGCATTCCGCCAAGACATCACATCCGCGGACACCTTCTTTATAGACCCACGCAACATGCGTAAATCATTGGCAGGCTTCGAGAATTCCGAATATTCTGGGCTGGTGTTCAAAACCATTGTGTCCGTAAACACGGCGCTTCTCCTCAAGCTTACATTGCAAATAAGTCACGGTAAATTGAAGGCTCAACCGGTGCTGGAGGAATTGAACAAAATCTTCCCAGCTCTGTTCAAATGGCTTGAAGACGACACAGACGATGACTTATCTGCCTATGACGAGGCGCTCCGGATCCGCTGTTGTGTTCTGGCAGATCGTATCGAGGCATCCGACCGTAGCAACCCGGCGCAATTAGCGGCACAGATATTTTGTCTTGGGCCAATGCCAGGCACAATCAAATCGGCCAAGGAATCGCTCTTGAATGGTCCTTATGAGCCATTCGGGGATCTGGATTTGGATTTCTCTGAGGGTCTCAAAGAGACACATATGAAGAATATGGAAAAATTGTGTTCTCACTTATATCCAAAAAAGTCAGGGGACACTTTGAAGTTCCTGAGGGATACTTATCCAGTGAAAGATCTCCTGAAAGACCTGACGAAATGGGCCCACCAAATATACAAGGATATCAACAAGCCTCCGAAAGACGTAAAGGGCAAAGAACCAGTGCGTGTTGCACCCTCAACAGAAGTGACACCGGAAATCAGTCAAAACGAGGCGACATCGTCAGGAACCCCTCACAAAGCAGCATCACAATCGATTGGACAGCAACAGAATGAAGAGCACATGGATAAGAGCAACGCAGATAAAGGTGACCTCTTTGTCGATCAAGATGATCAAAACTACAGCTCCGACTCTGACTCCCAACCTGTGGAGTCTGTAGTTAGGACTGGTCCCCGAATGTGAGTTCTCAGACAATCCAGAGTACTGGAAACAGGTCATTCGCGATGACTCATGTTAACATACAAACAGGGGAAGCTATCTTGATGGAAGTTTGAAATTCGAGCCACCTCGTAACACAACAGGTGGAAAACCACGAACAACACCACCCTTGAACCAGCAGGCAGTCAAAAATACATTATCCAAGCTGAATCCCGAGAAAATCATCAGTATCTTAAAAGCGAGTGGATCAGCAAACGGACCCGGTAGTTCTCAGGCTGCTCCGAGCCGCAGTCAAATGAACGGCCGCAAGAGACTAGCAGCCAATCACGAAGACAGCGAAGACAATAGAACTGATGATGACGACAGTTTTCAGCTGGACGAGAGGCCGCTGAAAAGAAGCAGGCGGCCGTCCATTGCCTCCCAAGTTCCCATATCGTCTTTCAAGAGAGCACGGATCCCGGAGTCTCAACCAGCCAGGGTCAATCGTAGCAGTCGCTCTGCACGATCTGATATGAACGCCAGTGACCTACGACCGGACGACATACAGCGCTTAACACAGGAAGCTAGAGCGGTCGCGCGTGAGAGCCGCGAAGACTCAGCGAACCGTCTCCACAGGCCGCCACAGAAGCGCGAAAAATGGGCCGACGAAGACACGACTGCACTCATTAATGCTATACCGGTTTATATGTGTGCATGGAGCGATATGGAGAATGCTGGGCTCTTTACCACTTATCGAACCCAGCAACAAATACGCGACAAGGCACGCAACACCAAAGTTGATTTCCTGAAGGCGGATTTCCCGCTTCCCGCAGGGTTCGATGGTGTGGCACTTGGCAAGAAAGAGATCGAGGCCGTCAGGCTGCTTGGCAAGAATCCTACGAGGAAAGAGGACGATCTCGACGACAGCGGTCGAGTGATCAACAACAAATGGGCCCCCGAGATTGAATTTGAGGAGCGCCGTCGTCGCCGCCGGCCGCAAGACGCCGACTAGGACTTTGACGACTTGGACTGATGTGTGCTACGACGCATGAGGAGTTACGTGACCAAACAAGCGTTTACTACTTCGTTGCTTTATTCAACCACGACCCCATCTCACTTGTTTCTCCGCTTGCACTTTAAGATATCCAACGTGTTGCTTGAAACACGCCTGAATGAGTATTCAAACCCTGAAATGGCGTCCTGTGTTCAGCCTCAAATATCAAGTAGAGACTCGACATTCTGCGCACAAGCCCTCCGAACGATTCTCTTCGTCCGCGGGAATGTAAACGGAAGTGCATGCACCGCAATGCATTGACCAAACGTAACTAGCAATCCCTACTTCTCGGATAGGCAGGAGTAACTCACCGCGCACTCTCGAAAGGGGAAACCTCTGTTGCCCGGATGTCGTCCCACTGCGTAGGGAAAGGAGATGGACGAGATGGAGAGGGGCGCAGTTTTATCGAAATATGGGATCGGGATTACATGAACATGCGTTTATGACGGCTTGCACGGTTGAGGCCCACTTCAAAGCTATGTATTTTCTGTAGCTACCTGGTAGGTAGTATACTATCAGCCTACGACGGGCTGATCGACGGACTCCTTGATTACCACCATATCCTGAGATTGTAGAGAGGCAGCAGGTCCAGGCTTTCTTGGCGCATCATCATGATACCCCTAGCACGTGTGAACAGGACCTTCCGGCTGGGTAACCGTTCGGCCCTCAAGGCGATACGCATCTTTGGTTCGAGAAGCAGCGCTTGAGCGGCGGCGGCGCGGATCATCAGTTCCTGACGCCAAGATGCCCAACTGCTGTACATAGCCATGCGGG
Organism: Truncatella angustata; assembly: GCF_020726525.1. Classification (NCBI taxonomy): domain Eukaryota; kingdom Fungi; phylum Ascomycota; class Sordariomycetes; order Amphisphaeriales; family Sporocadaceae; genus Truncatella; species Truncatella angustata. The sequence goes on from NW_025763386.1 coordinate 1,042,283, forward strand.
TCTAGGAGATGTGGAAATCACGCCTTGCGGTAGTGTCGCTTCAGCCCGGTTGAGATTGAGAACCATTCCAGTCGCTGCTCCAGATGAAAGTCTTACAACGCCACTGCGTTCCTCTCTCCTTATCTCCCGAAGGACCTAACGGTCGAGAGCACATAAAGAATGACCTTCCTGGGTGTGGCATTAGCGATAGACTTGCTGAGATATTCCGTGATATATCACCACATAAAAATATGTACTTACCACAGTTGATGCCCGGTTTCTTCGTAAGCATGCTGACGCAGTCCTCTCCGTGCTCGCATTTGGGGACTACCCGCTTCCCCAGAAGTTTGGACCAGGATTCCTTGGCCTCAATAGGGTCAAAGACTCTCCCTGGTGACACCGGAGTTTGACTCTTCGACGGCGATTCGAGTTTTTTGACCTCCTCTGCTTCCACGAACTTCGGCTCGTTATCGCCAGCGCCGTCCAATCCGGTTTCGGGGGTCTGACCGATTTCATTCGTTGGTTTCCGGGCAGGACTTCCTGTAGACTTAGGCTTGAAGAATCCCATTAGGCTACTTTGGCCCTTCGAGAGAGATGATTCCTTGTTCAATGTGGCTTTCGTTTTCTTTTGGGGTCTATTTGAAGTTGCGACAGATGGCGACCGCTTAACGCCTAGAGGTGCTGCTTTGGCTGGCGATGGCGCAGACGCCTTTTGGTCTGTTTGAGATGATGCTTTGCTCATTTCTAATTCTTCTGCTAGTGCTGGTGCAGACGCAGGTGCCAGGTCGCTCTCGGTGGGTGTAGGAGCTTTTGACGTGGCACTTGGTTTCTTGAAGAACATGTCCTTGATGTTCCTTCGGCGGTCGAATTCTGGTATCAGCTTAGCGGACAAGGGAAGTAGGTCTTTTGTATTCCATTCTCTCAGTCGTTCTCCATTCCTGAACATTCCTGAGGGGTTCATGATGTCTCGTATGTCGACATGATCATCGCCCACCTTGACCGTATCGCTCAGGGTTGCAAATACTGGGCAGTGGTCCGAGCCATGAAGGCCTTCTTGGATATTAGAATCGATGAACCAGTCTTTCATGTTGTCGCTACACAGGACATAGTCGATACGACTTCCGAAATTGCCTGGTCGCGCATTTTTCTTGGTTTCCCAGCATGTGAACATGCCCTCACGTGCAGGGTTGAACAGCCTGCCAAGATCCCATAGCGCTGGCTCCTCACGGCCCTCGTCCCTAGCACCGTACACCTCCCCTTCGAAAAGAAGTTGATTGAATAGCCGGCGGCCTGGTGACGAAAAGAAGTCCTTCATGTCCAGAGCCTCCTTCTTTAGTCGCTCTGAAATATTAGCTGTGTCGATGCCCGCACGAATGACATTGAGATCTCCAGTAAGCACCACCCGCTTGCCCATGTCTACTAGATTGCGTACACGAGTGTCTAACGCCTCTAAATAGCACTGTTTGAAATCGTCTCTAGTTTCGTCTCGTGTCGCCGGGCTGTATGTTCCAATAAGAACAAAGGCGGGGAACTCTAGGATGACACACCGGCCCTCGCAATCGAGAGTCGCTTCATCGACCACACCGGAAAGCTGACCTGGTTTAGGATACCCACCTATTTGTTGGTCTTGGGGTAAATCACGAAAACTTGTAGTTGAGTTTGGCCCCGCGAGAACGCCAGTGATTCCCTCCTCAGCACGGATTGGGGCACAAACAGAGTTCCGTGTATAGATGGCAACACCAGAATAGCCCTTCTTGTGTCTCGGTAAGCTGAAATAGACATCCCATCCGGGCACCAGCACCATGTCATCTTGTAGATCTTTGCGCTGGATCTTGGCTTCTTGCATTACGACAATATCAGCCTCCAAAATGTCAAACATCGAGGCAAATGTCCGCTTCTCTCGCCATGGTTGGTAGCTGAAGGGATTTCGAATGCCATTCACATTCCAAGATGTAATTCTAACCACCATCTTGGCGACTGCTCATAAACTCAAGCCGGATGACTTATGCCCATTATCATCTCTCCCACCGCCTGAGCCGAACGGGAGAAGAAAGCTCCTCGGAGCGAAATAGCGGGTTCTTACGAGACCATCCAATCGTTGGCTTCAGCAGGAAGGCGAACGATGGCCGAAATGAGATGCTCGTTTTGTAGTCGTAACAGCTTTCAATGCCCTGGAAGCGCTTTAATGGTTTTGAGGTAGGGTTTATGTTACGGGCGAAAAAGAATCACCCCTGTGTTTGCTTTGTAGGAGGAAATCAAATTACATCTAACTGGTTCCAATCATGAGTTGGTCTAAGTTTTGTCGACGGCTTGCCTGCGGAGCGGAGCGATTGAGCGAGCGAGTGCAAACACCAGCTAATTATGCCATGTCTATTCGAAACCTGGGGGGTCTTGACGCCATTCAGCCCATTCAATTCAATTCACCTAACGGGGGGGAGCTGCGGGTCCACTCTTTTATCACGGCAGCAGCACGAAAGCAGGTGACTCCAAAAGTCACCCGCAATTCGTCGGCGTTAACTTAACTAGTTAGTCTAGCGGACGGAGTGTGTGAGTGTGTCAATTGACAGCTGTCGGCCTCAGGCACCCAGACCACGAAAAGCTCCAGTCCGCCAGAGCGCACTAGGCGAGCTTCTTGCAGTGCTTCCAAACTGACCTCATCCGATTCGACCGTCGTACCACTTCTACCTCAACACCCGAAAGAAAAATCTCCCCTCTTCAATTGCACAGCAACCACCACAACGAAATGTTCGCCGCACGCAACGTCACCCGCGCTGTTCGCAGCCCCGTCATGCGCTCTGTCATGCAGCGCCGTCTCGCCTCGACCGAGAACGCCTTCATCAAGGAGCGTCAGGCCGTCAAGGAGCACGCTGCTGCCACCACCGGTGCGTCATTGGAAGCCAATTGACCTGCAACAGCTCCAGAACTACATTGCTGACACTCTACAGATCTCTGGCGCAAGATCTCCATCTAGTAAGCCCTTCACCCCACTTGCCTCGCCTTGCCTTGCCTTGCACACTGAGCGATTTCCGAACCCATGCGAACAACGATCAGACGAGAAGGCCAATACACCATGGGCTTCTTGTGATAAACCAGCGGCTCCGTGTCCGCCTTGAACCCAACTGAGAAGAGAACGAAATATGCAGGACTAACAAGCGAAATAGCGGCGTCATCCCTTGCATCCTACTAGCCGGCATCAACGCCTACAACCTGTGGAGCGAGCACTGGGAGCACTGGTCGCACATGCCCGCGTTGGAGGAGCGCGTCGAGTACCCCTACCAGAACATCCGCTCCAAGAACTTCCCCTGGGGCAACGGCGACAAGACTCTGTTCTGGAACGACAGCGTCAACTACCACAACAAGGACAAGACCACCTAAATTCGACCTTTCCTTCCAACAATGATGAACGATTTTGGAAATCAGGAGAGTTATATTAGACGAGCCCAGGATCAATCAATAAATTCGAACTAGAGAGCATTGGGTTCGCCCTGTGGCACCAATCGTCAGGTATGGGAGATGGAGACAGCCGAGGTGCTGAGATGCATAGTCTGTGTGAACTGTAAATACACTTTCCCTTTGTCCAGACATCAATCAAAGCCTCAAATCAAAACTGTCTGCAGTGTCGATTCCAAGGTGCACGAATTGGGTACAGGTACAGGTAGAGGATATTTATCAACGTGCGGTCAAACTCGGCAACCCAGCTGACCCTGAACGACTTCGATCAGACCAATCGGAATGACAGCACATACTGCACTGCACAGCCCACCAGCGAGATTGAGGATAGCACTCTAAGCTTTATCAGGTGAGACTCAAGTTTTGTGGCTTTACTTAGAATGAATAGAGTAGATATTCAAAGCTCAGAGTATCAATTCGTAGCCCAACCATCTTTCTGTGGACAGCCTTTGACTTAAGACTCCGTGTCATATAGCTATTCATCTTTTTTTTTTTAAACAAGTAGCTTATATCGTGGAAGGATGGGTGGTGAGCATGTGAGAGAGCCGGTACTGATCATCTAAGAAAGTATTCCCCAACCACTAGATGTATTCTTGGCTCTCTCTAAATACTAGATTTCTCAAAATTGTTTGTTCTGGGCCTTCTCTACTGGCGTCTTCTACTTGGTGAAAAGGCAAACGACTCGTTTCAAGAGCACAAATCGCCAATTTACAACATCTCAAATATCTGACCCGGATGGTCTTAATAGGTTCGAGCAAGTCTGGTATATTCAAACATGTTTATATACATGTGTCCTTCTTTAATCCTGGAAATCCATGGTAAATATGAAGCAGTCATGATATGAGAGTCCAGGGGCACCCAGAGGATTTTGATATAATAATGCCTCGTGGCCATATGCCATCAGGGTATTTTCAATAAACAGCTAGGCGCCTGCAGTTATTTCACATCAAGCGTAACCAAACCGTCCGCCAGGGTTGGGATGCCCGTCCAAGGTGAGAAGGCCTCGAAAGTACACAGATGTGAGCATGCCAGCCGAAGTCCAATTGATATAATTCTTAAATAGTGCTCAACGTCTTCCACAGACAGTGGTTTTTCCCTGCAGATCAGGCATATACCATACGGACTAGTAACGGTGTCATGGCGAGAAAATAACAAAGGAAAAGAAAAAAGGTAGAGCACCACGCTGCTGGCTAGCGAATCTCTAGCCAGTCTAGGGTATACTGACGTAAAACTCCCCCAACGCCTCGCATTCATTGCATCAAAAGAAGAAATACCAGCAACAAGAAGCATATCCTACAGCCCATCCCGCTCCCCGTTCACCCCCAGGAGCGTGACCAGCACCCGGCCCCCGATCTCCGCGGCTCTGCCCAACACGGCCGTGAGCGGTATCTCGGGGTAGTCCCTCTTGGCGGGGATCCCCATGTGCTGGTTGACCAACAGGGCGACGAGGCTGATGAAGCTCGCGATGCCGAAAATGCTGATGCTGGACTTGGTCTCCTTGCGTATGTTGATGCGGCGCTGGGACACGTGGTAGCACACGGTCAGGGTGGTGGCGATGCCGATCCAGGCGGGCAGGAGCAGGAGCGGCGACCGGTCCGCACCGAGCAGGTAGGTGACCTTCTGCGCGATGAAGCCGGAGATGGTGCAGAGGGTGAGCAGCCGGATGATGGTCGCCTGGGGTGTGTAGTTGAGCAGCCACCTGGACATGAGGCAATCGGCGAAGATAAAGGCCAGATGGGCAGAAGACCCGCACTGTAAAGATAAGGGATCGATCAGTTTAGCTATTCAGAACGTTGTCTTCTTCTTTCTTTCTTTCTTTTCTTTCTTTTCTTCCTCGTTTCGTCTTGTGAGCTTGAACAGTGCCATGGAGACATACCCATATAAGTGACAGCGCCGTCTCGGTTAACCTGAGCCTCGTCTCTGACCAGTCCGTGTGTGCCACCTCAACGATGCGTATCCTGGCCACATCGTCCAAGCCCCGAGCTTCGAGTTGAGATCTGTAAAACTCGCTCCTGAGAAAGTCGGTGATCAGGAAGCGCAAGGCAAAACGCAGACCCCACAGGATGGCGGGCGCAATGGACAGCAGCCGGCAGAGGAACAGGGGATAGTGCCAGACCGACGGTATGCCCAGCACGACGGCGACCCGTGGCCGCAGGGAGGACATTGAAACTACGGGCGAGTCGTTCTGCTTCTCGCTGGCCGCTTCATCGTCGGTCGAGGGTACGGCCATCAACTGGCCAGCTTGCGGATTGGGGGGTCCGGAGGGGGGTGTGTGATTATTCTATGGTTTTGGTCAGATTACTCCCAATTATGTAATTGGTTATACGATTCGAATGCATGTAGACTAAGCAGCAAACGGGTCGGATAGTCGAGGCTTTAGTAATGGAGGGTTGAGCACGTGCGAGCCCCGAGCATGTTCGTGAGCAGACAAACCAGTTTTCCTTTCTTGTCCAATATGCATATGTACGCAGGCGAAGGTGGAGGTGGATAGGTGGAATTGATACCCCGACTTAGGTACCGCCTGTAAAACGGCAGCTGTGAGGTCATTGCAAGGTGGGATGGATAGGGGGTCGACCGGCAGCCAGGCCTTCTAAAGTTTAGCGACCGACAGGGGATTCTGGAGCTACATCCAGGCTGGTTTCATTGGCCAGCCTTGTGCGAACCCCTGCTTCTCAGCAAGCCCGCGGCTCTGGAAATTTTTTGAAGCTTCGAGGGTGATTGGAGCTCTGTGCCAGGTCGACGGCCAGTGCTTCCGAGTAGTTCGCCTGGTTATTTGCGAAACCGGTACCCCGTAACACGACCATCACCGCCTCACGGGCTCTTTCTTGATCAGCGGCTCGGTCTCGAGTCTCAGAATATCCATCATGGCCGAAAGGCAAGCAGCCCGGCTCCTGCAGCCATGGCTCTCCTCGCCCTCTACCTCCCTATACGCGCGCCGGTCCATCTTCACCCCCAGCTCTCTGAGGGCACCCACCAGCAGGACGACGAGCACAACTACACCCTCGGAATTCCTCGCCGCGCGACCCTTCAGCGTCCAGAGGTCCCTCAACAAGAAGCCCGTCCGCCGATCACCCGCCGCGAGCCGCAAGAACCCCTATAGCCGCGACCAGTCGCTGCCCGTCAGCCTGGACAACGTCTCGGTGCTGGTGCCCATGACGTTCGTGCCGCCCCCCATGTCCAAGTGGCCGCGCGGCCTCAAGGACTTCCTGCACATGGGCTGGCTGGTGACCCGGAACCGGTTCATCAACTACCTGTACATGGTGATCCACAAGGTGTACTCGAAGCCGGGGTGGAAGTCGCGGCCGCTGTTCAAGATGCGCAAGGCGGCCATCGCGCCCGCCGCCCGGGACCTGCACGCGCGGATGAACAGCGCCATCGCCTCGGGCGACAAGGACGAGCTCAAGCGCGTCTGCACGCAGGAGCTGTACGAGAGGCTGTCGGGCGTCGTGGACTCGCGGCCCAGGGGCCGGACCGTCCGGTGGGAGCTCGAGGGCGGCCGGGCCAGCTGCAGCGTCCGCGACGACAGGATCGCCATGATGCCCCTGACGCCGAGCGAGAACCGCACCGTCCGCCAGGCCGTCGTCGCCGTGTCCAGCACGCAGCGCATCGTGACCATCGACGGCAAGAGGGGCGGCGTCGAGGTGCCGGGGACCTCCAAGGCCAAGCCCATGCGGGAGAACATCGTGCTGACGAGCTACGTGGACGACAAGACCTGGCAGCAGGGGCCGTGGAAGATTTGGGGAACCCTGCCGGACAGCACAGTCCAAAGTCACATTGACGAGGTCGAGGGATACAAGGCCTTGACAGATGAGCAGGCCAAGTAGTCGTGGCTGCTGCTGACGGGAAATCACCCGCGAAAATGCGATAGCTCGAGGACTCAATTGGAATGAATGTATCAATAGTGTACTTCATGTGTATATTTGGGAATCCATGTTCCTTCCCCCTTCTCAAGAACTGAAAGGGTAGACCGCTGATATAGCTGTTATTTATTCTTGACATCTCGCCGTAATGTACAATGCAGACCAGCCGACAAAATGCTTAACAATGCACAGGAACAGGAAGTCGCGATAGAAATCGTGTGTATGGCCTCTGAAGTGTATCTCTGCAGGTTGTCGGTTTTTGCGGATAGTCTCCTGTCGTGTCGGGAGGCCGATGATTCAACATAAAATTCTACATGAAACTCCACGTCACGGCAGCATATCACATTCACAAGAAGCCAAATATTTTCGGGAATCGCCCATTCCATTGCCTATCTGACGCCATGCCTGCAGAATCCGAACGAGAGTCATGCAGTGCAAGACCTGAGCCTGTGTCACAATTCCTTGCGAAAGCCAACGAATGGCAAGAAACAAAAGACTCCTTTGCCAGTAAAAGTCATTCCAAAACATCGCCATATCCTCGGTGAGGGGGTATCATGCCTATAACTCGTGCCTGTCCGTTAAACGCCTGTAATCAATGACCAGAAGCAGTGCCGAAAGATCCCGGCCAACCAGAGATGCCCACCGCCGATAGGCTGGAGCGGGACAAAACTGCCTGACTACCATGGACTGCAGCTGACCACCATGTGGTGCAGGCTTTGCTTAGACCAGGACAACGAGGGCATGCAGCGGTCAGCTTAGAAACCGTGGACCTTGATGGTCTTGGGATCAAGCTCTAGACCTTCCTTCTTGTCGACGAGGAATTCTTGAACATCCTTGCGCTGGTCTCCTTGAAGTTGGATGACCTCGCCCATTTCGGTGTCGTTCACGATGGTGCCATTGCAGGCGAATTTCTTCTTGATGACCTTCAAGATCTTCTTCTGGTCGAATTTCTTCGGCAGACCCTGGACTGTAGTCAAGGTCTTGCGTCCATTTCGCTCTGTAGCAGGAGAGAGTCAGCAACATGGTCAACGAGCGAACTGGGGGCAGTGTGCAGCTGCTGCAGAATATACTCTTGCAAGGACTGTCATGTTGGGTGACACCATTACACGTGGTCTCGCGAGTCATATCAAGTAGAGAGCGGGGATGTGGGGGCAGGTTGGGGAGATAATATTCTACGTACGCTGGATACGAATATGGATGTAATTTGACGCCTGCTTGGTTTCGCCGGTGTCCTCGTCGGCCTCGGCGAAGGGGTCTGTGTGCGGACAAGGTTAGCATTCCATCGAAGGGAGAAGCTCACAACAAGGATATAAGATGGAGGGGAATGCCAGGAGGCCCCGAGGCATGAATGGATTTTTTTTCTCTTCTTGGGATTTCTGATGGGAGAACAGCTATACAGCTGGCGCCGGAGCCACGGGTAACTTGATGGTGATGGCGATGGTGACCAACAGATATGAAAAGAGATTGACGTACCGTAGGTCTTAAGGTTTTCGATGGACATAAACTCGAGTTTTCCTGGGTACTGGGGGAAAGAGTTTGTTTGGGGGGAGACTCGAGACTGCGCGACAAACGGTCAAGTTTCGCGACGATCTGGAGATAGATAGAGTAGAGGTTGGGGTGATGGTTTTCAACTATTGAAGATGCCGCTGGTGGCTGTGGAATGTAATGTAGTGGACTGTGGTGTGATGTGATGTAGTTAGTAAGTAGACTCGAGAGCGGTGGTGGGATGGGTTGCAGGTGGATGAGATTAGATGAATTGGCGGGAATGGACGCACGGTACTCTTCTCCTGCGGCGCGGGGGCGAAGAAGAGGGAGGGGAGTCAGAAAGGTCAGAGTCACGCCAAAAAGACGTCAAGTGCAGGTCACCTGGCAGCCTTGCAACTTCTGCGCCAGGGCAGGTGGCTGTCTGGGCTAGGTTAGGTGACTTGCCTAACCTTGGCTCTGTCGCACCTGGCTCTTCAGTGGGGTACAGACACAAGCAAAAGCAAAAGCAAAATCACAAGCACGAGCACGAGCACTAGAACAAAGAAAAATCGAGGGCCTTCGACGCCTGTTCCCCTTTGTCTCACTCCCCCCCAAAGATATCCCCGAGGCATCGGGTGGGTCCAGATCTCGGCATTGACCCTGGTCCAAGGTTGTGTCACACAAAGGCTGCGAGAAGCTGCTTAGCAAACTCTGTAGAGTAGAATTTACCATCGCATAAATCTACTTTTCTTCTTCTCTTTTCTTTAATACCAACACTCACGGATTCTCAAACACTCTTCCTGCACTGTCCGACTGGCCTTGATCGGAACATTTAGGTAAGCATGGCTGGGGCGACATAACATCTCTACCCAGGTAGCCTGGATCTGATATTTGATCCAGGCACTGGTCACTGTGTCAGATTTGCACTGCAAGACAGACCATCAGTCATGGGCTTCGAGGCAGTTGAGTACGCCGCAGGCTCCCCACCTGTGATTCAAGATTTATCTGAAGCCCGATGGGAACCTCTGTTTCACCATGAATGTACTTTTGACTCGATCGCTTTCTTAAAAGTCATGATGAACTTGATACGGAACCCGAACATCAATTCGTCATGGCTTTTTCGAGCTGATATTTTGTACGAAAGCACTGCAGAGGCAACAACTGGTACACCGGAATCTGCCAGAGCTCAGCCACGGCTTATCCACTTCAAAGACTTCATCGTGGACAAGAGCCTGGTACGAAGGCTCATTCCAAGAAACACTCAAAGAGACCAGCCTCTAGATCAGACATGCATCATCTATCATGGTGGCCAAGGTGAGGCGGGGAAGACTCTGGTCGTATACAACCCCCACGTCTCTTCTGAGTCCGAAATTCCTTTCTATCATCCTAGAGTTCAGGCGCTGGCATTCTTACATGAGTGGAATGCCGAGATGGGTCAAGGCACCATATCTCTTCACTACCACTTCTATGAACATGAAGATCGTGACCCGAAATTGGCTAGAACAGCCCTGAACTTACTCACAGTACTACACAAGCATGGCCAGGGTGCAGTTGCTGGCTATGTCAAGCGGGTGCATCACGACACTGTTGTCCCCCAAATTGCTTTACAGACTACCTATGCCAGACTGAAGCAGAGATATGCCCGGAAACTCATCGATTCTTGGGCAGAATCGACAGATCCTACCAAGCATGTTTTCGAGGACTTTTGTATCGCGGCGTTTCTCATCGAACTATGGGCTGAGATGTACCGCGACAAGCCATTCCCGGGATTTGTCGACATAGGATGTGGTAACGGCCTTTTGGTGCACATTCTTCGTCAAGAAGGTTACTCAGGCTGGGGCTTCGATGCACGCAAGCGCAAATCATGGGAGAACTACAACTCGGAGGCCGATGGTACCTCAGACCTAGATGGCCACCCAAGTCTGAGACAGCATGTCCTTCTTCCATCCCTCATCCACACAGAACCCCAGCAGGACAGCGTGCCAAACGACCTCGTTCATGACGGACGCTTTCCTGCAGGCACCTTCATCATCTCGAACCATGCGGACGAGTTGACACCGTGGACACCTTTGCTGGCGGCGGCATCCAAGTGCCCTTTCATCATGATCCCATGTTGCAGTCACAACCTTACAGGAGCAAGATACCGCGCGCCCGCACCGAAACAAAAAGACAAGTCACACTCAGCATATGCGTCTCTTGTGGTTTGGGTGGCGCAGATAGCTGCGGATTGCGGATGGCAAGTGGAGACGGAAATGCTCAGAATACCGAGTACAAGGAATACTGGTCTGATTGGCAGGACAAGAAGTGAGGAGTACGACTCCATTGACTTGGACGCGATCATGGAGAAGTATGGTGGTACTCAAGGATTTGCGGAAAATGTTATGAAGCTCGTAGAGCAGAAACCACGGGGTCATTGACGTCCTCTTGTGTATGAGCACGTATATTTCCAAAGACTCATGGACAAGGGCGCATGACGAACAGTTCGTCGGCCTTTCTTCACTAAAAAGAAGAAGAAAAAGCATAAATCTATGATGTCTTCTTTCCATATGATCTTTCCTCAGCTAGGTAATTACAATGACGAACGCAGCCAGCCATGGATATGATTTGACACCTTTACAGTACAGTAACGTAGCTACCCAAGGTTAGGTACAATTAGGGGGTTCAGATAACGTTCTCATTGGCTCGTTTAAGTGGAGCATCTGGCAGGACCCACCCGCTGGAAGTGACAGGCTGGAACCGACATTTGGACAACGTCGCGAATCGAAATTCCCCAAGCAAAGCGTAAAGCTGTGTGTAATGATTATAGATCACCAGCTCTCCCGTCCTCGACCACTTCCGTAACTGCCAGATTGCCCACCATGAGTTACGGCAAGAAAGACGAAGATGCCGACCTTGGCCTGGTCAAGGTCGACCGAGTTCAGGTCTTCCAGGAAGGTAAGTGCTTTGCTCCTAATTACGTCCCCCACTACTCTGCTTTACTTTACCTTCACCTTGGGCACTTGTACTTGAAGGCGGTAGCTCACGATATGGCGATCCAGCTCGGCTATTCAACAGTTCCCCCATCCAACCTCGAAGATGCCGTATCCTCTTGACCAAGATCGCCCTCCTACTCTACACCGGCGAGAAGTTCCCGACTCGCGAAGCCACAGACCTCTTCTTCGGTATCTCGAAGCTGTTCCAGAACAAAGATGCCAGCTTGCGCCAGATGGTCCACCTTGTCATCAAGGAGATTGCCAACTCGGCCGAGGACATTATTATGGTCACAAGCACCATCATGAAAGATACTGGTGGCAGCACAGATGCCATCTACAGGCCTAATGCTATCCGAGCTCTGTGTCGGATTATTGACGTACGATGCCCATGTCCTGTCCACATCTGACCGACTCTTACTGACATTCGTGTCTCACAGGCAACTACCGTTCAGTCCATTGAGCGTGTCATGAAAACCGCAATTGTCGATAAGAACCCCTCAGTATCGTCGGCCGCCCTCGTTTCCTCGTATCACCTGCTCCCGATTGCCAAGGATGTCGTCCGCCGATGGCAGTCCGAGACCCAGGAGGCCGCTGCCTCGTCCAAGTCTTCGGGAGGTTTCCTCGGTGGCTTCTCCTCGGGGTCAGGCTCCATCCCAACCAACAACTCTACCATGGCGCAGTATCATGCCATTGGCCTCCTATACCAAATCAGGTCCCACGACAGAATGGCCCTGGTCAAGATGGTTCAACAATACAGCCAGCCCGGCACCGTCAAGAGTCCCGCTGCCACGGTCATGTTGGTACGACTTGCCGCACAACTAGCCGAGGAGGACCCTTCGCTCAGGAAACCCATGATGACGCTGCTGGATGGCTGGTTGAGACACAAGAGTGAGATGGTCAATTTCGAGGCTGCCAAGGCCATTTGCGACATGCGCGACGTTACCGACAACGAGGTCACCCAGGCTGTCCATGTGCTTCAACTCTTCCTCTCCTCACCTCGCGCCGTCACCAAGTTCGCTGCTCTTCGGATCCTTCACAACTTCGCCTCTTTCAAGCCCCAGGCTGTCGCTATCTGCAACCCTGATGTCGAGCTTCTCATTTCGAATAGCAACCGATCCATTGCCACCTTTGCCATTACAACTCTGCTCAAGACTGGTAACGAAGCGTCGGTTGACCGTCTGATGAAGCAGATCAGTGGTTTTATGTCGGAGATTACCGACGAGTTCAAGATCACCATTGTCGAAGCTATCCGAACACTTTGTCTCAAGTTCCCTAGCAAGCAAGCTGGTATGCTCGCTTTCCTTAGCGGTATTCTTCGTGATGAGGGCGGTTATGACTTCAAGCGCGCTGTCGTGGAGAGCATGTTCGATCTTATCAAGTTTGTGCCGGAATCCAAGGAAGATGCTCTCGCCCACCTCTGCGAGTTTATCGAAGATTGCGAATTCACCAAGCTGGCTGTTCGTATCCTCCATCTCCTCGGTCTCGAGGGTCCCAAGACGTCACAGCCTACCAAGTACATCCGGTACATCTACAACCGTGTTGTTTTGGAGAACGCCATCGTCCGAGCTGCTGCTGTCACTGCCTTGGCCAAATTTGGTGTTGGTCAGAAGGACCCCGAAGTCAAGCGTAGCGTGGATGTGCTTTTGACACGTTGTTTGGACGATGTCGACGATGAGGTCCGTGACCGTGCGGCGCTCAACCTCAGGCTGATGCACCAGGAGGATGAGACAGCGGAGAGATTCATCAAGAATGAGAACATGTTCTCCCTCCCGTACTTTGAGCATCAGTTGGTCATGTACGTTACCTCGGACGACAAAAGCACTTTCGACACATCCTTCGACGTCAGCAGCATCCCAATTGTCACAAGGGAGCAAGCAGATGCGGAAGACCGAACAAAGAAGCTCACTGCTACGACTCCGTCTCTCAAGCCACCGAAAGCCGGCCCTACCAAGACTCCTACGACTGGCGCAGAGGCTCAAGCTTCCGCGGCTGCTGCTCAGCAAAAACACTCTCAAGAGCTCTTGGCCATTCCAGAACTCAAGGAGTTTGGCGCCGTCCTCAAGTCATCGCCTGTTGTTGAACTGACCGAGGCTGAGACAGAATATGTTGTCAGCGTCGTCAAGCATCTCTTCAAGGAGCACGTTGTTCTTCAATTTGAGGTCAAGAACACGCTTCCCGCTACTGTTTTGGAGAATGTTTCCGTGGTCGCCACTCCCTCGGATGAGGAAGAGCTTGAGGAGGTTTTTATTCTTCAGGCCGAGAAGCTTCCCACAGACGAGCCTGGCAAAGTTTATGTTGCCTTCCAGAAGGTCAATGGCGAGGGCTCAATGCCCACCAGCACCTTTTCCAACATACTTAAGTTTACCAGCAAAGAAATCGACCCATCGACGAACGAGGCAGAGGACACTGGTTATGACGATGAGTACGAGATTGGTGAATTTGACCTGGCTGGCAGTGACTATGTTATCCCTGCATTTGCTGGAAACTTTGCACACATCTGGGAGCAAGTTGGTGCTTCCGGGGAGGAAGCCGAGGAAACATTGCAGTTGTCTGGTATCAACAGCATAGCAGGTAAGCTGACACAGCAACTCATATTGTGTCGCCTTTTCTTTAGCTTATATGTCTAACTTGATCTACAGATGCCACAGAGCAGCTAGCCAAGACTCTCTCACTGCAGCCCTTGGAGGGCACAGATGTGCCGCTTAACCAGACCACGCACCAGCTCAAGCTATTAGGTAAGACGGTAAACGGAGGACGTGTTGTGGCCATCATCAGAATGGCATACTCGTCGAAGTCGGGAGTAACCACGAAGATTACCGTACGCAGCGAAGAGGAGAATGTAGCGGCTCTCATCATCGCGTCCGTCGCTTAATGATAGTGTTACAAAGGCGTTATTCCCGAGTAAAGACAAGCGTGGCTTCTTTGATATTGAGGACGTGCACTATAGACATATTAGCCGAGACGACAACAGACCGTGCTCGGTTGCGAAAGAACTCCATTTAGTACCCAAAAGCGGCCAAAAGGGGGATGTCGTGGGGATGAACCAGGGGGCGTATGGAAGGTCAAATATTGCGAATGAAATGATTTACACCCACTTTACCGTTTGTAACGGGCAGTGAAGGATCAGCAGGGTGCGGTCGACAACGCCAGAGGATACTTTAAACCTCCACCGGGGCAGAAAAGATACTCTGACCGAAAGCTCGGCGGAGAAAATATTCCTTTCCAAACGTGACGGGGGAAAACAACTAATTTCACAACACATGAAAGCGCGTTCGTCCCACTCCACTAACTACCTCAACCTACCTTCAAGGCAAGCCACCGAACCATAGCCTGTGTAACCGGGCATCTAGGAAAGACGGCGTTTACCTTCGTAGCTGTACTTGGAGCCTATGCTTTATTGTGCCTCAGAAACATGAAGCTATAAATGTAGGGCTGTATTGCCGTCTCAGCTGCTTTTGTAGGCATTTATATATGAAGAACGATAAATTCACCTAGCTGTTGCTCATAAGAAGATCCATCTCTCCAAAATACATAATTTGAAGGCGTTGCAAGTACTTGGTTCAACAATTGTAGCTCCTACTCCCATATAATTTTAGCCCTCATAATAAGACAGCCCGGGATCTGTCAGGCACTTGCCACAAGAGTACAAGATTACTGGGCAAAGATGATGTTCAGAAATTAATTTCAAGACGGACCATTTACCTTGAAAGAATCAGCTCGGCGCAGGTACAACAGGTATGGGCAGTCAAAACCCTCACCGCCCCAAGTTCAAATGAACCCGAAACGATAGACAAACTTCCTCTATCTAGAACAGCATCTATATGCCCATACACCTCCGCATGATGGCAGCTTGTGCAGGGTCTGAGTTTATATTTCTCGCGAGGGAGGAGTTGGAATAATGTGATATCAATGATGGAAATGTTTGGGTTTACCAAGTCACTTTGAGGACTGTGGGCTGGTGTTGACCCATCGTCCACAGTCAGGGCCAATGTCAGTCAGGAGTTCTCGCCCTCGGCAGCCACAAGCAAGGATAAGTGCTTCGGAACATAAAAGTGGGGGATTTATAGCAAGCTTCAGTCAATGTTGGTACTGTATGTACACAGACGCAGTCTATTCCTATTCTGAGACTTTGTCCACGAGTGAGTCTTCCACACAAGCACACAACAGTGCAATACACAACAACATATATTACTCATCCATTTGGTCTTCTATATTCGAATTCCCTAGTGAAAACATTACAAATTTTGCGAACGACTTGTTCAGTGATTCCAGAGATCAACGCCGCCCTTGCCTGGCAGGCACTCTGGTCCATTCACAAGCGGAAACAACAAAGAAGGGTGGGGTGTGGTATGCAGCTTGGCAGCAGATGTCACAGAGGACATGGAATGCAGAGACGCTAGATCCCAAGTGGTGTAGCGCCGCTGGGTGGCAGAACGCGAACCTGCGCGCTAAATTTGGCAGCAAGGGCCAAAATATGACGTTGCAATTTGTGTTCAAAGCAAGCTTGATACGCGCACAAATTCCTTGAATTGGCTCCCGCGTGCCCGATAGTTAACTTTATTTCTCACAGTAGCTAGCTATCTATCCTATCTGCATAACGTTTACTTGTCTGCCAAAGAGCAACTCCGTGCGGCTCCAGTCATAGATAGCATCATCACAACAACTTGCTGTTATCCGTGGAAAGTACATCAACAGGAAAAGAGAACCTCGCCCTCGCGAGTCAACCGTAAACATGGTTTACGTGCGAGAGAAGTACCTGCCGAACTTGAAGCTATACAAGTATTCGTCAGTTGACCACTCCCTTGTCTCCAAGTACATTCTCAAGCCTTTCTACACAAATGTAGTCATCAAGTGCTTTCCCATGAGGATGGCCCCCAACCTGATCACCTTGACCGGTTTCTGCTTCGTCATCGCCAACTTCTTCACCCTACTGTGGTACAACCCGACCCTCGACCAGAACTGCCCGCCCTGGGTGTATTATTCTTGGGCCGTTGGCCTGTTTTTGTACCAGACATTTGATGCCGTCGATGGATCGCAAGCGTATGTCTCTTCCGAGTCTCATCCCATCCCCCCTCAGAGATGTGGGAAAGCCGTGGCACTAACAAGCTCCATGATATAGACGTCGCACTCACCAGTCCGGCCCCCTCGGCGAGCTCTTCGACCATGGCGTTGATGCGCTGAACACGTCTCTCGAGGTCTTGATCTTCGCTGGGTCTCAGAATATGGGTCACTCTTGGTACACGGTTGCAACGCTTTTTGCATCTCTATGCACATTCTACGTCCAGACTTGGGACGAGTACCACACCAAGACATTGACCCTCGGAATAGTAAACGGCCCCGTCGAAGGTATCCTCATCCTGGTCTTTATCTTTGCTTTCACCGGCTACAAGGGGGGCGCCAGCTTCTGGCAGCAGAGTATGTTGGCTACACTCGGTGTGCCCAGCACCTGGGGCATTCCCGAGGCCATCTACCGCCTTAACTTCACGCAGTGGTACTTGGCCCAGGGTATTCTTGTCCTTGCCTTCAACACGTACGAATCTGCGCGTAACGTCATCGAGGCTCGCAGAGCTAGAGGCGATCGCAGCCGTGGCGCCTTGCTGGGTCTTGTGCCTTTCTTCGCCACATGGGCGTGGATCGTGGCCTACCTGTACCTGCAACCCCTCATCCGCACACAGCACTTGGTTCCCTTCGTCGTCTTTGCCGGTCTTGTCAACGCGTACTCTGTCGGCCAGATGATCACTGCGCATCTCGTGCGGCTGCCTTTCCCTTACTGGAACGTTCTCGTCGTACCTATTGCTCTGGGTGTCCTGGACTCGGTCGGGCCACTCTTGCAGAAGCACATCGGGTGGGCCTCTGGCTGGCCTAGTGCTCTTGGTGACGATGTGTACCAGGTTGCCTTCATGTTCAGCATGCTCGGCATGGCCGTTGGTGTCTACGGCAGCTTTGTTGTTGATGTGATTGTCACTATTTGTGACTACCTCGACATCTGGTGCCTGACTATTAAGCATCCTTACGTTGAGGGCCAGGATGATGCCAAGAAGAGCCAACAGGTGCAGAACTCGTCTGCCGGCGAAAAGAAGGAGCTGTGAAATGCTTGAACCCAGTTACTGGTCGGGCACTGTAAACGTGAAACGACATGCGATTTTATGAGAAATGTCAAGCGAAATGGACCAAGATACTTTAGAGGAGAACCGGGTATGGAGCAACCATAGAAGAGAGGAGAACGAATTGGGGAGGATGTACACGAAGTAGGGCACATGAAAGGTAAACGAAGTATTGGCGAGGCCAAGTATGGGAAAGCAGGATTTCCCGTTGTAAATGATGCCCTGAGCATGTCGCGCTCGGGCGTCTCGGTTGTTAAGTTGGCTTGGCCAGCCCACGGATGTAATGTGTACTTGAGAATGAACAAAATAATAACGAGATGCCAGTCTTCTTGTCATGCTGAAAACAACTTGCAGTCTCTACCTGCACACACGCTTCCGGTAATAGAGCAGGCTACCTTACGGGGAGCATGCACGGCACAGAATTGCAAATGGATAAAGCCATTACGTACCTTCACCACAGATCTTGATAGGGAAAGATAGCTATTTTTCATCCTCAGTCGCAGTCTGAATCAGCCTTTGCTCCGTCCAGGCAGCTTCTTGACTCCAGAGTGACATGATTATCTCCGTTTCTGTTTAGGAAACGAGGGGAGTGTATCGAACAGGCCTATCTATCGGCACACCTTGGAAGTTCCATTGTTAAAATCGACACTAAACTTAATCCTCCTATAGTCCTTATCCCGGATAGTCTCCCCATGGTACTTCGACTAGAGAAAGGTTGCCCAATCTGGCCAGAAATGTCTCGTGTACCCCCTGCTGCTGGGCTGATCATGTTGTGGAGACAATAGATAGGACCATTAGCCCGATCTATACCGCAATAGACGCCAAGTACTTACATCACACAACCAGGTACTCTCGAGGCGGAACTGTCAGCCTCGGGTGCCTGCCCAGTGAATGATCCGCATATGTTTCCCGGCTTCCATATTCATACAAGCGCTGATAGCGAGGGGGGACAGCGCCCTCCAAAAGGATCCGCTAACGACGGTCCCGAGGAACCCAGCGGGGCGGACTCGGCTACCGTTGAAGATTCCAAGAACGGTACAGATGCTATGGTACAAGACTGATGCGAGACGCTCGTCTGCGTCTTGTTCAGACCATGACCTGCAGCACGCTCTTTTCCTCGGCCCATCGCCAGCTCTACTAGAGGAGAAATACCGCCAAAGAGAGACGTTCGTGGGTAGCGAGGAGATGCAATGCAGTAATAGAGATATTGTGATAAAATCTGAACCCTCACGAAGCCAGGCGTGACAGGCGAGATGGCCACGACATCTAAGAGAGCTCCTAAGAACCCCATACAGAATCAACAATATGGCTCCCCGCGATAAGGAGGTTCGCCCCCTGCAATCACGGCCGAGAGCAGGCTCGGAAACCACATCTTGTCGCCATCCACCTCCTAGAAGGTCAGCACCAATACGGACATAATTGTCATGCATATAGTCTCTGAACGAGAACTCAAGCGAAGGGGGGGAGCACATACGCTAGCCTCACTTTCCCTGGAAATCGATGTTTATCTAATATGCAGTTCGTAAGAACTAGGCGGCGCATTGACGCCAGCACAAAAAGATAGTGAATCCTACGGGTTCCTCAAGGACCATATCCGCCAATCAGAGGGGGTCGTCCTGCCAAGGCCTACCTAGTATATCACAATGCTGAGTTGCCATCGATCGTTTGTTGAAAAGTACCACGATACCATTGGCCGGGGATTTGCAAACTCGGGGGGCTATGAACCAGATACTGCCTTTTTCTTTTCTTTCTCTTTCCGCTCAAGCTTTCCACAAGCCTTTGCTCAAGCTTTGTACATCCCAGGCGCCCCCACCCCTCTAGTCAGAAGGACTTAATTATATATAGATCGCAGCCCAAGACCGCCATCACGCAATACTCTAACCATCTCACAACATCACTTCTCCAGACTTGGCAATACCTAAGCGGAGGATCACTCACACAAACAAGTTCGCCAATCTTTCCCCATCTCCCACGCAATGCAGTTCTCTACCCTCACCTCGGTCGCCTTCGTCGTGGCCCTGGCCGCCTTTGTCCAGGCCAACCCCGTCACCCCCAAGGACCTGGGCAGCACGCTGGTCAAGGAGGCTTGCGCAATCGTTCCCGAGTAGGTCCAAGTTTCTTTCTCTTTCTTCCTCTCCCTGTAACGACACCAGACGTTCCTTTTTCTTCTTGTTTTTTTCTTCTCCCTCCATGCTGACACGGGACTCCTTTTGTTTAGCTGCTGCGGTGACGGAACCTGCTGTGGCTGCTGGGGATGCTGCTAGACGGGGCGCACAACCCCAATCGCTGGGGCCAGGAAGGTACCCGAGTTTCGTGAACGGCACATGCGTCCGTTGAGGACCTGGAGCATGGTGCTGCTTGAGGGGTTCCGAAGGACCTGTATAAGCTCGTGAAGGAGACTCAGCTCAGCTCGCGTTGAATAGTTTTCTTTCTTTCTTTTCCGGTTAGATACTTTGCTGCAAATCCAAAGCTCGTACAGCGAACATCAGCTTCACCGCCAAGATCTCGTCGTATCAGAAGACGTCGGGTGTCAGCTGTGCCCATGTAGTTACTGCAGTCACGGATAGCCATCCCGTCAGGGAGTGAAACCACTAGCCAATATCGTGACAGGCAGCCGTCTTGTACACACTACCCACCATGGTCGAGTAGAATGCGCCATAAATCGTAAGACTCACATATTAGATTTAGACCCTCGGACTCCGTGGTCCGAAAGATATTATACAATAACGCAACTACCAGTAAGATGCCAGATTTTTTTTCTTTTTCTTTTTTAAACAACTCGCTTTGACAATCGACAGCCAGTTGAGCATGAACCAGTAAGCCAGCCCACACAACCTCAAAATGAGATTACGGCAGCGGAACTGCTGAACTACCCTCGCCGATGAAATGAGGAAGGAAGGAGGAGAGAGAAAAGGGAAAACAATAAAGATCAATAGCCTCTTAAGATACAAAACATATGGTGGTGGAGCGACCTGACGGTGGGACTGTTTGCTTACCGAAGCAAGTGGCTACTGTTTAAATCACAACCAAAATGTAGAGAAAAGTGGAACCACATCAGGCGTGAGAGGCAAAAATGGGAATAAAATTCCGAAGATCAAGAAAGAAAGAAAGAAAAAGTCTCTGGTTCTACCATACAAAGTGGTGGGATATCATTGCTCATAGCTAGGCAGCTTCTGCCCGTGGCCACTCCTCCATCACGCATACCGAAGTAGCTGTACAGATACTCACTGTACTCTCCTCCTTCCATCCTAAGAATTCGGCATCAACCTATTCTGGGCTTTAAAAAAAAAGAACCACGGAACAGACCAGCTGATACAAAATCTGCTCCGCTTCAAATATCCGGAAAGCAAATCCTAGTGTTTCCTTGAGAGATAAACGAAATGAGATGATGCCGTGCAGAAGTGTGTAAGACGGTGTCGTGCTGACGAATTGGTTGCCGTTCTTGCGGGAACCGATCGTCCACGAAAGTTTGAGGCACGGTAGCATATTTATGCCAACAGTTGCATCATTAGAGGGAGATATGAGCAGTATTAGCCAGGCTGCCTATAGGTATGCCTCTTCTGCGAGCTCATACTCGGTCGATCATGAAGAATGTAAATTTCTAAAACTCGAGGAGATACCAGCCTGCGCCGTAATGTAAAGCCTTCAATTTTTGGGGTGCCGTGAAAATACATGGAACATCGAAAACAATCGGGGTATGCTGCATAGACGTGAAACATTGACGGAAGAAAAAAATCGCTAGTCATGCGGAATTGACTTTCGGCCTGCACGGCGGCAGGTCGAGACTGAAATAAGAAAGCTCCAAAGAGCGCGGGGAATGCTCAAACATTCTTGACACGTCTCTATCGGCGTCGGACGGAAGAATCCCGGTGCTTAAGTCGACTGGTTCTCCAGCCCTCGTACCACTGCTCTCGACTGGCCTCACGGAGGTCGCCTCGCCAATCGCTGAAAACGGCATCCTTAAGCTTAGTAAAGTCGCAGTGTTCCTCATCGTAGGGATTGGCAAACCCCCAGGGGAATTTACGCCCAATGACCTCAGGTTCGTAAAGATCGGGACTAATGATTGACATGGGTAGCAGTGGAATCTCGTTACTGTCCTCTTCTAGGAGCTGCTTGCTGCGGCGCACCGAAGTATTCGACCTTCTCTTCGGATTTGGTGAGTTCGAGCCCTGAATCGGCAGATCGTCTTCCTCGGCACTTCCTTCGCTATGATTGATATCGTCAGGCGAGCTTGGACTGTCCTCGATATCTTCCTCGTCACCCTCTTCGATCCTGCTAGAATCTGGAGAATAGTCCTCCTCATCAAGACCAAGTGGTTCCAGAGGGTCAAAGTTGGCCTTCTTCAGGCTCGCCCAAACAGCTTGCTTGAGGATGGCCATGTGCTTCGTAGTGATCGTATCCGCCTTGGAAATGATTGGGATGACAGTTGTCTTGCCTTGGAGGGTACGCATAACCTGAAGATCGAGGTCTTCGTCAAGAACGCCAACAATACGAGACGGATCATGGCCTCTATAGTGTCCGTTTGATGACGCAGCTTTCGCAGCAGTGATGTTGCGATCGAGACGAGCCGGGTCAAGAATAAGAAAGACGGCGTGTATATGAGTATCCTGCACGCCCGGTGATCTTATAACTTTCATTTCTTCAGCAAAGGTGTCCTCAAATTTGCTCTCCAAGAAGGCTGACATCTCTCGCAGTTGAAGATCGACTATGCTCTTCTCGAAACCCTCCGAGTCCCACAACGTCAAGCCAATACGTTCACCGTCGATTTCGCTTTCCAAGTAGTGAGGGATGAAGTTGCCCGAGGCTGTGGTTCGCTGGGTCACCTCTGCGCCGATCTCAGTCGCTCGTTGCGAACGGTTCTTCTCTGGCAAGGCCAAAGCCGTCTTCAAGAATTCTAGAAAAGAGGTCTTGCCAGAACTACGGGTGCCCATGATCAGAATACTAAAGAAGAAATAATTAGTGGACAAGTACAGATGTGGAATGAAAAGAGCAGCCGGGAATTAGAGACTCTCATCAGATCGCACGGAACGAGCGAATAGAAAGCGCAACACTTACTTGAAAGGAGTCGGATCCTTGCGTCTGCGGACTCTCCTTGGGGTATTGATGGTACTAGCCGTAGTGCTGGCATAGCTGTATCTGCCACGGTGCGTCATGCTCTCTGTGCGGGCGTAGGGGTCAACCCACGTGCTGTCGGGAACGGGAGGCATCGGAGGGATGGACGAGATGGAAGGACGGCCAGGGTCCATGGAAGGTCGGCCAGAGGGGGGGTACTGAGGTTGAATCGGAGGTTGGTATCGTGGCTGATGTGCTTGTCCCGAGACTATAGCGAGAGAATCTGGACGAGTGTATCCTCCAAAGGCTTGGAACTCATCAGGCTGTGCACCGTTGTATAGGTCAGGCAGGCGGGGAGGAGACTTGGGTACTGCAGGACGTTGTTCTTGTTCCTTTTGGTCCTTTCCTCCCTTCCCCAGATTACCTGACTTGCTGCGTCGAAGTAACATCCCAAAGCTGGCACGTCGCGGTGGCTCTTGACTCATTCTACAAAGACCGGATTAAGCATAAACTGAAATGTTTCAGCTAGCAGCTACGTTAGGGCGCTGCGGCTGCACTGGTCTGAAATATGAAATCTTATTTGCAAAAAGGGTGGGCCTGACTGGAAGATCAAAGACAAGATGTTGGGTGAATGAGGCGGCAGTAACGAACAGTCGTGCGGTTGCAGTATGGAGACAATGACGAAAGATGCCTGCTTGCAGTTCGTGGTTGCTGTACGATCGGTCTGTTCGCGATTGAGCTCGATGGAAATCAAGCAGCGAGAATGAATCAACTTAATGCGATTGCGAGTGGCTCAAAGCTGTTGGTTCCAGTTTGATGAATCGACTGTTCAGAGAAGCTTCGTTTGTGGGCCCAAGTGAGTATGTAGTGACACTTGAGGCAGGCTCAATTCGCTGTCGAGTATGCAAGTAAGCGCGAATGTCGCTGTTGGCTGTTGGCTGAAGATCGGGGACGTTCCTCCGCTTTCGAACAGTAGTCGCTTTGAATTGAGATATGGAAGTGTGGTGACCAGTTGTGCTACTCGTCTTCTTTTGCGTACCTATGCCGCTTCTAATAACAAAGAGCCCACAGCGAACCGAAAGAGGTTGGGGGGATTGTTGCGAATAACGCGAATCTACTTGTCACAAAGACACCCAAATTAGCTTCTTGTCGTCCGCGGATGAACAATCAATGGAAGAAAGTCAAGCAGTGACCACATGCACCAGATTGCTAGTACCAACCAAGGTGATGATGCTGATAGATGAGCAGCGCAATGGCTATTCACGTCCGAACAAGGTACTACCGCGCGCAAAGTGAAGGGAGCTTCGAGATAATATAACAAAACCAATGGCTGTAGCAGACACGCCAGCGCCATGCAATGCAGGTTCGGCAAGCGTTTGCTTGAGGGGGGGGCTTTTCAGGAACCTCCAACCAACGTTCTCCAACAATGGAGACGGCAATTCCTCCACACACCCCGAAGGAACACTGATGGTGCGATTGGGCGCCGAACCCATTGGCGCTTCTTCCGATCTGCAGCTAAACTCGATCGTGTCGTGTAGCTCCCTCCTTGTTATCTGTCAAAAACCCACTGCGAAGCCGCTATTAAACATGGTGTCGTCCTGCCCGCGGGCCCAGAGCCAGAGCCCGAGCCAGGTACCAGAGCCAGGTCCATGCTAGTTGGGCATCTTGCGGGAGGGCATACACGAGACAGTCGCAAACTTGAGACAAACCAAAAACTCTGAGGAAAACCGACCTACCGGAAATTCAGTGGAAGAATGGATTCGACTTCGTTTTGAGCATGCGGTCGATGTGAAATCGTGTGGAGAATAGATTCGGTTGGGGGTATGGAGTATTGTAGTGCAGCAGACGATATGCACGTTTCGGTGCCGCTCAAGTAAGTTGGTTGGCTGGTGGTGTCGAACAAGAGCTCAGCCTCGGTCTTGCGTGACGGCTGAATGGGACGGGCGATACCGATCAGCAGTGTGAAAAGATTGAAAAAGAAGTACGAGTCAAGAAAACGTCGAACGGACGGTCGAGTCTTGCTATACGCGCCTTTTTAGGTGCTGGCAATTATGAGAACGAAGGAAGAACATAACCCACTGTTGGGCTAGATTTGCGAGGGAGAGAAAAAAAAAATTTATTAATCGCGACACTCCAGAAGAGTGTATGTATGGCTGGCCATTCGAATTGCAATGCCTGCCAGTATCGCAATACAAAAAGGAGAGCAGCCCCAACCTGGTATAGTCCCTTGCCATTCATACGGAGATGGGAACAGGAATAAAGTCCCGATGGCCCACGACCGACAAGGGTCTTACGCAGGTACGGCATTGTGAGACCAACGACAATTCCTTCTTAAATTCGGCATATCTGGCGCCACCAACTCTGTAATTCAAGCACGACTCTCGAGCCCGTTTACAGCCTGTCTTTCCTTACGCAAGAGCATCATTCACGCAATTCCAGCCATCACTTTGAACCTGCTGCCGTCTTCTGAGATAAGGTCCAAGACAGCATCTCAGGCCACAGACTTGTACGAACGTGCGTGCAGCCGATCATCTCTCCGCATGGAGCTAGGAGCTACTAATTAGTTCGATGCCCACGTGCAATAAACGGTTTGATGGAGAGCCGAATTGATGGCCCGGGAGACGGTCAAGAGATGGTCTCTGAGGACTCGTCTAGAAGGTCTTTCGGGTAGCAAGAGGGCTTTGTCAAGATTTAGGTTTTATTTTCATTTTTTTTGCATTTTACAACGGTTCTTTTCTGAAGCCGAGTTAATGGCATGTTGCGCCTCATCGGGCACCATATGCACTATGCCTTGTACCTGCAGGGAGTCTTCTCTCCTTAAATTGCAGTCATCCTGGGCATCCACCAGGACCCTGGATAGCCGCATCACGTAACGAGCCAATCACCGACGCGCCGCCGGCTCTCTCCTGTCGGATAAGCTGGCAGGCTGGGCTCAGGCTGCAAACTGGAGTGCCCATGGAACATTTTGCCTCATCGTATGGTGCAGTATCGACGCTACACCAGCGTTTATTGTTAGTGTCACAAGGAGATTCACACGTCTCTTTTGGCTGCGTGCCCCGGCGGCTACGCCCACGTTGCCCTCCTGTGCATGCACGGGTATCACTTTTCGCGGAAGACGAGAAACACAATGGTCCAGAACTATTCGTTGCGTCTCCCCAGATTCCGAATTGGAGAGCGATCTGCAAGGTGATCGCCTTGGCATTTAAAGACAATTCCCGTAGACCCTGCATTTCGACTTGACGCGAAACATATAGATGAAGTGCTATTTAAAGGCGTGTGGAAACACCGCCCGCGACAAGGAGGATCCATGAAGGGGGAACCAGAGTCTTTTCATGTGTCGTGTTTCACATTTCTATTTCTTGGTCATGCTAATTCGCCAAGCTTCAACGCTTGTGGATTTCCGTGCCGACGTCCTGATTGCTGTGGACTGTCAAATGATTAGGTATTTCAATTGCAAGTGGGGATATCTACAGTATAGGCCACATGGTGATCTCTATCCTCTATACACAAATCTTACTCTAACAGGACCAATCCGTGCACATGCATCTACTATGTAATGTACAGATCTCACCCCTCAAAGATCTCATGCTGTAACTCGACGCCGAAATCCTTGGCCATTTCCCTCATGCGAGCCTCAACCTCATCCTCCATTCCTCCTCCAAGGCCAAGCCACTGTCTGACCTTGAAACCGTAGAACGCGACGTCTGATGCCACAAGAACGGTCTTGAACAACATATGTCGCCACATGTTCGCAAATCTTTGCGCCCACGGCAGGTTCGGATCCTCAAATAAAGACCGACTCGCCCAGTTGCCCATCATCTTGATACGGTTTACTGGTGAGCCCATGAATTGATTGTTGCCTTGCACGATGCGCATGTTGCGGCCAATAAAGATGAGCTCCTTCGGCCACTTATCCTCGTCCGCCAGCATTTCGCGAAGTCCCTGCTTCATGCGTTGCTGCACCTCGAAGTGACGTTCGGCCGGTGTCTTGCCCTCCATTTCTCGTAGGATTTCATTCTTGGCGCTTCCGTCTCCGCCGTCGTAGGGACGCATCAAAGTCGCGGAGGCGAAGATATCTGGAGCTTTGATGCCCCAATCTTCTGAGATCTCACCAATCGTATCATTGTCGAACGTCATCAACGACTTCCAGAAACGGGCGTACTGGTTCTTAAACTTTGGCGACATGTATACGTAGAGACCATGGTCGATCAACACAACTTCCGACCTGCCCGATGGTAATCGCCGAATAAAGATATTGCCAGGGTGAGGATCACAGTGCACAACACCCCATTTGAAAATCTGAGCAGAGAAGAGGTCGACGATAGTGGTCATAATCTCCTTGGTAGACAAACCTAGACCTCCTTTGCCGTTGCGTCCTCTCCAGAATTCACGGTTGGGCTTGAGTTCGTTCGTTTCCGGGTTATCTCGAATCTTTCTCCTAATCTCTTCCATGTCCGGCGAGCTGAGCTGGGCACCGTGTACGCCCTCTGAGCCTCGACCGTAGCCGCCTCTCCAGCTATTCGTCATCGCGGTTTTGTCCCACAACCGCACGCCCTCGATCCATTCAGTGACCAAGATACGTTTCGTCGTGAACTCTGGATAAACTTGTGGAATGTATACTCTTCCTTTCAGGCTAGGTTCGGTGCTGATCAGTTTCCGCATTGTCTCTGAGTTCTGCGCCTCGGACTGGAAGTCCGTTTCGAGCAATAACCGTTCCGAGATGAACGGAACTATCGAGTATAATGGTATATCAAACCAGTATGTGTATACCTTCATGACGACTTTAAATGCCCACAGATCCCAGCCAACTTGTTTCTCAATCTCAGGCTTCTGGATCTTGATGGCCACCTCCCTGCCATCCGGCAGCCTGGCCCAATGTACCTGCGCCACGCTCGCGCTGGCTCTTGCCTTTCTCTCTAAAATGCCCTTTCCCTCTTCACCGGTGAAACTGACGCCGAACACCTCTTCTGTGCTCTTCCCGCCGAAGTCCTGCCTTATCACCTTCTCGACGTCTTTCCAGGCGTGCGACGGCGCATCGTCGAACATGCGCGCGAACATCTTCTGGAACTCCGGCGGCAGCACGGCGCTCTGCATGGCGATCGCCTGACCAATCTTGAGATATAGACCGCCGTTCTCGCGCAGCAGCTCAAACAGCCGCTCGGCGCTCCGCCGGTGCAGGTCGCCGACGGTGCCCCCCAGGAGCGGCTCGGGCCGGAAGTTGAGCTTGTAGTCCATGGCGACGTAGAGACCGTTGCCGAACGTGCGGAGCGACCGCGTGATGCCGGAGGCGAACAGCTGCCTGTCGAAGAGATATAAGGTCCCGCCGACGGTGGTCGCGATCACGAGCCGCCGCAGCCATTTGCGGCTGCGCTTGAACTCGCGAGCGGCCGTTGGCCTGCCGAGGGACTCGGGAGACGGCGGCCGCATGGGTTGGAACTGCGACGTGGTTTGAACATGGCGGCGGCTAGCAGGAGGGAGACGTTGAGTTCGTGGGAAAGCGGGAGCTCGTTGCAGAATAGTGTCACGAGACACCGTCCGCCGTGATGCTGCTGCTACGACAGCAGAATGCGATAGCTGGCTCGTGTTGCAGAGACCTGCTATGCGTGGACGAAACATAACTGCCGCTGGTGAGAAACATGCACTCGTCGCGGAGAAGAGGGAGGAAACACGAAAGCTTCCAAGCCTCCAGATTTTTTTTTACAACGAAAACAAAGCGTAAGAATGTCCATAATCGGAAAATTGATTTCAATGACGCAGTGGTACGGCGAGGTAAGCTAAGCAATCGTCCTCATCCCCGGGGCCCACGCGGGTTTTGATTTGACCCGAGTTTGGTGGGTCAAATCTCTGATATCTCCGAAGCGAACGGGATATTCTCGTCAAAGCCCCTGATTTTGCTAACTTCTTTTGATGAAGCCCTTGATGTCTCCCAAGGACTAAAATCTCGCGCCATTGCCTTCCCATGTGCTGCTAATCAATGGACGAGATTCCAAATGCTCTGTATCTATACAAGATATTAGTCTGCGGGTTCAGCTCCGGTTCTTGAGCCTAATCGTGCGATGCTTTGCACAATATCGCATTATTCAGTTTCGGAGAGGAGGAACGCTTCGCCAAGTTGATGTTACTTCCCCGGTAACGCGGTCGTAAAACGCTATGGAGGTATGCAGGAGACACGAAGCTAGCATCATACGAACGGTTGCACACTCTGTTTGTAGCTTTCCTTCGAGGTAGTCCACAAGAGTTCTAAGATGAATTTCAGCACCAGCTACTTGCAAGCAGACGAAACTCCAGCACCGAGTCAAGTGTGGCCTCTCTGGTGATTCTGTTGACGACGGTGAGTTTGGCTGTAGATGGACGGAGTGCCCTCAGCCCTGAGTTTGGAAGTGTTTTAGTATCACTACTGTGTGCTAAGCAGAATTTATGGTGTCCCGGTGTGAGGGGAGCAGGCTGGGATGAGAAGTCTTTGATGTGTACATGTAAAAATATGTGAGGCTCCATGTGTTGAGGTTGTGTAAGTGAGCGGAGAAAGACAGTCACGCTTATATTTTTTCATGATAAGTAGTAATTCAAAGTGTGATAATCAGTTGCTAAGACAAAGGGCAACAGGCATTCCACCCGGTCAGTAATATACGCCAGCGTGACACCGACAATGCAGATATAATCTATTGCGCCCATATTAGCAAATTAACACCTACCGGGTATAATGGTATTGCTCCAACTATACATGAACTTGTAAAGCTACATGTTTCTGAACACAACACCCAGACTATCTGTGCTTTTCGACTTAAGTTATCTCCTACTGGTACAAAACCACACAATGCTGTGCAATATGGTCCAAACCAGAGAACAGGCAGGGCGATGAGTTGTCATGTTCGATAATATGGTGGAATGAGATATTTCTGTTTCATCAAACTTATGAGACGAGGCTGACGAGCTCTGTCTCCAGCTAGGTACCAAGGCTTCCCCATACATGTCCCAGAAGCTTCGTCATCCTGGTCGTATGATCTTCGATTAGCCCCAGTTCGAGTTCGCGCGACCATGTAGATCATTCTTTGCTATATTTGGTAGCGAGAAGTTCGAGACAAACTGCTACGATCCCTCCTTCTTAATTTTGCTTGTGTAACTAGACTATAGTGTGCGTTCATCTTACTTCTGATACTGAGGGGCAGAGTCTATGCCACGGATTTTTCTTCGAAAGAGCCGGGTTATGATAGCGCAGATGCCATCAGGCCTCTCTTATGCTTTTAATTGAGATTCATGTTGCAGATACAGGCGGCAAAAGGGGCCAATCGTCTTCTCATTCTTTGTGGGTTCGGTCTCGGTTTCAGATTCGTGGCCGCTTAGAACCACCAATTAATAGCAAATTGCTTGCAGACGCCGTTTTTACCAATATTGAAAGCAGAACCATTTGACTGAATGTCGACATAGGAGACAATGAAGTGACTGAGTTGCATATCCCGTTGGTGTATCTTGGGTATCGTGGGAATATTACTGAGCATTATTGGTGATAGATATTCTTCTGTATCACTGGTGGTTACTTACAGTAGGTGGAGTCGGTCGAAATGTATCCCTTCTCGTATGTGCAACTCGCAATGCTGACTATCAGAGAACAGGTCCCGGCATATGTGTTGGGAAGGAAATCAATAACAATGAGAAAGTCGTTGCCGCTCTGTAGATGACGTGTTGTTCCGCATAGGTGAAGAGTCTGTGCACATGAGTGGAAAATTACCCACAATCCACAATTTCGAGACGTTCGGCTGCTGGAGCGAACCGTTTCGATAGACATCTCTTGGTTAGATGTTTCATGAGTTCAATGTTGGATGAAATAGTGATGGCGCAAGAACAATATGCGCAACACTCAGTCTCCATGTAATACGCATGGCGTTGCTTTGTCAACCTATCGGCACTTGACGAAGATTTTGACAGTGAAGCTGGTCTGGCTGAAGGCCACGAGGTATGCTAGGCATTTCAAGTTGCCCAGTGGGGAAGTTAAGCATTGGAGATGGTCCACTCTTGAGTCTCAATCTAAAACGCAATCGGACCTTGGTTTCTTGAGATGAAAGTTGGAAGGCCAGAACGACTACACAACCTTATGACTCTGAGATCTTCGCAATACGTTGTTTATAAAGCTTCGCTTAGCAGTATTCTTCCAGTCAGATGCATGTCGAGTTCGCTTTTCTCGTTGGGTTACACTGGCGTTGAATCCTTTGACAGCCCGGAGTCCACATTTGGGAGACATTCTTGAAAGGCGAGAACTAAGCGGATTCATATGTTGCAATATTGACGAAGCACAGAACCGGTAACAAAAGCCGGAGAACAGGCATGATCATTGGCGGGTTTTGTAGACCCTCCTCCAACAACCATACTAGATTGAGATACATTCCGGTTCCTATCTCTGCACACAGTATGAGACCTGCTTTCCGAAGATTGTGGCGTAAGCATCGATGTGGTTCTTCAAAGGTGTTGTTCGAGGTTCACTTGTGATGCTCATGAGTAATATACAGATTGTTACATGACCGTTGAAGCGCTTTGCACACTGCAAGTTTGACTTCACAGTCGATCATTAGAACGAAGCACCATACCCCGCTCTGGGTATAGTGTTCGGTAAGGTGATGACTACATGACCATACGACATTGTCCGAATAGACGCAGCTCGCCTGGCCGCATGATTCGTTATCGTACAGAATATCGCCAGGTACCTCTTTAGAGTTCTACCCAGCGTGCGGGGGGAAGCAAAAAAGCCACTACCCGCTGCGAGGAGTTCCGGACACCGAGAGTCATGAAATCGATTCTTAACGGTTTAGTCATAGCAAGATGAAGTACGCCCAAGTCTTTTTCCATGAAATTTATATTTTTATATTTTTATGTTAAAAACTACTCTTCTGCATGGAATACGTATTCAATACGCCTGTGGATACAGGATTCCGGTTCTGATTCGGGGGCATAAGTACTCCGTATGTGCCCGGCTACCTGGAGGTGACAAAGTTGGCTGGGGGGTGACCGCTGTACATAGTATGTATGACTTGAGACTTCCAATCAACAGCACTCGTTACGATAATACTTAAAAACCAGTTTCTCTGTGTCCGCATGCACGACATGCAGGATCCATGGGGGGAGGTGGTGAGTTTCTAGAATAGCCAATCTTATTCAAGAATAGGGTGACAGCCTTGAAAACATGACTCCCAATCTCACATTAGTTAGTAGAGGTAGAACATAGTAGAGGATGTAAAATTTAAATAATTCGGGGTCGGTTTGACATGACTGGGACCATTTCAAAGTTGACAAGAAGACCGCAGCGTCCCGCCACTGTGTACGGAGTGAGTGGTATAAGTAGTGCTTGAGACTGTCGCGGCGTACTGTATGCGCGTAGATGCAACCAAAGGACCTAATGCAATATAAGCTAATATCGCTTATGACAAGAGATGGTGATAAATTCTCCTCAATCTCAAGGAATCCAAAACCAAAATCCAAATCTAAATTCTAATCCAAATCCCCTATCAGTGGGTCCGCTTCTTGCTTTCTTGCTTGCCTCCT
The DNA here is from genome assembly GCF_020726525.1 of Truncatella angustata. NCBI lineage: Eukaryota > Fungi > Ascomycota > Sordariomycetes > Amphisphaeriales > Sporocadaceae > Truncatella > Truncatella angustata. The sequence continues at coordinate 1,074,695 of NW_025763386.1, forward strand.
TCCTCCAGCTGCTTTGTACAGCGACTGCTCAGTGGGACCCATTAGTGCGAAACCCATTGTCAGGGGCCCAGTAGTAACCTAGAAAGGCGCCACGAATTTCAAGTTCGAGTCCCCATTGAAAGTACCAAGCTAGCACCCACCTGGGTCCTGGGCTACGGGAGCCACAAAGCGGACTGGGGTTTGCGGACGCGGACGGGCCAGACCCAAAACCAAAACGTTAGAAGATATGATGCATTCTCGCATTGCTCCAGCTGCCGCCAAGGTACGGAGCTACTTATCAAGTTAGTAGGTACTATTTCCTGCAAGTATGTGCTACGGTTAGACTAGGGACCCACCCCAACGCAGGCGCAGTCGCAGTCACTAACTCACTGATCGATCGTCCTTTCATTGTTCCCTCGTCTTCACAAACGTTTTCCCACACCATTGGCAGCCAACCCATCCCTTTTGGTGTGCACTCAACCTGATTCAACTCGACTCGTGGAAGCGTTGAACCTGACAAGATCTGGCACAGCCACCGGCCAGTCGTAACCCACACGCCACTTTGCAGCTATACCATCGATCGATTGATTTCGCATCGCGCACTTTCGCTCGTTATTGTCACTATTCGATTCCTCTTCAATCAACAGTAGTCCCTGACGCAGGTTGAAGTGTTGGGCTGGCATTCCAAGGCAAAAGTAGGCGAAAAACGACCGCCTGGACGTGCAGGATCACTTCATTTCAATCAGTCACCAGGTCGAACAATTAAATCCCATTGACGAACTACTATAACTCGGTCAGACGGAAGGTACATCTGTGAAGTGATTCGAGAACGACTTCGGACCAGGTACCAAAACCCAGCATTTCTATGTCACCGCCGTTGAGCGTTGAATATATCCGCCCTCGTCAGTGTCTCAAACTCTACCTTTAGGACAACACTACCTCAGGGGGGGACACCAGTTCGGATCTAGCTGTGCTGTCCTGTCTGTACAGCGACGCGACTCTAAGGAGTCGGCGCGCATTCGTCAATCGCCAATATGTTGCGCCCTGCTACGCCTCTGGCGATATTGCTGTTCGCAGCTTTCGCCATGCTTCTCATCTCGGTTTTGTCGACGCCCATCATCAAAGCTATACCGCTAGGCTCATTCGAGGGTGTAAACTTTGGTGTCTTCGGCTTTTGCAAGGGAAGCACATGCAGTCCCTTCGAGATAGGCTACGACACATGTAAGTTGCTTCGCTTTTTGCTGGTCCATATGCATGTCTCTATCCATGCCCACATCCGATAGCTGACGCCTGCTGCAGCGTCACTCTTTACTGCTACGCAGTCCGCTACCTTTGATCTGCCGACTTCAGCGCGAACAACCCTTTCGGCCATCTTGATCATACATCCGGTAGCATGTCTGTTCACCCTCATTATGCTGGGCATGTCCGTCGCTGCTCATTTCCATGGCCCCTCTCATTCATCTCGCTACCTGCTCGTCCTTTTCATCGTCGGCATTATCACCTTCTTACTGTGTCTTGTTTGTTTCTTAGTTGATGTTCTACTTTTCGTTCCTCACATGGCTTGGGGTTCCTACATTGTATGCGCCTCTACAGTCCTTGTGGCGATGAGTGGACTTGTTTCGTGCGCTATGCGCCGTACTGTTGTTAGCAGAAAAGCAAGGAAGAAGCGTATTGCTGAGAATGCCGAAATGAGTGGTGAAAACTACTACAACAGGGAAGCTCAGCGCGATGTCACAGCTCCTGGCGCATCAGTCATGTCGCCCACCGTGCCTGTCCTCAGCGGTGCGAACGGGCCAGCTGAAAACAAGCTCCCGACCTTTGCGACCTATGAGCAGAAGAAGGACGATCGCAGCAGCGACGAACGTATACCACTTACTGCCACCACTCCTTCGCAAAGATCTCCGAATGCTGTTTTTGCCTCCACAGAAGGAACTTACGTCAACGCAAGCGACTCCAGTCCGTCTCTGGCCAGGGACCAATACGGAAATCCCGTACAGGCTCCTCAGGATGCATACGGCGCCAGGCGAGGACCTCCTTCTGAGCGATCAATGAACTCTCGAGGCAGAGGAGGACCACCTCCAGCAGGGTACCGTGGCCGTGGAGGCTATGGCAGAGGAGGTTACGGTCCTAGCTACAACGGCCCATCTGGCTCGAGGGGCGGATATGGCCCTCCAGGCCGAGGTGGTTACGGCCCACCGAATGGCAGAGGTGGGTATGGTCCGCCAAGAGCAGGATACGGCCCGAACGGCGCACGTGGCGGTCGTGCTCCGCCTTCTAATTACGGTAACGGATACGGTCGACCTGCGCCGGATGTGTACGGCAACTACGGAGCTGCTAGAGACGCATCACCTGGTCGTGCACCTCCGCCGTACGGCACGAACCCATCGATGCCGAGTGTCTCAACTGGAACTGTGGGCAGCAGTGGCTATGAAGCATACAACCCGGACCGAGCGAGTGTGAGCGATCTGCCACGAGCGGAGTCTCCCCCACCATTGCCCGGTACAGAGAATGCAGCTTTAGCACCACCTGTTGGCCAGGCAGTAGAAATGGATGCTTCTACTGGCAGCCCGGCTCATCCACCCCAAAATTTCGGTCAATTTCCGAACCAGCTCAGAGACAGTGATGCCGATGTGGCCGGCATGCTTGCGCTACAACAAGCCAGAACCAATGGCCCAAGGCGTACCGACACATACATGAGCGAGGGTAGCAAGTACAGCCAAGAGGAGTGAGTTTTCTGCCAACAAGATTATATAATTAGAATAATGCTAACATGAATCTTAGAGGTGCATATGTACCACCACGTCAAGCGTGGGCTCAAGGACCGGGTCGAAACTCACCGAGGATGCCTTCACCACTACATGTTCAGCCACGCAATGCTGACGGACCTTCCGGCACGGCTCCTTCACAGCCAGTCACTGCAGCTAGTGATTACTATGAAGATGTTGACCCACGGTTCGCAGAACCTTCGGTACCAAGAACACTGCAACCTGGCCCTGGCCCGGATCCAGCTACCTTTGAAGATCCCCATTATGCAGGAGCTAGAAGCCCTGCTATTTCGGAGAGATCGACTTTCACATCGGTGTCACAGCGGGGTGTGAATCCACGGTGGAACCCACCTCCCGGCCCGCCGGGCGCTTTCGGTGCACAAATTCCTCGCAGGCCGGTAAATCGGAATGAAGTGAACGTTCTTTATAGCAACCCGGACTTTCAAATGCCGAGTAGTCGAGGAAATAATGTGCCCGGAAGAGGACGCATGGACGGGGCTTACCCAGGCTTATAAATTTCGACTCAGCATTTCGCAATTCACTATCGCCGCAGCAAACCTATTTACCGCGACGACCTAATTGATGTATATTTGATATAGACGGAAGCAGGATACGGCAAAGCTTATCCTGTTCCAATGGTAGCCCTGATACGAGCAAACATCTTGGAGAGTCATTTTCACTCGAAACATGAAATCTGTTTCTTTACCAACTTTCAATTTTCTACGATAAGCAACCATTTGGTTTTCACTTCGGATACCCCAGTCCCACGACTTCCTCAACCCTTGGCATATCGTGCCATTCACCTTTTTTCTTTGCTTTTTTCTTCAAATACGACAACACCAGGAACAGCATACTCCCTTTTCTCACGATTCAACGTACTTCTCACATGGTGATTATCACTTCCGAAAGCTCACTTACGAGCTTGTTCAGCCTATCCTCACATGAGCGTGGGATAAAGGTTTTGAAAATATAAGGCATCTTTCTCGGACGTAATGGATGTAAACTTCTTGATGGTGCCCCAAAAGATATCGTGAGGGCGCTCGGATGGATTTTGTGGATCATGGGTGAAGCACAGGCCGGTCTAGTGGTGTACATAGAAACGGACTGATTGGCACAGACGTGAAGCATCGTTGATAGCTTGCTTCAGTTGGCTAGCGGATACTAGACCGTAAGCCATAAAAGCTCAAATCGAGTCCATATGAATACAGTGACGTTAACAACAAATTCCAAATCTGCAATCTTGTCCTCTTTAATAAACACTTCGTGCATGAAATGTCCCCAAATACGATATGTATATTGGTGGTCGTGAAGCTATCCGGATATAAAAATGTTCACTAGTGAGCCTATGAGCATGTGAAAGCGGGAGAGCGATGCACTCAGTCATCGGGCATGTACTTCTTCGTTTTCGTCTGTAACGAGCTGCAGCTAAATGCCAGGAGAAAGGGAGATGAATTTGTCATCGGTAGCCATTGTGTTTTTGTGCAATGGGAAAGTAAGAAAACCTTCTTCGGACTGCTCAAAGCTACAATCTCTTTCACTTTCCAATATTTGAGACCTCAGTCTAGTGTCGACATGGTTAGGGATGTCGATAGTCTCGTAGACTAGGCGAACAAAGAACCCTCCATACCACATGACAAAACGCAATAATTCGAAGAGAATATGCTTAGATAGCGATCCCTCAGATTTACGAATCCGCTTTCAATTCAGAGAAATATTTTTGCTTCTAAACCGGGAGATATCATGGTCGATGCTTTTATCAAGCTTCTGCACTAAAGAGCTTCTTGCGAAAGCCCACTTCCAGTTCAGACTGTGCAGAATGGCCTATACGGTAAACTGGTTTTCTTCGCAGTGCTTATCCCCTAGTTTTCTCCTTAGCCTTTTCTTCTGATAATTTTCTCTCTTCAAAACTTATCATGTATTCTCTCCAAGTATCCGACCCATGCACAACTCATGCACCGCATATTATCTGGCGGCAAGCTCAACCATCTCTGAGTTTTGGTACCTTTGCCCGCATATACTTCCTTGAAAACATTGCTCCGGTAGTCATCGAGGTGAGAAATGTAATGCAAGAAAGTGTATGGATGATCATTCTGTTGTTTGCTCTGCTAGCTCTGAGTGGCAACAACCCAAGACAAGTTTTGCTACAAGCTTGTTATCCACCATATCCTTTAACCTAGTCTAAAGGAGACAATTATAGTTGGAAGGAATTTAATCTCGTCGACCTCGGCGAGGATAACAAATACCAGATCTTTGCTAGGCAACATGGTTCCGTGATTAGAGAAATACACAAATACGGTGCCCCCGGGCTTTGCTTTTTTTTTTTGCCACACGCTTCATGTAAGATATTATGTTCTCGTATATGTGCTGTGAGTTCAGACTCTTATAAATAATATTTCCATGTATGAATTTAGGGATCAAGCGGTTGAAGTGAGAGTGATGAGATACAAGCTATTCAATGAGAGGACACTTTGGAGAAATGAAGCCATGAGTTTGATATCGTGCAAGCAGCCCTCTAGATGCCTAGACTATGAGAAGTAGTCTACTCCAATCAGAATCGCCTAGGACTTCGACATGGCCGTGAAGGGTACAGAACCCCGTGAATAGCCCCTGGTAGGTCAGGACAATGTATGATGCCTCCCTGAGTTAGAGACTTCCATGTCCCAGTGCTGCATACGTATAGATGGAAAAGATTTACGGTGTTTTTGTTCTATAAGAGAGAGAACCGACCCACCCCGCGCCTGCGAGTATATGAATAGATCGTCTTAGTATAACCGTCCATGATTAATATCTCAAAACACACAAAGCAGATCTTTCGCTGCTGCGGGAAGCTCTTGTTTACTTCGCAAAATACTTGTGCCAAGACAACGCACCATCACTAGCAAGGATGAAAACGGGAGTGAGGGCGGACGATGCCACAATCAAGCTATTTGGAAAATTTGTTCTTTTGTTCTGAGAAGAGAAGGGAGCAAGCTAATTCCGCTGCCGGGAGTCAGGCACCTCGAAGTAGAGAAATCCAAGCCTCGCGGGGTTTCCACTTCGGCCGACAGATTGGGTCTCCCAGTAAGCATGATTATAAATAAGATTAACAATCTAACAAAGCAATAGGCATAACAAGAATGTTATTGCCAAAGAAAGAAGATAAGGAAAGGGGTAACCCGAACTCTTCCTCCATAATAACGAAAGATAGAAAAAAGAAAAAAGAAAGAAAAGATTAAAAAAAGCCGACCCCAGAAAGCCCACATATCCCTCAGTGCCCACAAAGCCCTCAATGTACATCCCTGCGTTATCGTTTACGGTCTGAAATGCTGACAGGTCAAGCGGTTCGTAGTTACCATAACAAACTCCATGTACAGACTGGCAATACTCTGATTAGACCACGTAACCGCTCAGGTGGTCCAGTGCGCTGGTCATTGGGAGAAATTCTGCTAAATTAAAATAGAAAAACCTACCCCTCTATCAGGTATGCTACCACCTGAACTTCTATGGGGATTTGTCCCCCCAAAGTCTTTATTACAGAGCTGCTGGGCAGGAGGCTCATCTTTATCTCTATTTGCAATGCATTCTGCTGGGCATTACGAGAGTGTTTCGGCTCAAGACACGCTTAATCACATCATAACGTTTTATCCCACAACCATCAAGACTCTACAGTTCTGCCGAGCTAAAGAAAACGAAGCGTTCAAAAATCCAGAATGTGATGCGATCTCAAAAGTACTCGTCGTTACGATGCCTAGAGCTTCCAACCACTATGGTGTCCTCGATACAGAGGAAGAGGTCTGAGCTACCAAGGAATCTTTGATGGATACCACTGAGATTGAGATACTACGATCACCCACTTCACAAAAGGTCTTACGAAGCTTCTCCACTTGTTCTATGGTACTTTTTGCCTGTTAGAAGAAAACAAGCGCATTCGAACCTTCGGAAAGCTCGCTCCTTCTTGGTAAAGCCAACCTTAACTGCATCATTGTAGGTGATAGACAACCTGCGAACCTCGTGGTATAATACTGGCGTACATATCGGCTTGTTCAACCGCGCGGACGGATAGAATACCACTTTTACGTGATAAAATCCACCCCAGCTAGTGCCTTTCAAGAAACGGGTTTCCTCACCTACTTGCAACTTTGTGGTCCGTGGAAGACAAGATCGCCTTGGAAATCGCTATAGGATTTTAGAGGAATACCTCGATACATCATCAGTGACATACGAAATGCATAGCACAACCACTCGTTACAGGGCAGATAGCAGCAACTGTGATAGAATTCTAGATTGGGCTCCCTAGGAAAGTCCGTATCATCCCAATCAAGCTTAAACTAGGAAACTGGGAAACACATCTGGCGGCTTGCCCTTCGTCAGAATTGAGAGCAGGCTAATGAGTGACACTGCCGCGATACCAATGACTGTCATGTGATGAGCTGATTAGGATAAGATGTTACGAATGAACACTGTTAGCAGCAGAAAAACCACAGACAGCACTGCCATGACGGCTCGTGTTGCCCTCCTCAAGATGGAAACTGAAGAAACATAAACGTTCGTGTCTCTAAACATGTTGTGATAAGATGGCTTGTATAGCGGCCAGTACTCGATGTACAGCTCTTAACCTTATTCATTGCAGATAGAATATCGTCGGTAAATAATCTTCGAGTTTCTCACCTCTGGAAATCCCTGCCAGGTCTTGATGCAAAACCCCTCAACCAAGCCCTCAAGCTGCTTCATAGCGTCTTCATTATCATCTTCTTCCTCTCTATCGACCGGTCTTAATTATAAGGCCAGTGCTAGTCTACCTGCAAAATCAGATGGAGGGTGCAGAAATACCATATCCATCCAATGTATGGATCGATATGTCGCAGAATAGTTTTTCTCTAGGGATTCGAGTCATAGTTCAAATGGAGCTTGATCGGCTCATCATATGCCATTGAGAAAGACTACTAAGACTTATAATAAAGAGAGTAAAATTGACTTGAGAAAAGGACGTATTGAAAAATTGCAGTTAATCCGAGCTTCTAATAGATACCCGCATCGCGGTCCAGCAGCCTTACTTTCGGGACTGGACCAGCATACTAATGATTCCATACTATCTGCCAGAGTACGCTACACTCAACTACAAACGAAAATAACTGTTAAATCGTGCTTGTGAGGTATCACCAATACGCATCCAAGGAAAAGTATCACTTTCTTTAGATATGATGTCGTGTCTATGGACTTATGCGTGCGACCCACATATTCCGTACTAAGCACTATACCCCAGCCCACTGTCAGCCCCCTGCGCCAAGCTTTTACTAAACGATACGCTTTTATCTTCTCGTCTGAGTATCAAACTCCTAAGTGAACAGTTTGGTGGCTATTAAAGCTGGTAGGCGATTTGAAGGGCCACTTAGGAGTTCAGGGAGTTGCTGGGATGTACGGAACCCACAGAGCACAAAATACCTGAGAAGAACATGTTACCTGGCAATTGGGGGGGTTTGCACTTGGGGGGACCAAAGGGAAGGATGGCGCTAATCATGCGAATGCGAATGCGACGCCGCCCCGACAAGCTGGACATGTCGAAGACACGGCCAGACTTTCATCCCGGGTTAGTCGTTCGCTTTCGCTCGCGCAAATGAGGATGTAGGGAAGACAGGAAGCGCGCATTCGTATCTGCATCTGCATTTTTGTCAAAACGGCCAGTTGCTCAGGCGGCTTGACCCAAAAGCAAAAGGTGACGGAACAGACTATTCGACCGAACAAGTTTATAATATAGTCTACTTTCCCGCCTTACCAAGTAGTGGGAGGGAGCCACCTCGAAATATACAAGACATTTATAACAAACCGACAAGAACAAGTCCTCGTCTGAGTAAAACTATTCTCCGGAAACACCATCCACACGACCCAGAAACTTTCTCACCATGTGTTCCCGCAAAAACCGCTCCGCACGTGTAGCACCTACAGCCGGGACCACTTGCTCGCCAAAAGCCCAGCGGACCAAGCTCGAGGAGGCATCATCCTATCGACAGCCACAGCGTCGCGGCTGCCGCCGGGTTGACCAAGATCACGGCGGTATCATCCGCATGATCGTCAGCGAGGCCCTACAGAGAGGCGAGGCGAGGCAAGCGGAGCTCGCGGCACGCAACGCGGCGGCGGCTTACGAGCTCGGGTACCAGAACGCCATGATGGAACAACACGAGAAGAGGAAGGAGGGAGAAGATAGCGAGGAGTGGGAGGTATACGAGAGGGCGTCCGTCGATAGCGACGGACTGGGAGAGGTGGGCTCGGACGATGCTCCGCCGCCAAGCTATGAGATGGTCCAACGAGAAGAGAAAGGGCTGTAGGTTGAAGACATGTCCTGGTCGTTTGTGCCTGGAGTGCAGCAGTGCGCGTGAGAATGAAGCTAGAACACATGGTAGTACGCTTGGCTGATGCATCGGTGGGCTGGAATTGTAGCAATAATGACCATTTGTTTTCATCTTACTTACGAATATCAAGACAAGTTTATACTGGCACTTGCTATGTCGCGGATGAGTGCATTGCATCATTCAGCGATTTGGTTTGCTCTTTCCAGAATGCCTTCACCATGTACTCGCAAGCTCAAGGCTGAACAAGGCTGGGTTGGTTCATGTCCCGTCTATTTTCGTGCGTGAAATCTGAAATTATACATGCTCCTTCCTGCCACGCGTAGAAAGCCTAGGGAGCACTGCTCGTTCGATCGGTTGCCATTGACTCATTTCACAAAAACCTGAATTCAACTTCGTTTGGCATCACAATCATTTTTTTATGATCCTATCAAGCATCGGCTATTTTCCATGCCTTGCCATGCTCGTAAGAGGACTTCAGTCCTGACCAGACCACATGAACCCCATGCAATGATGTAAAGACAACCGGGACCCAGAGAAACACGCACAAACACCGTTTGACCCTTCTTGGCTTAGATAGTTGTCTCGTAGGCGATAGGAAGGACTGTCTCGGGCTTGTTGTCCTTGAAAGACACGGTGTGTGCCTCACGGGGGAGGGTGGCGAGTCTCTTAACTTGGACGACGGTACCGTCGGCCTTGGCCTGCTTCTTCAGCTCGGCGTTTCTCTTGACACGCTTGATGAAGTCCTCTCGCGATCGGGACAGGGAGACGTGCTCGACGCGGAGGTTGATGCGCTTCTCGATGTATCGGTGCTTGACCTTCTTGTAGATGATGACACCAACGGCGGACTTGGTGACGTTGTAGATGACACCGGTCTTTCCGTGGTAGACCTTGTGAGGCATACCCTTCTGGACAGCACCATTGGCCTTGATGTCCACGATGTCACCGACCCTGCAGAACTGTTAGTTTTCCAACGGGTTCCTTCGCATCTTGCTTGCTCGGCCGGCCTTGGGATCTCGCGGCGCAACGTACTTGTACTGGCGGAGGTAGGTGGACAGGGCAATGGAACCCTTCTTCCTGAAGTCCCTGGAGAAGGCGTACTACAAAGCTGTGTTAGCTTCTGCAATTTCAACATGTCCATCTGCGTCGGGTCGCAAATTCGAAATCTGGATGATCCCGACGGGACCCAAAAGGGCGTTCACATACTCTCGTACCAGCGCGGAGACCTGCAGCGTGACCCATCTTGACGGTGTTGTGGTGTCGTTAGTAAGAAGGGTGAGAAGTTGGGCGGTTTGTCGTTGGTCGGATTCAAGATTGTGATTTTTCTCGATTCCCTCACCAAGAGTGGAATTTCGCTAGGACCCGGAAATTGTGTGGGAGACACTTGAAAACTGGTCTGTGCACCGTCCCGACCGGTGCCCAGTCGCAGCTCGCAGCTGCCCTCTCCCTCTCCAATTGAGGGAGGGGCCCCTTCCTGCGGCTGCCTCAGGCTCACAACCTTTTACCCTAAAGACCCGCTTTTCTGCAACTTTCGCAACCCACCAATTCTGCTCTAGCGAGCCCAGCAACTACGGTACGAGCTTGACGGATTTTCGTGATCTTTTTTTCTCCCTCCCTCTTCTCGATCGGATATCCCTCTGCAACCACCCAACAACCGAGCAAGATCAGTAGTTGAGTCGCAACAATGGCTCCTCTCTCTTACTCCAAGACCGCCAAGGTCCCTCGTCGTCCTTTCGAGGCCGCCCGACTGTCAGTATTCACCGGCCAATGAGCACGAGCTTGCCCTCTGCTTAAGTCGTTTGAAACCAAAAAAACTGACATACGACATATTGTAGTGACTCCGAGTTGAAGCTCGTTGGCGAGTACGGTCTCCGCAACAAGCGTGAGGTCTGGCGTGTCCAGCTCACCCTGTCCAAGATTCGTCGTGCTGCCCGGTATGTGCCCTGCTTGACGGCCCGAGCAAGTCCAATCTGCAGACACTAATTTCCCCACGCCATACAGTCAGCTCCTTACCCTCGATGAGAAGGACCCCAAGCGTCTCTTCGAAGGAAATGCCCTCATCCGTCGTCTCGTACGTGTCGGTGTCCTCGACGAGTCCCGCATGAAGCTCGATTACGTCCTGGCCCTCAAGGTCGAGGATTTCTTGGAGCGCCGCCTCCAGACTTGCGTCTACAAGCTCGGTCTCGCCAAGTCCATCCACCACGCCCGTGTCCTCATCCGCCAGCGCCACATACGCGTCGGCAAGCAGATCGTCAACGTCCCCTCTTTCATCGTCCGTCTCGACTCCCAGAAGCACATTGACTTCGCCCTGACCTCGCCCTTCGGTGGCGGCCGCCCCGGTCGTGTCCGAAGAAAGAAGGCCAAGTCCGCCGAGAAGGGTGGCGACGAGGAGGAGGAGGAGGAGGAGTAAATCCTCCCCTCGAATGTATGAAGCCATGATCATGTTGTGGACCATGATAGGAATCCACTGGTTGAGGGATCTGATACTACTTTATGGGCATATGGAGTCAAAAGCCTTTCATAGCTCACGGCGTTAGGCCAGGGATCAGGGAATTGCATGAAAATGATTTGCACCACCAACCATTTACCTTCAACATGATCATCTCCGGTTTCAATCCTCCTGTCTTGCCGTGAAAACTACTATACTGCCTGTGTCGTCACATGACTGTGATTCGCGTATCCCCTCTCACGATTTCAACCGCGTTGTTGCTTGGTATCACTCTAATTCATCCAAAGTCACTCACACCTCGAGGTCACGTCAAACCCCATTCCAGACGCTTCAATACAACACGAGAGCATAGTGCATAATATGAGCTTCGTAATGTTGGATTTGGGGTATCTAATGCTACTATACAAGCTCGTCTCTCCCCAGGTATTTCGCCATGGGGTCATCTGCTGCTGTCCGTTTCCTCCTGTACTCCTCGAGCTCCTCTTCCATCATTTCCTCGGCGGTTCGCTTCTTGGCTGCCGGTTTCGGCGGCTCTGCGTCAGCGGCCGGAGGAGCGTCTTGGGTGTTATCCTCGGAAGGGTTATCCTCGATCATCAAGTTTGCGCCCGTCCTTTGCTTCTCGGCATCCTCCCAGGCCTGCTTCCCTTCTGCTCCCGTACAGTAGCTGTTCTTCATAAACGAGTGACAGCATCCGTAGCCCCATTTGAAGTTTGACCACCAACTGCCCCAGACGGAAGTGTGGTTGTTGATGAAGACGTCCTCCGCGTACTTCGACTTGGCGACCGCCCGAGGTGCACCCTTGATCAGGCCTGCTTCGTCGTACTCGACGAAGGCCTCGGACTCGGTGACAGCTAGATCCTTGAGACCTGCCGGCATAGCGTGGTCGTCCCCGCCGTACTTTTCCTGCAGCGCCCTCATTCGTTGGGCCTTCTTCTTCTCGGCTTCCTCCTTCTCCTTCTTTCGGTAGAACTCTCCCGCCGTGGGGTTTGCTTGCAAGTGCTGGCTCGTGTCGCCTGTCTTCTCTTGTGCCTCCCAGGCATACTTGGTGGCCTTCTCAAACTCGGCCGCATCTCCTGCGCCCCTCAAGAAACCCTCTTCCGCGTATAGCTGTGCGGCCTTGTCTGCCGTGGCACCGGCGTCTACCATTGTCCTCGTCTTGGGATCGTACTTTGCAGACTCGAGATCCAGGTTCAGGAGATACTTGGCCGTATCCTCCCGTATCCTGAGCTGCCGCGTGGCCGTGCTCTGATGTTTGCCCATGTCGATCTCCTCGGCGTATTTCTCGCCCTCGTCTTTGCCCTCTTCCTCGCCGTCCTCCTTGTTGGGGTCCAGCTGCTTGCGCAGGTCCTCCATCTGGTTGTACCGGTCGACCACGTGCTTGTACTCTCTGGGGTCGTAGCCGTTCCAGCGGTCCCTCTTGGCGTCCCAGCCCATCTGCACGTCCTGGATGACCTCGTCGGCCTGGATGTCGCGGCCCGTCCACTTGGCGCCCTTTGCGCGCGGCCTCTGCAGGCAGTCCTTCGCCTTGTGGGTCATGGCGCCGCAGTTCTCGCAGGCGCCCTTGCGGTACTTGGTGGCGGCGGGGCCGGTCTTCTTGCCGCGGTCGTACCACTTGGCGGTGGCAAGGTCGTCCTTCTTCTGCTGGGTCAGGCGCTGGTGCTCGAGGTAGTCGGTGGAGTCTTCATCGCCCTCGCCGACGTAGAAGGGCTTCTTTGAGATGAAGGACGGGATGTATATGTTCTCCTCCTTGGAGGCCGCGCCTGCGCCGCCGGCTCTGGAGTCGTTCCTCCGCGGGGGAGGAGGGGGAGGAGGCATGATGGAGCAATCGTCTGCACAGGAAGTAAAAGAGCTGGCAAAAAGGGCAGTGCAGGATAGCCACAAATGCTGCCGTGGGGGCCGCGTTGAGAATGTTGCGCTCGACACAACCACAAAAAGCGACTGCGGTTGCTTTACACTGTACTGTGGTAGTTAAGCTTTGCCGTGTTGGATTTAGTTAGTGGGTGGCGGATCCCTTACCTACCTAGGTTACATACCTTGTTACAGTACTAATAGCTGCCTGCCAGCCTGGGTTAGCTTACAGTCGCACACGCACATGACAGCGCGACAGACCCCCCAGTGGACAGGGGTTCATAACAAGCAACTTCAATTAAAGAGATCGCGTCTTCCGAGCTTCATACCGCGACTGTTTGAATATACCCTTGGTTGGAATTTTTCCACCAGTTTGGATCGCGTTTGCCTTGTCCAAGGTTTCAAAATCTTGATCCCATCTGCCATCACAGATGCAGTCCCACGTCTTTTGATGGAAGGCTAGCAGGTCACATGTTCCATGCCACCATGCACAGTTCATCATGGACGTCTTTCGAGTGCGGTTGAACTGCATCGACCATTATCAGGCCATCCCATCCAGATATGACCCCGTGCTACGAAATGATGCCCGCCCTTCGCAACTCAACAAGGGACCAAAGCTTCCTGTTGTCCGCGTTTTCGGTTCAACTGAGACCGGTCAAAAAGTCTGCGCTCATATCCATGGTGCTTTCCCTTACTTATACATCGAGTACAATGGCAGTTTGAAACCAGACGATGGTACGTCGCCATTTTGAGACTCGCCATATCTCCTCTAATGTTCTTCTCAGTTGGTGCTTATATATACCGGCTTCACCTGTCCATTGACCATGCTCTGGCAGTGAGCTATCGCCGCAATGCATACGCCGAGAACCCCAAATTTGTGGCAAGAATTACTCTCTGCAAAGCTGTTCCCTTCTATGGCTACCACGTCGGATACCGCTTCTACCTGAAGATCTATATGCTCACTCCCTTGGTCATGACCAGATTGGCCGAACTGCTTCAACAGGGAGTCATCATGAAGCGCAGCTTTCAGCCATACGAGGCACATCTACAATACCTGCTACAGTTCATGGCCGACTATAATCTTTATGGGTGCGACTATATCAAAGCCAGCAAAGTCTGCTTCCGGGCTCCAGTACCCCAGCATGACGACGACGAAGAAACAACACATCTTTGGCACAGCCAGTCGGTTTCGGTGGCTTGCATCACCGATGATGCCGAACTGCCTCGCGTCAGCCACTGCTCGATCGAGGTTGACATATGTGTTCAAGATATCTTGAACCGGCATGACATCAAAGAACGGCAGCTTCACCACGACTTTACCGAGATGCACAACCCGCTACCTGCTGACATGAAGCTCGTTGCAAGTATGGCCGGCCTTTGGAAAGACGAGACGAAACGCCGGAAACGCCGTATGGTCAACCCAGCTTCTGGGAGCAGTCCTTTCCCGCCTGAGGTGCTGGTTTCCATGTCTGCAGATCCGCGCAATACCCACACACCAGGGTGGATTCACGAAGACGAATACAGAGAACAGATCCGCGAGCTCGTTGAAGGGGAAAGCCGTCAAAGCGATGGCAGCGTGGTAACTTTTGACAATTTCGTCGCAACAACGCCACTAGAGAACACCGTGAAAACAATGCTGCAATCTGTGGAGGATTTGCATCCGGAAAACCTAGCGCCTGCACTAGGTTTATCGGGATTCTTCGCCGAGGATGAGGAGCCGCTGCCTGGCAGTATTGTTGTCGACGATGATCGCATCCTGGATACCAGTAGGCCCGATGACGGCATGTTCCCAGAGGATTCTGACGAAGGGACACTCACGCACTTGAAGGAAGAAAGCAGACTTTTGAAAGAAGTCAAGGCCGGCACCGAGGATCGGTCGTCTAATAACACGACGACTAAAAGTTCTGCCAACAGGCTGGGAGACGTTTCCACATCAAAATCTTCAGGAAATCTCAGCGGTGAAAGTCATAGCTACTTTACACCGATGGTATCACCAGATGGTGTCTACGCAAGTTCTCTTATGACAGGCAGGCTTTCTCATATTCCTATTTCAGACAGATTGAGATCTGCGGCCCTACAGAAAGGACTCGTGAGCAAAGTCAAACAACTTGCAGAAGATCATGAACCATCCAGGGATGTCTCAAAGCGCCCTGGGACTCCTGCAGATGAAGACCACGATGTTAAGCGTCGCCGTGTGGAGTTTGCCTTTGATACATTTGATAGCAGCCATCATAAATCCGGTCAAAAACAACCTGATCCCGAGACATCTGCGGACTATAGACTCTCCAGTCAGAATGTGGATCATCCATCATCTTCACAGACTTCAATTGGGAAGCCGAGGTCTGGTAATATCAAGAGCTTTGCTGCGGTGGTCAAGAATCCGCATGACCCAAGCACGCAGCTGCGGTTAAGCCAGCAGACTCAGCATTCCAGCTCACAGCCAAGTCAAGAAGGCTTGCTAAAGAAGCAAGTTGCTTTTGATCCAATCGCGACAGCAATAGACAACTCAGCCACAACATCTTCTGAGGCTACGAAAAGAGGCTCTTCCAATTCGAGTGGCAGCACCATAAAGGATGTGCAAACGAGAAAAGCCGTTGATATTGGCTGTCCTTCAAGGCCAAACACCCAGTTTTTCGTCTTCGCGGCTTCTGCCCCTTCAACTAACGAAGTCATTTCTACGATCCATGATGATGGCCGACCAAATGTCATCTATCAAGATGCCTATTATAGCAACGATAAAGACGTGCCGATACGGTTACGAGAATATGCCGGTAAGGAGTTTCGGCTTAGAAGTAACACGCTCCCTTACCTTCCGGACTTCGATGCGACGGGGGCTTCCCCTGCCACGTTCGGTATCAAGCCCGAGAACTTGGGCCCAAGAAGCACAGATAAGCAGATGTACCTCAAGCGTCGTCGCGAATGTACTCTGAGGAGTTGGGAATTTGCAGAGCCACCCCCAACCTTTGCCGTGGTCGAGAAATGGTGGGATGAACAGCAACAGGTTGTTGCGCCTCATGGTGGAACCAGTATTCAGATCCAAGATTCAGAGTTGAAGCAGTATCTCTCCCAGATTGAAGGTGCCACGCCGAGGAAGTTCAAGTATTCACAGAAGAAGGCGTCAACTAGCGTTCAATTCGAGGCACAATACATGAGTACAATGAGCTTGGAAATTCATGTTAATACCCGGGGAAGGCTGGTGCCAAACCCGGAAGAGGACGAAGTTCAATGCATCTTCTGGTGCTCCAAATCTGACCAGCATCTTGCAGCCGGAGACAATGCTTCTTCAGATATCCAGTCCGGCATCATCGTCTTGTCTGAGGATGGAGTTTTAACACGCAAGATGCAAAAGCAGACCCAGATTGAGGTCATTGAAGAAATTTCAGAGCTAGACCTCATGGTGCGAATGGTAGAGATCGTGCGCAACCATGACCCCGATATTCTTACAGGATACGAAGTCCACGGTAGTTCCTGGGGCTATCTTATTGAGCGCGCCAGATTTAAGTACGACTACAACCTATGCGATGAGTTCTCCCGGATGAAGTCGCAATCGTTCGGCAGATTTGGCAAAGACGCTGATAAATGGGGCTTCAACACGACGTCGACGATCCGAGTCACTGGTCGTCACATGATCAATATCTGGAGGGCTTTGAGAGGCGAACTCAACTTGCTTCAGTATACAATGGAAAACGTGACATGGCATCTGTTGCACCGTCGCGTCCCGCATTATTCTTGGAGAACACTGAGCGATTGGTATCTCAGTGGCAAGCCTCGGGACCTGAGCAAAATACTGCGATACTACACGACACGCACCAAACTAGACATCGAAATCCTGGACGCAAATGAGTTAATCGCACGTACGAGCGAGCAAGCTCGACTGCTCGGAGTAGATTTCTTCTCTGTTTTCTCACGTGGCTCCCAGTTCAAGGTCGAGTCCATCATGTTTCGAATTGCAAAGCCTGAAAACTTTATGCTTGTGTCGCCTGATCGTAAACAGGTTGGTGGTCAGAATGCACTCGAGTGCCTCCCGCTTGTCATGGAACCGCAAAGTGCTTTCTACAACAGCCCGCTTTTGGTACTTGACTTCCAGAGTCTGTACCCTAGCGTGATGATTGCATACAATTACTGCTATTCAACATTTCTGGGTCGCATTGTCAACTGGCGAGGCTCCAGCAAGATGGGCTTCACCGATTACAAACGTCAAGAAAGGCTTTTGGAACTGGTGAAGGATTACGTCAACATTGCACCAAATGGGATCATGTACTGTAAGCCGGAGGTGCGAAAGTCATTGTTGGCCAAGATGCTTGGAGAAATCCTGGAGACGAGAGTCATGGTGAAGAGCGGCATGAAACAAGACAAGCAAGACAAAACACTCCAGCAACTTCTCAACAATAGACAGCTGGCCCTCAAGCTTCTTGCCAACGTCACGTATGGCTACACTTCCGCTTCGTTCTCAGGACGTATGCCCTGCTCAGAGATTGCCGATAGTATTGTTCAAACCGGACGAGAGACGCTGGAACGTGCTGTTGCCCTGATCCATTCCGTCGAGAAATGGAAAGCTGAGGTTGTATACGGTGATACGGACAGTCTATTCATCTATCTCCCGGGCAGGACGAAAGACCAGGCTTTCGATGTTGGCAATGAGATCGCCAAAACGATTACAGACATCAGCCCA
Organism: Truncatella angustata; assembly: GCF_020726525.1. Classification (NCBI taxonomy): domain Eukaryota; kingdom Fungi; phylum Ascomycota; class Sordariomycetes; order Amphisphaeriales; family Sporocadaceae; genus Truncatella; species Truncatella angustata. The sequence goes on from NW_025763386.1 coordinate 1,092,731, forward strand.
CGTCCCATCAAGCTCAAGTTTGAGAAGGTTTACCATCCTTGTGTGCTGCTTGCCAAGAAACGCTATGTTGGATATAAGTACGAGTCGCGAGATCAGGCCATACCGGACTTTGATGCCAAGGGTATAGAAACGGTCCGGAGAGATGGCACACCGGCCGAGCAGATGATCGAGGAGAAGGCCCTCAAGATGCTTTTTGAGACAGCAGATCTGAGTCAGGTGAAAGCTTACTTCCAGAAACAATGCGAGAAGATCATGCGCGGTGCCGTCTCCATCCAGGATTTCTGCTTCGCCAAGGAGGTCAAGCTGGGCACGTACAGCGACAAGGGCCCGCCCCCGCCGGGAGCGATGATCAGCACCAAGAGGATGCTCGAGGACGCCCGCGCGGAGCCGCAGTACGGCGAGCGGGTGCCGTACGTGGTGGTGACGGGCGGGCCGGGCGCGAGGCTGATAGACCGCTGCGTGGCCCCCGAGGACTTGCTGGCCAGCTCGCACCTGCAGCTAGACTCGGAGTACTACATCTCCAAGAACCTCATCCCGCCCCTCGAGCGCATCTTCAACCTCGTAGGCGCCAACATCAGGAGCTGGTACGACGAGATGCCCAAGATCCAGCGCATCCACCGCGTCGAGCAGGGCGGCGTCGGTACCGGCGCCGGCACCCTCTTGCCCAAGAAGAGGACTCTCGAGTCCTACATGAGGGCTGCCGCCTGCATCGTCTGCAGCAAGAAGACCAAGACCAAGAACAACAACAATAATAATAACAATGACTACGATGGCGGCCCCGTCTGCGAGAGGTGTCTGGCCAGCGCGCCGGCCAGCCTGCTGAAGCTGCAGGGCCGGCTCGCCGCCGAGGAGAACAAGCTCCTCGACGTCCTGAGCGTATGCAGGAGCTGCGCCGGCCTCGCCCCGCTCGACCACGTCCCGTGCGACTCCAAGGACTGCCCCGTGTTCTACACGCGCATGAAGCAGGCCGCCAGGTACCGGACGGAGAGGGGCCTGGTGGAGCCGGCCGTGAGGCACCTGCTCGAGGAAGTCGAGAGGCGGGATCTGGAATGGTAGCCAGACGGCTATCGTCGGTGTTGGTGCTGGGTGGACAGCCGGGGATATTTGCATACTAGTTACATGGAAGGGAGCATGGCATGGTGTTGGGTAAGATGTAGACCAGCCTGGCGCGATCTGAAATTCAAGGCCGTGAACCGTTTCGATGAAACTTCACCGAACCCTCTGGCTGGGCACGCACTGCTGTGAAAGGCGTGTTATTCTCTCGCTCGAACAGTAAGCCAAGGGCGATGCGACAAACCGGCAAGCTCTCAAGGGAGCCGAGCAAGACGGCATATGAGAGAGAGCCGCAGAATGCGCCATAAGAAACCCTAAGATAATGATCTAGAAGCGCAGTTTAAATAAAGCCTCTCGGTCCTGGGCACAGCTTCGCCGGTGTTTCACAGAACAAGCCAAATCACAGGCAAAGCCCAATCGTAGCCTATAAGTGCCATTGATTTGCTACTCTACCACAACCTAGAGATCCGACTAAGCAAGCCCGGTTGTCCTTCCCAACCTCATGTCTTCGATGCGAAACAAGAAGAAAAGAAAAAGAAAAAACTCCGTTGTATGAGAAACATGCTGATTGGGGTATTTCATGTTTCTTGATGTACCCACCTCCCAGACGCCGATAAATATATGCAATCTGCCAATACAGGGCTTTAATGTGTTTGGCCCGCCGTGATGGCAGCATCCTGGCCCTCTGCCACAAATTCCGGATTATCTAACCAGCTCGAGTACTCGTCCTCGTCTTCTTCTTCTTCTCTGATTCCGCCGCAGTGGTTGCTTTGATGATTGCTCTGATTGTTTGACGCGGAGTGTAAATTTGACTTCTCATGAGACACCTTGGTCGATACAGAGACTGGTTCATGGGGCGTCGAGTGACCACCTGACATGTCCAGCTCTTCATTGTCCTCCACCCAAGGCTGTACATAAGATGGCGCGATATCTTGTTCGTGCGTCTCACGCAAAGGTGTGTTGGGCTCCGAGTCAGCTGGTGCTTCTACGACCAGAACATGTTCCTCGGTCATGTCGTCTCCGTGAGCCTCCGATACTCGTCTTCTCCTAGGCAAAGGAGGGGGAGGCACCGGCCTGCGTTCGTTCTTCGCCTCATGGTTGTTGGCTGCTCCATTCTTGGCAGGTAGATTTGGAGGAGGTATAGGCTTCCGCTTCGGTACCGCGATAGGGGTAACCTTAGAGCCTCTAGCTGGCCCTGGAAGTGGCATACCTGGCGGAGGTAGTGGCTGGCCACGTCCCATAGGCTGATTCAGGTCTACAGCTGGAGGATCGGAAAGCTTGTGATTATTTGCTGCGTTTTCGGCACGACGTTGCATAGCATTCCAACCCCACTGCTTTGCCGTAGCTGCAGCCTTTGAGACAGCAGCCAGAGTGTTGCGTTTCTGCTCCGGGGTGGTGTTTGTAGAATTAGTCGACATGGAAGTATCTCTACGTGTGAAGAGGCCCGTCTTCACTGAGCCGGTACTACTCTTTATCGACGCCCTCGCAGATCGGGCGGAGGAGTTGCCGAAACTCGTTTCACTGCCGGTACTTTCAACAGATGAAGCAGTATTGCGACGTCCTGGACCAGTAGGTGTTGACTCGGTCCGTGGCACAGTTTCTAGTGCTTCATTTGAAGACGATGCACTTGATGACTGCTTGGCGGACGTAGGCCGTGTCGGTGTGCTTCCCGGTGCTGGGGCCGGAGACCCTTTTTCGTAGGTTGCGGCAAGGCTGGCCATGACACTTGCTGCATCATCTCGGTCAGGAGGTGTTGCGGAAGGTTTGAAAGCGTCAGCATGTATGGAGTCTGTGCTAATGGTCGGGGTGGAAGTGGAAAAGGAGCCAGCGCGGATTGGTCGTGGTGGTGTCTCGGCACCTGGCGACCCGTTCTTAGAATCGAGTGCTGTTGTCGAGGCCGAAGCAGCGGGGGAACTGGCTAGTGCAGCCTTCATTGCATTGCCTTTTCTGCCCCAGAAACCGGCCGGCTGTGTCGTTTCTAGAGACGGGACACTATGACTCTTCTCCACCAGGGGCAGCTCGGACAGATCTGGGGACGTTGGCATGCCCGTCTCTTCGATGTGCGAGACTTCCTCGACGTCACCAAGCATGGCAGCAATTTCCTCATAGTCCTCTGAGTGTTGAACGGCATCGTCGCCCTCGAAGATACCGCCACGCCATTGTTTGTGCTCTGTCTTGAAGAACGGCATGTCATCCCACATGGGCAGAACCAGGGTCTCGGCGACCACCTCCTTGATTCGGTTCTCAATCTGGCGCAATATCACAGTGTAGGTGATCTGCCTCGAGCTCACAATAGGCTCTATCGTCATTTCCATTTTGGGCATCGTCTGAAAAGAAAACCAAAGACGGTTACTCGGCGGGGGTTTGACCTTGAAAAGCAAATGCCCCTCTAGCTTCTTCAAAACCACGGCAAGTACAAGGTTGACCTCTCTAGTCTTGAAGCGGGATCCAAGATCGATTTTGACGGTGGCAGCCACTTCGAGCCGGAAGTTGCCGGTGTACTTGACATCGGCTTCCATGCCCCATTCTCCTTCGACCGTGAGGTCCTTCAGACGCGGGTTTGTGATAAAGGGGGCCGAATCTCCCGTGTCAATCTTTTGTATGGCGATCTTGGAGAGGATGCTGGGGCGCTTGACACGAGATATCTTCTTGGTGATCTTTTCGCGAATGAGGTTCTCGATATCTTTGGTCTTATAGATAGCAAGAAAGATGCGGCCGATGAGTGCGTTGAGCCACCTCGTCTGCATATGTTCTTCACTCGAGTGAAGTCGTTGCACCAGTGAAATGATGTTCTTGACCTCAAATTGCAGGGGCTCGGGTGCCTTGTTCGCCGCTCCGAGTACATGCTCCTGGTTCCTCAGCAGGGCGAAGTAGAAGTCCTCTTTGGCGGAACAGTTCTCGCAGAAGAGGAAGAAGGGCTTGGATATCTGGATGTCCGGCGACTCGGGTCCATCTATCTTCCTCGACAGACATAACGCATTTCTCTTGATGAAGAGTTCGCCCTCGGGGGTGTTGTCTCCCCCCGAGTATATGCTCACATCGTGGTGGGCGAGGGAAACTACATGTCGTACTTCGAGTTGCTCGTCGTCGTCGAACAGCATGAGATGCCCGTGCCTGTGAAGACCAAAGATTAGCGAATGGAAAGCAGCACGATGCATGTGCGCATTGCACGTTGCCGGCCACGAACCTAAGTACAACGTAAAACACATTGCCTGCCCGCTTAGGCCTGACATTGGCGCCACCGTTGCCCTCCAAGGGACCGGCGGTCTGTTTTCTGTCGAAGATGCTCTGGTACATGGTTTGGTATACGCTCCGGCTGGGGGCGGCGACAGTGGCGGAGCCGACGGGTGTTGCGCGCTCGATGGGCTTTGCGTTGATGCCCATGGGGGTGTACTCTCGGCATACTGCAAAGTATCCCGCCGCCACGTCGGTGGTTTTTGCATATTTCTGTTTCGACTCGCCCTTCTCTTCCTTCCGGGCTTGGTCCAGATCCTTGGTGTCATCGCCCGGCTGTACGATATCGTCGCCGCTACGTGGTGTTTCGCTGACGGCGGTCTCGATCTGAGGCAGAGTGAACCAGGCTATTGCCAGGGCCAGCGGGATGAAGGTGACACCACCTAGAAGGTAGGCCAAGAGGAATGCGGCCCAGCTGCCCATGGCTCCGGTACATAACATGTGTGGAACAGCTAGCAGGAAGCGATTCTGCCGTGCTGGAGTACGAGCAGAGACAGGAACAGACGGTCTCGGAGAGCATGGGAAGTGGGTGGATGGTTATGTCTTATCGATTAGGTGTACTTGAGAGAGCATTATTCTCGTACCGATGGAGCCGAGTCCTAGAGTAGGCAAAGGGGCGCAAGGGAAGTGCTGTCGCGAAAGAGAAAAGAGAGAGAAAACGAAAAACCTCGTATAGGTAAATAACTTGCAAAAGCCCGTGTCTCGGGTTGATGTTGATTTGTTGAGAAAGCTGGCCCCGAACGCGAATGAGGACGAGAAGGAGCCGATGCGCCCCAGCGGGACTCGCCAAGTTACTGCTACCGTCCTGTACTTGGGTGGCTCGTTCAGCTAACCTGAGGTAAGGTAGGTCTACTGTAAGCACCCGCAGCGAGTGCTGTGGCACCAGGTCAATAACTTACTGGCTGCTGGCTGTAACTAGTTACTTACTGTAAGCCCGGAAAGCTGCCCATCTGTCCACCTGCAAACAAAACGTCAGAGGGAGCCACCCGCTTGCAAGGGTAATTAGTTGATGGGATGCCGAATTGTGGGGTAATTCTACCTCTAACCTAGTCTAGTGTACATATCTCTATCTCTGCCACCGTCATCATCCCTTGCGCGCAAGGTTTCGCCAAGAATTCATTTCATACGTGGTATACAGTGAGGTTAGCTCCTTCTCGCGAGCCATGTGCTCTGCACATTTACCTATCTGTCCACCAGGATCTCGTGATGGTCCCGAGAGAAGTCTAAGTACACCTGCCTCCCGGGCAAATATTCATCGCCTTGGATGGTCTCGGTTAACGACGTCACCGACACCCAGCGAGCCACCTCGCAAGTATGGGCCACGCTGCTCTAAGCCTAAGCTGGAGCTGGGCCCCCAAATGTGCACCAAGTGAAAATAGACACATGCAGTGAGAAATCATACATGCATATCTGCTTCGAAGTTAAATTGGCCATCATTCGATGTGTACGGGGTTATGTAGGCTTTTATTTTTATTGTTATTTTTAACTTGACTAACCTCAGCTTGAGTTAGTGGCTCACAAGCAGAAAAGGTGCGTGCCATGCTGCCATGCTATAGGCGTGTCGCCGCCCGAAATACCCGCTGACTTGCGACTCCATAACGGTACCCTAACCATTAGGTAAAGAGAGAACCTGCTCCTCGTCGCACTATTCGCACCATAGATACAACCCATTGAATGATGCTAATATTTGCCTTACACCACTATTATATTAGCAAGCTACCAGATCCGATGCTCGATTGATGCATCTGACGTCAAATGGACGACGCTTGAGTTGCTCTGGCTCAGCATTGGTGTCAGATGCCAATTCTCTGCAAGCGTCTCAATACTTGGAAACGCAGAAGACGGTAATGATATGTGATGGCATTCTAAGGATTCGTCCATGAAGGAAGCCTCAATATAAGAAGTACGCCTAAAGTTCCGCCAAGTAGTGATGACTTCCCGGGCAATCATCCAGCTACAGGCCTAGCAGAAGCCTACTCATCTAACAATGATGACTAAAAGAAAATTTCAATAAAATACTAATAAAAAATCGAAGAAGAAAAAGAGGAAAAGAAGAAAACATCTGTACAGGGATTCGTTCAGCAAAGGGAGGCTCGTTTTACGATCAGGGAGGGTTGTATCAGATTTAAAGTGAGATCACCCAAGGAGACGCAACTTCTAGGCCAACCTCAGCGCGACAGCTTCAAGTACATAGTCACCGCAACTAGGCAAGGGAGTGGCTGTGGGCTGTGGGTGGCTTGGGGGCAGGTGAGCCAAACAATCCTATATCAGGTCCCCAATATTGGCATCCCCACCTTAGGCCTCTGCTTATTACAAAGTCTACATAAATCAATGTCTGTTATAGAACAACTCGAAATGAATAATAAGACAATGATGGGTTTCTCCATGTCAAGTTCATTTCACTCCTGATGGATATGCTGCCTCGTAGACGCTTAGTAGTATCGGTTTCACAATCCTGAAGGCGAGTCCTGTGGTCACAATTTTATTGTTTTCTTCAATATACATAACAACCACACCGACACTTATAAACAACATGCCACAAACGCCCAGAGTATCCTTGCAAACCACACAGGATGCTTGCAGTGTAGTTCCTAGACATCGGTAACCCGTTATCCTCATGCCCAACAGTGAGCCTCCCCAAAGTGCTCGACAACTCAACCCCATGTTTTCTGGCCCCCTTCAAACCGGCCAATCAACCCACGCCACCAACGCTTAACAACGACTGCGGTCCGTAGATCGAGACGCAGTCAGAAAAGCCTGGTCTTCAAATGCCACAACAGGCGAACGAGGGCCGCTTAGAAGAACTTTCCAGTGACCTTTGTGTTGATAGCGATAGTCTCCCGATCGCTCGTAACGGCAGCCATGTCGTCGTCCTCGTGCCTCTGGTGTGAGGGCCCCGGGAACGGGCGATCAAGTGCGTCGAAGCGTCGGCCCGTCATCTTGGCCCGGACAAGGTGGAAGGCTAGTCGCAGACCTAGGGCACCAAACCCCCAGAGTAGACCGCCGACGGGCGCGGCGACGAAGGCGCCAAAGGCACCCCAGTCGCCCGTGTAGAGACCCTGCTCGAGAAGAATGAGCTCGGCACCCTGCTGCGCACTGTCGTAGTAGATTGCTCCAAATATGAACACAGTCAGTATACCGCCGAGACCACCAACAAGCACCTCGAAACCGCGCCACCAGTAGAACCTGTCACTGAGACCTAGCATCAGGACTGGAATAGTGGCGGCTGAGAGCAGATCGGAGATGAGGTAGATCTGCAGGATGCTGGGAGCTTTCAAGGCCAAGATGACGACAGGAACAATGATCAATACCACAGCGCCGCGGATCCACCAGGTGTTGAGTCGATTGCGGAACAGGTCGTTCGAGGCACTGGAAACCATAGCCGACTGAAGTGAGTCAAACGATGCAGTGCTGAGAGCGATCGACATGACAAGTACAATGCCGACAACCCAGTTGGGTAGCTGCTCCAGGAGCAGGAAGAAAGCGACAGAACCATCCTCATCGACGGTAGGATCGTAGGCTCCTGACCATGCAGCAACCAAACCAGTACATCCGACGAGAGTCAGGGTGATCAGAATCACGACCATGGCAATCGAGACGCCGATCCACAAGTCCTTGTCCGTTTTGGAAGCAAATGTCCGCAGCCAGAAGTTGGACAAGAAGAAATCGTTGGTGAGAATGGCGACGGGCAGGATGTAAACCAGCTGCCATCCGATCAGGCTAGAGTTAAGAAGGCCAGAGGAGTCGATCAGCTCCGGCTTAATCTCAGTCTTGACGCCAACAGTGATGGTAGCAATTATTATAAGAGCCACAATCATAGCTCCTTGGATGTTGTCGGTAATGAAGGAAATTTTGAAGCCTCCAAGCGCTGCAGTACTCGTCAGTGTGTTTCTATTTAAATCGACCCCCGTCTACATGGATATAAACAGAAGCCGAGCAGACGAAGACTTACAAGTGTAAACAGTCGTGACAAGGCATTCAACAATAAGCACTGGCAATCCGTCCAGACCGGTCAAGGCCGTGACGACCTGTCCGATGGCCGAAAGCTCAGACACCATGTAGAGGAAAAGGGTGAGCAGTGTCAGGGCACTCAAGTACAGAGCCGTAACCACTCCATATCGTTGCTTCACCCATTCGGTAAGGACAAAACCCTCAGGACACTTCTTTCGAATGATTGGGCCCAGGGCAGCAAATACCATCAGGGGCAGAGCTGAGGCCAGGGCATAGACAAGTAGACCTTGTACACCAGCCAATGTGGCCAATTGCGGGTACGAGAACAAAATGCCAGATCCCATGGCTGATTGCATGTTAAAGTCAGTACATATGAACCAAGATGGGGGAGGGGTTTTGATCGAAGCGGCAGCACATTTCCCACGCAAGCATTAACTTGATCGAGTATTTACGGTACAATCTCAGCTTTGTTGTTGCGGAACCCATCATCTCCCCACACAGCCCAGAGCATGGACAGGAGGGGTTGGATCATGGCGTGTCCGCGTCAACTCAGCGCCCGTAGTGAGCCACAGTCTCGTTCCTCTCTATAGCTGCAACCAATATCTTGGCATGCAGAAAATAGAGAAGGACGAGTCCTGTTGATCGGTGGGTACGAACCTAAGTGTCAGTTGCAAGCTCATACTCAAACGCCATACTATGCTGCGTACGGTGCAGCCTGCATGGTAATCGGGACAATTGAGTGTCGACTCGATATATCGAGTGGTCGTGCGATAGTGCCACCGCTCGTGACGTCAAAAAGACACGCTTCATGTGAGCACAATGGCCCGCGGGAACTCACCAGCCGCGATAAAGTTCAGGGCCAGCGGGAAAGCTATGAGAATAAGTTAGTGTCGTTCGAGATGGGGACCACGAGAACCAGGAAGGTATCATTGACGCTGAACGCATCAGAGTTCAATTCCTCGGTTCCTTGTTGTGTTTCTAACCCGACTGAGTTCTGTTTCCGGAAAGGAAGTCAGCCTTTGACTGATTCCTCATCTTCCACGCGAGCGCCGTTCCCAGTACACTATAAAGATGTCAGCAAAAGCTGCGCCGCTCGTCATGTTGATACGAATTTCGGATCAGTTTTACAGGAATGCTCCATAGGTCACATATATAATGGCATTAGATGCCTGGAACGATGGTTGGCCCATCTCTTCGGTTTCGGGACAGGATTCGAGTATCAGCCGGGTAACGAAGAAACATATATCGAGTTGAGAGACGTCTTCCGTCAAGTAAGCGCACACAGCGTATTAATGCTGACAAGAAAAAGTCAATATGTAGTCTCTTTGGAGTGAGCAGATGAAAATTTGCGGAAAATGAACCTGGTCGTCGCTTGTGTCAAGTGCATCAATAGCGCGGGGGACCATTAATACCCATGACGCTATCCGGTTCGCGCGTTACGTTGAGTGGGGGGTGCGAGAAGACCGAGAACCGCTCCGCTGGGACGCTCCCGTCCTGCCCGTCTTTGCTTGGCCTACCTTTGTATGTTCCCTTGCAGACTTGTACATGTAAAATTGTTTTGTGGTACCGATTTCTTAGAAGATCACGAGAGAACTCCAAATTTGCAATTGCTCACCTGGTTTTAGAAAACGAAACCCATCACAAATATATATGCGGAGACGTCGCCCAAGTGGTGCATACCATGGCCCCATATGGGCTGATCAAGAACTTGAAGGGGAGTGTACAAAACGTTCACTAGTATCGTTATGAGCGTTGTAAAATATGTCTGGTATCATCGCAAGCCGTTCCGTCAACTTGACACTACATGTCAGATCCACAGATATATGTGTTTGTTACATAATAGATGTTCCCTCATGACTCGAACTTCTCCCCTAACTGCTTCATCATCTCCTCGCCGGTACCTGGCGGCGGCGGTCCGGTAGACGGATGCGTCTTGCTTAGAGCAACCCAAACACCGTCAACCTTCCAATTTGCAACATAGTCATTCCATACCTGTACGATTCCATGGAGCATGTCATCCGGCACGGCAGTTCCGGTGACAAGTGCCCGCGGCCTGGGGTGCAGGGCGTTCAGCACCACGGCCAAGTTCGCAGGCGAGTATTGGAAAGGAGCTGGAGATTCTGTGAGGTCCAGAGCGGCAGACACGAAGTAAGGTGTATCGACGAAGAATGTTTTGCCGACGGCTAGAGCAGTATCCCGAGTTATACCAACTACAACGACGGGGATGTGCTTTGGCTGTTCTCGTGTTGAAGTCATGACAGCTGTGAAGTCTGACCAACCGAATAGAGTTTCAAGATGGTGGGGGACTTTTCCTTCCTCCTTTTCTTCTTCTTTTTCTTTCTTTCTTTCTTTCTTTCTTTCTTTCTTATTTTCCGCCAAACGATATATGCATTTATACTTCTAACTCTATGTACGTGGCCTTTCCAGTTTATCCCCGGGCCATGATACAGCGGCTCTAAAATAGATCTCCATGACGGGGCTTAATCCTATGCGCGAAGAGCGACTGGGAAATCATTGGCGATCTTATCATACTGCCCCACTGTCTGTTCTCATGTGGATCGTCTCGCTCCTCGGCCACACTACGAGGTGCCGTGTTTCTTATATAATTCTATAGGTTAGGCAAGACAAGGTTCGGAGTAACGGCGGCTGTCCTGCTTCTCAAGCAGGATCTGGTTGTTAAAAAGGTATAATTCAAATACGATAACCGCCAGTAAATGCCAAAGCGCTCAAGCAATCGTCAATAACGCTGAAGCAGTACTCAGGACCGCGGTCTGATATCAAGCACTTCCAAGTCCCGACGAGATACCTACCTGTACCTAACAAGATTATGTGGCAATGGCTGATGTATGAATGTGTAACTGATATGGCAACGGCGATATTGTTGGCGTGTGGCTTATCTTCTAATATTTTTCTCGTCTTTTGGACAGTCTTGAATCACCGAAGCTAGAGCTGTCACTTCCGACACGTAGCAATGATTCGAATAAAAAGTGCGACTTAAATATATACTCCATGTCATGACTAGATGCTGTCACGATGCATAGTCAAGCAAAACCTGCGCCTTGAACACCCTGAAGCAAACGCCCTTTCCGGTTCATGGATCGTCTTCAATGAGCTTCCCCCAAACGCCGTAAACTCCCGACTTTGTTTTGAAGTCGGTATTTGGTTTGATATTTCTCGCAAATTTGCGCTTGAAAACGTTATCGCAGCTTCTTTCAGATACAAGACGTTTAATATCTTGGACTCCTAGAACGCCGCGTTTGTCGAATATCCAAATGTCGTGTAAAATGTTGCTATAGGATTGCAATGATAATGGTGTTTGTATATTCGTATGCTTGCGTAAGACCGTCATGGCGTGATAACAACGTGGTAAATTAGCGGTAACTGCCTCCAAGGTTGCCAGTCGTATGGCATTGTGAACAAGAACTTATAAAAGTTCATCGCTTCCACTTGCCACGCTCTCTTCAATAGCTTGCAGAATGGCTGACTCCTCGAAGACAGGGCCTTGACCATCGCACTTTGCTTGCGATTTGAGCCGCTCACTCACGTCTCCCACATCCACAAGCCCTTTTTTGAACGATGGGTGGTTGATAATCATATCCCATGTCGCTCCAGCTGCAAGGAGTTTCTCTCCACTTTCCGATTCCACGACGCGATGGCTCGGGGTTTTATTTGTATGATTAGCCAGCAGTTCCGAGTAGAAGTCTGTTGGGTTGAAGCGCATTGGGCCAGTCGTTGTGGGAGGATTGCTGGCGGGACTCATGGAGCCGTTCTCCCTCATGTTCGACGTCGCTCTCAAAATCTCGTTTTCGGTGCTCATCTTCTGTAGATCGCGCTTGAGCTTTTCGTTTTCTGTAGACGTATGTTGCTGAGCCGCTTCAAGAGAAGCGACCTTGGCCTCGAGCTCCTTGACGTGGCGCTCTTTGCGCTCGCGAAAAGCACGCTGGCTATGTATTGGACATCAGTTAACCAAGTACATCCATACTAGCTACTGGTTGAAGCATGACTAAGCTTACGCTGCACGATTTTGCGCTTTTCGACGAGACTGAGCAGGCGTCATATCCTCATCGTCCGAGTTCGATCCGGTTTGGGCATTTTGATCAGACTCCGGCTTGGCGACGGGCAAGATTTCTGCTTGCATCTGATTTCGTGTATTGAGTTGTTGCGTAGGTGGCGTGGGTGGGTTCTGCCTTTGTTGGAAAGCCTGCGCTTGACTGTGATTACCATTGAACTGCGGATAGTTTTCAAAATTCTGGAATTGATCGTAGACGTCCTGCCATTCCGTGCCATGTTAGCGCTCAGATATCAACCCGGCACCCAGGGTAGGACGAACCGTTGGAGATTGTCGGTTGAATTCCTCAGACGGCGCCGAATGTGAGTGTGACGGGGTTGGAGGTGGGATCCCAAGGAACTGGTACGGCTGTCCACCGCCGTAATATTGCTGAGAGTAGTCCATAGTCTCGAACTTCGGTATTTCGATACAGTATTAGACAAGAAGCAAAGGTACCTGACTGAGGTGCGCGCGAGATCGTGTATTGAGTGGAGTGGTCGAGAGCAACAGATTCTTAGTGGATAGACAAACCAAAAGCGGAGAGCGAGGAGGGACGCTGCGCGGACAAACTCTATGAAGACGCAGGGGAGCGCCTGCCTCTAGTGAGGCACTGCTCTCGAACTGAGACTCCGCAGTTGACTAAGACAACACCACGTGTCCAACATGGACCAGAGGCGAGTTTAATGTTTCTGTGAAACGTCGTCTTCTGACGTATTCAGATGCGTGGGACGGTAACGGCAGACATACATAACGTTAGTAGTTGATAAGTCCTATTTTAGGACTTAGAGTTTGTTTCTCCCGCTCGGTTCGCAGCCCGAATGAGCCAGGATGTTAGCGGAACCAGCGAACTCCTGGGCCTGTCAAACACACCGGGTGGACTTCAACCCCGAACAAAGAGTAGATAGCGTCAGGTGTGCCCCACGAATGCACTCGGATAAGTGAACAATCCCAACCTTGCTCGTATCCAAATGTTCCCGTGCATGAAGAGCAAAAAAGAGAAGAAGGAAAAGCATGAACTAGTGTACCGACAATCTTGAAAGAGGGCTAGGCACTTGTTATCGGCATGATTAGATTTGCAACTCGGGTAGGTGGCCATGCCATCCATCAATTGCAACAACTGCTGGGTGACTGAAGTCCAAAACTGGGTCAGGCTCATCGCGACCGTAACAGTACTACAACAGAGCGAGCCTAAGAAGCTTTGGTTCAAACCGTTCTCCACAACTGGATATAATGCCGATGCGTTCATACTAATTGGGGTGGCTGCAGATGGCCAAACGTCTTTACCAAAGATCTCTTTTTACTACGCAAGCCTGATTATTGGGTTGTACGTGTAAACAAGGAGACAAGTGAACGTACCTCCTGCGGTTCTTCTTAGAGAACCAATATCACCACGAGACTAGCCAACAACTAAACTCCTGTGGCGATGCCCGGTTGCTGGTCGGAATCGATTACTGCATACTCGACATTGGAGGCTTGAAGCCATGTGTCCGAGTCTATGCAAACCCGTTTCATCGGGATCATTTGTCGGCCACGAGCCATGATGATGAGTAATTAATATTGCAACTGATAGACTATCAGTCCGATCTCCTTTCAATTCTGGGCCCCTCTGTTGCCGACATTCGGCAGCCAGGTGAAACCCTTATGTTTGTAAGCTTGTTTGTCAGTGTGATACCTGAATGACCCTGATTCCGAGTATTCAAGAGAACACCGTAAGTCGTCGGATAGTATGGTTGCGCTTAGCTTAGGGGGTTAGCTGTCTCGCCAAATATGCCAAGCTCGAATGGTGTTGGAGATCACCAATGTCTCGGTAGGTTCTGCGGATCTAGTCTGCTATTTAGAGAAGCCTCAGCGTCCAGCAGCCAGGCTGATGTGCAAATACTGGGACTATACTTCAAGCATAGTGCACGAGTAACCTTCAGTCGCTTTGTCTGATTGTTTATACAGCACAGTCGGTGCTCTCTGGACGTGATGTTGATGGGAGCATGCGACAAGATTTCTCACGATCCGCTGTTATCACACTGTCATGGAGAACGAAATCCTGAACTTCCTACAGAATCCAATCAATGTAGGTGTCGATAAACTGGAATAGCATTGCGTAGGCACTGAAGCAGGTTATCAGCCGCTTACGCACACCTTCATTGTCCTACAAGAGAGACGGCGTTTCCCCAGGTTTTGATTATCACATCATATCGTGTTTCGCAATCTTCTGGTGGCATCGGCGGAGTTGCTGTTAAGTTCTCATCTACCATGTCAGCAGGGAAAATTGGAGCAACGACATGTTATAAGTACGATGCGTTCGAAGAAATGGGTAATATGCTTGGCACGACTCGCCTCGTCCCTTATGCGCAATCTATAGTATACGAGAAAATTCAAGAACACACACCAAAACGTTCACCTTGATTTCTATCGTTCATTAGTGATCTTGGCCAGGGCTCGCTTGAGCAGCACACTCATAAATTCCCCAAAGCCACCTGGTGCGACACGATGGAACGTTGTGAGGCAATGTTATGCAAGTGATTCGAGTAGAAACATTCGACACATCATCAGCGGGAGCGGTTGACTTGAGGGAATTGTGCAGCACAAGTTCTTGCTTCTGATAATATCAGGTATTGAAGACAACAATATCTGGAAGTAGACACGGTTTCTGAATCCGTTGAAAATGATATAGGAGATAGGAGATGGAGCTGGGCAGAGAAGTAGCAGAGCATCTCTGGAGAAAGAGCGAACGAGGTATACTATTTGAGTTTCTACAGTTCCCTACTTGTGTTGTTTAGCGGGCATGAAATTACTCTGCCAATTTGAACATATTATCAGCTTCTGGAAGGCACTGCGGGCGAGTAAATCACCCCCACTGCAGACTGTGCTTTCCGGTGCATCTTTCCGATCACTATGCCTATGTACTTACTTACGCTTTTATCATCCCTCATCCCATCCAGTGACGCTGTTGCAGCTCTCCAGGGAATAAAGAGTAGTGCAAAACCGCCCTGCCAGCACCATCATTCTTCTTGCAAAGGGGAAGGAAAAGAGAAGTCCCTGATGATCCATTTGGTATCTCCCATTGGTCAGATTCCTTGGGTTTCTTTAACATCTTAACCCGGTCGCAGGTGCCTCTCGTATCGGCTATCGCTCGCTCATCATCATTCACGGCCAAGACAAGCTCACAAGCCCGCAACGTCATTCAGTAGAAGATCACCCTTTTAAAACAGAATACATCAGACCGTTTACTGAGAAATTTTGCATGGTCCCATCTCATCGGTCTTTCCTTGAGTCCGTTTCGAACCAAAAACTATAAACCTCATTTCATTATGGATACAGTGAAGGAAACCCCCAAGTACACTACCGTTGGTTCCATTGCCAATACAAACACCACGCCTCTTCAACCGCCCACTCGCAGAGGTCGAACCGCCAAGTGGCCATTGCCAGTAGACTTTGGGCTCCTGACATCACCAACATCCGGGTTTTCCTTGGGTTCTGGTATGCGGTCGCCGCCTCCTGCTGATGCACGACCCCTACACTATTCTCCCCTCAGGCAAAACACGGATCGTGCCATGAGCCCTACCATGGATCGCTCAAGTCTCACCGCCTCGAGTGTTTCGTTTGTCAATATCATCTCAGCCAGAGCTGCAACTCTTGACAAAGAAGATGAGACAAGCATGACAAGCAAAGCCGCCCGTATTGAAGCTGAGAACTTGGATGACCATACATCCATGAAACAGTTGTCGGTCAAATCATTGACCAACTTGGCTTCCTACGAGAACCCTAAGCAAAAGATTGCTCAAAAAATCTTATCCCGCGCTCGTTCAACCCCGCTTCAACCTACGCGAGCCTACTCGGATCAAATTTCTGTAGCAAGCATGCTACAGTCAGATGGCACAGCCGAACACCGCAACGACTCAACGGCGAGCTCTATCTTATCCAGGGGACCTGGTGCTCCTCGGCCATTGACAGCTGGTCCTCCAGGCTTACGCCAACGTAAGTCATGTCCCACTGAGCCCGTCGAAAAAGGGAGCATAGTTGAAGCCCTGGCTAACACACATACGATGCGACAAGACGCTATTCCCGCAGTCGTTCTGGAGTCGGACCGGGCATCTCTTCGCAATGTCACCTCTTCGAGAACGTGCCTCTCATCAGTCAGAGAAGTCCTCCGCGCAGATGGCTACTCCTCTTCCAAGATGGTCGACACTCTCTCCGCAGAAGAGGCCCGTGTGTATTATCAACAAGGGCTTTTACCGGCAAATTTTAACTTTCAAACGCAGCCCTCAGCTACAACAATAGAGCGTAACTCTTCCACCGACGAATGTACAAGTCATATGGGCAACAACAAGAAAAACCACATTTCCCGAAGCGCTGTGATCAATGCGCTATGGAACGAAGGAACAGAGATGCTTGGAAAATCCATCAATGAAGCATCTTACGAGCATACACATCGAGACTTTGAGAAGCTCATGGGTATCGAGTCTAACCACAAAGAAATCAAGCCAAAGACTGTGCTCCCAAAGATCTCTGTCCAGCAGGCCGACCTCATGTCTATTGAGGAGCATGCGGCGCCCTTGCTGAGCATTGCTTTTCAGACACTTGTCGGTTCTGAAATGTTCACACTATCTGGCAACCTGCCCAAATTGAGATACCAAGAGATTTGAAACCCAAGGTCATAAACAAGGTTCCCAAAGGCTTTCCACTTGAACCACGGTTTCCACAATTTTGAATTCGGGATCCAAGCAGTCTCATTCTTGTCAGCGCTCAAGTTTGGGCAATAACTTTAGGGAGCATTCGACCACTTCGATGCGTACACTATCGAAAAAATTTCTTGCTCTTTTGGTTCAAACCTATCTTCGATTGTTTTGAGCTAATCACAGCAGCTTAAGAATCAAGACAGCCAGAAATAATGCCCTGACCCAAAATCTGCAACCAAAATAAGAGTTTTCGGCTACCTTGCGAACTTTCTAATATTCGAAGGTAACTCAACTTTCCAATTCATCATAGTTGCATCTCTGCCAGTTGAGGTCAGAATGAGGACGAAGGATATGACTGAGTGTGCAATAGATGTAACCAAGGAAATTGAAGTTTTGGTTTTTGTGTTATTGTTAGCAGATATCAAGTCAGCGCTCCAGAACACTATCTGTAACGATCATTCAACTTCATCATGTTCGATAGAGATGACAGTAATCAAATTTCACAAGTTGTCGCAGATGGCTTTGTTCCAAGACAGTTAGTAATTACCAACAACATGTTTATTAGCTATCGACTATTAGTATTAGCACAGCTAACGTATATGGATGTCTTTGCAGTTTGCGAGAGACGGTAGCATACCTGACTCTCTGACTGTCAAGCACTACTATAGGAGGAAATACCTCGGCGATTTATTCGTGGACTGTAGTTGCCATCAGGCGTAGTTATAGCCGGCTAGATGTACATGCCATAGGAGAGCTCAGCCTGCTAGATACATGATTGATTTCAGTAGTAAATGGCAAGTGACCATTCTCTTAGCAGCTTACGATATACAAGTCTTTATTTGCAGCCCAGGCTGCAACAAATAAATTCAGCACATCAGTGTCAGAATGCGACCTTGTCGAACAGAGCTAAGGAGCAACAGGTTCGCCCTCTCTCGTATTTGTTCCATGATGGTGCCTAGTGGTCTCTTAGAGTGCCGAAAAGAGTCCTAAACTTCCTTTGTGCTATACGCATGGCATGGCAATTGGAGAATTAGAATGCCTAAGAATAGGGACACACCAAAACAAGAGCGTCTAGGGGAAAATGATGCATCTAGAATAGTGATGCCCAAAGAACAAGAAGCACGTAGAATGCAGAAGTGTACGATGGCGTAAGAAAGTCCTCGGCGATTCCTTGGGTTAAACCTGCTTAATGAAGGTTCCCAGACGAATCTGTTATAAGAAATCATCCTATTGAATAAGAGCAATCTGGCTGCTTGCTTTAATCATTCATATCGTGATGGCAGAGACCGAGCCAGGATTTACACCTATTGCTCCACAGCGTTCAGGCTCAGCTCAAAGATGGACGCTATGCAGATATGGAGAAGTGATCGAAGCAGATGTAGAAGGATGATGCAACCATCAATTATCGGATAGCTGGCCTTGAACAAAGGCAACTTATACCTATCACCGTGACTCGTAGCACAGTTCCAAAGTGCTTCAAGGCATTGAAGGCGATTCTCAAAAAGACACTGATCTTGTCTTCCCTTTGGTGGATGAGTCAGTGCGCATTCCTTATACGAAGCATCATTATGAAAGAGAGAAAGGACTTGTTATAGGGAATGGCCTTTATTATACCTCTATCTAGTGTATCTATCTACTACTAGAAACTGCCCCTTCCCTATGCTATCTGTTATGTGCCTGAGTGATCACCATGAAATCGAGCCATATGTCTTTGCCAGTCATTGTGTTTGCCAGTCGTTTTGTTTGCCAGTCATCGTGTTTGCCAATTGTTCATAGCTTACGCCTAAGCCTCGTCATTACCTTGGCGGGCACCATCATCACCACGGTCACGGTTGCGAGTAGGTGTATCAGGACCCTCCTCCTCACCACTACCACCAGCATTGGTGGGGAAATGACCATAAGCCTGTGCCCAGGCCAAGGGCGCAAGGTTGAGGTCGGTCATGTATGGGGACATCCACTGGTAGTTGGAAGCCGGAAACAAGCCGTAGGGTGTTGCCATAGCCTGAGATGCAAAGGGAGTCGGCATCTGAGGGGTTGCAGCTTGATACTCAGCCGAGCCAGGCAGGTTGGCATAAGGCGAGGTAGTGTAATATGGAGGCGGGCTGGACCAGTCTTGATGACCGTATGAATTGCTCCAGCCCAGAGTGGCGGGCATTGGAGTATTAGTATTAGACTGGTAAGCGGGAGACTGGCGAGCCGGAGATTGGTAGACCGGGAGGGTGTCGCGGGTGTTGTAATGAAGAGGGGTTTCTGGAGAGTTCAGGCTATTGTCATGATGCTCGAATTGGCGATGATTGGGGCTCTGGTACTCGAGGCGAGCTCGAGCTGACGGTGTGAGGCGCTGGTGTTGGCGGGAGGGAACATCGCGAGAAGCCTTACGCTCAATCCGAACATTGCGGCCCCATAGAGTGCGACCACCCTATACTATTATTAGTCATGTATTGCCCAACATGTAATTTAAAAACTCTTACCAGACGATCGACAGCGAGTGCGGCCATATCAGGTCGAGTAAACTCAGCAAAGCCAAAGATGTGTGGGTCGCCACCAGTTCGCGACTCTCTTGTAATAAGCTGCAGGTTGACGACATCGCCAACCTCGTCAAGGAGTTGGCGAAGTTGATCGCTAAGATCCTCAACGTAATTAGGAAGATTGCCAATAAAGATAGAGCGACGATCGACCTCGTAACGGTTTAGCCAAACCATAGCAGGGTCAGGCTTTGGTCCCTGTGCGTTCTTATGCTCATCGTATGTAATGACGCGGAATTCGTGGTGGTTTTTGAAAGCCTGAAGCAAAGGGTTAGCGATTACGTGGCTTATGAGACGAACCTGTAAGTATAGTTACCTGATGCAACTCCTTAGTAGGGTCGAATTTCTCCAGCTTAACGAGGACAGCACGGCTCAGGCCCTGCTTGTTCTGAATCTCAGTAGGCAATTGCACACACTTTTCGAGATGCAAAAATCCAGCATCGTACAGGCCCTGTCTAGCATCTTCCTCCTCGAGATCATCGCCATCAGTTCGGTACATGATATAGGTACCTATGTTATTATTAGTAAAGGTTGCCAACTCTTTGGATCGCCGAATTTTTAATTGGCAAAATCCTTGTACTTACGATTAGCACGAACACGCTCAGTGCGGCAAGCACGACCGTAGATAATACGGCCTCGACCATCAAATAATGCCTGTTGGGCATCAGCTTCATCCTACAAGATTATTAGTGTAAGTATGGAGATGTAATAGACTGATTTCAAAATACTTACAGTGAATTGACAAAAGGCAAAGGGCATGTTTCGTGCATCGCGACGGATCTTGACGAAGACTGTGCCGTAATGGCTGAACTGTCGTGTGACTTCGGCTTCGAGACGGGTATCGTCAACGCCCTCAGGCAAGCTGAAATAATTATTAGCAAATTCTAGCAGAAGATGTATAAAATATGTGATAAAACTAACTTAGCGACAAAAACGCAAGCTCCAGGTGAGTAGTACACCTGAGCATCGATACCGCCAATTTGATGACGGTTGCTAGACTCAGTTGGGGTTGTGCGAAGGGCAAGTGCAGCTATCAGAGGAGGCGAGGTTCCACGATATGGTCGATGGATAGGGCTATCGAACAAAGCACCGCTAGTGATCTGACGGTTTCGACCTGTAGAGTAAGAGCTTGCTTGTGATAACATGTTGTCATCGCAAGGAGTAGCCTCATCAGAACGCTCAGATCGAACAATGGTGGCACCCATATCGGTGGTGATAGGATCGCTATTAATAGCACGAGCATTGGCGGCCTCGAAGACGTTGCTATCATCCGGGGTACTTCCAAGCTGGAAGCGAGTAGCTGTTCTGTATTATCAATATGTTAATAACTAGGAGATACTTTCCTTTAACAGTAAACTAACCTTAGAGCATTACCGCCCAAATCCTGGCCTAAGCTAGAGTCTTGAGACTGACGCAAGTGGGGAGGAGCATAGCTTCAAATGTTAAGTTAGTTTCATGTTATAATAGCGACCAACATCTAAGTACTTACATAGCGTTACCCGAAGCGTTACCCGAAGCGTTACGATTGCCAATATTAGGCAAGCCAGCATAAAGAGGGGCGCCACCTATTATGAGCGTTAATATTAATACGTCAATACGTAGTGTGAGTTGGGATAAATCAGAAGATGGGATATCCTTTGTGATAAGGGAATTGCTATGGAATGCTAACGGTTTCCTCGCCACACAGTCGTTCGGAGACCCTGCCGTTCTAACAAATATTGATGATAAACACCGTAGCTTGCCATAAGAGCACCGAGAATGATCCCACAATTTGCAGTTGGGTATGGTGAGCTGAAAGAGAAAGGTAATGACTTGGCCATGCCTCTAGTAGAGAGGTGGGAATATATATAGAAAAGACCAAAAGAATAAAAATAAAAATAAAAATAAAAATAAAAATAAAAATAAAAATAAAAATAAAAATAAAAATAAAAATAGATAACTGACCTTCCTCATCATCAGACGAGCTGGAGATTGCACTAGGCGAAGTAAGACCACCTCGCTGGGTTGAAACACCACCGTGATCAGGGCGGCGGGTGCCTTGAGTGCTGGCAGGCCGACGACCCTTGAACGAATCAGCCATGGTTGGTGATTGACGCTGATGGTACTAAAGTCGATTTGAAAAATCAAGGAGTTGGGCGAGCAGGAAAAGCTTGCAATGCTGAAGCAGATAATTAGTATTTGGTTCGCTGACGCGAAAAACAAAACGCGCAGGCGAACGGGAACAAACAAAACGACTATGCGAATTGATGTTGAGGTTGGGTGAAGAAGGGAAGATTAGTTCCAAGATCCAGAAGTTAGGCTTCTTAAATAGATTTTCAGAAGCCAGTCAGGTCCTCAGGTTGGATAATTGGTTCCTGCCTGCAACAATCGGATCTGCATTGAGCAGGTGAACACAATATGCTGCTTGCAAGGCCCAAGCTTCTTGAGTTCTTCAGTTCTCAGCTCTCAAGCTCCTTCTTGGTTTGATACGAAACCCAGAGATTAGATTAATTGGCAGAGCGCTCGGAGAAAGATACAATCGATCTCATGACCACCAATAAGAACAATGATCCAATCCTTAGGGAGGTGCCGTCCGAGCCCGAGTCCTTACCGAGCACATAGGCTAAGTATTTAGGTATCCAGAAGAATAGGACACGCTTCTAAGTAGCATCTTCACATCTCTCCAATGTCGATTGCCATCTAAATTATCGTCAAGCATAGAGCTCAATAAATCAGGTATAATCCAAGGTGAACAACACGCTTATAGATATGCCATAACTTCGACCCCATCCTTAGCAAAGTCCTCAAGGAGGCATAATGGCCAATTTGAGAATCTCAACGTAGAAATATGTTCTACTCGATAAGAACTTGGACGACACGCTCGATGATTGTCCCCGTGAGGAATGTCCGAGGAGAATACCAAGCTTATAATTATAGCTTCCACACGGTACTCGTATGGTTGACGAAAGCGGCGAATCCGGCTGAGATGATGGCAATGTTCATGGAATCCCTTAGTTTAGTCGCTCATAGCAAGGCTATGCTGAGACCAAAAGGAGGTGTAGCACTGCATCCAGAACATGCTGCATTGTGTCGACTTTTCGACGTTCTGACATGAACCAATGACTTGGCCCATACAATCAAAGGAATGATGATATTGAAAGCAACGCAGAAACACGGTACAATCACTAACCTGCGCTGCAATACGGCCCACGTTCTGAACTAGACGTAGTCTGCTGATATGCGGGACAGTTCTCAGAAATACTGCTAGATGATCCCGCTGGCTCCACGAGAGAAGCGATCGGCAACGTCGACTGCGAGACGGGACGGACGGTAACTGCCTTGGCAATAAGAACGTTTGTTTACGGTGCTGCCCAAGCCATTCGTGTCGTCTAGGCCGTTCAAACTGACCTCCAGGAATGAACTTCCACTCCTAAATTCTCAAAACACGGCAACTGCGATTCTTGGCGGGCAAGATCTCTCGTGCTTGTCAGGAATCGGTATCCAAATGGAACCAAAATTCCAGTCAGATATTTCAATACTGGTGCCTCGATGACCAGGAAGTTATAGTGATATTTTAATTGAAGTCTCGTCGCAATCTGGCGCACCTGCCGTTTGTGGTCCCCAACGTAGTTGCCAGCTTTCGGAGCTGTTCTAGCTATACCAAGCTGTCCAACGCAGAGACTCAAGCCACAATAGCTTAAAAACCCGTGATGCCTTCCCAATGTGAGCTCGAAGGAGGACAAAACACTTGTTTGAACGTCCCAAGCTCTACGGAAAATTTTGGGCGGCCAGCTGATGGTAGTGGCAGGCTGTATGTGTTTGTCGCCGAGTTGCAGTCGTCTGATGGTGACAAATCGCCGATTCAAAACGTTAATAAAAAAAATGAATGTGATCTCCAGATGAAGATCTGAAATAGTGAGTCGGCGATCAGCTTGTGTGATGATGGTTGATGGTGAGATGATCGTGATAAGTAAAGGTCGACGAAAAAGAATCTTCGTGACCAAAATTCTGCTTCTAGGCAACAACCTAGATATTCAGCTCGACGAGTACTAACGAGTGACTAACGTCGTCGTCCTGAAATATCTTTGAGAACAGTATCGACGAGGTCGAATAAATGTTTGGGAGTGAAGGATAAAATTTGTGGTGGATAGAAGAGTCGTCGAAGATTAAATGGTTGGAGGGGTTGTGTTGTAAAAGGTCAGATTCTGGTGCGGTTCACAAATCGGCGAATGGACTGTTGAGCTGCAAATTTTGATTGGCACAGTTATTCAATTCATACGAATTCATGCAGCCTGATTGTTAGGTAACAAGAACCATCCGAGCCAGCAACTCGCACTGAAACGCACATTGATATTGATTTGAATACATGATAATCGGCTTCGTAGATTGTTCTTGGCTATGGTCTTTGACAACGTATTAGCAAGGCTTTCTGGGCACACAAAAGAAAATGATTTTAAACAATATGAGGACTGGCCATACATGAGAAGATCTCGTGCATGTTGGTATCATGCCAGAAGTGTCTACGATATGCCTTTTGCTCTAGACTAGATGCAATCCAGTATCGGCATATTCTGGGCGACTTGAGCATAAATAAAGCAGGGCGACCAGCAATAGACGCCATGAACCAAATATCACTGCCTTGTGCCTAACACGTGAAAGTCTGATACTTGGGTTCCTACTCTCAAACATTCCTGAGCGCAAGCGCAATGTCTGCTCGTAGTACTAAATACTGAAACGGTGCTAGATACCGAAACTGACCACCCACGGAGGATGTACTGCCCATTCGAATAGCGTTGAGTGGCCAGGTTGGTAAATCCGGGCTTTGTGAAGCATTGCAATCAGGTTGGATATTGCATAGTATTAACGACCATGATTCATCATAAGTGCAATGATTAAAAACGTGATTACAGATGCTGCGTGAGCGGCCTATAGCAAAGGGCCACCCAAGGTAAACATATGACAGGCAAAACAGAGAAATAATACAAAGACAAGGAGATGTATCACTGCTAAAATGCACCCTGTATTCTAACCGCAATATCAGGCATACGGCTCCCTGTGATAGTATATGCCGACACCCACATCATGAGTACACATTGAAATTACATTCTGGAATAGTCTGGTATAAATGGTCTGGTAGAAAAAACAATTAGTAAGAAAAATAAAAATAAATGTGTTAGAGGGCTGGGAATAAAGAAATACTCCGGTTTATGGTCTGATTGCAATGCCAATCTGATGTAGTCACCGACACTGACTTGCTGCCAGGCCACCAGGAAGTGCTGCTATCTGAACACTATTGCCGGTGGCCACATAGAAAGTTCATGGAATTACCTGATAACCGATTTTACCGTAGGGATGCTACCTTGAAGTCAGCTGTACTCGTATACAAGTACAGCTTTCGACATTTGGCGTTGGTCGTTACATATTTACGGATTCGTACGTACATATGCTTGGGCCTTGCGCACGGACCACGACTAGTCGGTACGTCACTTTGAAGGTTGGCGGTCGCTAAGGTTAGCCGGGTCACTCCGAACCTCGAAATATTAGCAGCAGAACAAAGCTGCAGCTTCACTATCGCGGAACCCTAAAGGCGCAACTTTCGCAGCCAGCCATTGACCATCACAACCATGGGCTCGAGCTCCTCTAAGCCGGCCAGCGGCCAGGCCTCGCACGTCTGGAAAGCGTACGTGTCTCCCTGGAGCCAATTGATTTGAGGACTCATTGCTCATGCGACACTTTAGTTCCGGACCCATAGGCGTATCCCAGGACATTGTCGAGTCGCTGCAAGGAAGCACTGAGGTATGGATTCTATGTGCAGTGCGATCCGCGCCAGAGATTTGTATCTAACAGCCACATCCAGACCGACACATCCCGTGCACAAAGCCTCGAACTCGCCGTTCAAGCTCGCGTCGCCGAAGAGCTGAAGAAGCTCTCTTCACAAGAATCTGAGGCACTCGCAGCCGCCCGCAAGAAGGCTTCCGAGATCACAGAGGCTGATGCCCAAAAGGAGGCCGGAAACAGTAGACAGACGGTCTCTAAGGAGGTCGAGGCACTTAGAACGAGACTTGAGAAGCGGAAACAACTTCGCGATCTGCCTGAGAGCGTCGAGAAGTCGAGGAGCCAGGTCGTCCAGTGCTTGCTCGCCAACGATCGTCGGCCGCTGAACTGCTGGAAGGAGGTCGAGGACTTCAAGGAGGAGGTCAGGAGGCTTGAGAAGGAGTGGGTCGAGAGAGTTGTGCGATAAATCTGCGGCTTCAGCATCAAGAATCATGCTTGCTCAGCGATAGAAGGGGAACAGAATGCCCCTTTGTTGATATGTACAACTACAACATAGAGGTCATACAAAAGGCCAGGTAGACGGAATGGTTCACTGCGTCACTATCATGAAACGGCGATGTCGGTATTATTGGTCATGTCAGGTCTGAATTTAGGGCTAGGTCTAGAGGTTCAGCCTTATCAGAGGTCTGGCCTTGATTTCTCGCAGCCTCCATTTCAGCCTTTCTTCGAAGCCCCTGTGCTTTTTTCCTCTCCCTTCGAGCTGCAGCATCTTCCCACTCCGTCCCATCCTTCTTCTTTGGTGGCTGAGCAGCCTCGAAGATTGCCGCACGAAACCGCTGGATTCGCTTCGAGTTCTCAGCGAACCTGTCATGGCTGATATCCAGCAGCGTTTGCAGGTAATCTGGCGTAACGGTTCGTTGTATTAGGTCTCCTTTCTGAATGCCAACCAGTGATTCCAGCCCAAGGCCCATGGTTCTAATAGCCACGATCGGGGTGACAGCTTCTCCTCCAGCAGCCGTCAGGTTCAACGCACCAGTTTCTCGGAAGCCTGCTTGATGACCGCACTTGAGCAGAAGCTGAGCGTGCTCTAGAGATGCAGTCAAAACATGTAGAATCTGTGAGAGAATTAGCTGATACTGATATGAGATACGCAAAAACCGGTCTGTAACTCACCATTGGCTCGAACTTGAAGTGTATAAGTCGAGCTGCCTCATTGTCACCAGTCGTGGTGTCGCCAGATGCGTCTTGGTTTTTCAACCCGAAAAGATCGTCCAATGTCTTTCCGTCCTCGACCTCGACCGGATCATGACTGACAAAGAGCCAATGGCCTCCTCCCCCTTTACCGCCGACACCAGCAACTGTAGCTGTTCGCGCCCCTTCTTCATCTTGGTTCTCCTGACTGGCGCCCTCCGCAGCCTTCTTTCCCTCCACAAAAACACTGACCCGTCCCGCACAGCTGCTGGTTGTCACAAATCCCTCTAAGCCGTTGAGTTCATCGATTAGTTCTCTGATCCCAACATCCACCGAGCCTTTGGGTGATGCGTCTGTGTACTCGGTATCCGGGATTGAGAGCTGCTCCAAAATTTTGCTCTTCTTCTGCAGGAAGCTTTGTGGGGGCTGTGGGAGACTCCGCATGTTTGTAGTAAACTGGCCCAGGCAAAAGGCCAGAAACGTCAAGAAAATAAATTCAATTATTAAATAAATCTCAGAGTATGGAAGATTGACGTGTACTTTCTGCGTAGAATTTGGGTAATTGTGGAGTGGGTATTCAATTGAGACTTATTGGGGCATCACGTGAATCCCGGGACCTCACACATCGTAATCTATAAATCGTACATGTTGTGGACTGGAACGAATCATTTCTCACAAACTAAGAAATATGTGCCTCAGAATAACAGAAAATTTATTAGCCCGTGAATTCTCATGGAGCCATGTATCTAGGGAACAATGTAGGGAAGTTTTGCAACTTCCGAATTTCAGCTCCTAGCTTCATTAGTCTACGAATTTCGCTCCAAAAAAATGCCCATATATTATAGTTTAAAATCTGTATAAAATCGCTTGTTTCATTTTTACAACTGTTGTTCTCTAAGATTCTGAATTTCTTAAACCCAACATAAGTAATACACGAAAGTATAAAACACACGAAATTCCATAAAAACGTGGACTTAATCTAGTCTGCTATGTTTGATCTCATATAGGGACGTATATGGTTATAATTATAATTATCGTGTAGCCCGATCAAGCACTACAGAGATCCGGTCATATTATTGCGCTGCAAATTGTTGATTCCTGTACCAAACACACGTCACAGTAAAGATTTTTCTCAAAGACTGAAAGAGACCAATAGCATCCAGACACAGCGAAGAGACACATTTTCTGATACGATATATGCAGGTGATTTTATTAATATGGCTTTGAAAACCGCAGTTTCACTGCAATGTTAACCTTCACGAAAGGTCTCTTACTCCGTAAATCGATTCGATATTCCTGAACGCGACAAAGCGACCAGGGGATTTTCGTACTCACAACCGAGAGTATCTCTCAGTTGTATTAATCAACTCATATAACTAAATTAACTATTATATATATAAAATAGTCTAAATTTTACCACTCAAGCTTGATGCCATCCCACATGAATCCATGCCAAGTCGTATTCTTTGTGACCTGAAAGACAATCTCATTTGACCCTTTCCCCAGCACGCTCGCCCTGAACGGAAACTCGAAATATCTCCACTCACCAGCCGCGGTGCCGCTTCTGTACAGCGAGGGGTCGCTGACCAGCCCCGTCGTGGCATTGGTGGTCGTCAGGCCGCTCGTCAGATTGCCGATGTTGACGTCATTGGCCCAGATGGTCGAGCTGACGCCCGACGAGTAGCCGGCCAGCGAGACGATCAGCTTGGCCGTCTGGTTGGCGGCCGTGCAAGGAAGCGAGTCGATGTCGAATGCGATGCTCCAGTTGCCGATCTTGCCCTGCCCGAAACACCAATCCTCGGTCGCGCTCTGACCGACGGTGAAATTCAGATTGGCCGGGCAATTGTCCACGACTGCGTGCGCGTGCGGCGAGCCGCCGTACGCGAAGCCGTAGCTGTACCGGTCGAACTCGCCGATCTGGAACAGGGCCTTTTTGTCAGAGACGCGCCACTCGAGGGTATTGAGGTCGGTGGCGTGGTTTTCCGAGACGACGACGTCGTTCTGAATCAGCGACGTCGTCACGTCGGCGATCTCACTGCCGTTGGACCAGGCCTGCAGCCCGTAGCTGCCGACGCGGACGTCCTTGAACTCGAAGTTGCCCTCGGCATCTGCGTAGCCCGTGTAGTAGTAATCGGAACCTGCGTCGAGTGCCGTCTTGTTGGGCGTATTGTCGCCGAGGTATACGGCGGCGTTAGTAGCCGGGCGGCCGTCCGAGAGCACAAGCTTGCCCTTGACTGAGCCCCGGGTTTGGTAGTCGGCGTCCTCGAACCAGGCGTACGGCCATGAGGAGAATTCATCCACGGCGCGCGCCGCGGCGTCGTCTTTAGATCCGTCGTTGAGGTACCAAAGCCAGGGCCCCCAGAGCTTGCCGTCAGGGAAGACATCAGACGAAGAAACCATGAAGTGTGTACCATGAATCATGTTGAGCTGGACGGCGTCACCGGTGGCTGATTCGCGGTGCACCATCAGCTCCTGCTTCAGGTGGTTGCCATTGTAGTAGTCTTTGCCAGCATTTATGTACCAACTGCCAAAGCTATCACCATAAACACCGTAGTAGGTTTGTGTGCGGATCCACGATGTGAAGTCATACTTGGTAATATAGCCTGAGCCGTCGGGCTTGGACCATGTCTCGTCCTGCACCTTGAGGTTTGCAAGGTACTCGTCTAGGGGCGGGAGAGGCTCATCTCTGACATCGGTTTTCCCGTTCGGGAACGTGGTGTTATCGAGACGCCAGAGAGTGCGGAACTCGCCAAGGGTCGGCAGGGCGTGATTCACAAAGTATTGGTAGGCCCCGGTAAGTCCAGACTGAATAACCCAGTGAAAGTCACCTTCCTTAGCAGTGAACCTGATGTCGATGTACTTTTTACCGTCAATATTGCCTTCGTTGACGATGGAGGCGGAAGTCCAATTCAAGTTACTTGCGGCGCCATCTGAGATGCATCATGATTAGCATCGACGGCCATCAGGCAATGCAATTTGGATGAACGACTTACTGTAGCTGACATAGTGCCCAACAGCATCACCAACACAATCGTGGTCCTTATAGTATAGCTTGACGCCATAGGTCTGACCTTGTGTGAGATTCCATAGCTCGTTACCAATAACCCAAGTCGCATTGTCAACTTGTCGTAAGAACGGGCCAGTAGGCGCCGCACGAGGTGGCAATATGTACCCAGAGACTCCGCCGACAAGCAGACTTGCCATTGAAGCGATGAACATCTTCATGGTACCGATCTGAGTTTGGAGCGAGGCTCTTTAACAAGAGTCTCAAGAACAAAAGCGGTAAAAGAGACGGTACCCAAAATCGGCTACTATGCCAAGCATTGTTGACGTTACCCAGGTAGCCATCCTAGCCTATATATACTCAGTGTTGATCTTGATCGAAAGCAATCACGATTGATCATTCTCGGAACCAAACTTGCCCAATGACCGGGGCGACAACAATAACCTGGAATCTTGGCAGGGTATGTTCAGGTGTAGTGAATCTTTCCGGCGTGATAGAGCCCATTATCTCATTGATTACCCCAAGTTTCCATGGAGAATTACAATTTCCCCGCATAAGGCTAATTTTATCATTTCGTAGTCCATGCTGCATAGGATATGATATGTGGAAAAAACGTGGCTTTAGGTTGTCAAAGACACAATGATTGGGGGTTGTGGGGCTCCGCATATTGGTCTGCCAAGCTCGGGGCAATGCAGTCCGGGGCGAGGCAAGCATCAGGGGATGTGATCTCAGCTACAGGGGGTTGGCGTGTCGTGATGCATGGTGGGCTATCAAAATTATGCAGGCAGGCAGGAAGACTTGGTATCGACTACAGCCGACGCAGCTCGGTATCCGAAGTCGGTATATACCATTTGACGCGAGGATCTCGCCATCTGTGGCAGCATTAATGGACAAAAGGATCACATCCCGGAGTTTATCCTCCTCGTCACTCTATTCTCCCCGCAAAACACCCGACACGAAGTGTATGACGCTACATCAAGACGTACATCTGATTAGAGCTAATCTCGCTATCGCTTTTATATTGCTTTTGTCTGTG
Organism: Truncatella angustata; assembly: GCF_020726525.1. Classification (NCBI taxonomy): domain Eukaryota; kingdom Fungi; phylum Ascomycota; class Sordariomycetes; order Amphisphaeriales; family Sporocadaceae; genus Truncatella; species Truncatella angustata. The sequence continues at coordinate 1,123,200 of NW_025763386.1, forward strand.
ACACTGGCTTTGCAGAATCGATTCTTTTCGCTTATAGTACATGAAGAAAGTGACTGGGGGTATAGAGGTGAAGACATTACACAGTAAATACAAGACGGGCAGCCATACATACATGTTGCCAGGAAAGCAACGAAAACAACTTTGAACCCCGAAAAAAGAAATAAAAAAATTATGTCGCGTTACGGTCGCTTCGCAAAGATACCGGGCCTTGGAAACCTGAAGATGACGGCGGCACATCTTGCATTTCCATCTCTTGTCCGTTGCCCGAAATTCTGGCGATATGTTGAACCTTTTTGGCAGCTAACCGCTGATCTCCTTCTTCAAACCGATTCTTGAATCGATAGTATGTTGGTGGGCGCGGGCGGCAAAGAACAACGGCCCAGTTCTTCCACGCACTACTCTGGGTGAATGGACGGTAACGGTCTTTCTTGAGGAATTTGTGAGAGTTCAGGAATTCTCGTGTTGACTCGCCTCTAGCCATGAGGAACACGTGATAACCCATCAAAGCAGCAGGATATATGAAAGCGATTATCCCATAGATGAGCATAGCGAATGGGACTCGAAAATGGTCGATTGCTGAACCGACCGATACGCCCTCGTTCTTCGCATATAAGAGAATCTGGGCCAGCGAGGCGCCGAACAGGTACGCGGCCAGTAATGATGCTGAAGTGACGAAGGTAAAGAAGTAACGATAGTTGCGGCGACCAACGCAGTTGTTCAACCAAACGCAGTGATGATCCTGTGTTTCGACACAATTATCACATAGTCGGCAATGATGAGCTCGAGGTGGACGCCAGATTTGGCAAGTCTTGCAATATTTAGTTGGAACCTCCATAGCGGCAGTACTGGACTCGGCCGATTTGATAAGTGTCCAATCATTCATGGGTGGTGCCAGCCGTAGAGGATCTTCGTCATTAGCCGGGGGCGGAAACTGGTGCAGATTGCGCGGTAAGATCTAGAGAACAAGTTAGCAAGATAGCGCAACCTTGGTCAAAGCAGGGTGGTTTGTACATACCCCGGGGTCAGATCCTGATGCATGAAGAAAAGAAGATATACAGATATAGAATATGTAGGCGAACACAATAGGAACCGCTGGTGAGACCTGATACCATAGGTAAGGCGCTGAAAAGGCAAAGAACAAGATAGCCGGTATCACGACGAATGAACCTGTAGCGATATTGATGGGACGGTGCCGTGTGTTCTGAAGCCGCCCCCCAATGCAGAAAAATGTGTTTCCCTCAAAGTATTCGTGATTGCGACCAAGACTGGGGTGTTTGCCTTGTATAATTTTGTCCTTATCAGTACGTGTGGCGGTACCAACCGGTGTAAGCTGTGGTGATGATGCGCCAGAGGAAAGCTTCTCGGCACCGGCCATGGTGCGGTTCTGGTTTGCTGACTCTCCTTTGGGGCTCAAAAAGTTGGACCTGAACGACCGTGGTGACTTCATGGGAGTCGATATGTTGGCACCAAGATTCTGGTTTTTGCTCTTATCGACATCTATGCTCAGGTTGAGAGCCTCAGCTGGTTTTCGATGCAAAGGCCGTAGACTATCGCTGAGACTGCCTGCCGTATGACCGTGGGTAGGGCTCGTGTTGGCGGTTATTCTATCATAGGTCTCCTGTTCGGTCATTTCTGTCCCTCTTGAAGGCGGTGGCTGAATGTCAGCGTCGTCGACAGGCTCCCGTGCAATGCGATGAATCGGACTTGCGGTCATGCCACGCTGCTGTGCAATATGAGCATGGTTCTCGGCAGCAGCATCTTCTATGGTCCCTTGTTGCTGGTTCATAGTGGACGGTCTCGATGCGCCCCTCTGCGCTTGGAGTTTTTGTGAACTCATGGGATGAAAGAAGGCATGCGACGTCAGTGACGGGACGTGGCTTTTGCTTGTTGAGCTTGGCGGTCGACCAGACGTGGAACCAGATATGCTGCCACTCAGACTCCCTCTTTGGAACCCTCGCCGTAGCGGTGTCGCTTGTGACCATGCACCTCTGGAAGAAGACAAGCCTGTCCTGGCGGTTCCGGGGCGCGATTCCGACCCTATGAGACTTCTCCTTTGTGGGTTACCAGTAGTGGCTGGTGGTTGCTCTTCCGCAAAACGATCTCCATCCTCGGATGCAATGTCCGTCATGCGGGAGGATATTATACTTGGAGGTCCAGCGGGAAATTGAGGTCGTGGGAAGTCGCTCTCCTCTGAGGTGGCCGGCCCACCTCCTCGTAAGTTGTTGGTAGTCATGGCAGACGGCTAAGATGGTCAAAAGTATGCGCAGTCGCTAGTTGACGTTGCGAATTGCTTTGCGGCTACCGTGTTGCTTCTGTCATGCCGTTCCGCTTATGTCACACAAGGCGCAATGTGTTCTTGTTCAAAATATATATGGTTTGGTACACGGGCAGATGGCAGCAGCAGGGGCGAAAAAGGAGCGACGGTTCGGTAGTGGTTGGCCTTGCTGGATGTATGCAGGGACTCGAACTACAATGCGACGGCGCGCTGATGGTTGGGAAGCAATGGATGGAAGATATCGTAGAACACGGAGTGAAGGGCAAGACGGGTCGGATGATACGGGAGAAACGATATTATGCAAAAGAGCGGGCTAAGTTTAGTACTAGTTAGATGAATGAGTGTGTGGTTGCTTCTTGTTGCAGTCTGCGCAGCAGAGATGCTAGTCAGAAACTCGTGGGTTTATGTTGGTCGAAATAGAGTTGAAAGAAGAAATGGCAAAGCCCGCGCTCGTTTGTCCATGGACGTTTGGAGATGGGCAACGCGCAAAGACGCAAAGACCCCCCCAGAGGTGCAGCGAGTTGCATGCAAAAGCTCGTCCTTGGGTCAAGGTCATTGGGAGCACGGGCTCTTTAATTTCCTAGCATCCCGTTGCTTGCATATCAAAAGATCCCTGACAGAGATGTCATTGGATGGAGACAGAAAGTGAGCATGTGAATTGTTTGATTGCAGCGCATCTGTGGTATATCTGTAGGACTTGATAGAATATGTATTTCTACATCTGCGGCATTGGAACCATCAGTTTCCAGCTCGTCCCGCATGGGAAAGCTGAGCTCTTCTACTGTACAGTATTTTCTTGGCCTCCGTTCCATCCCCAGTTTATTGGCTCCAAGTCCACGGTTTGCCTGGCGGGCTTCGACCCGCTGCTGTGATATTAGTTACACGACATAGTTATCCCGTGTGTAATGCAGACTAATGCTGCAAGCACGGGCCTCCTCATTTGGCCGCTGCCGAGAGAAGGAAGCACCGCATTTGTGGCGTTTGTGGCACCTGTGGCTTGAATCAATCCAGGCTGGACTGTTGGTGCCTGGGCGCCTGAGGGTGGCATTGACCAATCGAATCACCCCCGACCTCATCGGTCGGCCTTTGGAGCTCGGAGAGCAGTTTTAGTGCAGTCAATCATACGACACCCTCTAAACACCTTCTACCACAACAAATCTGACGATAGAAACACACGACGCCATGGCCTCTATGATCGCCCGCCGTGCCGCTCTCTCGAGCAAGGCCTTCTCCAGCAGAACCTTCACCACCACCACCGCTCGCCGAGCTGGTGACGAGGCCCTCAAGGGCGAGACAAAGCGCAACCCCGAACTTTTCGTGCGTCATATCCCGATTCCTCGGTCCACCGGCCCCTGTTCAACTCGGACATGAAAAAGGCCCAAATTCGGAGCACTATCATTCGGAAATATATATTGACTAAGCTGGTAATAGATTCTCGGCGGTATCATGTGCCTCGCTCTCGGTGGTGCCGGTCTCTACTTCGGTACGCCTATTTGAAAGAAAAAAAAAGACTCTTTACCAGAAGCAAGCTTTGCTCATACAGTTTCACCAGGCCGAACTCCTACCAAGTCTACCTCTGAGGCCCAAGTCGGCATGACCAAGGGCGGTATGCCCTGGGAGTCCGGTTCCGGGGACGGCAAGTACCAGTACCACCCCGGTGGTGACACCAGCGCCGCCCCCAAGGACGCTCCCAGCGCTGTCAACGTTGTTGTCATTCCCGATGTCAACCTCCCCAAGGTATGGACCGCACGCATCTCGTCTCCGCGGAAACACAACACAGAATACTAACGCAGAACAGAACCTGCACGACAAGTACAACAAATGGGGCAAGGACGGCTACTAGGATGCGAACAAGTTATAGGTGTGCGAACACTGGAAGCAGTGTGTTAAGAGACTAAATTAGACGACTTGGGACCTCATTCCATTTGTACATAACCAAATCAAGCATTGGATCATCACTGGACGCTCATCCCTCTTCCGAAATTTTTTTTTCTCGCTCACTCGTGCATAATGCCAGTTCAGCATGCACCGTGATCATTTTCCTGGTATCATACGCTATTAAAACTCCTCGTTACCCGTATAAGTTATGATGGGTGGTCACGGCTCGTAAGAGTGAAAGAGGCTGTCAAGATTTGAATCCTTCAATACCAGGAATGGACAGTTAAACGGGATGAGCTGATATCCACAGTCATGACCTCGGAGAAATTGTACTTCCTATCTAACGTATGGTGAAAGTCACGTATCATCGGCACCAGTTCGCTTCGACTTAAGCAGAGGTACTATTTGGTCTTTTTCAGAGAAACTCAATAGTGACATCGTAGTTGAGAGGTCTCGCACAGCACCCTGCCTGTAATGTACTTTTTGAGAGAACACAACGGCATACGTGAGTGTCTTACGAAGGCGCTTTGTCGCAATATCCACTTGGCCCAGATGACCATCGCCCGCACGTTGCAATGGCACTACATCTGCACGTACCACCGTGCCCCTATCGAAAAGACGCCAGTTGTGACTATAAAAAGACATATGACATACATGAAATGACGTATTATGTGTTTTCTTTTGTGGGCGATTGATGAGAATCCTGATTCCCAACAGGCGACTAACTATAAGAGGCGCTCGGTCGATCACGCGTCGCATCACAACATGGACTTGTTTTCTCTCTCATCAAATTCATAAGGTCTACTTAGAAGGCTGTAAGTAGGCAAAGTCTCTGGTACTTCATCCTGAGCTTCTAGCCAGGTAAAGTCCCATGTCCCTGATTCCGAGTTTGACCAAAACCACCACTATTCAGTGAGGAGCTCAATCTCCTCACGCGTGAAACCGAATAGGTACAACAAGTCAGTCATAGACTCGCCGTTGAGCCTTGCGCTGGCCTCCATCTGCACGCGAGGCTTAGCGTTCCATGCCACGCCGAGACCGGCAGTAGCAAGCATAGACAGGTCATTCGCACCATCACCTACGGCGACGGTTTGCTCTAGTGCGATGCCCTCCTTCGCCGCGGTCTCGATGAGAAGCTTCTTCTTCTGCTCTCTTCCAACAATGACACCCTTGACTTCGCCGGTGAACCTGCCGTCGCTGTCGATCTCCACCTGGTTGGCGTACGCATAGTCAATGCCGAGCTGCCCGGCAAGCCATCCCGTCAGTGGTTGGAATCCGCCTGAGAATACAGCAGTCTTGACCCCCAATCTCTTGAGAGCCTTGAGAAGCTGGGGCACCCCCTTCGTCACGTCGAGAACAGGGTGTAGTTGCTCAAAAACTGTCTCGGGAAGGCCCTTGAGAAGCGCAACACGCTCTTTAAAGGCAGACTCGAACTCCAACTCTCCATTCATGGCACGATGTGTGATGTCGGCAATCTTCTCCGCCAGATTCGGTGGGTCCTTGATCGTGGCGGCCATGAGGTCAATAACCTCTTGTGTGATAAGAGTGGAGTCCATATCAAAGACTACGAGCCGAGGGTGCCGCCTCCAAAGTGTATCGCGCTGAAGCGCCACGTCGATGTTCCATTCCCGCTCGAAACGATAGATCAACTCATGTCTCCGGAGATCTGCCAGGGGCAGGTAATCGAGCGAAGGAGCCGGCGACAGCGTAAGTTCCACAATGTTAGGGTGGACCGGGTCGTCGAGGCATCGATGCGACGAGGTAATCTCCGTAACTCCCGGCGGGAGGGGAAAAGTTGACATGAGGTGAAGGAAGGATGTTATGCATAGCGGGGAGATGTACGAGCCATACAAATGATCGAGAGGCTCGGGCTCGCCAGCACCGGGCGGCTCGAGAGGGAACTCATCAATGTCGGTCGTCGGCGCAAGATTGGCAGGAATGTCTGAGTCTGAGCCTGCCAGCCGAGGTGACGGGACCACATTGGCGGCGCGCGGGCTTGTCGCCTTGTATGTGAGCGTTGCAATCAGGCGATTGCTCCTCTCTCCCTTCGCGGGAGAGCAGTTCGGGTGCGTGTAGTCGTGGCTACCACCATCTACTATGCGGGGTGGCTCCTCCTTGGACGGCACGCCGTTGAAAGGGCTGAAGGGCTTGGCTGGAGACAGTCTAGCATTGTTCAAATCTTCGACCACGGTATCGATGCCGAAATGGCTTTCAGGCTTGTGAGGCCCTTGATATTGTTGATTGGTTTGCAGATAAGAACTGCTTCGCATGCCGCCCAACTGCGGGCGGGCGGCGGGAGGAGTAGTTTTGGCGGGGCTACCTTCAGACATATTGATCTCAGGCAATGTGTAATAAGGTTTACAAAGGATAGCAAAGTGTAAAAGGAACGAGGAAATGCCTTGAAACTCAATGAACCCTCAAGCCAGTAACCGAATTCTCCTCAGCGGACAGAACTTGCAACGAGAAAGCGAGATGCTGCGACAGGTGTTAGGTGGGTTGGGTGTGCTCTATCGTCACAGTAGACAAAACGAGGCTGAGTGGAAATGCGTCAAACCTCCACTTCTCAGGTCATTTCACCACCAAAGAGCAGAGATCTTCAGGGATCTGTCCGCTTCGAGGGTAGTGCGCGCCTTTTTCGTTCGGCAGACGCCGCGAAGCCAATCAGAGACGGTGGGACCGCCTACGGCCGCATTAGAACCACCGGCGGAGCGAACAATACGGACACTCCGCTCCGTCACGATGGCTTCAAAAATGTACTAAAGAGGTATGCATGATATGAGAAACTTGAAGTACATCTTAAGGTTGTTTTCTATACGCCTTGAAGTATATTCGAGGGCAAACGATCAACTTGATAGCCTTTATGCGCGGTCCGGCGATGAAAAGGTCCTCTAGGTACCAAATGCGACTCGAAGTATCGTGGGAGCTCCATTTTGTTGTCACTCGTATTAGATCACGATGTGACCTTATCCTTTCGGACGTATCAGCTCTATGGCTTAGCCATAATTACTACATAGAACATCACCTTCGGTGGTGAAGCACACATGCTCGGAGTCGCATCACATCAAACCGCATAACCTCTTTTACTCATACTAACATTAGCGTACTTCTATCTGAGACTTCTTTCTATTACTCCAGGTCGCAGTATCATGGCCAGATTTGGACTACAGGCAAATCTAGGTACCTGATCCCATTGTTCTAACAAATGCCACGAGTATAGTTAAGCTCATAAAATCCTTTTCAGTGTCCAGGAAGTATCGCTCAGAGCTGGGTGGGATCGCTTGGTTGATAGACGACATTGCCTAGAAACCGAATAGCTGTTACAATGTTTCAATCTAACTAGCTCTTCAATCATGCAGCAGTCATGCAAGGCTTTCACACAACCCCCAAACAATCCTTTGGGCAACCTCAACCCGAACCTCTGCGCAGTTTTCAAGCCTAACATCTTCCATGCCATAAGCAGTCTTTCGAGACCATCATAATAGTGCCCAGAAATTTGAAAGGATTATATTATCATAGCAGAGTTGTTTGATGTGGTTGTAAATGCGATCACCCTAGCAGAAGTCGCCTTTAAAGGAGGCAGTACAATACCGAAACCCAAGTCTCTGTGAGACGAGATACAGAATGTGCCTGATATAATTCAATAGCTGATGACTTAGATCTAGATCCTGGTGCCTCTCATACAAGACATAGAAAACGATCCCAGCACACGACGTGCCGTTATCAATATCTTGTTATTTGACGACACAGTGACGCAATGCAGCACCGAATATTGCAGCAAGCCACTTCGGAGCTTAACAAATCTTCTTGATGATATAACTGCCCAAATCTCGACCTAGAAGAAGTTCAAGCGCGGGCTGGCCGGCCAAGGTGAAGATTATTCTGAAGGGGCAGACTCTGGTAGATTTTGAGATTCGGATAGGGGGGGCTGTTGGATTGTTGACACTTGTGCTATAGAGCTGCATGATGTAAAGATCACTGATACTAGGTTTAGCGATGTCCCACGCATATCATACGGGGCAGTGATGAAACCCTAGCCTCAAGTCATAGTCGGACAGTGGACAGCAGCGCAGCAGCAGGAGCGTGCTCTCGTAAGCCAAAACACATCAGACAAAGCTTGAACAAATACAGGGGAGGTTGCTGGCTTCGAAGGATAAAAAAGTAACCTGGATTATCCGGTATCACACGTTTGCGGTGGTCGTTCTAAATAGAAATATGCCAAGAGCGGTGAAATACGATCACTACCAGGTATGCCTATTGGCTGTACCGCAATTGGATGGCAGGTATTTCAGCGGCTTGTTAATTGGGATGCTGGATCCGTGGCCTACACTCCTTTTGCGACATCCAAACGACAATCGCATGGCCTTTTTCTTTCAATGCTCCGCTCTGGCTTTTGTCATCCAAGGGAGCTTCCACGAATGAGAACAAAAACTAGACGGACGCAGCTCTCTCTCAAAAGTATTCGCTGTACTCAGCAGATACTCAACAGAAGCAGGTCATGCCGGCTGTGCGATGTTGGCTTTCGATCCTGGGCAAGCTCTGAATGGACCTCGCATTCTATGGACCTACTTTATAAATGTCATGCGGCAAGCTCGACATTTGGGCCCATACTATGTAATGCAAACGGTGAAAGTTGGAATGATGGACGCCAACAGCTGGGTAGTCATACCTTTGCGCAACACGCATGGGCCCGCCTCGGATGGTCGGTCTTGAATGGAATGTGCCGTTTGGGAAAGTAGGGGGAGAGTTCCAGGAAGGGATTGAACGAGCTTGAGTTGTTGTGCCAGGTCAATGGGTAGAGTGATTTCTGAACTTCAGTGATCAACAGGAGGGGAATATCTACTTTTCCGTAATTACCCAGGTAGATCTTACAGCAAATGAATTCTCATCATGTATGCACAATACGGGTAATGGAGGCATTTACCATGTGCGCTCTTACATATAAACTCCTCCTTTCAAATACTACAGCAAATGCAGCTGCCCTTGTCGTAGTGACGCCATGATCTGGGACTACTGATAATAACAATAGAGCAATACAGCACGACGGCAGGGCTTCCATACGTTGCGTTCTGAACTTGACAGACTGACAGTCATTGGGATAGGGCGAGGTGAACATTTATATTGCACCTGCTGCGTTAATGACAACATCATGTGTTAGATACACTTTAAGCAACGTGCTCTATTTGCTGGGCTGTCATGGGTAGGGCAGCAGAATAGCACAAGTCGCATGTCACGGGAAAAGAAAACATCGACATAAATGCTGGTGGATGCGACCCAGACTGTATAGATGAGCCCGTAAATGGGGAGGACATTTGAATTTCAATGTCGCACTCTCCTCGAAGTTCTTGATTTCAAATTGAATCAAATAATACAAACTCAGTTGAGAGTGTGTTGCAAATGCATACCAGCCACATAGGCTGTAATGACATTCTCAATGGCGAAGACAATCTCAATGGCGAAGACAATCTCAATGGCGAAGACAATCTCAATGGCGAAAACAAAAGGAACAGTGTAGAGACGCAGCATCTTATATGTACATAGCATATTTTCGGGTTAATAGCTGTTATTCATTACGTATCCAGAGCGTTTTTAAGACGTTGCCAAACCAACGAGGGTGTCGGGGTGCGGCTGAAGTGGGTATCGGGCACGGTAAGCCCTGGCTGTCGGTGGCTGCTCGCCCTGCAGCACGAGCGGCTCAGCGCTCGAAATATCACGACATCGACGCCGGCCCGGCCAACGTGATGGCTCAAAGGTTTAGTCTGACATGGCCTCAATCACGCAATCGTCCCTGTCGAAGGCGTGATTTTCTTAGTTTCTGGGGAATCGAGGAAATTTGTGGGCTCTTCTTATGGCCAAACGGTTTCTGACGTATGGCATGATCATGCCGAACTAGTTATCCATGCATAAAGGACTTACACGGACACGGACAGCAGGTTGGATTGAGCTTGGGCAAGAGAATGGCTTCGTCTTGGCTGCCGTGGTCTGAATGGCGACATAGTGGACGAGAAAGGTATCATTGAACCTTAAGTACTGACCCTCTGTGAGGAATGAGGATTGGTTGCTACTATTTATTTGTTTTGCGGGAGCAGTGAATCGTGTCTACATTGTACTTGGTATTAGAACACTGACTCCAAGTGAGCCGGATTTCGGCACCCTAACCATATGAAATCGTGGGATTGTGCAGCCTGGCATCAAACCTGTCTGATCACCTGTAGATTCCGCGATATCTGGTCTATTGGAAAGCCCCCACCATCTCGGGACCACACAGTCCGTTGAGTACGGAGTAAGAACTGTCACATCTCTTGGCTTGGTTGTTGATTAGAGATCTTGTGATTATATCATGTGCATATCTCCCTCGCAACCAAGATTATTACTCAGCTTGGGTGCATACATACATTGAATTTACAGTAGTACCACTACTCTGACTATGCACCATAAGACGTGATTTTTACTGCAGTTACGTGCGCATCTTACATCATACCGCCAAGGCACAAGTAATGATTTGCAGCGGTATGGCCGGAGGAATTCTAGCGATCAATGGCTGTTACGGATATTTCACAGAAGCCTTCGTTTTAACGAATAAGTGGACCATAGTGAGGCGAAAGCCTAACATTGATGTCTGAGAGGCTGAAGAGGTCCAATAATGCCTGAAAAGGGACAGGCACAGATCCTCTGAGTTTGATATGTGGAGTATCTGTAGTCTCACCCTTGTGCATATGTGCGGAAGCCCGTCATGGAACGCAAGGTTCGGTACTCGGGCGGCTGGAATCTGGATGAAAGAATTTGACTTTTCAGCCAATCATTATAGCTTCTCAAATCGCGAATAGCTTAGCGCGGATGTCGTGATTGCCTCTAAATTTCAAAGGACCATCATCTCATACTGTCACAGCCCGAGTACGGGGAATTTCGCACTGATGGCTATGGCCAACGCAACATGAGAGGGACTTCCGTATTTCCGCACACACGGACGGACGTAGAAGTAGTGTATCAATTGAGTGGGATTTGCGCAGTATTCTGCCCGTTTCCGTAAATACGCTCCAAGCACGTAATTACTAATTCTAGGCGTTTGTAAGTCCAAGTGGACTTACAAACCCAGACGACCAGACGAGGTTGCACACATTGCATACCCTACACTACCATACCGCCCTGCCCTATTGCATCTCCAAGACAATAGCCCAGACCTTTCTTAACAACAACGCCTCCTTCTCCTTGTAACTTTCCCCAGACTATTCTTTCCTGAACACACTTTTCCATCCCCCGCGCACGTCATATTATCCAACACAAGAAGATCACATCATCTGCGAGTGTTCCTAGTGGACTCGTGTCGACATCGCTCTCAGAATCATACTCGCACTACCTGAAGCACATCCCGCGCGGGGTACTCTTGACAGACACGCAATGGATTCCACAGATATGTCCTACTCATCGTCGCCACGGGTGAGGCCCGTTGACTCGAAAGAGCACCGAGCTTCTGAGGTGGAATCAGGCTACGGCTCTGCAGCATCGTCGGTAGTCGGCTCAACAGGCGAACTGCCTCTGATTTCCCTGACGGCACCACACCTTAGATTCCTCAATGACCAGTTGGAGAGATTATCGGTCATGGACCGACTCCGATTCTGCAGAACTCTGTTCCCCAACTTGTTCCAGACAACAGCATTCGGCCTGAGTGGTCTCGTCACAATTGACATGCTGTCGAAGATCCAAGCTGAAGACTCTGAGGGCCCAGCCATCGAGCTCATCTTCCTCGACACACTATACCACTTCCAGGAGACGCTCGATCTGGTTGATGCAGTCAAGACCAAGTACGACAATGTCAAGCTCCACACTTACAAGCCAAATGGAGCAAACACCACTGCCGAGTTTGAGCAGCAATACGGCGAGAAGCTATACGAGATGGCCTCAGAGCTGTACGACTACATCGCCAAGGTCGAACCTCAACAACGAGCCTATTCCGAACTCCACGTTGCAGCTGTCTTGACAGGCCGCCGCCGATCGCAAGGGGGTCAGCGTGACAAGATTCCCGTCCTCGAGCTTGAAGAGGAAACTGGTATCATTAAGATCAACCCTTTGGTCGACTGGTCGTTCAAGCAGGTCAAGGCATACATCGACGAACACAACGTGCCGTACAACAGTCTTCTCGACAAGGGATACAAATCGGTCGGTGACTGGCACTCAACAAGCCCTGTCGGCGAGGGTGAAGATGAACGTGCTGGCAGGTGGAAGGGTCAAGAGAAGACCGAATGTGGAATTCACAACAAAAAGTCTCGCTATGCACTCTTCCTTGAAGAGCAACAGCGCAAGGAGGCCCTTGAGGCACGAAAGGGTCAAGACCAATTGGCCGCCGCACTTGAGAAAGTGGAGCTTGAACAGCAGAATGATGGTGCGTCTGTTGAAATCGCATAGCACTGCTTGCATATAGACAAGAGCTTCAGCATGGTCGGCGTTTGGGATATTATAACAAGTGTTTTGGAATTACGATAATGGTCGGATGGTTTGCGGCGGCGTTGGGCGTTAAAACGATTCCCTCAGTGGAATGGCACATGGCCTATTTCACCATATTCACTGCATTAGTTAGCATACATAGTCATGATCAATGAAAAGGCATTGAAACGAAGAACATGCTTGGGGCTCACTCTGTGGAACACATACCCTTTGAGACTGCGAGCTTTCGGCCGGGTCGACTCGGGGCAGACCTCTGCTACGTCTTGTGCGCCCTTGGCAAGCCACACGCTTCATGACATGTCTTCATTGCCAAGAGGTCACACCCCTCCATCCCAGACAAAGCCGAAGCCATCGTGAAAGATGTCGAGACGTTAAGACAACGCTCCTGCAAGAGGAAGAGCCGCACAGCAATCTAACCCTAAAACGTGGTGAGGGTCCGAGGGGAAAGCATCGTGCTTTGCATGGACCGGGTTCTGATTGGCTTGTGTGGCCGACTTTGGTGGGGGTCCCGTGTCGATCCATTGCGTTACTCGTTGCTCCGTACGAACCTCGTGGATTTCGAGTTTCCACTTGTTGGAGCTGTTGTTTGGTCATTCACAACCTCAAGCTGGGTATCTGAAATACAACGTCCACAGGGGTTTCTTGCTCGGCATTTGAAAAATGACAGTGAATGCTCACTTGACAGCGATTGAAACATTGCATTCGAAACATGTCTACCTATCTAAAATGGATTGCTACCATTGCTTTTGTGTCCCGACATTCAATCATCGAGCACGCTATGCTATACACTTGGCATTTTAGCAACTCCTCGTTTGCTTGCGATAACTTCAAGAGCCGAGATATGTAGGTGTCCATTGCTGCCAAGTGGCCGCATCAACTCTCTTTCATACCAAGCTTTTCAGAGATCGCCGCGCACGATCAAAACTGCTGGAGCATCTTGCATCCATGTTTGAAGCTGCGGTTTTGACTTCGTCCCATCTCCTTATTGGCATATATCGTTCTGTTCAGAACGCCCCCAGCCTGAACACCGAGCTTTTCACAGTCAGTGCGATTTACTCATGGGTCCGTGGACAAAACAACTCATTGCGATTGGCTGTTTCGAATAGCTTCTCGGTTGTGATGCCGAAGGCCACGAGCCTCGTGCTTGCAAGCCCAAGACCACCCCCATCAATCCTTTGGTTTCGGGCTCATGATACCCGCTGCTTGTCAACACTTGGCCGATCCGATATGCTAGAGCTCAAATCCGAGATGTTGCTATATGAATGCCTACGGATCGCCACCAGAGAATGCATATTGGTTTCGTTGAGCGAGACTCCGTGTAATTTCTATATTACTATATACTTCTAATTATTCAAGCTGCTTGGCCAGCCTTCTAATTTCAACATGCATCTCCAAAGCCTATTCCCATTCTTGGCTGCCACTGTGGCAGCCGTCTCTATCACTGATGTCCTTTCTGCTAACAGCAATGAACTCAGCACACTGACCTGTAAGGGACCGCAATCTGCTAGCATCTACGAGGAGCCGTGCACTAATCACTGTTTATAGCTCTGCTGGGCACCGTTCCGCAACTCACCAATGCCCTGGCGACGTCGACAAACATCACAGTCATTGCACCCAGCAATGCAGCCTTCCAAGCGGCTATGGCAGCAATGCCCAACCTGGCCACCGAGGTAAAGAACACGACATTTCTTACCAGCCTCCTGGAATACCACGTGATCCAGGGTCTTGTACCGTCATCCATGATCTCAACCACACCTATATTCGCTTCAACCGCTCTGAAGATCCAGTCAGCCACAGGGACATCTTCCCAGATGGTCGAAGTGGTCAAATCTGGTGTTGACGTTCTGGTCGTATCAGGCTTCAAGCAGGTGTCGCGAGTCACGAAGGCCGACCTCTTCTTCGACGGCGGCGTGTTACACATTGTCGACACCGTGCTCACTGAGCCTGAATCAAACTCTGTCACTGCTCTCGACACGGGCCTGACCTCTCTGGCCGGAGCTTTGGTGAAGACCAACATGCTTGCAGGTGTCGATACCCTCAAAGATGCTACCATCTTCGCGCCCTCGAACGCAGCTTTCGTCCAGGTAGGCAATGTGGTCGAGGCTGCGGGCAACGACTTGCTCTCCACTGTCCTGGATTACCATATCGTCACGGGTGGCGCTGTCAAGAGCACCGACCTGATGAGGATGACAGCTAACGGCGCGTCCACGATGCTGAAAACACTCCAAGGGGGTACCCTGACAGTGAGGCAAGAGAACGGAGCTCTATACATCAACAATGCCAAGATCATCGTGGCAGACATCTTGACAAGCAATGGTGTTGTGCATGTTATCAACAAGTAAGTCCACCCCTATTGGGCTCCGCAATTTCTTTTAAAAATCCCACGGGCACAAAGGAAGACAACTAATTGCTATTTGTAGTGTTATGAACCCACTAGCCACCACTTTGCTGCCCGACACGGCGAGAGCAACACCTGTTGCTGACTTTGCTGGTGCTAGTCCTGTTGTCAACGCCCCTTTTACTTCCGGTATTCAGCCTACTACTACTATCGTCCCGGTGACTATAGCGCAGGTGGCTGCTGGCCACGCAGCCATGCCTACCGTAGCCCTCGTGGGTGCCGTTGGCGCAGCAGCGGCAGTCTTTGCCAACATGTAGTGGGCCTGAAGGAGATGGATACATCAGGTTCCAAAGTGCAGATGGGATCTCCAATATATAGAAATAATGACGAACATACAGGGGAACACGTAACGATACATAGGAACCCTGGCTTAATATAACCCCTTCTAGAACCTGCGGGCGGGTGCTAAAAACAAACCGATCCTCGAAGCAATCCACCATTGAGGCTGACACGCTGCCAAAGCTACCCGAGTGACGAATTTCTCGTCAAACACCCTCAGGTTAACATGCGGTAATTGCGTCAACAGCGATTTTGTTACACAGTGCTCGAAACATGTATCAGAGACCAACCATCGACTCGCACGTAAGCCACCTGGTTCGCACTCTTTGTGACATTCATCTATAGCCGTTAAACCCCCCCCCCCCCCCCCCCCCACTTCTGTACTGCAACGAGTTGGCACAAGGGTGTACCCGAGATTGGCGAGCCGAACGTTCGATCCGGCCACGTCCCTGCTCTTCGTACACGCCGCCCATTGCTGCTACCGACAGAACGGCACTGTCATTGAGGCGGTTCCCACCCATTCAAACATATCCGAACTATGTACACAGCATGCGTAAGCGGCATCTCGATCCGGAGATGACTCTACCAAAACTCCTGATTGCCCTAGAACCAATGTTTGGCGGTGGTTGCGAATCGCCGCCCGGGTCTCTCTTCTCAGGTAGCCTGAGCAAGAGTCTCTGGTCGACCGGGATTGTCACCCACTACCATGAACCTGCCGGCGGGGTTCCTCGTGTATTGGGTGGCCATGGCATGCTCAAGGATTTGCCAGAAGCGATGAGAGTGACTCGGTTGCGGGGTCGCTCTCACCATCGAGCGGCGTTTAAGATAGGATTTTCCTTTACCTAGAACTCAACGACTAGTTTAGAGAACCGCGGTGAGCTTTCGTTTTTGCCTTTCTTTCTTTCCTCGTCGGAGATGTCGATGCCCTATAAATGTATGATAAAGCCTCTGTTGGGTATCTCTATGGCGCCAAATTGGGCCACTTGCGCTGCGTTAGTAACACAAGTGGAATTGTTATATCAACAGTAATATTGACTGACAACAGAACGCCGCTCACCAAATGAAATCGACAGAAGCTTAAGGCCTCAACCGTTGTGCGGGGGTTCCCAGGCAACTTCGTGGATGTGTAGACCTGTATCCTTTCTGCATGGCCGAAGACCTGATTAAACAAAGTAGCACAATCATATCATAAAATTATATCAAATCTTGTTTGCCAACTCTGTATATCTCGAACTGTGTAGAAACGTAGAATGAGTAGGAAGCTTACGCTATACAATTTGTATGCGCTTCTCTAGAAGCTTGCACTTCACACGGGCTATCCCGCTCAAGAAACGGATTAGGGAATAATTTTTATTGTCTGCAGATCAGTACTGTACTACTAGCACAGCTCATAACGTGAGTTCCACCAAATGGCAGAAATTTGCCCAGCAGATCTGAACGACAACCTCCGTAAAGGCTCTTTCCGGGGGGGCAATCTAACATTATAGATTTCACGACCTGCAGCCCAAAACGCATGGTGCTTTTGCTTCACTCCGCTCTCCGGCGCCCAGCAATGAACCATTATCTCGTAAAGGCTCAAAGGGTGTTCACTTGAACATGTCGGAGCGAGCTGTCTACCTCTCATTCTTATCCTCTTGTCTCATCTTCATCCCTGATACATGACTTCGTGGCCCTATCACGTAAGTAATGGGCGTACATGATGTGGTCTTCTCTAAACCTGGTAGGCGTAAATCTCTCGGTGGCATATAGTGGCAACCGAAATCCGCAGCAAAGGGGTACATGGTGAATCGCAGGGAAGTGTATGCCGTGTTGTGTCTTGGGTATGGGATATGAGGGTATGGCATTAAGGCAAATGGGAATGTGTGTATATACATATGGGTCTTGTTCAATGGGTGGTGATGATGACGAAAGGGACGATTCGTAGGGTCGGCGAAGATAGCCTTCAACTGCATACGAGGCGATAAATCGACATTTGACTCGGCTGTTGGGCTATCCCCGGAAGTTATGGGTGTTCTCAGGGACGGTCGCAATCACATCTTCCAATACGTGGCTCGGTGGATGCGTTTGCAAGTCAAAATTTGGAGTTTCAAGTCTGCATAGTCGATTGCTGGCCACCAAGTTGACGCTTGACTTGCTCTCGAGCCCATCGAGCAGTGTCAATGGTGCGTGACTGGAACTCGCGGTTGGTCTTGGTCTCCTTGATCATAGTAGTCAACCAATCTTGTCGGAAAGCATCGACAAGCTCACCACCGGGGTAAGCGTCAGCAAGATCACTGAAAGTTTGTTAGCGATAAATTATCAATGGCTTGTGAATACCACCTACCCGATAACTCCCATAGATGATCGCATCAATGCCTCGCTACGGTTCATGTCTTGTGAGATCAGGTTGAGCAACTGGAAGATAGACTGCACGTAAGGCTGCAGGGCTTGAGCTGAAGCAGATGTCAGTGAATTTGTTCACAAACGGATATGAGGAGAACAGGATCATACTCTTGTTGCTGATCTTCATGGCACCAATGATACCGCCCCACGCGTCCATGATTCCTTCTCTCAACGAGATGACGTAGTCGTACATCTCGTAACTGCTGTCAGAGCTAGCAGTAACAGTCGCAGCTTGCTGCAACACTTGAGCGACGACTGATAGGTAGGTCTCAAAGTGACCTCCAATAGCATTGGCAATGTCACCAAAGCACTGCAAGATGGCAGGCTTGAACTGATTGCCCAACGCAGGGCTCTACAGGATGGTCAGTATGCAGCTAGAGGAACGACGTGGACGTGGGGGATACTAACCCTCAGGTTGTTGAGCAGGTAGTTCATGAAGCTGTCGCAGTAAGGTTGGGCACGCTCATTCATCGAGCGCGTAATGTCGCTTACAAGACCGATGGCCATGGCGCACAAGCTGGGTTCATCGGCGTTGTTAAGAGCGTTGTACAAGAAAGGAGTGAATGCATCCATGTACTTGACAAAATCTTCTTCCATGGCGTTGGACAAACCACTAATGGTGGCGAAAATGGCCTCGGGAACGGTCGACTTGCCGGAAGTGTTGCTGAGAATCTGCAGGGAGACCTGCATGATCCGGTCACCCAGAGGTGCGATCTCCTTGTCGAGTCGCAGAATGATGGATTGCAAGACAGTGTTCAAGCTGGTCTTCATCTCCTCCAAAGCAATCTTGTCCTCAATGCTGACAACCTGGGTCTGCAAGGGAATTGTCTCCTCCAGGCGCTTGATGATGACTTCCGAAAGAGATGCAATAGCGGGGAAGCTCTCGGTGGCAGCATGCTGCACAAAAGCACTGAGCACCTCGTAAGCAGTCGTGCGCACGGTGGTCTCGGCCTCGTGTGATGCCGTAACATTGAGCAAGTTGGTGACGCTGGCATTGAAGTGAGGAGTGATAGCATTGGTGGAGGCGTCCAAGTCGCCCGAGAAACGCTCCGCCAAGTTCATCAGTGCCCAGCAGCAAGAGCTTGCCATCTTAGCATCGTGAACACCAGCGAACAGTGAGCGGATCAAGGGATCGAGATGGGTGTTGGGGTCAATAGCCTCCGAGCAGGCCTCGGTGATACGGCCAAGGGCATATGCAGTGGAGTCCTTGACGAAGGTGTTGCTGTCCTCCATCATGGTGATGAGAACCGGCAAGGCCTGCTTGACAATGGGCTCAAGAACCTTCTCTTCAGGGCCCTCCATGATGGCGCCGAAAGCAGCAACGGCAGCTTCACGGAAGTGCCAGTCGTCAGAACGCAGGTTGCCCTCGACGAACTGAATGACGGGTGGGATGATGTTGGCCCCGACAGCTTGAGCGTAAAGCTGAAGACTTTGGTATGCGGCTCGGGACAGATTGTACTCATCATCTGTAGCGTCCTCGTCTTGCTTGGTCAACAGGAGAAGGAGTGTAGGGACAACCTCGTTGGTAGCAACGCGAGCGAAGTTGTAGAAAGGTCGCATCTGGTCCGAGCTCTCGACTTGCGCGTTGTCTTCCTCAATATTGATCTCCTCCTCGCAAACGGTGCTCCAGAACTCGACGGCAAGCTTGGCCACATCCTCGTCCTCGTTCTTCATGCCCAAGATGGTAAGACCAAAGAGGGCCTTCTCCATGTAAAAGCGCATGTTCTCGTAGTATAGACCCATGATTCTGTTGAGACAACCGAAAGCACCTTGTTGTATCCGCGAGTCGTCGGCTTGTGTGGCCTCGCAGACAACCTGCATGATGTAGTTCCGCTCGCCCTCATGCTTGAAGTTGTTGCCGACGAACTCGAGAGAGTCGCCGAGAGCAGAGATGGCCGAGAGACGGACCTCGTTGTTGGTCTCCTCCTTACGGGCACCCTGCACAACGGCGGTGAGAATAGCGTTAGAATGGCTGATCAAGGCGGTTCGCAGCTCGGGATCTTGGCTCTCGCAAATGTAACCAATACATGTGAGCGAGGCCTGCTTCTGGTGAGGTCCTCCGCTGCTGACATTCTGAACCAAGGTGCTGAGGAGGTCAGGCCACTGGTCACGAGGAAGTTCAATACCAGCGATGGAGGCGATGACCTGAGCGGCAGCCTGACCAGCTTGTGCGTTGGTCGACGACAGAGTCTGCAGAGCTAACGACTTGACGCGAGTCTTGGTATCTTGGTCTGTTCCCTGAAGCCATTTTCCTTGAAGTTCGTGTTGTCTGGCGAACTCGCGGGCTGTGAAGGCGTTCTTGAGGGCAAGACCTGCGGCTACTCGGATTTGGCCCTCGACATTGTCGTCTGCTAGCGCCTGAACGAGAGTTGCTAGGTATAGGGGCTGTTGGGCGAGCGCAAAGGTTAGCATGTCGCCAGGCCTTTGCGGACATCTGACTTGTGCGTGAGGAAAGTACTTACAAAGTTGTTCTCGGCAGCCTGGGTAAGCTGTTGCTCGGCGGAGCTTCGCGTAGTCGCATCTGTATAGGGAGAGCAGGTCAGCGATTACGAGATCCGGAGGGGTCAGGTCAAGGGCTTGGACTTCAGACGGGAGCAGACTTGGCTATCCAAAGTCTGGCAGAAGGCGTAATGGACTTACCAGGCGACAGCGAGTTGCTGAGGACGGTGTTGATGTCCCCGTTTTCAGCCATGTTGACTTTCCAGCAGCCTCTCCGTGTCAAATTATTGTAATGCGATCTCCAGGTTTGGGGATGGTGGTGGGCTTGAAATTGCCGAAGGAGTGGCTCGAAGTCGGTAAATAGGAAAATCCAGGCACCTATCGCACATCAAAAATTCGATGGGCCTTATGAATGGAAGTCGTTGACAAACACAAAGGCTGTCTGGTCGTGCAGTGTAGATGAAGAGAATGCTCAGAAGATGATGGTCGTTAATCGAGCCCTGGTTTTGTCAAAAAGGAAAGGTCTCGTTGCCGCGGAGGGGCAGCTTTTTGATAGTGGCGGGCCTGACTGGTTTATTGACTTTGACCCAAACAAGACCTACGTCAAAGAGCTAAGCAGGTCAAGTGCTGTAACTGAAGAATTTGAACAGAGTCCCGTATTCAAGACGTGCACAGGTTTTCCGGGGGTCAGGAGGGGTTTTTCTTTCTTTCCTTCTTTCTATTCCAAACGGGTTTGCTTTCAAGGCACTGCTACATACACACACACAAGCACGGCGTTCAGGCAATTGTTTCGAGGCAATGCCGCTATCCTAATCCTACTCCTGTCCATATGGGAGATAAGTTACGGTGAACAATGCGCAGGGTCTTAATCGAATAACATGGCACACAGTACAATGTGAAAGCAGCCACATGCAATTTCGCGAACATACTTACGAGTCTTGACGGTAGAGGCTGCAGAAACTCCGCAATCGCTAACCGCTAACTAAGTGTGTAACGCCGCTTATTTGACAGAACCTTACAGGAGGGGAAGGAAGGAACTGAACTGAACAAACCTGAGCCTCGCTCGGGTAACCGGTTTTTCCATTAATCCTTCAGCCCTAACGTTAATGCATGTCACCCCGCGCTCAAGTCCTCTTCATTCTCGAGCGACGCTACCAGTACAACATATGCCTAGGATAAGTATTCAGTAGAACTGGCCGGCACCTTGCCTCCAGGCCGAGGACTACACTCCTGGGCGTTGGCAGCTGCCAGGAGAAAGTGCCAAGCCACTCTTGGCAGGGACACAGCAAGAGACGTGGACTTTCTTCCATTTATGACTAGTATCTGTAATATGGCATCGAATTGCGTGAACCCGCCTTTACTCTGATGGATAAGTATCCATGTTAATTTTGAATTAAGTGTGTTGGTCGTCTCTTTTATGCATTTGGTTCCAATTCATTTCATAACTATCACGTTCGAGTAAGGCTTACAGCACTTCGACTAGAGGGGGTATAACATTGCGTCGCAATTGGGCCTCTACTTTCCCCACTATCACGACTTTTTTCCTTCTCTTTCTCCTTTTTCTTTTGGGGGGGGGGGAGATGAAAAAAAAACTGATTTTTAGAAGAGCTAATCCCAAAAACAGGCGTCGCTACCAAAAAAAAATACTTTTCATCGTGGCATGCCAATGTTTTGCGCCCTAACGAGTAACCAAAGTGTCTTCCACATCAAGTTGAGGACCTCACCTCATGTCAAAAAAGTATCTACATACCATTCACCTTGGCTTCCAAGTTCTGGACAACCTCAGAAGGGGCACCACCTTCGACCTCAATGGGACCACTAGTACCATTAGTACCATGGGAGCCAGTCGGAACCGTCAGGTTCCCGTTGAGGTCCAGCTCTCGGCTAAGACTTCGCTGGGGCAAGGCTTTGGTTGTGATAGGACTACCAGGTCTGCTTAGGACAAACTGTAGACAAATTGTTAGAAGAAGAAGAAAAAAATTACTCGGCGAGTAATATTCAGAGCATAACTTACGTTGCTGGCTGCACTCAGGAGAGCGATAAGGGAGCTTTGTACAACATCCTCGTGGATGCCGACACCCCACACCTTCTGGTTGGTACCCGCTGCGGTACATTCTATGTAGGTCGCAGCCTTGACATCACTACCAGTACTAAGAGAGTGTTCTCTGTAATCAACTACATCCAGATTGATGCCAACCCCCTTGAGGGCGTTAGCCAAAGAGGAGATGGGTCCATTTCCACGGCCCTGCAGCTTGTACTCCTTGCCGTCAATGGCAACGACACCGTCAAACACACGACCAAGATTCTTGGTATCTTGTGTCTTACCGACAGCCGGAGGCACAGGTGACGCTGATCGGTCGATTGAGATGGAGTAGTCAATAATGTTGAAGCGCGGGTGGTCTCTCAAGTAGTAGGTCTCCTCAAAGAGATTCGTGATCTCATCAGACAAAAGTTCTCTCTTGAGCTCATCGGCACGCTTCTGGACAACTCTGCTGAATGCCACCTGTAAGCCGCGAGGTAGGTCCAGCTCGAGTTTGCGGAGAATGATCCAGGCAGCGCCGCCCTTTCCACTTTGCGAGTTGACACGGATGACGGCTTCATAGGTGCGGCCGATGTCTTGCGGATCGAGAGGAAGATAAGGAATTTCCCATTCGGCGTCGGCATCGAGACGCTTCTGCTTGCGGATGTTGAAGCCCTTCTTGATAGCATCTTGGTGAGAGCCGCTGAAGGCACAAACAACAAGAGAACCTCCGTATGGTGCTCGTGGGTGTACAGGGATCTTGTTGCAAACCTCGACAGTGTCGATAACCCTGCCCAAGTCAGAGAAATCGATATTTGGGTTAATGCCCTGAGTGTAAAGGTTCAATGCAAGAGTGACCAAATCGACATTGCCGGTTCGCTCGCCATTACCAAAGAGACATCCCTCTACTCTGTCTGCGCCAGCCATCTGGGCCAGTTCGGCAGCAGCAACGGCGCATCCTCGGTCGTTGTGCGGGTGGAGAGAAACACAAATCTTCTCGCGCTCGGATATGTTTGTGCAGAAGTACTCAATTTGATCGGCGTAGACATTTGGTGTCGACATCTCGACAGTGGCGGGAAGGTTGAAAATGATGGGGTTTTCCACGGTAGGTTCCCAGGCAGCCTTGACTGCTTCGCACACCTTGATGGCAAAATCGGGACTTGTGTCTGAGAAGGTTTCCGGGCTGAACTCGAAAGCCCATTCCGTGCCAGCTTGCGACGGGTCATCTTTGGTGATTGATCTTGCGTACTTGGTGCACCTGACTGCCACTTCAAGACTCTCCTCCTCGCTATGGCCGAATATTATCCTTCGGAAGCATTCGCTCGTGGCGAGGTAGATATGTAGGAGGGCCTTCTTGGAGCCCTTGAGGGAGTCGACTGTTCGCTTGATGAACTCTTCACGGCACGGAGAGAGGACTTGGATCCAGACGTCATCAGGTACTACACCCGGAGTCTCGATCAATTTTCTCGTGAAGTCGAAGTCGGTTTGCGACGCAGACGGGAAGGACACCTCGATCTCCTTGTAGCCCAGATCCACCAGCATCTTGAAGTACTTCCACTTCTCGTCGCCATTCTGGTCGCATGTTAGTCAATTGGTCGGAAACTAGGCTCGCTATGATTCGTTCGTAGACTAACCATAGGGTCAACCAAGCTCTGGTTGCCGTCTCGCAAGTCGGTTGCCAGCCATCGAGGCGGCTTGTCAATGGTCTTAGACGGCCATTGCCGGTTAGGAAGATTCAGAGGTTGAAACTTCCTGTACTTCTTGGAGGGATCTTGAAGCCTAGAGCGCAAGGTGTTTCATGTCAGAAATCGAGCCGCAATGGCTAAGTGGTAGCACGTGGGTTTCTCAGGCTTACATAGGCATGGCCAAAGGTCTTGGTTTCTTCTCACTGTATAATGGGTTTTTTTTTAAGGTTCCTTTCCCTTTTTTTTTTTTTTTTTTTTTTTTTTTTTTTTGGCGAGTTGCAGCAGCTATAACGGATGGCGGGGTGGTCGGTAGCGTTTCTGAGAGCCTAGGAAACAAGAAACACTTTACTTGTTTGTACTTGCAAGATCAGGAATTGGCAGTGGCACTGGAAATATTCAATCGTGTGAAATATCAGATATGCTCAGATGTTAGTCAAGGAACAAGGTCAATGAGTCAGAAGAGTCATGATCCAGAGCAACTCTCGTCATGCCCAAGTTTGAACTTTTTATGCCGATCGCAACGCGTTGCGCCCTATGAGCCCATACTTGCTGGACCCCACGTCACTGGGAGCTCCGATGCGGGGCCGACGTTCGGATTCTAGCAATGGCTAGCAGTGGGCAATCTTGCAAGAAGCGACCAATTCCAGTCTGCCGCATGCAATAGGTGCCATAATTACTGGCCATGGGAGGCTCGGAGCACGTCTTCACTCTCGGTGGTGACATCCGGGGACAAGCACGAAATCCGGGGGTTCTTCTTTAGGTATTTGTTCTTCCTCAACGAGACTTGAGACTAACGCAAGCCGCCAGTTGAATTGCGACTCACGGCTACTCGCACGTTCCTTGAGTACATGTTCCTCTGACTCCGAGTAACTAACCACACAGCCACAGCAGCAAAACCCACTCTCGGTTATAGACGGATGGTTCAATGATGCTTCCCCTTGCAACAACCTCGGGCCCTCCTCACTGTATAATGAATGGCCTTGTGTGCTACGGACCACATCGGATTAGAATGCAGAGAGCGATAGGAAGTTTGAAGGCACGATTTATTACCTAGCCATGAAAGCATCCCCTCTTCTCTTACTTCGGGAAGATTTGCTGCTCGCTACTGCAGTCTCCCTTTCAAATTGTGGAAAGAATGTGGAAGCTGGGGAAGTTAGGTACTTTACTGTATCTCCCGAGCACCAACGATGGGTAACCTGCACCCCACAATAACACTTACCCGTTCCTGGTTGAACTTCTAGCCTTAGGACCACACATCAAGTAACGCTACCACACTATAGAACACGCGGATGGCTGAAGAGCAACGCCGGCTTGGGCAATGAATAATCGAATCTTCCTCTTGGTCATGCGCATAAGAAAATTTGAGTTTCACCGTAGCGCCCCTGCGTGAAGCAACCCAGTTTACAGCTACCTTGACCGCGTCGGCTTGCTCGAAGCAGAACCGTGCAGTAACTAAGTACGTAAGGGAAACGAACGTGATATAATAGTGCTTGGCGACATCCAAGCAAATCCATCAGCTGACAAGAAGATCACGTATTATAGCATCATATCCATTGACTATTATTCATTGTAACTCGGCCTCCTTTCGGGTTCCATTACTTCAAGTACTCTGTTTTGAAGTTATTAGTATTAGTATAAGTATCGTTGTGCTTGCTTTCTCAAGTGGCTGAAACTTGCCTAACAGTCAGCACAAAACATGGCACCTTCATAAAAGAAAAACCCCATCTGAAATCACCCAGGTGTGATCAAAACTGCAATCATGACACCAAAGGAGATCTACACCGGCTACAGGCCCTTGCTTCAGGACCATCGCGTTCAGCAGGCTCACGTGATAATGTCCGACTCTGACTTACAAATGGCCACTTGCCGAGCGTTTCTTACACCGGGAGCCTCTCAGAAGACGAATTTGAAGATCACAGAGACAAGTGGCATGTCAAATCGTGCGTATACGGGCTTGGAGGAGATGCCAGCTTCTACAGCATGCCTGGTCAACCTTCCAAACGAACTCCTGACCATGATCGCTCGGGATGACGAGCTCTCGGAGAAAGATCTCTCGGCCTTCCTCCAGACATGCCGGTCTATCCGCATGATTGTTTCACACACGCTCTATACTATCGTCGTGAGGCGGAATCGCAGTCCCCTACTCCATTGGGCTGCTGAACACGGTCATCTGGAGATGGCAAGCCAGTTGCTAGACGCAGGGGCCGACCCGGACCAGTACTGGGTTTCGCCACAGCCTAAATATATCCTCGATATGGACACAAGCTCTGTTCCTGACCAAGACGAGTATTTCTGCTTAACCTCAAGCCAGCAGAATGATCTCCTGTTACAGCGGTGCAGTGCTCTCGCGCCTAAGACTGCTTTTGGGAAATATACTCGCTGGGCTTCGAGAGTTCACCTAGACGAGTGCCTTCATTATCGTCTAGGATTGGCCTGGGCTTCACAGCGGGAAGGTGTTGAAGGGAAGAAACATGGATGGATAAGTAACGGCCATCTGGAGGGAGCAGGGGCAGCAGCAGGGGACAAAAAATCCCGATTCAAGTGGACACCACTACATCTAGCTGTTTACAACGGCAATTCGGAATTGGTGAGGCTGCTTGTTAGCCGCGGTGCCAGCCCGGCCAATCCTTCAGCCGGCTTATGTACTTGCACCACTGTGTCGATTCCAATTGACGAAGATAACCGATCTTCAAGGGCAAATATTGATGATCAGACTGCAATTCATCTCGCGGTCTGCTCAGCACAATCGCTCAGTCATGATACCAAAACTACCCTCAAAACTCTTCTGGATGGCCCATCCGGCAACAAAGATACATCATCGACTAAGGTTACGAAGGAGAAGGTAGTGTCCGCTGTTCACGCACTCATGATGGCCTCCATCATCGGTGACATGCAGGCATTCGAATTCTTACTCGACTGGATGATTTTCGTAATTGAGCAGCACGAAATAGACGATAGTCCAGGTGCAGGGCTCAGCTTCCCACCTGAGATCCTCTCTCAAAGTCGCATAGAGTATTGTGCAGCCAGGTGCCACCACTGGGCGATCGTGGAACGCTTTGCCCAAGACACGGGGTTAGAAGATGACGTGAAGAAGAGTCTTGAACCAGTTTTTCGAAAGTCAGCTGAAGCAGTGGACATAGAAGCTTGTGCCTGGCTTCTAAACTATGGAGTCGAGGTCTCGGATAAGGGACACTTCCTAAGATCTATGTGTCCTGCTCCTACCAGCTCCATCCATCCACAGGGGCAGACTATAGACGACAAACGTCTGTCATTGATTATGCACGTTCTTGATCGGTGCGAACCTGCAGACATAAACTCGTACGGCTCGAAGACCCCCAACAGCGCTCTGGGGTCCTTCATGACATGGTATTTCAGTTCCGAATTTCCGAGCCAGATAGGCGAGCGGATCATTAAGGCCATGTTGGATCGGGGCGGAAATGTACATGCAAAGAATCCCCAAAAGGCTGGCCGGGGCTGCTCCAAGGCATCTGATCTTACGCCCTTGGGATGTGCACTTAGAGCCGTGACCACCAACGCTAGTGCAGGCGCATTGGATAGGTTCCATCGGTTCTTACAGCACCACGTTTCTTTTGACGAAGAAAATACGCTCGGCTTGCGGGGCGAATACTTGCACAAGTTCTTCGTTTTCTTCGGATACGGCACTTTGGAGCAGACGCCAAAGCATACGCTCGTCAACATATCTAGAGTCCTGCTTCTCTGCGGCGCGAAACCGGAGGAACGTGACGCAGATGGTGAGACGGCCTTGTTCGCCTTTCTGAGATACCTCGAAGCATGTATGCCTGGATGGATCGGCAGCAGGCGCCGTCCACACTGGGCGGACGAGATCACCTATCTCCTAGCATGCTTCCAGAAGTCCGGGGCCAGGCTCGATTCCGCCAACGTGGAAGGATGGACGGTAGAGGAGAAACTGCAAGCTCTTCAGCAGCCCGGTGTTTTTTCAAGGCTGCTGGATCATCGCTCCGATGAATACGAATCGTCATACACGGAGAATAGACGTCGAGCGCTTGCCAAACATCTGTCAGAGACTGTGCATGTTGTCCGAGAAGGGGATGGACTCCCTCGCATGAGATTCAAGAGACCGCAGACGGTGTTCAAAGATTTACCTGGGGATGACTTCATTCAGTCGCTTTTGCAGGACGAAGGACTTTGGCTGCCTCAGTAGGCAAATGAGATTTTCAGTTTCGATTTGAAACTTTGGTTAGGCGCTTTCAAGAGTGTATGATAAGGCGGTACAGCTAGTTTGCTTGGACACCAGCGGACTTATTGAACGGAAGGACTCTAAAGGGTGAACGGTTAGTTTGGGAGGCGTCAAAAAGTGTAGTACTTGGTACATTATTAATTATTAATATATGGAATGGGCATTTCGCTTATGGTTTGGACGATCTACGCTAGTCGGCTTCAATTCCTTCTCCCCGCCCGTGTATATGTTCCGAGAACTTGCCAAACCAGTATGCTTCAGCCTTAAGTGGATCGACAGACTTAGCCTTGAGTTTCAACGTTGGCGATAGACAAATCTGTCAAGTTTTCCCATGAAAATAGCTAGGGAACTCTCCTAGATTTCCACTTGCCACCGTAAGGTTGTGTTGTAATAAGTTGTCGAAAGCGAGCTCGAAAAACCCCATTATTATATGTGGTCTCGAGTAGATAGTCTTATGTAAACATGAAGTACTGGGTGATGGGCTTTTTCGACCCAGACACGCTACATGACCATTCAAACATGCACTTGGCAGCAATCTGTAGGACTGTGAGTATTAGAATCTTGAGACTTTGAAGACATTCGCACCGCTGTCCTTAGGCGTGAAGGTGCCCTGCGGACCTCTCATAGGTGAGAGATAGATGATGTTGGGTAGACCAGGCGGCGCGATGTTGGTCAGATCATCGACGTCTCCAGCGGTCGTGACTTGATGGGCCCGATATATTCTATTGAGAGGAGGTCCTAAAAGCCTATTGTCAACAGGCAGAAGAGGAAGAACTTCGTTATCGCCGTTAATTGGTCGCGTTAGGTTGAATAACTTGGAGTAGCCGATAGGGTAGATGTTTACTTTATCAATAGGCGGGCTCAGGTCACGGCAGTTCACAGTACACTTCTCCATGCCACAGTCAACTAAAGTATCACCTAATGGCACAACGTTCAAGAATATAAACAGAAATAAGATTGGCATTATGTCTCGCATGTTGATGTTGCTCTAGAATTTGACTCCGGTGATGTTCGAGATCGATCCGGCTCAAATGGTACGAACTTAACCAAATATTTATGTTTATTCTCACTATATGACTGGGCTTCATCAGCGACGAAGTGATAGTTGAAGATCAACCAAGAAATTTCAGAATGCCACCTCCAACCTTACCCACAATGAAGCAGAGCAGTTCGTTGAGCGGATAGCATTCCTATACATCCCTTGTGAGCCACAGACTATGTTCCGTAACTTGTTTTTGCATAGTCCATGTCAATGGCTACTCCAACATCCAATAGAATACTTTTATAGAGTGTCAACCTTAGTTTAAACGCGCATTGACCATTTTCTTGATGTTGATTGATGTCATCTTTGGCTTGTGGTGAGAGGGATCAGGACAGAGCCGATCCGAATGTTTGGCTTTACAGCGTGGCTCGAGCGGTGTTGTATGAATTTACATCACTTGTGAAGCATTAGTCATCTGCATTTCCTTATTTGGCATTATTCTGAGACTTTTTAGGGTTCAATCTGTTCTGTAAGCTTTGTTTCCCCCAATGATATGGCACCTGCCCTAGCCGTGCACTTGGGAGTACGGGGTCAGATTACGGTATTACATAAAGTTTCCAACAGCTTGTCAGTCGACAGAAAGCGGCCGCTATCGCATATAAGGGTTGGGTAGTGCGACTAAGCCATGAGCCGTCTCTCGTGTAGTAAGCGACCACGTTCTCGAAATTACTCTCAAAACTAACTTCTTGTTTTCATATTAACATGGTCCCGGTGTAATGACCACTTGCCGTTAAGACTAGAAGTACTATCTATATAACTAGACGTTTTTCCATCACATGTCTTAGCATGTCGGCCTAGAGGCAATGGGAACGGGCGGTGGTGAGCCATATGCAGCATGCCTCGCTGCCATCTGCTCGTCAATAAATCGGGACATCCATTCGATGTTGCGGCTCCATTGGAAGTCCACCGGAGGACCACCAGTGCCATCGAAGAATTTGAGCTGCGGCCAGCCATTAACTTCGTATCTTTCACCAATTATCTTTTGGCCATAAGAGTCTATCTTTGCAATTGTAATGTTTTTATGCTGATAGGTTATGGCGAGTTCTTCATAGACAGGATCTAGTTCTTTGCAGTCTGATAGGAGCGTTAGAAACACTATCCTAAAATATACGTTGTGAATGACATACATTTACAGAATGGTGCATAGAAATCTACAAATGCCGGCTTCCCAGATCGGAGAATTATGTCGTCAAATGTGTTTGCATCAAGCTCAACTACGCCCTGCTCCGGTGGTGGTACCGCGTTTGAGTCATTTGTTCTGAAAGACTGCCGAGGACGGTTCAGAGGTACTGGAGGAGGGGTTTCCTTATTATTGAAACCAAACTCGAGCGCAGAACGGGTCGGTTTTGGTAATACCATGTTATTGGTCCGATGAGCTAGAGGTTCTTGACGCCGGACTGGTAAAGATGGAGGCACTCCCTCCTGGAGGCGAGGGATAGTATCTGGTGAAGATATCGACGGTCTGAGCGGCGCTCTTCTTTCCATATCCTCGCTCTGCCGCTGGGTTCCACGCTCTGGCAAAGCCGGAAGCTTTGCAGGGTCATACTCTGGAGCCTTGACGCGAAATCTTGAGCCAGTACCTATGTTGCTCTCCGAGGCAGCGCTGAGACTTGTTCTTGAAGACACGGCAGAAAGGGATGAGCGATTTGATTGCACTGAGGAGATAGACTCATTCGATTGTTTTCGATTCACGCTCATTTCAGATGGTCGCCTCGGTGGCAAGGCCGGTGGCCGCACTGCCGCCGGTTGCGACGTTCTTCTTGCAGGCAGTGGAGGCGGCTCTTCTCTTCGGCTCTCCCACTTCCTAGGGGATATTTTCGGTTCAACTTTCTTCGCATCTGTGTCACAGTCGCCTGGGACTCTGCATACAGGCGGCGCTGAGCTGTTTGGTGCTATTGGCATGCTTAGTTGCCGTCTCACTGGTGTCGGAGCAGCAGGCTTGAGTGCCTTGGGACCAGGAAGCCGTTCATTGTGGGCTTGGCTGTCAGTGGCCTGAGCCAGTTGGAGAGCGGCGATGCGCTCCTTCAACGTAAGCACCGGAGCATGCTCGTCGGCCAACATGTTGAAGAGCCTTGCGGTATTTTGTTGGGAGAAAAACAAAAAAGAAGAAAAAGGAAATCGAGGTTCCGTGATGACACACCCATGTCAACTTTCGTGGAGGGGTTGGAAGGATACCAGGCAGCGAGGTGGGGCTATATCTAAATACATCATGTTGAAGCTTACAGTAAAGAATCAACGGGCTCGAGGCTTTGCAGAATCACTTCTGCTCCCACTATCACTAGCTTAGATACAGTCATATATTATCCGTCATGCACTTCTATATCATCTACAGGATCCCGAGATTTACTAACCTTGTTGCGTTTAATACTAGTGGGACGCCTAAAAAGAAAAGTGTGAAAGTACGCAGGTCATGCCCAGTCATTGGAGAGGGCATTCATACTACTTAAATCGTCTAGGTTCGCTTGTATACCCGTGAAGGTTCCCACACCCATCGTGATAAAGTGGGTGTAAGTTAGGCCAGGTTTCCGTTGGTGGCCTATTGCACTTACAAAATCGATATACTTCACAGCTGGCACCAAGACGTGTTCTGCGTCAAACTCACCAAACTCAAATATCATTGTGTAAGCTGCCGAGGGTCTAAACATTTGCAACCGCAGCACTTGCCATTGTATGGAACGCGATCACCAAGGCAGTACCCTTCATTGGCATCTGACGAGCCAAAAACAGCTTCAGCGACTTAATGACCTCAAATCAGCATTTCTCCCCAGACACCGTTAACCTGGAATTGTGGGTTTTGAAGATTCACTATAATATACCGTTCGGTTTCAAGTCATACGGCCTCCCCCAGATTCTGTCCCGGAAAATATTAAGGCTACCTTTGGTGAGTTGCTTTATGATGATGATGATGTACATGCTCTCTGAGACGTCTGCCATGTTTTCTCGGGGGTTCCTTTTCATGATATCGGAACCTCCGTTCTAGTGTGTCGAGATCTGCTAGTAGCAGTCATATGTGCCAATATCCCTCCATCGCTTGTCTCTGACATTAGAGCAATACCTGGCTGCGTTCCGGGGAAGCACAACACCTCATCACTTCGGCTTCCATTTCCACATAACCCAGGTCCAACTGTCTCCTGCGGTTGAGACATTTGACGATGAAGTAGCCTATTAATACCAGCCTCGGTCATTGACTAGACGAGACACCCACTACCCTGTTTTCCGACGGTTGTGGTCACCTTGTAATTTATATTCTCACTGATATTCGACCGTTGCATTTCAAAGGCTTCTCCGTAAATGTCTTCATCGACTTCTGAAAGGCCGAGTTTACCTTTGAACGGGGTACCAAGGAGACTACTGTACGTTCGGATAAACGAAGGCTGTCATTACAGTTTATACTGGAGGTCAAGTATGCGCGAAAGATGTTGCCAACAAGCCACATGCTGTACTGGGCCGTTATATGAAGAGAGTATTGGATTGCCTCTGAATGTGCCAAGGGACGGAACATGGGCTCGATCGGCCCATTATACTTGTTGTCCGAGGGTATATGGTCAAGTGAGATCCATCTGGTAATCGTATGTACACCTGATCTTCCGGATCAGAAAAAGTCTGTCTATTGTGGAAATTTCCTGAAAATCTATCGGAAATAAAAGTTATCCCTATACAGAACTACAAATGAACAAGGCTTCTTATCAGCTCCTTGACGCCCTCTATGCAACATCACAGCGCAACAATTGCTAGTGAAACAAGGGACAGGTGAAAGAAGGAGTGTTGCTAACGTTGCAGATCGATTAAGATCCTATATACACACCGAAGGTGGAGGCTATGAACAGAAAAGTATTATGTACAAAAATGAATAATAAAGCCAAAATCTCATGCATGGTTTGCCTCTATGCACACCCTCTCAGGTTTGATTCTGATGATGCAGATTCATGAGACCTTAATAACGCCAGGAACCTGCAACAGATGTCCCCGGCCAACTGCCAATGAGATTCTTATCCCCCTGTATGTCTCTAATGCAACCCGAGACGCCAAAACTTCGTGAAATCGTTCTTAAGAACGCTTGCAAAACGCCAAGTCTCCAATAAATCGCTATTGCGGCCGTAACATGGTATGGGTATCCTACTCTTCTCTTCCTTCTGATTCTTTTGTTTCTCGCGGTCATCATCGATGGAGTGGAGAGCTAGAAGAGATCACCAAGTGAAACTCTCCTCACAAAAGTCGACAACAGATTGCTCGTCCTGTACTGCCCTGACGGCTTCGCGGACATCATCCGCCAAAGCACCGGGTCCACATACGGTCACAGCCATCGCTCCCACTTGCTCATCAACTTCTTTCTTGAGTATTGTCATGACATTAGGTCTGCCAGGGAACATTTGCACAGTGTTTGAGGCTGATTGAATCTCCTTTGGATTCTTCGGTCTGGTGATGAAGAGCTGTATCTTCAGGATCTCCTTCCGTCGGGGCATGCGAAGGACCTCGTCCACCCATGGACGAATCCACTCCAGAGCTTCATAATCTCTGATGATCCAGACGAGAGTGACGCGACGCGTAGCAATAGTGCCTGCGTTGAAGCCCTCGATTAAAGGCTTAAGGTAAGAGAGCTGATGTGTAATGCCGGTAGACCCAGCAAACAGGACAGCATGGCCGTAAGAATCCAGCGAATGGTGGCCAGCGTAAGGTCCTTCCATGGCGGCCCGCAAGGTGACAGTTGACAAACCTGTGGCGCTTGCCTTGTTGAACAAGGCACGGGTGAAACCGGTGTGAGCACCGATGACAAAGGATACAGATGTGGTGCCACGGCGAATGTCCCGTTCGGTAACCTCATCCCTGCCCTCCTTGCCATCGAAACTTGGGAAATGCTCGATCCACGCGACGGAGAATGGGTGAGACTCCCAGGGGTTGACCTCCTTGAATCGGAGGTAGGCGTGGGTGCCAGGCTTGACATCGACGTGTCGAGGAAGATGCATGGTAACTCGGCAGGCCTCACCTGGCATGGGCGAGACATGAGCCTCGGTGAAGCCCCTTGCTGACCAGTTGTAGTAGACGAGGCGAAACATGCGTGCTAGACGGTCGGCGAGCCAGAGGAGGAAGATGGCGACAACCCATGGCAGTTGAGGAAGGACTCCAATGTTGGAGGTGGCGCAGTGCACCCACGTACATGCGAAGATGATGACTGCTAGGATAATATGGACGTTTAGGAAAGTCTCATAGAAGGCGTGCCTGACCGGACCAAGAGACAGGACAAGGAGGACAAATAGGGCAAGCGTTCCGCACATGCCCGAGGCAACAAAGCTTTCAGTGAGTAGTCTGCTGTCAACACTTTCCCAGCCGCCGTCGGCGACCTGGACGATCAACCAAGCAACGGTGTGAATAATGGCCTCCAGCACTACCATGCGACCAGCCCACCGATGAATGAGGTTGTAGGTGTCAAAGCTGACCTTGAGCAGAGCGATGAGGGGGTTGTTGCGACCGGCAAGGATGATGAGCGGGACCATGTTCACGGCGGCCAGGGTGCCGGATCTACCACGGAGCTCAGCGCAGAACGAGTAGTAGTTCTCGTTTGCCCAGTTGAGGAAGAAGCAGTAGATAAGGTTGCTGGAGAGGTAGAGGAACAGAAGAATGGAGTGGAACCGAGATGGCAGTGTGCCCATGCTGATAGCATTTGACAGCTTGATCTCGCGGTTGTGTCTCTTGTTCCAAAGTGGAGCGTAGATGAGATGCTTCTTGAGACCTGGCATCCAGCTCCATTGCGAACGCTTCCAGTATGTCTGCCCATCAGCTGGCACTGACATAGCAGACACGTGTCGCAGTTTCGCCCAGGCTACCTCGATTATGCGTACTGAGAGGATTATAAGAGCGAAGATGCCGAGAGTCCACCACAGCATCTCCTTGAACAGCATGTTAACAGGCTGGTTGACGCCATTCAAGGAATGGGTGTATGGGTCGATGGTCGACGTAGCCGACGCGGAGCTTGTTGTTGCTGTGGCCACAGCTGTCTCGCGAAGGGCCAAGATTGGTGAAGGTGCAAAAGTGTCCATAGCGGCGATCCTGCGTCGTAATAGAGACATTTTGGATGTGAAGATTCAACGAGTGGATGTGCGGCCTTGGCAGTTCTTTAGAAAAAAGAAGTACGGGTAGCTGCTGAAAGCGGGCGACAGGAAGAATCTAAAGTAGTACGAAAACAAGTCCCCCTATAGACTCAGAACTGTCAAGCGCAAAGAAACTGACAGGTCAAAGGTCGAGTCACAAAAGCATTGTGACACGAACAATAGCCTGGGATGATTGATGAGCGGCGGTCTGCCTTTTCGTGACAGCTCCGGGATGTCTTTTTTTAAGTCCAGTGGCGCTGAAGGGATAAATCTTTTGTTATGGGACGATGGAGAACAAAGACAGTGTTGAGTGCAATCCTGATCCACAAGATGGGTATCCTCTGTCTCTTGGTACTGTTCCCAAGGTTTGACCACGGGACGCCAGGCCGACAACAAGGTGGTTGAACGGCTACTCAATCAAGGTAGACACGTAAATGAAGGAGTGTGACCCAAGAAGGACTAGTGCGTTGTAGATGCCAACGTAGTATCCGAAGTTGATGGTTGATGTCACAATATGTATGCGTGATGATGATGTTGTGGTGTGGTTGAGCTGCCAGCAGAGTGGGCTATCTGGTGGGACTAGTCCAAATTTACGGTGAAAGAAAGTAGTTGGTAGTCTTGTACCCTTTTTCCGAACGAATGAAAGCGACCAGCGGCCTAAGGTTTTGAAAGAGAGAACGTTGATGTATATTGCTTCGAAGCTTGATGAAGCGAAGCGGGTGATGTGGATGAATGCAAGTTAGTTTTCTGAGGGAGCAAGCTTGAGTAGCGGGCTAGCTCGAAAAATGAGTTGCTGTTATTGAATAGGGCGAATTGAATTTAATCACAATTGAAAGAACAGAGAATAGCACGAGCCACACAATGGAGGGCGAATTGGTCAAACACAGGGAAGAAAAATGACGATCGTCCAGCAAGCGGCGGCGGGATGCTTAGTTTAAAAGAGAATGTACGGATCCGTATCGTGTTGGAACCAGTCACTATCTCGCCAGCCGTTCCCGAAGCTCAACGGCGAGATCCATGATGAGTGGATTCGAGTCAGCTTGTCAGGCGCATTCTAGTCCACTCTGGGACAGGTATTCCGAGTTCCATGGAGCCTGGTCCCATGTTGGACGGCCTTTCAATGGCCTGACCATCGTGTTCTCAAGCGAAGGAGAAAGGAGGAGATGGAGTTGTCCTTGGCACGACGAGATTCAGGAGAGCGACCCGAGGCAGATCTGATAGGTCAAGCGAATCTGCACTAACCCTTGAAGCGATCTCAGGGAGCCCCCTGCAGGTGCTAAAAGCAACCACTAACCTCGCTGCTGGCCAGTCGTTTCGAAACCGCCAAAGGCCATTAAAAGCGGGCTTTTCACCTTAACCCAGCCAGTAAACGGGGGTACTTCAGCGGCTCCCACCGCTTTCTGGATTGCGGCTACGAACTGAATAAGGGCCTGCATAGGAATCATTGATTGGTCACCGCTCAGCGCTGCCCCTTTGAATCCTCAAGCGTCCATTTATCCTTGCCCGCAATATAGCACAAACGAGTCACCCCCATGGCGGGCGACAATGTAGCGTGTGTCATTCGCAATCGTGGTGCTGGATGCTATTTACAACAATCCGCCTTCTCCGGACCCCGTACGCAGAGTCCTCTCGGCCGAGGTCATGCCCGACAAAGTCTTACGAAGACACGACAAAGGGCTCGGTCTGAATTGATTATTATATGTTGCGTGGTACGCGTATGTATCTTGCAGTTTACGCCTCCGTGGGGAACAAAGACCCCACGACGGTGAGACCCTGGTCTATCCAAGACAATTGATCTCAGATACATGCACTTTGGCTACTTTCTAGGTTGGTGCCGCCCACTACTGCGGCGACAGTCGAGTCTGTCTGTCTGATCATATCGCTTGTACCGCTTGTACTATGTATTAGCAAGAGACCAAGTCATTCAGCCTCATAGCATGGCAGTCATGGGTCGAGATCCCTGAGAGTGTCCGTGGACCCGGCCGACTGTCACCAAAAGTGCTACTCTCCTCCCCCACCGTCTAATCTTCCAACCTGATTACGCCAATCACGAGAATACTGCATGCCTAGGATATGGTTCGAGAATTGACAAGGAGACCGAATTGGTCTGATTTATCCTTACAAAGACACTATAAAGCGGGTCAGAGCCAAATGACGTAAATTTCAGGAGTATACTGGCCAATTAATCCGCGGGGCACCACAGGTACCAAGACGCCAGAAACTGTCTAGTTCGGTAGGCTCGGCAAGCATGTGCCCCCTGACAGCAAGGGAGGCACGTCCACAACAGAGTTTTGCGCATGGGCACGAATATTATGTACCATCTAGAACAGCAACGCCTCGTCGTAGAGTTGCATTCCTAATCTTTCTTCACTGGGTCCATCTGATGACATCCCAGAGCCAAGCAAGCCAAGCTTCCTGTTCAACATCCACCACATTGTGCAATTGAAGAGTCTGGTCATGTCAGACCACCATGTAGTTTATCCAAATCGTCGGGTCGAGCAAACCTACTCTTGCCCCCGGATTGCCTCTCCCTTCTCCAGGATGTAAA
The DNA here is from genome assembly GCF_020726525.1 of Truncatella angustata. Lineage (NCBI taxonomy): Eukaryota > Fungi > Ascomycota > Sordariomycetes > Amphisphaeriales > Sporocadaceae > Truncatella > Truncatella angustata. The sequence continues at coordinate 1,160,890 of NW_025763386.1, forward strand.
CCCGGGTACGCTTGGTTCTGCCCTCGTTCGTCTATACAGTATGGCGAATCCGAATGGATCGATTGTTTATGGCCTCATGATCAGCACATTCCACGCCGCAGCTCCGAGCAGCAGCTCGAGTTACATTCCAGCCGGAGTCAGTATTGCCTGCCATGTCCGGGTGTGCAATGGCAGCCCGTGAAAGGTTGGCAATGACAGTAATAACGCGATCGAAAGTGCGCAAACTATGACTTGCCCGAAAGTCGAATCGTTTGGATCCCTCACACACTTGCCGACGGTCTCCAGCATCCCACAATAAAGTATCGGGCCTTACTCAAGTCTTTGTTCGTGGCGATAAGGAGTTCTCATGTGAGCCCAATAAAGTCAGCTGACATGATTGGACGCCTAGCGGCGATCAATCGGCCAACACACCCCATCAACACTCAGCCGTACCGCCAAGCGTATTTGTATAAGGTGCTGCTTACTTTTATTTTTATTTTTTTTTAAGGTTGTGCTTCTAGCCCGTGTAACGTTCGGCTCTTGTGCGAGCAGCAAGATCGCCAGTCAAAGATACTGCCGGTATAGATTCTGTCGTCGGTATTTACATTATGGCCGACAATATCTTCCAGTTTGGACGACAGAAAGAAAACAACAAAATTATCGTGCGAGCAAGCACACCACCAATCGTGAACGGATAGACGGGCCACTGAGCGGCTCGCGGATCTTCTCCTACCGGCATTGCCTTGGCACGGCGCTACCACAGCGCACGACTGCCCGAACCGGTAGAATATATCAAGATGGTCATGGGGTCACGATCCGATGTACGTTAATGGGCAAAATTCTAGCAATGATGATTTGCCTATCCAGTGATGCAAATGGCGAAATTGACGCCACTCAATGTCCTCGGACCTTATAAGCGCCTTAGCGGAGGATCATATTACGGTTCACACCAACAAACGGTCTCAGAGTCCCACGATCAAATACTGTGCCTTTTAAGCGACACGCATATTCGCGATAACGCTCTCATGGCCACCCTTGAGACCAAATGCTACGTACCATATACCTACTCCCTCTTTCAATTAGCGACTTGTCAATTGCCCAGGAACCGGGACAAAGACCCGAACTCGTCGATGGTTATCATCATGCCACTCATGCGGGCTATCTTCAATTTCGTCTGACAAGAAGGATATCCCTTGCCCTCTGTCGACTGAAGTATAGCCGGTGCATGGAATCACGTGTCTGTATCAGGAAGCGCAGCACAGAACAGCACAGAGACCTGGGAGGAATTAATCAACATCCCTGGAGGCAGTTTTCTCACCTTGAGTGTCTACACAGGTCACGAAATTTGACTATGGCTTGGCGTTGATTACATCGTACCATGGAGCCGGGGGCCTCCAGATTCTCAAGCTTCCCGACATGAGATAATCACACCACACGAATACAAGTTACTGCAAGCTTGATCTTGCCACAAGGCCTCTATGAGCTCCCCAGAAATCGATTGATTTAGTGCCGAAGTCATATAATATGCAAGAGAGCAGATCGGATATTGTTCAAACCAAATGCTATACTGCACGGCAGTTTTTTTAATGCCGCCTCACTCCTTCTAATCAGCCTGATCTTGTCACGACCCAAGATCGTCATACAGACTGACGCCAACCGGTAGGCATCACACCATCAAATAAGCTTCGTATCTATCCTACAGCCTGTTCGTGTATTTCTTTCCCCCTATGGGAAGCAATATATCTCCTCAATCGTGATGTCCCATGACTTAAATCGCGATCTGATATTATCTTGCTCAATAACCAGTGGCTTGGGTTGTCTAGACAAATTCGGAAGGAATTCCAAAAAGGAAAAAAGAAAAAAGACTACCGGATGCCACCTGCGCCTTGTGTCGTCTGTGGTTAATGCTGGTGTCCAGGATAGAACCGTCAAGTAGCATGTGACGGACAGCCGTGTGTTGAAACCGGCTTGGTTAGGGCGAGAGGCTGTGGCGTACATTTACACATACCCTGCCTGGATTCGCACTCGGGACCCAAGTATGGGTCTTGAACAACACATGCCATGATGATAACGCTTCAAGGCAAGTCCCAATGGGCCACCATCAATCATGGTCAGGCACCGTGGATACGCCGAGGCAGCCATCTTGGGATCAATTACCACCATATATTCTGAAGCTATCAAGGTATTGAGGGCACTCGTTATGCTTAGTTATATTTACCCACACATAGCCCGGTGTCGAGGCAGGTCCATGGAGTTGCGAAAAGGTCTGTAGCAGTAACACCGAAGGTGCAGTCGGCTGACCAGATCGGTTGAACCCGGGCCTGTATTGCACCATCTACTTGCCGCTCCGACAACGCGAGCATCGTGATCGGCCGATTGTGGTTCGAGTACAGCTCCTTCCCGGGGCGACCCGAGGGTGGTCGACAAGGCGCCGACCTACTCTTCGCGCATGGCAAATACACCTGTCATCGGGAATGACTTACATGCCAACAATCGATCGCTGACCCGCAAGACGCGCCATGAGCACGGTTCGTAGACGCATCGCTGACCATACATACGAGACCAAGATACCGAGTCAGCCGTCGAGTTCATTCTGAAAGAATCTCAAGGATGGTAAAAATGGTTTTTAATGATACTTGAAACAACTTCTAGACGGCATACAACAAAGTAATCAATCCCACAAACTACATCCCACGAAGTAGATCGCTGGTTTTGTGGCCGGGCCACTGCCTTTATGATGACCCTGGATCAAACGGCGAGTTTGCTACTAAGCACGATTTCTTCATATGTTGCACATCCACTCCCATCCAGCCCCTTGATTAAAATACATGCGGCGAAGAGCTCCCATACTTCACGGCACCGGCCGCCTAGACAACTGGGGTTTGGTGACGGGAACATCGAGGAGACACTCGAGGATCACCTGAGGTCTTAATGATGCGTACCGCGCGTCACGTTCATAAGCTCTGGCGTGTCTTGAATCCTGTGCTTTATATGACAGACCCCGACCCCGAAACGGGTTGAGCGCTGCGAACTATTATCTCGTGCCTGTAGGAGCTTGTGTGCATCCATACTTTTGTTGACTCGCAATCGACTTGCTATGGCGCAGAACTTGGTGCGGCTTTCTGGCTACGGCCAGTAATGAGGAATTAGTTAGGCACGGTTTGCACAAATTAATTTTAAATCCTGTCGAGATCGGAGCATAGCTCTGGGCTGGCCTCAGGGGCTACTCTGCCCCTTCGTTTCTAGGTCTTGGTGAGTTCACAACAACGCCCAGGTGAGGTTGTGATCTGCAGCCTGTGGACCGTGGTCTGCGAATTCCCTGACGGTTCGCAATGTAACACACGGTCTATCACTCGTAAGAACGTGTCCGAGTGCCCTCTAGCATGTTGATTAGCGTCGCTAGACGCGAGAACCGTCTGCACGATCCTCACACCAAATAGTTATCGATCCAGCTTGGCCACAGGAAGCCTTTCCATGGGTAGTCCTACTGCACAGAATATGTCCGCTCCTTGGGGGTTCGTGCGTATGTACGATAGGGGGGCTCCCATCTAATTACTCCTGGATGACCCCGTGCCGATGGAGCGATGGCTGGGACGCGCACCCCATGGATGGTAACAGCGATACCTCGGTTATGTGAATTTGAAGGAAACGAGAGGACTTGACCTTCTTCACAAGCGAAGCGAGACTTCATTTCGATCAAGGTGAAATGGTCGCCGCCGACTTAGAAGACGTGAAGACAAGAAAGAAAGAAGAAGAAAAGGCAAATCGAAGAGCGAGATGCAATGGACACTGCCAGGTTAAAAAAGATATTTGATTGTAATCTTCTCCTTAATAATAATATCCACGATCTCGATTTCGTTGAAGGGGATTCCCTTTTTTATTTTTATATTTTTATATTTTTTACTTTTTCACTTTTCTTTTCTTCCAACGAAATTTTTTTGAAGTGATGCTGGTCTGAGACGGAGGGGAAACTACGTACTGATACAAGGTTCCCATGTGATCATGTCAAGATAGGAGGAGGGATGGATAATGGAAAAGCAACAATCGGCAAAACCATCAGTCCCCATACCTGTTGCCTCAGGATTTCGACCTCGCGCACTTCAAAGATATGTTTGCATTTTGGGGCACATTGAGTTGCTGTGTAAGAGATCTGTTAGACCATGGAGTCCAAAAGTGTAAAGTCAATAAGAAGTTTCCTGTGGAACGAATTCAAAACAATAAATTTCCACCAAGCTAGCTTAATCCTCATCGTCTCTGTAGGAAATCTTCCTCATCTCACCAAGCCTCGTTCGGGCCGCCGACAAGGCATTCTCGAGCTGCAGGATCTGTACTTGTTGCTCCATCTCTCTGACCTTGAAGGTGTGCGAGTCGAGCTTGGCATAATCCTCCTGCTCTTCGTTCGAGCCACGCTCCTTGATCAGGGCCTGGACTTGTCTGACGAGTGCTCTGCAGGCAGCACCCACAGCCTTGCTGGCGTCCTCCAGACCCTCTTGGCTCTTGCTCATGAAGCCGGCCTTGACACGGCTCGCAGCCACGAGTTGTGCGGTTGAAGCGGCGACGTCGTTGGATGCCACAATCAACTGCTCAGGGGTGGCACGGTTAGAAATGACAGCGTCTGCCGTTTCGATGAGCGTGTTGGTAGACGAAGCGACAGCCTTGGCAGCTGAGATAAGGCCTTCCGTCCATCTGTTGTTCTTCTTGTAGAATGCCGTCCTCGACGAAGAGCCGCGTCCAGCTTGGACAATCTCGTTTTGTGTTACAGTTGCAGCCTTGATGAGACGAGTAATGGCATTCGTGATGGCCAGTGCGGCATCAAGGATGGTGTCGTTGACCTTGAGCTCATAGGTCGAGTAGCCGTCACGGGGCTTGTTTCTCAGCTTAGCCAAACGTGCGGCAGCGGCAGCAATCGCGTCAGCAGCCTTGCTCAACTCGGAATCGACCAGGTCACCGATATCGCCCTTGGTGCTTGACAGCTTGGCAATTGGCGCAAACTGCTCAACCAACTTGTTCAGCTTTTGAAGATCCATTTGGACATCGTTGTTGCTGTTGATGACCACGTCCAGCTTCTGCATGTCATCCATGCCCTCCAGCCTGAAGCTCAGCAGACCGCGGAAGAACTTGACAGCGGATTGTGCAGCTTGCCGAGCGCCGCCCACCAGCGCATCACCCTTCTTCTCCTCGGGGGCTAACCTCAAGATACCCTTGGTGTTACTGCATACGTCTGCGGCAGAGCCAGCAAACACGTTGATAGCCTTGATCAAATCCGAGTAGGCAGCATTGGGGCCATCTGCGATGAAATTGTTGTACTGCGTCGCAAACTCCATAGCACTGGCTGAAGCCTTCTCAATCTGCGACAGAACGAAGGCAGGCGTTGCATTTTGGTTACCAGCCTGCATGGAAGAGTCGAGCTCGTAGAGAGCGTCGTCCACTCTGGCCACACCTGCTTGCAGGACAGAATCAATGATCTCCTTGATCTGGTCCAAGTTGGCCTCGACCAAAGTCTTCAGCATTTCATCTGTGGCCTCGTCGCCGCCGCCTTGGTTGAGCTCGAGCTCGTTCATCTTGAGCAACATCTCGTCCATGCCTGCCTTGTAGACCTCGAGTTCCTCCTCCTTTTCACGAAGAAGTGCGTCAAGGTCCGAGCTGCCGTTGGCGAGCTTGGAATGTGCCTCGTCCAGAGCACGCGACTTGGCCCGGAGAGCCTCCTCCAGATCTGACATTTCCCGGTTGTACTTGGACAGCATGACCGAGAGCTCGTTGCCCTTGCTCCGCTCGAGGTTGTCGGCCCGGTCATTCGCCATGCGCAGCTCACGCCTGAGCTTCTCGACCTCATCCTTGTTGCTTCCATTAAGGCGATCCTTGTCATGCAGAGCGCGGTCTCGCTCGCGGATCATATTCGCCAACTCCAAGTTCTTGGTCTTGATCTCGCGCTCGAGCTTCTCGCGCCTGTCAATTGCCTCCTGAGCAGAAGCAGCCTTCAGCTGTACTGACTTGAACTTCTGTAGAAGGTCCAAGTGTTCATGACGGAGCTGCGAGTACAGCTTGGCTAGTGCTTCGTACTTGGTTCTCCACGTGTTTACTTGCTCTTGTAGGGCACGGATCTGGTCGTCCCTGCTTGTGATTTGCTGGCCGAAGCTGCCTTGGATCTGACCCAACTCGCCTTCCAGTGCCTTGACCCGCTGGTCGTACTGCTGAAGCATGAGCTGATCCTGCTGGTACTGGTTTCGCGCGTTCAGGTTCTCTTGCTCGAGCTCTGCCAAGCGTCCTTGTGTCTGCCATTGAGCTTGCTGCGTCATCAGAGCTTCTTGCTCTCTGCGCTGCTGTTCCGCAAGCTGCCTCTGTTGCTCCTCGAAATCGCGTTGAGCCTGTAGTTGAGCTTGCTGTTGAGCCTGAAGCTGAGCCTGCTGTTGTGCTTGGAGCACTCGCTGTTGCTCCTCGTATTCGCGGTTTTGACGGTCCAACTCACCCTGCCAGAACTCAGCAATCTCGTCGGGTTCCTCCGTCTTGGGCGCCGGAGGAGGCGTCGGCTGTCTCTCGATCTCCCGCTTCGGTCTTGCGGGCAGTCCCGCGCCGTCCTCGTCCTCGGTCAGCAGGTTGGGCGGGTCTTGCGGCAATCTCGGGAGAGTGATGAGACTCGTCAGGTATCGCAGATTCGAGCACTCGTAGTAGAACTTGGCAAGACGGTAATGCTGGGCATTGTATCTCTCTCGCAAGGGCTCCAAAGCTCCATCGTCGCCGGTGGTCGAATGCATGGCGCGCAGCATGCTTGTGATGAACTTGTAAATACCATAACTCTCCTGAACCAGAGGCACCAGAGCTGAGATGCGGCACTCATTGTTGCCCACGTTGCGGAAGTGGGAGAAGATGAGCTTCTGGAACTGCTCGATCTTGTCTTGCAGAGCCATGAGGTCGGTGATGGCCTCGTAGCCCTCGTTGGGATCGTTGATGACCTTCAAGCTGACGTATTCCTCGTACTCGAAGGTGCCGTTGAACTCGGGGTGCTGTTGGTGGAAAGACAGCTTCGCCAGCAGGAAATAGACGTATTCACGGATGAGGGGCCCGTATCCTCGAACGCCCTCGCCGGCGAGACCGCGGTTCAGACTGTCGATCCACCCACGGTTCGCCATGGCCTCCCGAAGAGTCACAGGGTGACCTTCTTGCAACACCTTGTGCACTGTGATCAGGGCTTTGAATGTCTGAACCTCATCCGCCAGAATAGGCTGCCTGTTCCGGTCCGCATTAGCAAACGCTTCATGTGTACGGCTCTTCTTCGCCGTCCCACGTACACTTTCATGCCAGCCCAGAAGGACTGGGAGGACTTGTGGTCCCATGTGTAGACGATGCAGCTGCGCACATGCTTTCGCTTCGGGGCGGTCTCGTCGTTGTTCGTAGCTTTTCGAATGTTGATGGCCAGTTCGGCCTCGGATCTAAGAGGGTCACCATGGTAAGCCGGGTCCAGTTGCCTTGATTCTGATCTGCTCTCTGTCCAGGTGTCGCCGGGACCCATCCTGGAAGAGAGGTGCGGCACTGGAAAGCCAGCCATGGCGATGGGTGCCCACGGCAAAGGCGGCTCAGATGATGGGAGTGAGGGTGTACGCACTTGGTATGGTCTGTACGATTAGAAGCCATGTTGGGCAACTAGTTGCACAATGGCTGCTTCCTCGGGTACACAAACCGGTCCCCCTTGGAACAATGTTGGGATAACCTCGTACAACAGTGGAATAAAGCGGGAGGCGGCGGGGAGAGCGTATATCGGAATTGGGGGCGTGGGGGAGGGGGCACTGGCTAAGACGAAGGCTTCGACTCGCGATGTGACGGCCAGCCAAAAGCCTCAAGTATGATGTCAATGAGGCAGCAGGATAGCCAGAGATGGGAGACACAATAGGCAGAGAGATTTGGGCAGTCTAAAGAGCGGTACGTAGGGAGGGAGTACTGTAACCTAGACTGGTATATCTCGGATCATTAGGCGACGACAGGAAGCACAAGAAAGCAGTCAAAAGGGCCCAAAGGAGGTTTGCTAAACTCGCAACGTCAGCCTCTGGCAAAAAAAAAAACCACCACGGCAAGCTTCAACGTTTGGTCAGCGCCCGAGATTGGCCAGTGTGGTAGAAGTTGCGCATGCGATGGAGGCTGAGCATCACTGCAAGGTAGCCAAGGTGAGTTATGTAACTTGGAGGTAGCTACTACGGTGGGGTTCACTGGAGCAGGCGGCCCTGCAGCAGCAGTCGGTGGTGCATGGCCTCTGGCAGCGAGTGGTTGAAACCGGGAACAGAACAGGGAAGCTCCCAAAGCTTCTTGCTTCTCGCTTTTCCCTTCTCCCAAGGCTCGCTAACTCATAGCGGTTAGATCGCCCTGCCGGTGCAGCAACGGGGTGCCTGGCAGGCCTGGGGTGCTGTGTCGGCGTTGATAGTGTGCCCCCAACGTCACAACGTCTCTAAACTAAGTTCCTCCCATCGCGAAGCTTTGCATTGTTCAGTCTGAGATATCGCCCATCTACAGCTCGGCCCCGGACCCAATCGATATTCTCGACGGCTAATGTAAAGGCTTGAGTGAGAGCCATTCGGCTCGTCAGACTGAGACCTCGGCCTTTTATTTTTTTCCTTTCTAAAAGACCAGCCTATTTTTCCACCTCTCAAAGCTGCTGCCCTCGTGAGCCAGCACGCCCACATTCCCAAAGATGCGCACCACCACCGCGCTTTGCAGCAAGGGCTTCTGGGGCCGCTCCCTCGACGAGTTCAAGCGCCTCAGCATGATCGCCTTGACGTCCGAGGGCATCAAGGGCTCCTCGGGCCCCAGGGTCCTGCACTCCTTCGCCGAGCCCTCCTCCATATCCGAGACGAAGCTCATGTGCGACGTCGACATTGGCGGCTTCTCCAAGGCCGCGCTGGACTGGATACCACCGTCCGACGGCGACGGCGTGCCCGCGCATGCCCGCTTCCACGGAAGCATATCCACCAAGCTGCCCCCCAACAAACCCGACATACAACGCTCCGGCTTCGCCGCCTGGCGCACCCTCGACCAGCCCCCGACCATATTCGGCAGATCCGTCTGGAACATAGACATGTACGCCTACCTGGCCTTGCGCATCAAGTCAGACGGCCGCTCGTACTTTGTCAACGTCCAGACCGAGTCTGTCGTGCCCACGGATCTACACCAGCACAGACTGTTTACGAGGCGGCCTGGAGAGTGGGAAACCATTTTGATCAAGTGGAACGACTTCGTCCGTACCAACCATGGTTTTGTGGTTGAGCCGCAGACAGAAATATTAAGGCAAAAGGTCACGAGCTTGGGCATCGGTCTGACGGACCGCGTGCCAGGCCCTTTCGAGCTTTGTATCGAAAGCATGTGGGCGACGAACAATGCAAAGGAGGCCGACAACCACGAGGACCATGTACTCGAGGAGGCCCTCTCGAAAGAAGCAGCAAAGAAGGGCGGGCTGAAGAGCAAGAGCGGAAAGAACGTCAAGTGGAGCGATTGAGGTCTGCATGAGCCAAATGAAGAAAGGCATGTACGGCTCGTACCTTGGACATGCAACATCACCCACATCGTTGAGGGCAGAAAGCACATCTCTATCTGACACACTTCGGATGACCAACCCCCGTATCTATATATTCTTATGCCCCGAAAGAGGCAGAGACAGCTCGACATAGAGCTTGTATAAAAAACCCAATGAAATCTGCATATAGTGGTACATGACCACTCCCCTCTGCCTCTGCATCTACTCCTATTCATTTTCGTCATATCTTCATCTGTGCAGCATCTCGCCGTAACGCCAGATATGCTGCTGCGTAATCGTTCGCTAGGACATGCTCTCCGGCAACTCTCATGATTGTCGCTTTCTTTGCCATCATCTCGCACTGTTTGCTGATGTCCTGCATGTTGGAATAGTGGTTAAACGATTTCTCAATGGCTTCAACAGCCTTCGTCATGTACTCTCGCCTCTTGTTCGACTTGGGCGCCGCCGTGCCCGCTAACCCCATATTTGCATCGCCGAGAATCGAGTACAGCCTGGCCGTCATAGCTGAGTTCTCGCACTCTAGGCTTCGCGGTAGTACGGCGGTCAGGAGCTGCACCGCGGGCTCAAAGTCCCCGAGAGATACCAGAATGTTTGAGATGGCGCCAATGGCGGGCCACAGGTAGGGCATCAGGCGGGCGCGCCAGGCTACGTTCGCCGCTCTTACGGCTATGGTGAAGCCCTTCTGTGGATGACCGCATCGATCTAGGAGATCCGCCTTGATAAGAAGTAGCCGTACCCTGAGCGCGATGTCTCTGTTCTCATCACGCAGCTCGGTAATAAGCGATTCGACCTTGATAAAGGCCTTCTTGAGATCCCCACGCCGGACGAGGCATTCGATATGTAGGCTGTCAATGACAAATGCAAGGTCAGGCTCGAGGTCTTCCTGTTTGTTCTGTAAGAGTTGTGACAACAAGTATTCCGCACCATCTAAATCATTGCGATGCAGATCCCTTCTTAGCTTGATAATGCCCCTGAACTTGTGCCAATACTGGCTGGCCTTCCAGGAACGCAGCGAATTAGAGTCCATATTCTCCAGCCTCTGCAGAGCCTCGTCGTACTTTCCCTTCAGGGCCAGCATCGAAGCTATGCGACTCGCAACTTTGAGCTCGTCATCAAACACACAGTGCTTAGCATGGCAGCGAAGGAATACTTCGCATGTGGTAGTAGAGAGAAATGAGATTCCGAGTCGATCCCATAATGCAATGTTGAGTGACATTTGTGATCCCATCATGCTCTTCATGTTTCTTTCGACAAGTATTTGTGAGCTCCGGACCATGTGCTCAAGTGCCGTCGCAATGCTATCGCCATTGGAGAGGTTCATTTTTGCCTCGCTAACAAGAGCTGAACTCCAAAGCGTCCACATACCAGTCTCCTTCGCCTTAGCACGAAGGAATGCTAGGGATTCTTTGCCGTTGCCCAGCATACTGTTGGATTCCAAATCTCGAGTGACTTCTGGGTGCGCTCGACCAAAGTGAAAGAGCCAGTTCAAGGCGAAATTGAGACAGGTCATGTCTCGGTTCTCTCTTGCTGTGGAAACAGTCTCTAGCATTGCAGCTACAGCTTCCTTGTAACAGCCAAAATCGGACTGTAGAACAGCTAAATTCATAAGCGCATACTGGTAGAATAGCCTATCTCTGTGATGCATGGTGTAGTCGAAATACCGATGTAGGCAATCGAAAGACGTTGAATAGTCCCCTGCCCTCCAAGCGTCGAGGTAGCTTCTTAATGTCAGTACATCCGGATATCATGGCTCAAAAGCATAGCACTTGCCTTAGATAATGCGACAAGCTCGGAATCATGTAGCTGTCGTTCAGTAAATCATGAAATTGGTGGCGGATCTCTAGTGGAATCCGGTTGCCATATTCTGAGTAATCCAGTCAGCAGATTTACAACATCCATGTTTCCCCTGAGAACGTACTCTGCATCTGCTCAATCTGGAATTCCAACAGCTTCTCAATGTCATCCGTGCTGACTGGCAAAGTTGAAGTTGGGTCATCTCTCAGCATGTCTCCGTACGCCACACTAGCAATAGCCTCAATGTCCTCACCCCAACCATGCTCACCCTCAAGAAGCACATTGTCAAAGCTCAGCCTCTGAAAAGACGGCGTTTTCTTCCTATAGTAAGCCGCAGTGGTTTGACGGTATTTGACAAAATCTTTCCACAACTCGAAAGCGTTCTCGAATCTCAGTCGGCTGAACTCGAGCTGTCCTTTCCGGATAAAGGCTCCCAAAGGCGAGTTGCGCGACAGAACAATGGCCTCTGCGTCAGGTGGCTCAATGCCCATCTCTGCATCACGACGAGTCTCCTCTTTCGTCTTGGCTAGCAAGTCCGCACGACGCTCGAAGAATTCGTGCAGCGCGTCGAGCGAATTGATCTTCCATAATTTGTCCAGAAAAACATACCAAAGACTTCGACCGGGAATGCCAGCTGCGGCTGTGTACGGACCCAGCACCTTCTCAAAGTCCGCGATCGAAATCACCAGGCTGACCGTGCTTTCGGCCTTCTTCCAATGGCCACTGGCATTGACAGAGCGAGTGATATCGCTGTCGATCAGGTGCGAGGTTGTGAAAGAGAGCACCTCTACCATGGCCGAAATGGGTACGGCTTTCTCGACATACAGCTCGATCAGGGCCAAGAGCCCGATCTTGGCTGGAGTGAGAAAGCGTGACATCTCCGTAGCTTGTGCTCAACATGTATGTGTCCTTTCGTCGGAGCCCCCAGGCGTCATAGTGGTCAAGAGAATTGTGCCGAGCTTAATCACCAGAGGTGCCCCTGTCAAAGCCTGGCGAACACAATACCCCATGTGTTAACGTCCATGTGTTGCAGTGGTAGTTGTGTGAACAACTTCAGACGGCTGCGCGGGGTTCGAGTTTTTGAACAAGATGAGTGCTGCGACTCGCAACCGTCTGTTCAATGAGACTCACCAGGTTTGCTGAAAATACCACTTCTAGAAGGCACAACTTTCGTATCTTTTGTCCCTTCCTCAACGTCGCGATTGAGCGCGTTCAGGTGTTATGCAACAAACAGGCCTGGCGTAATGAGCTATAATTGCATAATTCTCTCCTGACCTTGACTTAGCGCGGCTAATTGAACTGCTAAAACTGAGTAATACTGTAACAAACAATAGAGACCTCAATACACAGCTAAATCATTGAACTGGAATGTAATTAGATTAATGACATGAACAGAATTCTCATTCGAGTTATAACCATTATGCAGTCCGGGTCTTTTCTAACAGTATAGATGTATGTTTTATCTGTCACGGATATGCTTAAACTTGAAAGTACAACACGAAGTGCTCGATAAGTCATGTAAATCGGAACCAATGAGATGGGAGAGTTACTTCTTTGATTGCTGATATCACTACTGCCGCTCTCATCATTTGGGTTTCTAATGATACCATAGGAATAGTCGACTCGTATCGAACTACTATGCTGATGCTGAGAACAATGGCAGATAAGGCGATAGAGCTCCTGGCTCAAGGTTTGAGCATTTATCCGGAATTCCCAGTAACTTTGCTTCTCTGAACAATAGCCGAGACTCTAAAGTTACAGGCCTGAAATATCACAAGTAATCACATAACCCAATTAAAATCATATCGTCTGCTCTTGAATTCAAATCCCGATGACTACCATATATTTAAGAATGAAAACTCACTGTAATCTCCAATCCCTGTATCACGGACTCAGGAAGGCGAGACGCGGCGGAAGCGCAGATGTTTTGTAACCGTTAAATTTCATTTCGAAGTACAAGATGATCTTCCAATTCGAGGAGAAAGTCGGCCAAGTGGTTTCCGGAACTTGCCTATTCTACAGATATCAACACCATAATACGTATACTAGACCCGCCATATCTAGTGACAGGAACCGAGCAGATTCTTGCGGGATATAGAGCAGCACATATTACACACTGGAGCACGCCGTGAGGGTGCATGGCAATTGGTCATGAATTATATTTCATATCATCCAACACACGTAGCAATACGTTTTATTTCGGTGATCATGACTCCCCAACAAGAAATTCCATTGTGCAACCTTATCTCATACGTCGAAACGGCTTCACCCTGCAGAGTCGTTTGTCAAACAAAGCAATACAACAATATTGAACGGTTATGCACCCATGTTCGTGACGAGTTTCCACCAACAGCACACATGTACTGGATGTTACATGTACATGAGTCTATCCTACTCCTCCAATTCTTCAGGGCAACCTAGTTACTGAGAACCTTCCAAATCTCGACCCATCTCGGTGTCATCCTCGCAATCGGCTCGGAGAAGGGCCATCGACTGCGTCGTTCTATGGTCTCTGGAAGGATGGCCGGTTCTCAACTCCTTTAAAATGGCTCCCATGTAATCGAAGCGCAGGTTGCCAAGAGCGTCATATCGGGGACGACCAGCCTGTGGTGACGTTAGCTGTCTCCCGTAACTTAGTCAAGCCAATACACCTACCAGAAGAGTATTGTGAGGGAAGTACATGGATACGGTACCATACTCGATCTGTTCTTATGTCAGTATTAGGGTTACTTGAGGGAGCACATAGTGACAAACTCCGATTTCGCGAACGTGCCAGTAAGGCTCGCCAGTGGCATCTGACAGACGCTTTGCTTGTTTCTGCCCACTGTTAGAACTATCGCCTGGAATCACCCGAGTATATACGTACAGCAAGCTCGTCCTTGGTCTTCTCTGGGCCAGCAAGAGATCCATCGTTCTGTGGCTCATTAGTAATATTCATTCCCAGAGGTGGTGTCGTAACTGACCTGAGCATAATTATTCTCGTAACTGTCGTACATTCTGGCGTAGTGAAGCCAGATGTTGACAATCGACTGTGGAATCCGCATCTCATACGGTCGTGGAATGTTCTTACCCAAACCTGCACATTTGTGCAAGTCTTCAACATCGAAATGTCTCATCATTGGATGATCCTGTCGGGTATTTCGAAAGTAATCAAGCCAAGGAGTACCCGGGCGCCAGCGGATCGGGGTATACAGCGGACCAATAGAATCCCAATGCTGATTGCCGCCATCAAGAGGAGTATGGATGACAAAGGCTCTGTTTCCATCGAACTCAGCAAAGACAGACGGACCGTAGGGAAGTCCGAGGTTGACGCCGGGGAGTTGGTAGTATTCCATCTGCTTCTTGGTAGCCGCGTGCCAACGCTGGGCCATGCTCATGGTCTTGTCGACAAGGTCGTCATTGAAGATTTTTTGGGACTTCGCGTAAAGGGTGCAAGTTCGGCTTACGACGCCTGCTCTCTCAAGACGATCAACACACTTGCGAAGTTTGAAGCTGGCGGTCTTAGCTCGGCAGTAGTGCTTGGTGAAAGCGGGAATAGCATCGTCAATGCCCGTCGGAAAGTACATGTCGCGAAGAGCCTTCAAACAATCGGGGAAGTCCTCAAAGTGATACTCGGGGAGACCAATAGTGAATGAGAAGTTGCCGCGAGGTCCCTTCAGGTCGACAAGAGCTTTGGCGTCACGCTTGCTCAACATTTGCCGATGAACGTGTCGTGGGTAGCCGAAGACGACCTCCCAGGCCTCAATTTGCTCGAGCATGTTTTCGGCATCACCCAGCCAGTAGCGAGCTTCGACAAGCTTGACAATCGCGTTGAATTGTTTAGCAGTGTACTGATCCAACCTGGACTCGGAGGCAGCAAGCCACCCAGGCACCTCATAACTGGTGTTTGATAGCAGGAGGACAAGATTGGGGAATGTGATGTCTGTATTGTCAGTTTTATTGCTTACATGAGTAATCACTTCTGTATAAATACTTACAGGGCACAGTAGCGTCAAGATGAAGCGCTTCAAGGGTTTCAGCCAGGTTGAGCAATGACTCAACGCTCAGATCATGTTCTTTGGCAATGGCCATGGCCAGCTTGAGAAGAATTTCTTCAGTCGAATTCATCATATTGGTAAGCAACATGACGGTGCGATGAATGCACGGCGTTGTGTTGTGATGGCGGGAAAAAGTGTTATTGGAAATGTCCAGTATCTCGAGGACTTGATCGGTTGCCCAGAGACGTGGGTAAGCACGCAGACCTTGAAACCGTGTCGTCGATGAATACGTACAGTCCTTTAATAAAAGCCCAAAGAGCATTAATGCAACAAATCGTTGATTGCAGATGGAATGTCCGGGTGCGACTGTCGACCCGCATGTTGAGGTGACCGGTTATTCCATACACCAAAGGGTATGTAGCAATACTATCGTGTAAATAGAATAACTATTCATTCATAATATTTACTCATTTAGCTCAGCTCTCAGGGTAACCATACCATGAAAACTACTATATGCCGCCTCGGAATTTATGAAATGCTAATTCATTTTTACAACATGTTGTCATTGTCTGGTTGCTATTTATCTCTTCAATAGCAAAGTTGACCCAAGCAGATTTATCGCAAAGTTCACGAGACATCTCAACATCTGGACCTTCTCATTTGTGTATTGTTATTACAACGAAAACGGTACAACTTCAAGTTAGTTATGAGCGATGCTGTGTCCCAAAAGTACAGTTCATATCGAGAAGTAAAAATCAATTAGTAAAAGACCTGAAGCGCTCACACGGATCTTCGGAATATCTCTCCAAGCTGGTGGACAGGACATTCCAGATTTATGAGTTATATTATCGTATTGTGAGTCTATCCCAACTGTCACAGCGTACCTTTGTGTGTCTCACTATGTTGAGTAGCCACATATTGAGCCATGCATTCCTATCAACGAACATCATGCGCTACACCTAATCTCATGTTCGTAAAAGAACCACTTGTATCATGCTACTGAAATTGACAACATACCCGTGTATTAGTATGCAAGAGCGAAGTTGCCCAACCAACAAAAGTCCATAGAATGTCAGATAAGCAGCTAGTCAAGACGTATAAGCAGTCCCAGCTCCACATTGTTTCGATTCGGACCAAAGTCATCAAAATGGGCTTTGGTGGCTCCGTGAAATACATTCGTAATTTTTTACTACACCTAGCTCACAATCTTGGTTGACGACACCTGCCTTCAAACCCCAACGAACATTCATTAGCCATCCAACAGCTTCAACTGACGCTCGTGACTTGATTCGTTCGCCATGTCCTACGATGATCGCGACAACAGCCGGCCTGGCTATGGTGGTCTAGCTGGCTCTCTTTCGCTTGAGTGCTGGGAACATTTGCGCATCCAGCTCAGCCCCTACAACCGCGTCATTGCTATCGAAGAGAGCGATTACAATGCCTGGACCGACGAGACGCGTGCCTCTATCCTCCAGATGTTCATGTGAGTAAAAAGCACTTTTCACCGACCAGTATTCAAGCCTGCGTCAAGTCCACTCTCCGCAGCAGTTGTGCCATGTTTTCTTCATAGTATAACACATCTCATTTTATGTCATCCCTTCTTATACAATGTATCAACCTGATTTATCCCATCGTATGCCATCCTATCTCGCTTTACTCTATCGTACACAATAAGAATATATTACTAATGACGACAGGAGCAACACCGGCCACCACCATGCCCACTTCGTGCGCGACTCCGGCGGCGGCCGTGTCTTCCTCGGCGCCATGCAGGACCTGTCGACCCGGGACGCGGCTATCATCGACATGCCCGGCTTCGGGCTGCCGATCATGATCCCGCGTGCCAACCTGTGGGATGATCCCAGCCAGAACGGTTTCGTCACCAACGTCGACAACAACAACAATAACAACAACAACACCGACACCCATTTTCTTCTGCAGCAGGAGCCCGCCGGCCTGGGTCATCTTGCGGCAATAGCAGCAGCAGCGCCTCCCTCCGCCTACCCCGAGCCGATGGGCTTTGCCGGCCCCATGACGATGGTTATGCCAGGCGCCTCGGCCTACGCTCTCCCCGAGACCCCGGAGCAGCAGACGCCCACCAAGCACGCCTCGTCGCGCAAGCGCAAGCCCGCCGCCTCAAAGACGCCAGCATCGCGCAAGCGCGGCGCCAGCACCAGTCGCAAACACGACGACTGCGATGACAACGACGACGACTACCACCCCCGCGGGAGCGGCCGTGGTGGTGTGGGCATCAACCTAGTGCAGCTGCCCGAATTCAACGCTGCTGTTGCCGGGGCTGAGGACTAGAACTCCCTGTCCTTAGCAGCAGCAGACAACAACGACGACGACGGCTTCCAGATCAACCACGTCTCGCGATACCGCAAGAACGCCTACCGATCTGGTGCCCCGCGCCCACAGAATGCCTTTATCCTCTACCGCTCGGCCATGTGCAAGGAGGTCAAGGCCAAGAATCCCGGGGTCGAGAACAAGGAGCTCTGTAAGTATGGAATTTCATTTCATTATTTTCTTGGTGCTGTCAGGGCTTTTCTCTTAAAGAGTTTTTTTTTTCATCATCTTCAACTTCATCTTCTTTCCTTTCCCTACCAATCCAGTTGAACGCCTACATTTGAAACCACCAGCTAACGGGGGTGCGAACTCTCCTATAGCCAAGCTACTAGGCACCATGTGGCGCGAGCTGCCCGCGCCGGAGAAGCTGGTCTGGAAGCGCCGGCAGGAGCAAGCCCGCAAGGAGCACGAGACGTTGTACCCGGGCTACAAGTACGAGCCCAAACCGGCCTCGGAGAAGAAGAAGAATGAACAGCAGCAGACGACCGCCACCCGTACCCCTCCCCCGAGCAGCAGCCGCGGCATCGCACCGCCTTCCGGCCACCGCTACACCATCGGCTACACGACTCCTCGTCAGCAGTGGCAGCAGCAGCAGCAGCAGGCACCTACGCCCCAGTCGATGCCGTACCGCTTCCCGTTGGCCTTTCCGCAGCTGGCCGTCGAGAATCTCTTGCAGCACGTGCCGGACAACATGTCCACCGTCATGAACGGCCGCCCGGAGAACCCGTACAACGGCGGCGATCCAGAGGTGGGTCACCACTCGCCTAGTGTCGACGATACCGCCGTGGAGGCACGGATCTTGACTTCGGTCGTCGAGCTTAGTATCTCTGGCGCTGCTAACGAAGACCAGGAGCTCGGCAAGGACAATGATGATGATGCCGAGGAGAAGGAGGTTGTCGGCACTGATGAATTTGGTTATTTCAGTCTGCATTTCGAACACCCATCGCCCGTGCCTTCCCTGTCGTCCCTGGACCAGCTGCTCACATGGGGCCTGGAGAAGGATGATGACCCGTTTCTTTACGACGAGTAGGCATGAGGTTTGGTTTTTGGTTTGGTGTAAGCCGGACGCGGCATGTCATTATGAGTATTTCTGGTTTTTCGTTTCCTCCCACGGAACAGTTCATGTGTACGTAATATAGATAGTGAATGACCGCCATAGCAGCCACTCGATGACAATAATTGTGTTGAAGACTTCTGTTTTGGTCATGACAAATGCGTGTTGTTTTTTGTCCAGTACTACATAGCAGGTGACTCAAACGCCTGCGACTTTAGTATCGCTTGCTTAAATCAAATAGAACATTACACCCTGCGCCAAGATTCGGGAGACTCCGGAAACCTTCTAAATATAGTTCACAAGAAGCAGGAAGTACAACTTTGAGCTTGAAGATCTAAAGCTAACAGGCACGACAGTTACTCAGCCGTTTCTTCAATCTTCTTCTCCTCGGTGTCAGCAGTAGCTGGGACTGACTCTGGTGCTGACTCCGGTATAGCAGCAGAATCAGCAGTAGGCATATCTGTAGGCGGCGCACTGACTGACGCGGGCTCTGGGGCAGCCGCTAGTATGGGTTCCGGCGCCACGTCCGCCCGGTGCTCGTTTCTAGAGTCATGGTGTCTGTCGAGCACAGCCTCAAGACCACCAAGCAGATCAGGACTCTCAGGTTCAGGTTCTTCGGTTAAGGGGACAGTTGCCGAGAACTCTGTCTGCACAGGATTCAAGGAAGGTAGCGTTGTCGTTGGTACCTCTTCAGCAGTTGTCGACACTTCTGTGGCAGGGGCTGTAGAAAGGTCTGTAACCTCAGTAATTTGTGTGATGGGTGATGGTACTGTTGGTTCGAGTGGCCCATCTTCAACTAGCACTTCTTCGACTGGTACTTCTTCAACTAATACTTGTTCAACTGGTGTTTCTTCGACTAGCGCTTCTTCGACCGGTGCTTCCTTGGCTTGTGCTTCCTTGGCTGGTGCTTCTTCAATTGGTGCTTCCTTGGCTGGTGCTTCTTCAACTGGTGCTTCTTCAACTGGTGCTTCTTCAACTGGTGCTTCTTCAACTGGTGCTTCTTCAACTGGTGCTTCTTCGACTAGCGCTTCTCTGATTGGCTCGGGGTCGACCAACAATACCGGCTCTTCAACAGGTTTGACGAAGTCTTCGACGATCGGTAATGGGGTTTCAGAAATGCTTTCTGTGGTGGCCACTTCAGGAATGAGGGTGGGTTCTGTGAGGACAGAAGGCTCTGCAGGCGCGGCTTCTTCGTCATTGAGCGGGATTTTCGTCGTCTCGATGATTTCCGCCACTACTGCTTGATCAACACCTGTGTCTGTGCTAGAAAGGACCCTGCTCTCAACACTGGTCTCTGGCTGTGTCATGGGCGCAGCATCTGTCATCTCTGTATCCTGGGGAGTATGAGTCTCAACGATTGTGGTCTCTTGGACGACGGGCTCTGATACAGTCGGTCGTGGTACTTCAACACTCGGCACAGGATCCGGTATAGGATTTGATAGTAAGCTCGACTCCTGCACAGGGGCACTGGCCTCTGGAGCAGAGACTGGCGGTAAGCTCGGTAACAATAGCTCAGTTGGTGACGGTACCAATACGTTCTTCAGGGGGCTTCCCTCGAAATGAGGAGAGTTCAGGTATGTTGGAGGCTGAATAGGGGCAAGTGCGGTCGGTGGTTGTGTTTGTGAGACTTCGGGGAGTGGCTCGTCCGTTGAAAGATCCATAGCGTCTGGGTCTGGGTCTTGGACAGAAGTAGTGATGGTTGGGGGCCCAACAGAAGGCGAGTGCTTGATCTCCTGGTCGGTACTGCCTTCCTTTGCCGCAGGCGTTCCCTTTTCGCTCTCGGCAACTTCGCCCTCGTCTTCGTCACCTTCCTCCCCATCTTCGCCGTCTTCGCCGTCGTCGTCGCCTTCTTCGTCATCATCGCCATCTGCCATTTCGCTGTCCTGGCGCGTATTGTCCTCGCCGCCCTCCTGCTTGATGCCCTAGCTCGAGTTAATAGACAGAACACATTAGCACAGGGACGTAAGCTCACATCATTAGCACCTCCGGGCTTAACGCCGCCTTCGCCAACACCAGCACCAGAAACCCCAGTCTGGGAAACTGAGGGACCAGGCAGCGGCAGGATCTTCTTCTTCCGGCCTCTGCCAGGACCCTTGGCCTTCCTCTTGGGAGGTGGGGGACGTCTCCGTACAGGGGCACCAGCTGCAGCATCAGCATTCGCGTTGGCTGTCGGCGCCTGCACGACCGTGGTGGAGATGATTTCGCCATCGACAGGCTGACCGTGGGCAAGGATGACCTCTTGATCGTACGGGTTACCAGCAGCATCAATGCGCCGCACTCTAGCCTTGGTGACGGTTGGGCCAGACGTGTTTCCGGCGGGCAGGCTGGAGGACAGTGTCACCGTGCCTTTCCTCCTCTTGGCCAGATGCGAAATGGTGGGACCCTCGGCATTGCGAGGTATCTGCTTCCAGACCTTGACCATGTAGCCTTTGGTAGTGGGGTCCTCGTCCTTCTTTTCTGGCTTCTCCGGGGCGGTATCCGCCTCAGCTTCCTCTTCTTCAGCGGGCGCGGGTCGTTTGTAGAGTCGTCCGGAGCGGGCTGCTCGTAGCAGTTCCTGTGTATGGGTGGGCAACAGATTCGAATCCTTGGGCATGCCATGAGGCAGTTCGATGGCCCAGACGTCGTTCTTCTGAGTGGTTTCGACCTGAGAAGGTGGTGATATGTTCACCCATTCCTGTCGCCATTGCCGAACGGGTAGGCCTGTTGAACGCGATCAACACATGTGCATGAAAACTGTTCGCGATGGAAGTATACCTTCGAAATCGTCATGTTCCTGATAGCCAGCTCGGTTTCCACGCCTAGTGGTGGTGTGAGTACGCATCTACGGGGCGTGATCAGTCAAGTTCATGCAGGGAACAGCATACGGGGTATCTCACTGTCGGCGCCATTGTAACAAAGGCTCACAACTGTGTCCCAAACACCTCTATACAGAGAGACGGTCAATGGGCGCAGGTTGGTGCAGCTATGCGAGGGACACCAGGCGCATTGAAGACGAAGGCGAGTACGACACAATTCGGCGATTTGATGCTATTGACCTTGACCCAGCTCTATCGAGGATCATACAACAGGTGGCTCGATGGGAGGTGTCTAGGTTGGATGGCGCCGATTTGGATTGTCGCAAAGTATTGTCACTAAATCCAGCCTCGTCGCGCCTGCTAGCAATTGACGAACAAACAGACAAGTCGCGAAATGCTCTGTACATAGTAAGAAGTACGATGTCTAATGTATCTACGCTAAGAAGCACGGACCAAAACCGGGGGTTATCTAAGCCGTAACAGTACGGATCCGTACTAGTACTCCGTAGAGTAACAGAAAACCCCCCAGATCGAAACCCCCCTGCCCCCCTGATCACGTGAGGCCCCGACCCCCTATGGAAGCGCAAATCGGTTATGCTTGCTACAACAGGATGAAACTCTGGCCACACGATTCAATGCAACCCTTTCCCATCATGGCATACACATAATGTTACGACAGGCAGGAAGACGGTGCCTTGTTGGGTAGAGACTCGTCCAAAGTGGACAATGCTGGTAGTGCCTACCAAGTTTTACTGAATTGTCTATGTATTAACGTGATTATCGTCCTTCCGGCAAAGGACTAAAGGGTATCAACCTGCTTTTGATCCCTTTCATATGAGGCGCGAGTTCTCTATCCTTCGTGTTGTATTGTACATTTCCGTTGTGTCATGTTGTATAGTACAATGAGCGCAGCGCCGCTGTACCCGGATTCTATGCCAACCGGACTGACTGTCTCGTGCAACCAAATGCTTATGTTAATCCCAGCTGTGGACTGTTAGCAACCATCGTTGAATTCCACGCAGAGCTCATGCAGCATACCCAGTGTCCTTTTGTCTCACGACTCCTCCAGACTTCCCTGTTTGCTTGCCCTGTGTGCAACTATTAGCATTTTCCGTGTATTGCCCCGCCTGTCTGCCAGAGACAGGCGCTCAGATGTGGAACATACCGCTGCACCGCCCGCCTCCACTACTAACCGGTCGAGCTGGTAGAACTGGCTGACAACCGTCTGGCGCTTCAGTATAGCGAGCTCCTTGAGTCCCTTCTGGAGGAGCTCTTGTATCTGTCTCTCGTCCGCCACATCCTTGTGTTCTCTAAAGGCGTCCCGTGTCCGTCTGCGCGCGTACTCTCTGAAGTTGTACTCGCCGAAATTGCTGCCCTGTCGTAGGAGCTGGCGGTACTGTGGGTGTGCGCAATTGCCATGGTCAGCTACATGTTCCATTCAAGCGAGACGAACCATGCTCGGGCCGGCCCATCTTGTTTTCTTTCAAGAGCCAGTAAAACTCCTCAAAGTTTCGAAATGGCCTCGACCCTCCGGCTGGCCGTCAAGGTGCGGGATTAAGGGGAGAATATTGACAGAGAGGCAGAAACTCACCAGCGACCTCGCCTGCTGCGGCAACTCGCCCTTCAGGGCCTTGACAACCGACATCTCGGGCTTCTGCGTTCTGCGTTTATGGTTCTGCTCGAGGCACTCGGTTCGCAAGCTTTGTGTGTATATTCCCTCGTTGCTGTCTGGGTGTTGTTGTTGCGTTTGCGCGTAGATTTACGTTGCTGTTGTAGTTGCGGCGCTGTTGGTTGGTTTGGTTGGTTTGCGAGAGGCGAAGGAGCTCCCCAAAAAAAGAATGATGCAAGCTCACTGGGTAGTTCCGGCGTAATTGCTAATCGGCCCAAAAATTGCGGTTGCCGATGTTAAAGCCCGTTTGCGCCGATAACCCACCTACGGCCGACCGACAGCTCGGTGCGGACATATTGCCTTCCTGGCAGAAATCAAAAAGATACTGCTTTGGTGGAAACATGTGATATTTGAAAGGTAAAGAACATGATCATATAATGGGGTTTAATGACATAGGTCTACAGGGTATGCTTGTCATTGCGATCACCCATCCCAGTGCGGAAACGATGGCGCAATGATCGTACGATTCATCCGTCCAGAGCTCATACAGGACATAGCATACAGCATACAGCATACAGCACACAGCATGCAAGTAGCGAGTGTTATACGTGTACAGAATGTGCATCGTAGTTGGCATTTCATGGTATTGTAATGGGCCGCTAAGACTACCCGGCTATCATAACGGTTTGTCCTGGGGACTGGATCAGAATACAAACTTGAGTGCTAGCATCCTCATTCAATCTTACAGTTCCATTTTCTACGCAAACCTTTACATGAGCTATGTTATGTATGATTGGTTTACTGCTACTGACCACTTTCCGTGCTCTGTCAAGCGCAAGCCGTAACTCCAAATTCTGCGCCAATCTCCATGTCGCCGGAGTTGACTTTTGAATCGAGCTCTGTATGTGCTTGATGTTTCTCACTGCAGTGATGAATATGGCTGCGTCGTGTTGCTTATACATGGATAGCCCTGCCATGGAAGGATCGCCGTTGTCAATACCCAGCAAAACCCGACAAACATCCATATCATACGGTGTTGTCCCTGTACATATTGAGTGATGTCTCTGGAGTACTTGGGTGGTGACTTTGTACTCCTTCGTGGGGGATTCGATCTCAAACATCGCCCTCTTCCGGAATCCCAAAACTTCATCATCTTCCAGAGCGGTTGCACGTTCCGTCATCTTAACCATGGGCTGCACGTCTTAGTAACCTCTGCTTGGGCGCATATCTAGTCGTCGATGGTGGTGTAAGTGGCGCCGAGCTTCTTCGCCCACTGCTGCACAGCGTCCTCAATGGGTATCCAGTGGTCCTCGATCTTCCGCGCTCTGTACTGGTCGTTAGAAGTGTGAACCAGGTCGTCCTCGTCTTCGTAAATTTCGCCGATATTATCCCGCTTTGGCATGTGGACCTTCTCCCTGTGCTCCTGAAAGTGTTCATCGAAGCACTCCAGACAGCAAAAGAAGGATTCCACCTTGTGATCAAGAATACATTCTTTGCAATAGCCCGGCTTTTCTGTGGTCGATCCGCCTCTGAATCCATCGCCAGAGCACACGTGGCCGGCCTCCTTGATGTGCGGTTCGATGCCCTCTTGCCAGCAAGCGTCTGAGCAGAAATAGGTAGGCGAGCGATCCTGAAAGCCGTAGACCTCCGACAGGGTGACGCAGAAATCGCAGTATTGTAGATTCTGGTCGTCAAGTCTCTTCTTGCAGTTGGTGCAAGGCGGAAGATCGTGCTCCTGTGCAGCAGCTTGGGCGGCTCTGATCTTATCCTGCTTCGCCTTTGCCTTCTTTGCCTTGGCAGCCTCGTTCGCAGCTTTAGCTCTAGTAAGCTCGTCTTTCCTCCTAAGATGGCGCTGCCTCTCTTCCTTTTTGCCAACTTGGGACTGACGTTCGCGAACCATGAGAGCAACAACATCCGAGATACAAGTGCCACCGCGTACCATGTCAATGTACTTCTTACATCTGGCAGCACCCTGAGGGTCGTTATTTGGCTGAAAAAATACCTCTACATACACCTCACGCTTCGCCTCGGGTGATCCGGCAGCCTCCAGCTTCGCTGTGAAATCCTTGAATGCTTGTTCGGTTTCGCCAGCGTCTCTGCTCCAGATCGCTTTCAGTTCGGATACTAGCTGTTCAACCGGTTTTGATTTGTCATTCAGCACGCGGTTCACTGCATCTGGTTGATCGGTAGCCAATGTGAGGCCCAGGTTTCTGAGTTTCTCCCGACACCACTCCTCCTTCTCTGCATCTATGCGAGTGGAAATGTCGATAATATTTCGTTTCCGCTCTCTAGCCTCCGCAAACATGGTGTCGAGCTCCTGCAGAAACTGCCGCCTGCCTGAAAACCACTCCTTACTTGAAGAGTTGAGGTATCGATCCCTGATTCGATTGATCAACCGAGGCCAGCATTCCTCACACTCAAGTGGGGAGCGTTTCTTGTGCTCAGTGACACAAAGCTGTTTGTATCCATTCATGGCGGTTTTGAGGAACTCCCTTTCCCTCTGTGTCGCTAAAAGCTCATCCCAAATCTCCCCCATTTTGTGCTTGACGTTTGTGTACTTTTGTATTTCAGTGGTAGTCTTGAACCACTTGTTCCACAACGTCAACGCGGCGATTTATGACAGGCTGAGTCAACGGCATCAAAAGAATTATCAATGATACAAAGCCCCGAAGTTGTTGTGGCAGGTATTTTTTTTCTGGCGATGAAAGAGATTAAAAAGAAGAGCCTCACGGTGTATGATATAAATGTCTAAAGGTTTGATCGAGGTATGGGAGTTTGAAAGCATAAATACAACACGAGCACTTGCATTGAGAAAGTCCAAGCTTCTGCCATAGACAAGACCGACTCAGGGATGAAACTGTAGTGTCCCAATCTGCAGAAACGTCGACTGTGGACGATGGTCTTGGTCAAATGGATAGGATGTTTGTTTTCTTATGAGTATGAAACTATTATTGAGAGATAATCTGCATGGAGAAAGATTTCCAGCTGGATTAGCATAGATTTGGGAGTGATATCTGCCGTACGTTGTTCTGCCCTGGACTTCGGACACTGCGCTACCAGTGGCCTCTGAACCTTTACCGCATGGAGCAGCGCTTGGAAAGTCGCGACAAGAGCATAGCAATCCTACTCAAACAGCCAACACACACGCACAACATCTCTCTACAAGAAGCAGCTACGACCTCAGTAGCAGGTTTCCAAAATGGTATGTCCCGTTGTGTCTAATTCCTGCTCTGCCCATCTATAGAGGGTTCGTAAATCGACTGACCGACCACCATTTCCCAGGCCGACAAACTGCGCACCCAACAAGAACTCGAGCGCCTGCAGGCCAAGTACATCGGAACGGGCCACCCAGACACAAGCTCGTGGGAGTGGCGGACCAACATCTCGCGCGACACCTACAGCAGCATTGTGGGCCACCCGCCGATACTCGCGTACCACGCGCTGGCTATGGGTGAACCCGCCGCAAAGGTGCGCGCCCAGTACATCAGAAAGATGGTGCAGCCGTGCGGACCGCCGCCGCCGCGAGAGGAATGATGTAGCGCCAGGGTAGATGGACGTGAATTGATAAGACTGGTCGCAATTACGTGCTTCGGGACGTAGTTCATGTCTGCATGGAAGGCATTCAACGCGGCGCGCAGAGTTGCAGTCATGCCTCGTTGGGATGCCTCTTGGATCATGTACTGGTGATAGAAGGCAGGCATAGGAGCCTTCTTACAGTGGAGTGCTACTAGAGGAATGACGCAAGACATGAGGCTCGGTACACCATGGTAGGAAACCCATAAACACAAAGGGTATGTAACATTCATGCCATTCATAAGTCGTGGCTCTCATATAGAGACACTGACGCAGTTGGGGGTGGTCTCATGGTCTAATCCAACCCCAGAACCAGACCGAACCAAAAACAAATGCTATTCATCAAAGCTGCCGTTATTTCAGCGTACTTTGCCTTGTAACGCCAAACCAATATGCTTGCCGAGCCGCCAACGCCCCGAGTCACCATGCTTAATCACGACTCCGCTTCCTCGTCGTCGTCCCCGACAGCCTCGTCTTCGGGGAGCTCCGAAGCACCTTGAAGTCCGAGGCTCTTGTTGATTCTTCTGTTCAGGTCTTGCGGTATGTCGCGCTGCCAAACCTGTTTGATGAAGGCGGCGATGGTCTCGGGAGGAACTTCGACCTTGCCTCTCGTTCCAACGTGCCAATTGATTGTATCATCGTCGCCATCGGTCTTCTCAACAACCCTGTCAAGGTAGCCTTGCTTGACTAGCTTGGCGAGGACATTGTCGGTCGTGTCGAACGGCAGATTCTTCTTGGCGTTCATACGGTCGAGGTAGTCTTCGAGCTTGATCTTGCTGAGCTCGCCGCCGTTCAAGCAAATGAGCGCTATAACGAAGGTGTAGAAACCTATATACTCTGCTTCTTCGGTCGAGCTGGGAACTCGCGAGGGTGCTTTGATGGCAGGGGAGTTGTAGGCAGAAGGGAGGATGGATACGAGGATGTACGTTTTGGAGGAGGTTGTGCCTTGAGCGGCGGCTCTTCTCTGTGTTGCGCTTGCCTCTGAAAGGGCTCTTGTGTCAGCAGTATGTTCGCCGCCATGCTAGGTAGAGATGGACGCACTCTGCTTCTCCTTCAGCGTGCGTTTCTCCTTGACAGGCAGCTCTGACATCTCCATGCCGAAGACTTGGCGCAACTGGAGCTGGGCGCCGTCAAAGACTCTCTTGAAGGATCTGGCATTGCTCCCCAGCACCTTTTCTCTGATGCCGTCTCTCCTGATCGGGATTCTTGCGTATTCGCATGCTAGGGTGTACCGGACCAGCTTCTTGACCATCTGCGCTTCGTCGCCTGCTCCGGCCATGTCGACGTCGCCGTTGTCGTCTTGTTCGTCGTCTTCCTCCTCGTCGGAATCTTGTTGGCGCCTCGGCTGGCGGCGGCGGGGGTCTTCTTCGTCCTGGCTGTCATTTCCCGCCTGCCGCCTTCTCTGCGCCTGAGGTGGCATTGTGAAGGTGCAATTATGCGCGTAACCGCTGAGGCAAACACCAAGCTCCGAAGAAAGTGTGTTGCTATGAGAAAAACTTGGCCTGTCTGGCAATGAATTTGGGCGATGCTGTCTCGTCGCTCATGGGTGCATTGAACGTGGGTGGAGGGGGTGTCCCTGTTGCATGTGCTATTCATTAATGCCCAAGTTAGTCACTGAGTCAGCTAAATTCAGTGAGACGAAAGACGCAGACGCAGACGCAGACGCGCCTTGCTTAATTGAATCGCGTCTCGCCCGTCCGTCCTCGTCTCCTTCTTGTCTCGGCCCGGAGAAAACCGAGCCCCCGTAGGAAGAAAAAGACCCAGACCCCTACCAGTAGTACATTGCCTATTCGGGACTATGGTCGCAAAAAAGTTCCCCAAGTCCCCCCATTGCCCAGCATTCGTCATTCTATTCTGTACCAATGTCATTTTATAGGACGTTTGCTTCGTCCTTTCTTGTATATTATTCATGATCGCCAGAGCATTGTCCAGCGGTACCATCTGTCTTGGATGCCGTCTGCGACTTCTGCGCCAAGCAACTCGGCCTAATTCCCTTCCCCAGCCTATAGCACGTCGCAGCCCGGCCGTCGCATGGCCGCGCAGTCGACGATGGTTCGCGAGCGAGGCCTCTGCTCGCCCCGACGATGCGGATCAGAAGCAGACCAAAAACGGTTGGGATACTCTAGAGGAGGCCTCGGAAGACCAGTACCGCGACTATCTTAACGAGCAAGACGCCCTCTCCGACCTCGATAATGGGCGCCCAGACAAGCCAAGGCGATCGCGCGGGGGGAAGACAAACGAAAATATGAGAGAACGGAGGCGCCAGACCACAGGCGACGAAGAGGAGAACTTCAAGCCCTGGAAGCATCTCGACCTGAAGAAGAGACGCCTGTCGGGCAAGAAGGTCCTCACGGAAACCTCTGCGAGCCTCGGCTCCGACATGCTAGGAAAACCAGCCTATGCCATCGTCATGAAAGATAGTCGGGACTACAAGGCGAAGACGCGGCCTGTCGACGTACTAAATGAGGAGCAAACGCGCCAGGAGATCGACATGCAGGCCCTGCTAGACAATCGACACGAGCTGCCGACCGACTCCGAAGTCCGCGAGAATATCAACGAGCTTAGACCCCCCGAGACCGAGACTATCTTGAAGGAGAAGGAATTCCGTAGGGTTCAACAGCAGCTGGAAGACGGTTTCCTGAACGCGCAGCTCATCGATTACATCGCCAAGTTCAAGCCCGAGCCCGCCGGTCGAGACTCGGTAGAACATGCCCGTCCCCAGTACCCGTGGGTGAGGAAACTTACACCTTGGACGCCGTTGGACGCCCGCGGCACAACACTGCCGCCCAAAGACCCGTTAGCTCGTCACTTCCATGCCTATCTTCCCCAGGATGCCAGTCCGAAAGCACGAGCGGCAGTCCTCATCATGCGAAAATGCTGGGGCTTGCAAGTCGAAGAGGTGGCGAATGGACCAGGCCAGATGAGAATAGTCCTTGAGACTCAAAAGTTCATGCCTCTCATGCGGGGGTCGCGGCGCTTTCTACAGAGGATCACAAGGGACTACCTGGAAGAGGGAGAGGCTCTCGAGGCCAATATTAGTGCCAGCGAGATTACCATTGTGGCCCCGAGTTACAAGTGCCAGACCATCTTGACAGAGCTCGATACACTTATGCAGCAGATCCGCACGCACACGTTCCCCATATCGCACGTAACCTCGGATCCCACACAGCTCACCCCCGAACTCTTGGAGCTTGTTGGCAAGGTTACAAATACACATGTGCGGCCTACCAAGACCGGGCACCGGGTAAGTGCACCAAATTTCTCAATCCAGCACCATATGCTCTCCTTGAGATAAAGCGAGTACTGACATGATTCACTCGACCAGTTACAAGTCGCCTGGATCCAAGTGGCTGGCCGCGAAGAGCAGGACGTCGAAAATCTGTCGCATGTCGTATTCCGTTTCCTCCAGACAGCTCTCCAGCCCAACTCCGCCAAGCGCATTCTCCACACCGCCGACGCAGAGAAAGCAATCGCATCCGGCAACGGCCGCTTAGTAGTCGACCATGGGAACAAGGAGAAGTGGGCATGGAAAGACAGACTTGAACAGTGGGCTCGCCTCGTGACTCCAGTGTCTACAGATATCGAAAATACCCAAGCAGGGCCAGCAGACGGCAACCCCCCCAAGCTTTCTATGGCCATAGAAAAACTACAGCCTCTGCCACGCAACGTGCATGTCCCAAACAAAACCTTGACGAACAGTGTGGCCTGGAAAGATGGCGAGAGAGCTGAGGATTGGTCCTCATCATCTCCGCCTCAGCAGGTCGAGGTTCAAGACAGCTCTAGCTCTCGCTTCCCCCACCAGCCAGTCCGCTGGACCTCAGATCTTACCAGCAGCACCTCCGCCCTCTTCGGTCACATCCTCACACCCCGTACCGACGTTGCGAAGGCAGAAGGCGCACCTCCGGCCCACCCAAGCACGGAGGATCTAGCATCGCGCCCATACAACTTCTCACCCATCGTCCCGCACCCAATAAGGCTCGCCGAGCTCTCACTCCTCGACGAGAATACGATGCTCCCCGTAGCCTCGACGGTCCTGATCCGATTCCTGCACAACCCAAGCTCGGCCGCCCTCGCCCTCCCGCTCGTCGCGCCGCCCCTCGAGCTGCGGCTCACCCTCTCCGAGCCGACGTCGGCGGACCAGGACCCCGAGATCACCGGCGTCCACTCCCTACGTGCCCTCGTGGCCACGCACCACAACGAGGTGCCGCTGCCCGCAAGCCCGGTCGACTTCCGCATCACGCAGACTCGGGGTGCCTCGCTGCAGGGCTCGCCCAGCGCCCTGTCGGCATGGCAGCCCATCGCCGACTTCCTCTCGCGCTCGCGCCTCGACATCGCCGCCGGCAAGCTCGAGATGGCGGCCCAGCAGCGCTTCCAGGTCCCCCTGCGCCTCTTCGGCGAAGCCACCATGACGCAGGAGGCGATGAGGAAGAAGAAGCAGCAGCAGCAGCAGCAGCAGCAGCAGGAACAACAACTCGCCGCCGTTGACGACGAGTCGCAGACGAGGGGGGACAGCACCAGCACCAGCCCAGCACAAGAGGAGGGAGATATAATAGCCCAACCCATTTCCGCCGCGGGGGGAGAAGACCACCCCAACTCGCTCCGCAGCACCCTGTACGAGTTCGCGGGCCTGGAGCTGCACCGCTCCGTGACGGTCCCGTACTCGGCCGACCCGCGGTTCAGCCTGACATACACCTCGATCGAGGCCGGCCAGGGCGGCGGGCGGCGTGCCGAACTGAGTCTTCGACCCGTTCCCGCTTCTTCGTCCTCTGTTCCTCCTCCGGCGGCGGCAGCATCAGAAGCAGCCGCCAGTGGCAGCGACAACCTGCACGACGACTACGTCCGGGCTTGTTACAAATTCGCGCAGACGGTGGAGAACTGGTCCGGTATCTCGTCGGGAGACAACGGGTCGTAAAGAATGAGAGAGGCGTCCTGAGACGAGATTCAGAAGAAAGGGAACAAACAGCCCTCCTGTAGATATGATGTATACTATAACAACATGGATGATGGCATGAGGAAACTGTAAATCTAGTAAAGAGCCTGTACATATGCATGATGGGCCTTGATTACGGTGATTGTTGTAATAAATATCAAATTATCAAGACCACTCAACATCTTATAATGACCCGACGTATTGGCATTGCTTAGAGAAAGGTGGGTACAAGTCTAGGTGGAATTGGGACAATCTACCAGGTTTCTAAACACCATGGTCGAGTAATGTATCCTGCTCTGACAATATCAGGATGGTTTCATATTGGTTGAGCCGACGATACAGTCGATGTCATGTCATGTAGCGACATCATCATCGCTGTTCGCACAAGAAGTACCAGGTAACATGTCACATTCAAAAGAAGCAGCAGATTTTGTTTGGGGAAAGAAGACTTTTTCTAAGACTCTATTTTCGTACTACCG
Organism: Truncatella angustata; assembly: GCF_020726525.1. Classification (NCBI taxonomy): domain Eukaryota; kingdom Fungi; phylum Ascomycota; class Sordariomycetes; order Amphisphaeriales; family Sporocadaceae; genus Truncatella; species Truncatella angustata. The sequence continues at coordinate 1,192,943 of NW_025763386.1, forward strand.
AGCACAACATGATCAAAGCTGTCGCAGAAAAGTCCATAACCCTTCCTCACATCATGCCCAAAGCCAGATATCCGAGTCATCAGATCCCATGCACAAGTCGTAAACCATTTCGTGTCATTAGGTTGTTACACGCACTCGATGAGCTGTGGTGTTGCCCATCGCGCACAGAAAGTATTCCATGCAGAAATGCGCTTATTTCTTGGTGGCCTTGGCAGCGGACTTGGTGACCTTGGCGGAACCAGCAGCAGCCTTCTCGACGGACTTGATGACACCGACAGCGACGGTTTGACGCATGTCACGGACGGCGAAACGACCCAGAGGAGGGTAGTCGGTGAAAGCCTCAACGCACATGGGCTTGGAGGGAACCATCTTGACGATGGCGGCATCACCGGACTTGACGAACTTGGGGGAGCTCTCGACGGACTTACCAGTACGTCTGTCGATCTTCTCAAGAAGCTCAGAGAACTTGCAAGCAATGTGGGCGGTGTGGCAATCGAGAACGGGTGCGTATCCGGCACCGATCTGACCAGGGTGGTTGAGGACGATGACCTGGGCGTTGAAAGAAGCGGCTCCCAGAGGGGGGTCGTTCTTGGAGTCACCGGCAACGTTACCACGGCGGATTTCCTTAACGGAAACGTTCTTGACGTTGAAACCAACGTTGTCACCGGGGAAACCCTCGGGCATCTGCTGGTGGTGCATCTCGACGGACTTGACCTCAGTGGTCACGTTGGCGGGAGCGAAAGTGACGATCATACCGGGCTTGAGAGTACCAGTCTCGATACGACCGACGGGCACCGTGCCAATGCCACCAATCTTGTAAACATCCTGGAGGGGAAGACGGAGGGGCTTGTCGGTAGGACGCGAGGGGGTGTTGATAGCGTCAATGGCCTGGAAGAGGGTCTTGCCCTCCTTCTTGCCACCAGCCTTGGTCTCCTTCTCCCAACCCTTGTACCAGGGAGCGTTGGTGGTCTCCTCCAACATGTTGTCACCGTTGAAACCGGAGATGGGGACGAAAGCGACCTCCTTGGGGTTGTAGCCGACCTTCTTGATGAAGTTGGAGGTCTCCTTGATGATCTCCTTGAAACGGGCCTCAGACCACTTGGTGGTATCCATCTTGTTGATGGCGACGATGAGCTGCTTGACACCGAGGGTGAAAGCAAGCAGAGCGTGCTCACGAGTCTGGCCATCCTTGGAGATACCAGCCTCGAACTCACCAGTACCAGCGGCAATGATGAGAATGGCGCAATCAGCCTGGGAAGTACCAGTGATCATGTTCTTGATGAAATCACGGTGACCGGGAGCGTCTGTTGCGGGTTAGCACGGGACGATACATCTGGTTAGAGCGGACGAAGGGTACTGACCAATGACGGTGACCTGGTACTCGTTGGTCTCGAACTTCCAGAGAGCGATATCAATGGTGATACCACGCTCACGCTCGGCCTTGAGTTTGTCAAGAACCCATGCGTACTTGAAGGAACCCTTTCCGAGCTCGGCGGCTTCCTATTGAATTGGTCAGTCATCTTTGCATTGCGTCGAGATCGGCATAAATGTGCAACAGATGAATTGGAATGGGGGTAGAGTTTGGGTGGGATGGGGGCAGGCCAATTATCGTGGATTATTTGCGCACGATAAGAAATTTTCAGGGGGGGTCCGCGGGGTTGTGATGTGGTTGCATGTCGGCGGGGTAATTGTGTCAGAAGCAAAAGTGAAGGAAGTGCGTGTGGCATGCAAAAAAAGAGATCTGCGTCACCGAAAATCGGGATGATGCGGAGGGTGACGGTCATAATGTTGTTGATGATGGGTTGGAAGACATGTACTAACCTTCTCGAACTTCTCGATGGTACGCTTGTCAATACCACCGCACTTGTAGATCAAGTGACCGGTGGTGGTGGACTTGCCGGAATCGACGTGTCCAATGACGACGATGTTGATATGAGCCTTCTCCTTACTGTGATGATTGTCAGTTCGATGCCTGGATGAATCGAGGTCGTTCGAATGCATACCCCATTTTGGCGGTTTGGTATCAGTTCTTCGTGTGTGGTTTGTGAGGTAACTGTTGCGACGAGCATGGTTAGCTTGGAGAGCGTCGGAAGATGGAGGAAAACATCGAGCGTCGATGCATGGTTGATGATGGGAGGGGACTCACTTTGGCAGATGATCAGGCTTGTTGCTGATACGGTATGCGCGGACGAAGAGGGAAACCAAGAGCTTTCCTGAGAAAGAGGCGCGAGGTGATGCTTTATGTAGGAGTCGAGAATGTAAAACAAGGTGGAAGCGGGGTTGTGTGTTCTTGCCCAAAGCAAAAGTGCAGAGCTGCCCTAAGCCCAAAATTTTTGTGTGGGTCCCAGCTAGGTCCATCTCTCGGCCAATGACTCGATTTCATTTTGAGGCCTGAACCAAGAGGCTCCAGTTTTGCAGTTTTGCCTCAGCCATGGAACGCCTGTTGCGCATTCCCCATTCTCCATTCTCCATTCTCGAGACAGAGTTTTTTTGGTTGGAAGGAGCAACATTATTCGTGGTCCTTGTCCAATTGCATGTATTCACTCACTCTTGCTCTATTCTATCTAACTTGGATGACATGTCCATTCCTGTACGCCTTATCCGACTACGTAGAACTGGCAGAATCACGACTATCACCGTCCTCCTGGATACAGGGCATCTTCTTCGGCGTGGGTCAATCTAATTCACATTGCCACATCAACGTCACCCGTAAACAGCTCCAGCCTTGCCCCTCCAAGAATACCCCTCATCAGGCTTCGAAAACTTTTTTTTTAATGCGCCAACCATCCACATTTTGATGGCGGTGCAAGGATCTAGATAGACGGAGTCAACGAAACCCAGTCCACTGCGCTAATGTATGCAACCCGTGGATATGTCTCACCTACATGGTTCTCCGTCATGTCCAGGCATATTCACTCACACGACAATTATGGAATTCTTATGCATAGCCGCCGCCCACTAATTCAGGACAGCATAGTCCGGGGGTCTCTTCGTTACCAAAATTCTGCTTCGTTTGACAATCATAAACACTTGGCTAGCCATAGGGGACTTCATGCAGCCGTACATCAATGTTTAGCAGTATAGTTCGGAAATACTGATCTCCATTCTCTGTTTGTCCAGCTGTCCAAATTGATCGAAAGGTACCCACCTCGCGATGGATCTGACTATGCGCGTTTCCCGTACAGTAGTGGGATCTCTGAGTTGCCACGGGGAGTCTTGCAAGTGGCTTTCTTCCAGCTCCTCGTGCTCCTCTACCGGAGCAAAACAATAGTGGTCTTGCAAATGGGGCAACATCCAGCTATAAGCGAATATCTATTTGTGACCATCATGTCTACTATGTGTGGGTAACTCCATGAAGTCAGTCAACTCGATATTTTTCAGCATTCCCCTCTTCAGGCACGTCTAGTTGGTCCACTCCTGCTGCTGGCGAATGAGCTAGGTCCGCAAGTAGCCGGTTTCCATAACCGTTGACTTGAACTAGGGTCCAGACGCGGTTACTTCACTGCAGTTGCCACATTTAGAAATTTGTTGTCCAATCTGCGCAAGCTGCGGTAGTCTTGCTTGCAACGAGCAATGACTGAAAGCTGGAGCGGAACATCCAAGCATCGAGGCGGTCTGGAAGGCATCTGCGCCGCTCAGATTCTGCTTGTGGTGTCGTTCCTCCTGGAAGGATCTATTTGCCGGCATGGTTCGAGGACCAGTCATCTCATGCTGTGATAAACTTCGCCACAAGATTGGTGTTGTATCAGCCTTCCCGCCGGCGCCTTACCCGAAGCGGCTGCCCGTGAAGTATCTTGTATAGCTGCCTCATACTACGTACACCCCGTGTAATATATGCCGATCAGACTGGGCTAAATAGTCCAGTAGGTATACCCCGGCTGTCATAATCCTTGAGACGCCAGAATAAGGTTGAATGAAGCCAATCACCCATCTCTAAAAGGCAGGGGCTAGATCACAGCCATTTTTCTCCTTCGCTCGGCTCTGTCTAATTCAAGAATGATTTATGAAACGCGATCCATACTCGCAGGCAGTGCCTGTGTACTAATCATGCGAGGCACTATGCGTGATTCTGATATGTTGAGTCGTATAAATTGTAATTCGGTTGGCGAAAGTAGTCATGCGTAACAAATTCTTTGTGACATCGAGACTCACTGTTTTCAACCTGCATGATCTCCTTAGATCAATTGGTTGTAAATCCAATGATGACTGTCCTTACATCCAAGGACCTAGGAACTCTGTGAAATTTACGCATAATTCATCGCTCACATACAATCAATTGCTAAATGTTCACTGATGATGATATCAATTCGATACATTCAGCAAACTGGGAGGAGGGTAACAGGCTCAGGCCTTGCTCAATGACTGGCGTTCTATGAGATGATATCGATGATATCGATGTTGAGGACCATTTGTATCCTCAGTATTTGTTCCAGCTTGATTAAGCCGAAATCAATGGAGCTATCTTATATTCTGATTGTAACGTTGTGTTGCTAGAAGTGAATTTACAACTGGTAATTAGTTGTTAGTGTCCACCCGAGTTCCTCGTTTTATCCATGTGCTGCTGCCTACACATTCATCAGGAAAGTAATAGATATGACCGTACAGTGAAAGACTCCTGACAGGTACGACTTGAGCATACCCAACAGGCGATTCTTCTTCTTTGCCGCCACCATCCCTTGATCGTGTCGATTGTGGAAGTCGCATAGTTAGTAAAGCTTTACAATCCTGCATTGCACCATCTAGAGCCACTTCGACCAGTGTACCGCCGTGATACCCCGGGCTTTCTTCTTAACCACACGATTATTTGTCTCCTTGAAACCCACAAAATGCCCCTTGCCCGTTTGTGAGTGAAATACCAGGAATGAATCTTGCTTCGGCCTCCATATTTGTGCGTTGATATTCGGTTCTAACCACAATTTCGTTTTGGAGTCCTTTTAGGTCTTGTATGCGGGGGTTATCAGAACCTTCTCACGCTGCAGGGCTCAACTTCAAGTCATCTTCAGGACAGTGTAGCAAAGCCAGGGCTCTGATGTTCCTCTGTAGTCTAGGATAGAAGCAGTTGGTGCAATTTGGAAGGACTCGAACGGCAAAGTATGAGGGTGTTCGGAAAGATTTCAATAGATTGCCCATCCGTTTCTCAAGGCATACTGAGTTTCGAGTTGCAGCTGACGTGAATTCACTGCTGGGATCGGCGAAGCTATGGTGCCATACAAGGCAACGAGAATCAAGTAATACAGACTGTGACCTGTGAAGTATCGATGACGCGGACAAATGAGCAAGACAGTGCTCCATTGAGAACGAGGAATCATGTTCCTCATGATATAGTATTGGAACATTGGTATCTATGGTAGGTGTCCAAAACTCCTAAACGATCATCTCAAGACCACGCAGCAAGGTTCGCATTCAAAATAATACATTGTTAAAAGCCGAGAAAAGATAACGCCTATGCTCCACGACGAAACTCACACAACGCCATCGAGCGTCTTGGCATGAGATGACATATAATCTGTTCTTTCTTTTTTTCTTCTTTTTTTTTTTTTTTTTTTTTTTACATATTTGCAGCCCCACGGAAGTGATCCATCGTGGCCGGAGGGTATTGCTGAACATCCGGCGCAGGGTAATTATACAAAGCAGCCGGAGCATCTGGAGCACTCCATGAAGGGTCAAGCATCTGCTGTAGGTTAAACCCGAAGCCATCGTCGGGGATTGGCATGGCTTGGAAATCTGCCATATAACTATTGGAATATGCATCAGGCCAGGTTTGTTGGGGTGGTGCTTGGTGGTGTGCAGCTTGATATAAGGCTTGGAAGCCTTGGTGCTGGCTGTTTGGTCCGGATATTTGTTCTGAGACTTGATACGGTGGCGGCGGAGGTTGCTGTGGATGCGAGTACGGAGATATTGGAGGCAGAGACAGCGAGTCTGCACGATTCGATGACATCGATGGTGGCTGCAGCGGTGGTAAGGTCGTCTGCTCAGGCTCGACTGCAGCATTATGCCGTCTATCTGTGGGTTGGGGTGGGGTGGAGTGGGTTCGATAGAGGGTTGACATCTTATTTTGCCAAGCCGAGGTAGAAGTAGGCGGATGCAGGAGTGCATGTGGTTGAGGATCTTGCTAAGGATCTATCAGTACGAGGTGGGAGTTCCAGTATTGAGAAAGTCTTACACCGTCGGTCATTGTTCCACTTTCGAACGAGATCCTGTTTGTGTTGGGGTCATCGAACCACTTCCTCAGACCTACTAACCAACTGGATGCAAGTGACCAAATCGTTTGTGCCTCCTCCAGGAGCATAGTAGTGCGTTCGTACATCCTCTTGCCTTCCATTCGAACCTCATCTGGGTGTCTGCGGGGATCCACTACAGCACTGTCAGCGGAACATGGTTGTGAAGCTGTGGCGTACTCACATTGTGGGAACTTGTGCATATAAGCAGCAAGAAGACCGCAACTATAAACACAGAAAGTCTGTAGACAGAATCAGTACATGCCAAGTGTAATCAAACATGATACTTACAGCCATTTGAGATCCGACTTTCTCTTCTGATGGTCGGTCATTGGCGTATTGAGCATCGACTTGCTCGTAAAGCATTCTTACGTTCTCTACAAGCTCCCCCCCCATTTTTCGGTACATGTGAACATTTTGGTCCCGAGGATTGCCCCGTATTGCATGGATCATTCTGACTTATCATTAGAGGCGAGATCATGTGTGTAGTGCAGTATGGCATGATTTGACACATACTCGTCCATGTACGCCTTTCTCAAAACAATGTTGCATAACCGAAGACCTGTAGTGCAACCTAGAAACGCCTGGAATAATCACAATAATCAGTACTCATGAGCATCGAGACTGGCAGAATATCTGGCTTACCAAGTCTTCGTTGTCTTGTCTATGCCCTTTGAGAGATTTAATGCCAAACCTGTGATCTCCAAACAGGTTGTCCTCAAACCGTCGTAATATTGTTGCCATTCTCGAGTATTCGCTGTTGTTGCTTCCAGGCTTTGAGCTCTTCTCTTTGGCCAAGGCCCGTCGAGCAATGATGCCCCAGAGGTGATGTGTTTGGATCAATGTGGCAAAGAGTGATCTAGGTCGAAGGGTCGTGAGCTGCGGGTTCTGAATAGCAGGTGGCGTTCCTTCAAGAGCAGCACGACTTGGTGGCACAATAGCATTCTTGAATTCTTCCTCGTCGCAGGGAAGGAGAGCAGTGATGTCACTGGGAGCAAGTGAAAATGGTTTGTACGGTCCGCTGTGTAGATTGTCCTGGCTATGTAACACCCACTGGACAAAGGTCAGTCTCGTCAGCACTCAATGGAGAGACCCTTAGGTGTCGAAATTGACAAAGCAACCATATAAGAAAGATGGCGCAATATGAATAGTAACTTACGAAGGTTCGTCTTGCGGACTCAGCGCGGATGATTTCGTCGGCAGAGGAACTCGGTGTGATCCGCTCATAGGTCTCCTCACGGTGAAGCCTCATGAGCGCAGCCATTCTGGTCGCAATTCCCATGTTGATCTATAGTGGCGGCTATAAGCTTCAGGGTCTCGTAGCAAATAAAGAAACTTACATAGCTCTCATTGGATTTGCCACATCCCTGTTGAGCGATGCTCAACAACAAGAATGCCTGACATCTTTCCAACGTCGGTTGCTGGTATAGTTCACCAAGTGCCAGTCTTTCAGCGTTCTTCATGAACCAGTTAACGGCCTTTTGGCTTTCGCCATAGTGCACTTGAATTTTCTTGTTGAACCTTGCTGAGATGCTAAGGAGACTTAGAAGTAAAAAGACGCTCATTGAACCTAGATTATGTTCAAGCTGTAGGGGAAACCTCTCCTTGGGTATGAAGCCCAGCTGAAAGTAGTGAGTGGTGAAGGCGACAACACCTTCCTTGATAACGTCTACGTCGGGAAGCAAGGACCACTCATTCCCCCATTTCGGGGGCACTACATTCGTGAGCGCATCTTGGACAACTGGCGAGGAAATCGATTCTCTCTTGATCTTCGAGCCTTCGCTTCTAGGTCGCCGGTCCGACCTTTGCCGGGGGTGGCGAAACTGCCGGTCTTCGTCGGGATCACCCCTAGACGGAAAAGAACTGCGAATGTGTCAGCATGTAAGCCTGCAGGCCTCGAAGTGATGAGTACCATTCCTCGGGAACACCTGCATCCAGACAAGGCTTGCATGGTGCTTGCTTGTCATGCAAACATTTACTTCGCATCCGCCGACATCTGTCGTGATCACAATCGTCAGTATAGAAGCAAAATAGGTAGTGTAACATTCTACGAGAGACGTACCTCCGACATGCTATCGGGGCTCGACGTTTGACAGGAGCGGCACCGCCGCCGGAGGTCGCACGACCGCCTTGACCTGACGCATGTATCTGTGGAGATGCAGGACTAGCAACACTGGGAGAGGTGTGCTCTGAGGCTTGCGACGTGTTCATCGTTGCGAAACGGGACAGGAGTCGCACGATAGGTCTTGGGTGTTTGTGTATAAGCGGCGGAGAATATGTAAGATTGCCGCAAGACTTGCCTGCCGCAAGGTTTCTGGCCGCTTGGGAGCCAATCAGTGTCGCGGCTCCCAGTTCCGAAGGTATGTTGCCGGCCGTAGAAAACTAATAATACTAATACACGATGCAGAACTTGAAACCACTCATATCTAGTGTTACCAGATATTGACGTTGCTGTAACTAACCTGTGCAGATATATTGCGTCACGAGACACGAGTTTTGCTGCCAATAAGTTGAGCGCGCAAGCAGCAAGAAATTGAGGTCCACTGGGCCTGGGCAGAGCTGGGCGGCGGGGAATTATATGGCAGAGGCAGAGGCAAGAGGCAGAGGCAGAGACACTGGTCTGACTGGATTCTAATTCTAGGCTGATTCGGCTGGAAGAGCAGGGGCCATTAGGGGCTCTCGGGCCGCCATGATTTCAACAGCAAAAGGACCTCAACCGCGAAACCTGCAGGAGAAGGTTATGTTAACTGTCATGATCGATTGTTAACCAAATACTATCACACCATTTCGACGTGTACAGAAGTGTCACGCATTGACGACGGTGGCTTTATCCTTATTCTTAGTTCTCGGATCCCGGAAAGCTCTAGGCCACTACACAGTACACTATCTTATGGTGCATATCAAGCATCAAAGACCCTAGCTAGCAGGGCCTATTGACGCAGTGCCTTCGCGAATGATTCATTGACCAAGTGCCATCTGAATGAAGTACTACGGTCTTGGCTCTCTCATCGACTCTGAATCAGTTCAGCGTCTGAAACTATCAAACATCCAGCCCCACGAAAAGACAATTCCAACACGTGCGAATCGTTGAAGATGCGCATGCATACTTCACTGTAAGCATTTCGCCTGGTACTGTAGCTTGCCAAACAATCCAAGCGCGAAGACCTGAAGAATTTGCAGGTGTCTCTAGTCCATAAATTCGTGGAGTTGCCTAGACGAAACCAATCACTAGATACTCGATATACTTCTGTTTCCTCGGAAGTGGTGCCGAACGCTGAGTGCTGTGATTTACCTGCTTTGAAACAAAACTGCCCAGATCGATGTAGATCTGGATGTTGCTACTGCTTGAGCATGCAATTTTGGACGCGAGCTTCCATGCTACCAGAATGCTGCGGGGAAAGTGGGCCTGAACATATGGTATCTATGGAGTAACTTGGAGAAGAGTTGAGCTCATCTTCTTGGCAACTAAAGGCATCTGGTTACGCAAATGCCTCGAGGACAATAGTTAACTCTCCTACAGTACATAGAGCAGCTAGTAAGCACAAAGATTAAGGTGTGCTGATCTTATAGCGGTTGTCGATCTATGCACCATGAAGCTCGAGCACATGGACTAAGTATTCTGGCATGCAAGGGTGCCAGGAGCGGAATCTCAGTGCGGAAAAAACCGCCAGTCGCACGTCTCTGTTATCTAGTATCATTCTCGACTCAGCAGACAACATATAGTGCTCAACAAGCAGGCAGTGCAGGAAACCCCTGAAAACTCGAGCCAAAGAGTGTTTCACTAATGACGAGTTTTGATCCCTCCGCAATGGGCTCTAATATCACTCCATGACTGGCTTCAGCTGCTTCAGTAATTTCAATCCCGCCTTTGAGACCGCACCTACCATACCTAAACCGCCTTTCCCCACGGCACCAATGACGGGATTTCCAGATTGCATGGCCATGAGTCAGTGATCACTCTCCACCATATCAGATAGAGTGGGACCATACACTACGATAGCAGCCCGCCAATTGATATTAGTAGCTCAAACATCTTATCTAGAGAGTATCCATTTGCTAAACATGCTGTCGATCGTAGCCGGTCTCGTGATTTTGTGAATCAGATGTCCCGGATGTCTTGTTCAAGAATGTTAGTGTGGGTTTTCCCGTGGCGAGTAAATCCGTCGATGGACTGGCACAAATCGGACGGAGGGACAGTCAGTCTATGTAAAGCCACAACATGACCGCCATATAAGGGACAATGGCTCATGCATAGATGGCGTGGCTGACGTCCACAGGGCACCAAAGGCTAGCCCTCATGCTATGTGCAGCATTGTCATTGGTCTTTAAGACGAGCCCGTAGTATTTCAAGGTTGCCGAACTAGTTGAAATGTTGGAACCTTAAAGCTTCGGGCACTATTCTGGCAGATAAACCCCATTGAATTCGAAACTTCTCCTTCTCGATTCAGGCCGTTCGGCAAGTTGTTGATGCCGATGACTAACGGGAGTATAGGAGGTTGCATCTTATCTGGTTGAGTCCTTTATGTGCCTGCCGCGATTCCTCAATCACGATTAACCCATATACACTCGGCCGAGACTCTAGATTACTAGCGGAGCACGCCGGTGAGCTGTGGAGAGTTGTGCCGGCGACGGCTATGACGAATTGTCTCGGTCCAATTGGATCGGATGTTGCTGACCAGAAGTACTTTATGTTTCCGTACACCGCAGACGCCTAAGTGAGAATCAGTATCAAGAGCTTCGTGACTTCGCCGCCTTTTTGGTTGGCGCGTACTTGTAGCACACGATGTTTTCTCTACCAGCAGCTCCCATACGCGGTCTCGTTGGGGCTGCTCTTTTTGCCTCTGTCCTGGTCTTATTATATACTCGACTATTTCGCAAGAAGCCGCCGTACCCATTACCACCGGGACCACCGAGGAAGTTCTTAGTTGGAAACCTCGGCCAGCTAAGCGTTGATCACCCTGAAGAAGACTATATTCGATGGGGTAAGGAGTATAGTAAGCCAGGATACTCTACCTGTTCGTCAACACCATTTATTAACACGTACCGCAGAATCCGATGTGGTGTACACCAATGTGCTGGGCCAACACATGATTAGCCTCAACAGTGTCAAGGCTGCGACGGATCTGCTTGACCGCCGTGGAGCCAATTATTGCGACCGACCTAGATTTACCCTTTTCGAAGTGTACGCATCCATCTACCCTCTGCCAGATTTTCATCTTGTCTAACTTCATGAAGTATGGGGTGGGGTCTTACCTTGACGTTTCTGAGATGGGGACCGCGATTCAAGCTGCATCGTCGTCTGTTTCAAAACACCTTCACCCAGTCCAACGTCAAGATTTTCAGGCCAATACAGCTGCATGAGTGCAGAAAAGCTGTGCGGTCATTGATAAGAGATCCAGCAGACTGGGAAAAGATTACCCTTCTCTTGACAACTAGCATCATCTTTCGCATTGCTTTTGGCCAAGAAATCACTGACAAGGATTCTCCATATTGTGCAATGTCAGAGGCTGCCAACGAAGCTACCACCAATGGGGGCATCGCAGGTGCAACGCTCGTCGATATCTTCCCACTGGCACGTTTCATTCCTAGTTGGTTAAATCCGTCGGCGCCACTACGACATGCGAGGGCTAGCCGTACAGCTATCCAGAGAATACACAATGAACCCTGGGAAGCCAACATGAAAGATATTGAAGCCGGCAACGCAGCGCCTTCGTTTATGCAGACCCAGTGGGAGAAATACAAAGAGAACGAGAAAGCAGGAAGGGCCCAGGAAATGACTATTGCAGATATCAAGGGAGCTACTGGCGCTGCTTTCATTGCCGGCGGTAACAGCACATGGGGTACCATCCTTGCCAATATGCTGTTCTTGACCAAGTACCCAGAGATCCAAAAGAAGGTGCACGCAGAGCTCGATGCACTACTAGCAGCTGATGGGAACAGTCGTCTGCCAGACTTCGAAGACCGAGACCAGCTCAGGTGCCTTGACAACTTTATGATGGAGACGATGCGTTGCCTGCCCCTCAACCCGCTGGTCATTCCACACAAAAGTCTCAAGGATGATATTTATGAGGGCATGTTCATCCCAGCAGGCACAACAGTATTCGCAAATGCCACCGCAATAACAACAAATCCAGACACTTATGCGGAACCGCTCAAATTTGACCCAGAGCGATACGATAGGGGAGAGCCGTACCCGAGCGGCAACTTTGGCTTCGGCCGTCGCAAGTGCCCTGGTAACTGGCTTGCGCTTGCAAGCGTGTACATGTTCCTTGCCACATTCCTGGCGACTTTCGAGCTGGAGCAGGTAATTGGAGAGGATGGCAAACCGATCGTCCCTAAGCCTGGCGTGTCGATTGGTCTTGGAGGGTATGTCGCACCCACAAACGAGGCTGTGAGCACCTGCTAATCTCTGACAGACATCCTGCATCATTCAAGTGTAAATTGAAATTAAGAAATCCGGAGATGGCGAAACTGATCGCGCAGGAGCCTTGAGATCAGAGTCAAGAAATAAGCACTTAATAGAATAACGTCATCCTTTCCCGGATGATGCCGACATGGCTCGTCGTACTGAGGGATCTATTCGACATCTTTCGTCACAAATGCAAGTGCGGGCGGTCGATGCACATATTTATGCAGGAAAGGAGCACATCATAGCTAAATGGGCGCTTAGGGATTGGTCCCGGAATAGTCACACGCATTTCCGATGCAGCATATCGCATCAACAGGGAAGTTATTCTCCGATAACAAATTGATCGACAGGGGTATAATCGCACAGAAAAAGACTACCACGATAAAAAGCCTATCATTATATACGCAGGCAATTGATCTCTGAACGATGAACTGAACAACAAGAGTAAACCTGAACAGATAACCAACGAAAATCTAGAAAGAGCCTTGATGGACCAGAGTGTATTCCCAATTGGACCTTCGCATCCCTGAACAGAGGGAGGATACGACGAGTTTTCGCTTTTAGTGGCCTATCATACTAACAATTTATGCCCTTATGTGGCACAAACTGACCACTGGCCACTGATCTGGGGAGCCATGTCAGACGACCTCTTTCGTTATCTTTCTCGTCAGCTGACAATAGAGTTCCTCGACGAGAGCCATAAGCTGGGTCCAGGCATCGACGAGCGCACACGAAAATGTTTTCGTATATGAAAGCAAAGTGCTTCTCCAACTGTTGCGAAGCTCCCTTTCCATCCATGAAATACAATCCAAGAAACTGAGCCAAAAACAGCCTATATCAAATACGATCCATATTATGCTAATACGTATGAGATTATCAATAAGACTATGCTTTGTTGGGGGTTGATACTGCCACCGCGATCTCCATGATTTAAGTGACGCAGATTTTCGAGTATCATGTGCTCATCAACACTTTACGAAGCTGCTCTACATTTTTTCAGAATACAAAGAAGGACTTACTGATTGACGTATACCGTTTCCATTAAAACCTGGCCCTCCAAGCATTATCATCCTGCCTCAAGCATGGTATCAATAATCCCCGAAGTAATGCGAGAACGGCAATACAGTTTTTAAGCGCCTAGACCTGAGACGATTTTGAGCATTGGCAGAACACGTCGTCGCAAAATCTTCTGGGTGCGCGAGTCTTCTTCGTGTAGACAACTTTGGGCACAAGCGGCGTGGGTTCGGCCAGCCGGTGGCGTTCAGATCGATTGTGCACAATGTCGCTGCTCCAGAGGACAAACAGTCCGCGTGCGGCGGCGAATAACAAATTTCGTACCATCATCAATGGGGAAAGCAGGGGGAGGGGGCATAGATATATTTGTAATTCAAATCGCCAAGCTACTAGGATGCCATGCGGATGCTTCTTACTCTACTGCAAACGTGGATTTGTGCAAAGAGCAAAGAGCTTCGGGGCGGATGAGGTGCTCGATTACACTCCAGACGACCTGGTCGAAAAGCTCCAGGTCTTTGACCTCGTCGTAGACTCGCGGAAGTTTGCTATGGAAGCCGTCTCGAACAAGCACGAGGACCTCGCTCATCTCGTAAAATGGATGGAAGCTGGGAAAATCAAGGCCGTGTTGGATGAAGCTTTATGGATTCGAGGACGCGACCAAAGCTTAAGGGAAGCTGAGGGCTCTCCAGTAAGGTTGTTGGCACTTAAAGTCTTTCACCATATATGTGTACATTTATTTGCAGTCATTATCGAGGGATTGATATTATTTGTTACGATTGCCTTCACATTGTGATTTATCGGAAAGACGTAGAACAGCAAACACCCTGCTTGGTCCTGAGATCGCCAATCCCTCATGGATAAAAGTTTGCGCCCAAACTATGTACTGCAGTGAGAATGTTCCTACTTACATTTCCCTGAACCCGTCTTCCCATCCTTATGCCTTCAACACATCCTGCAACTTCTTACCCACGAGCCGTTCAAAAACGTCGAGGTATCGCTTGGATGTAGCGGTCATGATCTCCTCTGGCACCGAGACGTTCTCCTTCGCTTTGAGACCATTCTCAGTCAAATAGTTTCTCAAGAATTGCTTGCTATGATAGACAATTAGCTCCGCCCGGAAAGAGATTGTATCAGAACACTTACTCGAAGCTCTCCTGGTCTCGGCCTGGCTCGTACTTATCCTTGGGCCAGTATCTAGAGCTGTCAGGAGTAAGACACTCATCCGCGAGGATGATCTCGCCGGTCTCATTGTCCAGAGCAAATTCAAACTTGGTGTCGGCGAGTATAATGCCGCGTTCCGCAGCGTATTCCTGACCAGCTTTGAAGATCTGCACCGCCAGTTCCGCGATGCGGTCGGCAATCTGTTCGCCTTTGCCGCCAGGGTACTCCTTTGCAAGGTACTCCTTTGCTTGCTGGGGAGAAATGTTCTCGTCGTGATGTCCTAGTGGGGCCTTGGTGCTGGGTGTCTGTTCAAATAAATCTGTTAGCTATTTACATAACAAGTCGTTATTGTAGGGGTAGCCGAGCTTGTGTGTGGCACATATCATGGCCCCTAATCTCTGATTTGGTACCCCACGAACAGCATCCTTTTCCGGGGAGGCCAAAGGGCAGAGCCTGTACTTCACTTCAGGTTCAACACTTACGTAGATGGGACCACCCGGAATGGCGTCACACTCGCGCAGCCCCTCGGGAAGCTTGATGCCGTGAACAGTTCCGTTCCTCTTGTATTCCTTGTAGGCGGAACCAGTAACGTAACCACGAACGATGGCCTCAATCTGAATCACCTCAAGCTTGCGCACTTGCATGGAACGATCCTTGACTTGGGCGGCCTCCTCGGGTGTTAGAGCTGATGGCGCATCTGTGGTCAAGAAGTGCGTCTTCAGGCCGGGAACCCTCTCAGTCAGGACACTGAACCAGTGCTTAGAGATATGTGCTAATCGCCGAATCGATTAGTTTTGTGGCCTAATCGAGGTCATGTGTCGAATTTACGATGGCATGATAATACGCATATATTTGCATACGCCAAGATGAAATATGAAGAAGAACAGATGTGATCACTTACTGAGGATAGCTCCCTTCAGGGGCACTGCGTTGTTCATGATGACATCGTAGGCAGAGATGCGGTCGGTAGTAACGAACAGCAGCGTCTTCTCGTCAACGTCGCTAACCATCGCCAAAGAGTCAGAACCTGACTCTGACATTGGGGAATAGCCCATCTGGCCGTGTGATTGGTACTTACTATAAATTGCGCACCTTGCCCTCAGCACGCTTCTTCAGAGACGTGATATTCACGTTTGTCAAACCCTTTTGTGAAGCCATCTTTCCCTTGATGAAGTGTCTGGCAGGGTTTGAGAGAGTATTGGACACAAGTACAGTATTTATGATTCCGTGGTACGGAGGTTTGTAAGTGACCTGCCAAAATATGAGTCTTTTGAGAGTGGTGGTGGTTCGATCAACCAATCAACTCCCCGCTTGAGGCCGAAAAGTTTGCTAAAGCTTCCCAGAGCTAATCGGAGCACATCGGCATCGCCAATTCTGCTAATGAGCAATATGTCCTACTCAAATGCACGCTCTATTTAACAGGAATTTAACTTCGATGAGGAGATCATTCCCAAGACGAAAGCGTAATCTCGTTTTTGAAAAGGCTCTCATTCTTGTGAGTTTACTAAAGTGCAAGTGTGAAGCAAAGTCGTCCGACGCAGCTCGTGGAAGACTTAATCAACATGCAAAGCAATATGTTCTATAAAACTAGTATCTCATTGTCAGCCAGGAACCAGCCTTGCATAACGGATCTTCCTCATATATGTTGCACTCACGATGTATAGTAATAAATGCGTCACAGCAACTCCATATGCTGGCAATCGTGCGACTGCCTCACGAGGCAGTGCCCCGCCCTTTATCTCATGGCTGAGAGATAGATTAAGATATAGTATTGCCGCGCCATGCTAATGACTCTTTATGACAAGTAGGTCTCCAGGTATACGTTCAGCTGGCATACCGGGATAATAGTCATCTATTTACGGAACATGTTACGAAAGGTAAAAAAAAAAAAAAAAAAAAACCGATGAACTGCCGAGGAGGACATAGGTCTGGTTACTGCTTCATTTTAAAGGTAGAGCTAACCAAGCTGCTGGTTCATGGAAATTCGATCAGAGTAAAATACATAAGTGTTGGATAGTATTGAGAAAGCAGCGGCGCGACATGTGCCACGAGTATATCATGATGTTAGTTGTATACATTGATCCACAGGACCACAGCAGTTATGTAGTTTGGAAAGGTAGGCCTCGAATCTGGGAGGCTCTACGGCAAGTGAAAGAAGAAAAAGAAAAACCATCCCGAAGTCGCACGACGTGGCAAAGCAATTTGGAAATGCCAACCCACCCTATCGTCCTGCAGCTATGAATCCAAGTTAGGCTCCAAAAATAAAAATGAAAAATAAAAAAAAGCATGCGATGTGAGCAATGTTTGTGAACTGTCGAAACTGACCAACCCTGCGGTGGAAAGGATCCAACATCCAGGAACAACTTCGAAACACAATAATCACAATCACTATGGAAGATCTCCATACCTTCCATTGCCGGGGCCTGCAAGCTCGGCTACAGGCAGCATGTACGGAGGCACTGGTCTCCAGTAGCAAACCAGATCCGTTTGAAAGCCGTCGTGCATTGTATCAGCAGGGCCTCGATAGATTCTGGGGCATTGTGGAGGCCATCCATGCCTGCCGTTGTATCGTCCCAAGCCACGAAAATCAATCGAAGCGGCTCGTGCAATACACGACAGCAAGCCGGTCTCATGGGCAAGTGCAGTAGCGCCACGAACTTTTAGCAACAGTTTGGATTAACACGCGATCGTGGATAGAGTTCAAGAAATGTCGCGTTTTGCATACCATCAGCGGATACCTCACGGGAACTTCTTGATGGTCATAAGCGAGTCGCATTGCGGAAGAGACGTATGATCGGAAAATCCAGCCTGCATCTGAAAGGTGATCAGACGGCAAAGCAAACATCAGGCTTTGTGTATCCTGGTTTGCATGGCCAAGGGAGGAGGAAGAAGAAGTAAAGGGAAACAATGATGCATCCGGGGATCAGGCGACAAGGTGCTGTGGTCAGAATCATGCAGTGAGCGAACGGTCGGCGGCACAGCGCAGGTTTATTGCGATGATCTGAGAGGGTACTGATGGTTTCAGGCCAAGTAGCACTACGAGCCGTAGGTGCTCCACTAGCGGTGCGCCTTGGACTCAAGCTTTCCTCTCGGAAGTCGCTCGCATTTCGAGATATGCGAGCGATTAGGTGGATAGCTAAACCAATTTCCCGGTATGGCAGTGCAAACTGTCGACTCCAGTCTCGATGTTTTGCTAAGGAGCTACGGATCCATAGTCGATGGAGATAGATGGCGAACTTGGAAGGTATTCATGGTCTGTACCCATATGGAGACCCTTTGAAACCAGTGGGTATGTAGTCGATGGGAGATCTCCTCAGCGGGGTATTACGACCTGATGATACGAACCCAAACAGCGGCAGGAGAGGAACATTCGTGATTCGAGATGCAGCCCGTGTTGAGCGATATCCCTGTCGGGGTCACGGCCTGCCCCGAGGCTCGGATCAGGAAGAGATCCGCGTTGGATGTTGCGGCTGACAACTGCACAAGATGCATCTGGATCTCCTCTGAATAGTAAATATGTATCTAGACCCATCTGGACTCGAAACCACTCTAAAGACAGTCAGCTAGTGAGTAACAATAGTCCTCGGAGGGATGACCAAATGCATCGCTAATGGCGAGATGCTAATTTGGTTAATTCAAGTTTTTCTATACACGCAACTCGGCAGAGTCGCGTTGCACTGATACACAGTGTCATCAATAAAAATAAAATAAAAAGCATGGGGCGTATCGGTTACGACATAAAAAGACGAACTAGGGTATGGGGATACGATGATTGCCAAAATCTTGGAAGACCCTCGGCGCCGCGTACCATGACGAAGACGGCAGACAGAGCGGATACCGCACACTAGTTTGGCTTTGCCATGATGTTGCGCAGATGCAATTGAGATTTGACGCAGATACATGGAAAGGGTATTGTGCCGTTTGCTGTTGTTGTTGACGTGATTTTATTATTAGTGTTTACCAAGGAGGTTGATGCTCAGTATGCAGCTGACAGTGTTGTCAAGGTGGGTTCGTTTGACGAGATGAATGGTGTCAAGAAACCGCTCTGAGTCGTTCTCATTCTACTAAGCAGGTGCATGCGCATGACAGGGCATGGAGGCGAGATGTCTTCCGATTGATCCCATTGCTGCAGAACCACACGAACGGCCAAGTCATTAGCCCACTCACTGTGCGCTGTTGGTGATGGAACGAAAGAGTCGGCAACCACTCAGCTCAGCTTGCGGCACACCATCATCAGCTGCACCACAATACCCTGACCCTGACATGCATATTCTGTTAAGCCTTCCCTTATCCACGTTTTGCCTGTTGAGGGAGCTCAGCCAGTAGCGATTGACGGGGGCCCTGGCGATTTCTCATGGCACTACGCACGATTCGGTGTTCTGTAGAGGTACTTCTCCCTCGTAGCGCTGTACCTGGCGCGTTGGGGGGCCAAGGGGGCGTTGTCATCCATGTCATTCATCGACGCCCAGGCCTATCACTGGAGGGAGCTTCTCCGCAAAAGCCATGGAACTGTGCAGCTTTCCGATCTGAAAGTCTACCCAAAGTCCCTAACCTAATGCACACCTAGAGTCGTGTTTCCCTCCACCTCCAGTCCTTCCTCATCGTCATTCCCCTTCTCCTTCTCGCAAAGCTGCCCCAATGCAAGGCATGATCCTGTCGTGAACTGCCAAGGGTGGACAATCGAGAGCACTCGCGGACCGTTTTGATTCATCACTTATCCGTTGGCTGTCAGGTTGTGTTTGTGCTTGTCCTCGTGCCTCGCTGCCTCTACCTTTACCTTTCCCTTTACCTCTACCTCGACCTTATAACCTTTTTTCCTACTGGGTCTCAGGCTATTTCCGGGCACTCTATTTTTCCAGTAAGCGCCGCCAACCGTCGGATGTGGATCGAAGTTCTACAACAGTGGTCTTGGTGAGACAGACAAACG
The DNA here is from genome assembly GCF_020726525.1 of Truncatella angustata. NCBI lineage: Eukaryota > Fungi > Ascomycota > Sordariomycetes > Amphisphaeriales > Sporocadaceae > Truncatella > Truncatella angustata. Next base: position 1,212,672 of record NW_025763386.1, read on the forward strand.
ACGCCCAAAACACAACAGAGCAAAACATCGCAGACTACAGGCCCCGTCCAGCTGCCGTTGCTTTCGGCACCGGGCATCAACCTGCCTTCCACCCTATCACGGACGAAAACTTAACTCCGACGACAGCAACTCAAAATCGACCGGACGAGCCCTTCTACATTGCTCCATTGCTCGACTGGACCTCGAGGTCCACTTACCGTCAAGCTGGATTCGTAAGTCAATGACGGTTCCTTAATGACCCATATCGTTATCCTCTCCCTTGAGAGCCTAGGCATGGGTACCAGCCAAAATCCATGGCCAGGGCTGAGCGAGCATAAACATGAGCATGTTCTCGACCCTTGCTCTTACCTCCAGCATGCTCGCTTGGCTGATTTGTACCACTGCCGTCCCAACATTTCGTCCTTGATCATGTTGAACTAGGACTGCGTAACTGCGCCATTACCCTCGCTGACATGCACATCTCCAGCTTCATCCACGTGCCGGCCTGGACGCAGCACCAGAGCCCAAGCCCAAAGCCACGAGGCACTCTAAGCCATTTTCGATCTCTGTCGACCTTTTCACAGTCCTCCGTCTCTTCAAACAACAGAGCGAACATGCCTACTAGGCCGCCTTCGGTGTCCAACTTGGAAGAAATGGCCTCACCTAGAAACTCAGCCTCCTTGGACATTCTACAACCCAGAAGGATGCCATCAAACCAATCAATTGCAGAAGACCAAGATTTCAACACCACCTCGGATCCAAGAAGGAGCCCAAGCAATGGCAGCGCGACCCCTTCACATCACCCTGACCTTGACAACGAAGTTGCCACCCTGAGCACGAAACTCATAAACGCAATCAACCATCAGACGACTCTTGACGACACGCTCTCGTCGACGCGGCAGGAACTGGAAGAGGAAAGAAACAAGATACGCGAGCTCGAGGAAACAGTAGCCCGTCAACAAGAACAGCTATCAGGGGATGTCTGGGTAAGGCGTTCGACTGTCGAGAGCGAGAAGAGGCAGTTTCTCGTACGCATTGCTGAGGAAAAGAAGGCCAAGCTTGAAATCCTACAGGAGAAGAAGGAGATGGAGAAGGAGCTGGAGAATCTGACTACCGCCCTGTTTGAGGAAGCCAACAACATGGTCATTTCTGCCAAGGAAGAAGCGCAAAGAGAGCACGACGCGATTCAACGCAAGAACGACCTTCTGAAAGCCCAGTTAGCCGACACGGAGAGCTTGCTACGATCTCAACAAGAGCAACTCATCGAACTTAAGTCTGTCATGGAACAGATGACGTCCGATCGCGATGACCGTAGCGGGACGACGCCTTCGTCTCCTGACTTCAGCAAATTCGACTCGAGAGATGACGAGCATGCGAGCGATATGGCCTCGCAATCGGCTATTACAGAGCCGTTCTCGCCCACTTATCCTACGAGCCTGACACACCTGCTTCAACCAGTCTTACGAACAGACTTATTAGCCTACGACGACTTCCTGGCCCTTGTCCAGACATCGAAGCGAGCTCCGAGCCGCGTCTCTAGTGGATCGTACAGCGGACTTAATCCGCTCTTGAATTTCACAGGCGCCGGCTCTACGCCCTCTAACGCGTCCACTACATCTCTCTCAACAGCTGGAACACCCTCCAACAACTCCTCGCCGCAAACACCGAATACGCCCGCGTCAGCCTTGAGTAGCTCCTCTGCTGCTGCTGCGCCACTGCCACCCCTAAAGGAGACAAAGTTCTTCAAAAGGGCCCTTGCTGAGGACATAGAGCCGACGTTGCGCCTCGATATCGCACCAGGTCTATCCTGGCTTGCGCGCCGATCCGTGCTCACTGCCATGACTGAAGGGAACATGGTGGTGGAGCCGGTACCCACGAACAGCAGTTTTGCGCACATTACCAAGCCTCAGTTCTACCCGTGCTCGTTATGTGGTGAGAGTCGTAGGGATACTCCTCACCTCCGCATGCACCGTTTCAAGACGAGCGAGTCTGAATCTGCACAGCGTTATCCTCTCTGCAAGTATTGCTTGACCCGTCTCCGATCTACTTGCGACTTCCTGGGCTTTCTGCGTATTGTCAAGGATGGTCACTGGCGAGCCGACGATGCCGATGCGGAGCGTGCAGCCTGGGAAGAAAGCGTCCGACTGAGGGAGCAGATGTTCTGGAGTCGCATAGGAGGCGGTGTTATTCCGGCTGCCCAAGCACACGCAATGCATGCCGGCAGTATCGGCGAGAAGAGTCCGCGCGTCAGCCATGAAATACAAACCAAAGCGACGACGCATGTTCTCACGCCAGAGACGTCCTCGGACGTCACGGAGAAGACTACCACGCCGCCAGTCGTTGACCAGAATGCGCACACCCCGCCGCCACAGGAACATGATGTCGTTTCCACTGCTCAGCCAGCAACACAAGGCCTTGACCACGACGAAAAGCCACAAGTCACCGAGGTAGAAGCGAACCCAAGAAATTCGACCCAATCTCTTTCAGTCGATCAACCTGAGTCCGAGATAGATGGCATCAAGCGGCTTTCTATTACGATTCCGGGATCATTCGACGCAATCTAATAGTTTGCGATTCCTTCCTGTCCCTTACTCGATACCCACATTTATCCTTACGAACTTTATTAGACGAAACTTGCCGCAAATACATTATTATTGTCCACTTAGAAATTCCTGTACATTATTAATTACTAGACTACAATCAAGTGGCCATGACAGCTACAGTTTGGAGCATTGGCGATGGCGTTCGGGGTTAGCAGGCTTTTAAGAAACAAGGCCTGGCTTGATTTGATTTGATTTGGAATTCTTCTGTTGAGGGTTTGGGAGCCGGTTAGTCAAAAAAAGACGGGTCAACCGTGTCATTCCAGTTGGGCATATGGGAAACGCAGGACATGGACCCAAGGCATTCAGGGGAGAGACGGGTCCCAATCACGATCAGTAACACAGGTGGTCAATCTGGTCTTTCCAGTAATTCGTGAAATCAATTTTGTGATTCAAATCACTACCGATCGTGTACTTTTCCGCATGTGAAAATATGCAATCTATACCGTACGCAAGTTTATGATTTTCTTTCCCCCATGCGCCTTACTCTACGAGCTTCCATGATACCACCAACCCGAAAGATATCATTGCTCATACTTCACTACACCAAGTACGGAAGATTGACAATACCGAGAACATTTGTCAGGGCCGGGGAGCGGGGGAGGGACGTGGTCAAAGGAGAAAGATAGGAGGATAATATGGGTTAACATGGGCGAAACATGGTCAGATCAGTAATGTCCGAGTTCATGTTACACGGAGAATTTTTGTGTCGACAGTTTGCCTAAAACATCTGCAACAACATGTTTGCCAACAACTAGACAGATTTGCGCCTAGATCAGGGGGGCAATCAAGGAAGCAGCTTTCTTTGTCACGTGCGCCGACTTCATCTCGAATATGGTTTATTGGTTGTGACTTGATATCTATGTACTGATACACATACGAACTATGAACATTACCAGATATCTAGACCCCAACCGAGGTATTGCTGGCCGTGAGCATCTGCTCACTGACGCGCTTGACCAGCGCCGCGAAGATGGGCGCGGATACGCTCGTGCCGCCCTGGGTGCCCAGCCTCCCCCAGAGGTCGATGGCGACGTTGTTGCCATTGGCGGCCACGTCGGGGGTGCCGCAGTTGTAGATACCGGTCGTATTCAGATAGTCCCCGTTGCACTGACGCTACTGATACAGCGCGGGGATATCCGACTTCTGCTGACTCTTAGGAAATAATTAGAGATCATGTTGGTTGGCTTGTAGACACCGCACTGCAATTCTATATTGTATCCACACATGCCCGGGTAGGTTGGATTTAGAGCATCAAATTGATAGTGTCTGGAGACAAGTGGGTGTGATGGCAGCAGCGTAGGTAGATACTGCATCGGCATCGAGGAGTGAGATCGTGTTCTCGTCGAGTGTCTGGAACGGGCGAATTCTACGCCGGCTGAGTTTGGTGACATCCTGGGACCGCCGACGACAAGCCTCTACTTATCTCTATGCTGCATGCTGTACAAGAGCCAGAATATCACCAGCTACTAAGAACAAGTATCCAACCCCTAGTTCCCGCCTATCGCTAATAAATATCTAGTTTTCGTTGAGATTTTGGTGGGTCAAACGCGCCGTTTGCGCTTGTTTGAAAAGCATTATAGGTTCCTATGGGCTACTCACATGGTTGAAGCTGTAGTAATGGGACTTGATCAACCCTTATTATTTCCACGCGCCTAATGAATAAGCCGTCAAGTTTTATGGTATGAAAAAAATTCCTAGTTGTCATTTATTTACATTTCTGTAGTGTAATAGGGTTCATGTACCTTCAAGGAGCTGGCAATTGCGCTTGGCACTGCATCAACCCCTTCCGTTGCAGCCTCCTCAACTTTGGTATACATTTTCAGCTACCTAAGTGAGCTCTTCGCACCAATGGTATGAGAGGCGAGTGAAAAATCTGAAGCAGAGTGTTCTCGCCACATCTGTCTTGTTCTTGGCGATTCTGCGTTGGCAAAAGGCTTTCTGCAGACACGTGTCAGCAACCTTCCTGTTATTATCAATGGCGCGACTAGGGAAGGTGCCCCTTTTCGTTAAACACCAAGCCTTGATGTTCTGCGCAGATGATTATCACTGGCCTCGCCAAATCTGCAACAATTTGAGAAAACAGGTGCCTGAACAAAGGGTGCAAATACAACACGTTCGTCGTCTAATTCGGTGAAACCCTCAGCACCGTACTTCCCAACCACTTCAAAGCCTAGTGGGTGTATTACGTCTTGCGTCTCTTGCGAATAGGCTGGATCGTGCGTGAACGATCTTACTTTTACGCCATCGGCGTTTCCAATACTTGAAAGAGTGTTGATGATATCGTGCATTGTTAATGCGATCGCATGATCAGTCAGAGCCCCATTTATAACACTTGTCTCGAGCTCCGGTTCTTCTCCCGGCTTTTCCTTGTTTTGATGCCTCGATTAGTCAGGGGGGGTTTCTGTTCATGTCACCAAGTCCAAAGCGGACGATCTTGGTGGCCTTTTCATAGTATTATCGGTGCAGAAGAGTAATTTACGAAGTTCATTGCTAAACGTCTCATATGCCGCGCTGTTATCCCATCGTTTCTTAGCAGCTTCAAACAGGCTGGGAGCGTTTGCGATTGGGCCTTCGTGATTACCAACAACGTTATTTTCTCAGTCGACGAGGTAAGTGCAGTTGTATGTCTCGGAAGGCCCATCAGGAGCAGTTCGTACAAGCCTCCAATAAATTTGGAATTTGACACATGGTCTCTTAGATAAAACCAGGAATTTTGGGTCAAGCTGTGCGGGTGACACAGTTGGGGGGGGGGGGCATAGTCAATGTATACGTACTAGATTGGTTTTTGAATACCAAAGATGGGGTTCTAGATGCGAGATAACTCCCGTCAAATCGATGAACTGTGGAATACTCCAAAACAACAAATTGCGAGAGTTGCTGCTCAATGTCCACGAAATACTTTTTCTTCCACAAGCGAACCCCCAAGTCATACAAATCAGCCGCGCGCTGTGTGCCAGCTCTCCATAGCGTACACCCATACTGAATCGTAGGAGCGTATGCTCAACCTCGTCCTCTTGTGCGTTCTGTGTCATTCTTGGGCGAAGAGTGAGTTGCGAGCACGGAATACGATGTATACATAAGTAGGCAACCGTGAGGCTCGTCGCCCATGATCTTGATATCGCATACATGATTACTGGTGGATCATATCGGGGGCAACGGGGGCCGGCACCCCGGTAGGCATATTTACATCACAGCCGGTCGGGCCGTCCGGGAACAACGGAAGGGCTGCTGCCAAGACAGAAGGTGTCGCAATTGGAATCTGCTACGTCTTTTACAGCTGGTGTGAGGTACCGAAGCTTGGCACTAGTTTATTTCAAGATGAGAGTTGAATTAATTTAGTAGGCTATGTAGTACGTAGCATGTTACTACTACACATTGTAGTTACCGTTAAATATAGCCTATCTAGTTATCAAGAAGTCGTGTGGGTGAGAGTTCTTGACAACACACCCAACGAACCTCGACGTCAAAGACATGCAGTGATATCGGGAATTGGATCACTGTCTATCGATAGCATGTTATGTCAAGCATCGATATGGGGATTCAATTCTCGAGAGATACCACATATCGATGCTGTTCTCTTAGTCGTAGTAGATGACAATGTCTTCGAGCAGCACCTTGATCATATCCACGATGTAGGGTGGCGTCGAGGTTGTGAACGTGTACCCTCTACCGGTGTATCTCAACACTCTGATCAAGCAATCCAAGCCAGCCAGATAAACGCCAGGCAATGCAAAAGTCATCACAAAAGACGCGTACATGAGGATGTTGATGCTCGTGGAACCCAAGAACAGGTCGCGCGAGGGAGCACCTCTTCAGTTCGCTGGCAACTTTTAATATACCTGTCATATCATTCAACAGTTACCAACTTGATCTAGCTCCGGAAAGTGGTTTTATAGGTCGCTGGCAGTGAATAGCTTAAAGCTGGGGGACGCTGAACGTATTTGAGTGTAGAGAGGATTTCAGGTTAACCTAGGTTAGTTAATACATGAACCCCATTCAAGATATACTTATCGGAGGTGTTTTGGGGTATACAGCAGGACTACTGCAGCTCCCGGCTCTAGGTTAGCTGGATCTCAAGTTGGACCCCACCACTGCTCGCTTTTCCCGGGAGCTGGCGCCCCCACTAATGCTCATAGCATTCGTCACGGCGTCGAATGTAACCACTTTGTGGTACAACTACAATGTAGAACTACGATATCGACATGTCGGTATTGATCGACTGGGACCACCATGTTTACCAATTGGACAGGCCTGTACTCTGGTTTTGGTGCTATTGCCGGTCTTCCCACCGTGCGTCTTTGTTACGTCGTTTCATATGCTTGCCGGCTATTGAATATGGGGGTGGTTGGGTGCGCGATGCCCAACCATCGGAATTCTGCCTCTATTCGCATGTTTGCCCCTGGTCACCAGCCTCCCACCTCACTGACAACGTAACAAAATCTTTCAACCATATCTCATTTCTGCAACTTTCCATTATGCATTCCGCAATCCTGCATTTGCAAGACGCTATAATTGTACTAGCAATTGGTTCCGAATCGCAGGTGGAGTTGAGCCTGCAGTAGAACGACGTGTGCAAGTATGAACTTCCAAGGCCCCGGCCCTGACTATGTCAACGAAAACCGTATGTCATTTCCCTCATCATAGTTGCGGTGTAAAAGGTGCAGCTCACTCATGCTCCCTTCAATAGATCCAAACCAGACCTACACAACCAACTCTACCAATGCAACACCTCCAGCGGCAGCGACCGCATCACAAGTCACAGTCCTCCACGCCCCGCTTACACAACAGACGTTCCGACACGAGTCTTCTCCATCATCACCTCCGACTATCGTGCCATACGTCCCATCTCCTCCCTCAACTCCTGAGCTAGACGGGCCAGACCGACTATTTCCTCAAGAGACTCGAGGAACTCGGCAAGCCCAGCAGACTCAACAACCGGCAGCCACATATCATGTTGCTCAACCGCCCGTAGATCCCCGTCCATTAGTACGTTTCGATCCCCGACAAGTAACCATGGCCGTCCACCCACCAGTCGACTGGGCCGTCTCCGACTTCAAGAACGACCTTGTCCGAGAAGTGGAGAAGTCAGTTACCCCGGGTATCGACAGCACCCCGTTCATACAATATGCATTAGAGACCATGACCCAGCCCCGTGAAGACGAGCGCGATGTCTCGGCTGTTTATTCGTCTAGTAGCGAAGGGACAAACCCCGTGTTTCGCTACCTTCCTGCAGCGATACCGGGTCTCTTCCAGCCAACCCAGTCATATTTGCCCGTGAACTCTGGGTTTCCGGAACTAGAAGCGCGGGAGTTGACGAGTCCCGACGAGGAACTTGCCGCCCTGCGACGCTCGAGACAAGAAAACCGACTACATCCGGAACCGCGACTTGGCCGTCGATCAAGCCGGCTGCGACCACTTTCAGGAGGTGTCGTAAGGGTTCCTTATTCAGACTCCCCGGAGATCCCGGCTGGGTTCCAAGCAGGCGGGCCTGGTGACAGGCTGCGGATGCTGGATCACTTCGACCGGCTTGAAGCAGCAGCTTCGCCAAAAAGATCTCCCAGGGATGTTATCAACTGGCAATCCCAGACTGACAACTTTGCGGATCCCGAGAAGGCTGCCAGCTACCCGCCATTAACGTACAGGCCCTGGATTCTGCGCATACAGTCGCTTTCACTCTTGGCAGCGCTTTGCGTGCTAATGATCGCGGCGCTGATGTTCGCGGCCATCTTTTCAGAACGTCACAATGGTTTGACGGTTTACAGCGGCACACTATACGACGGCTACTACTTCTTGTTCCGAATATTTCCGCAACTCTTGGCTGCTGTTCTATTACTATACGCCCAAAATGTTATTACCACAGTGTTCAGAATCCTGCCCTTTTCAGCGCTCGCATCCGACGACTTACGCTCGCGGCGCAATGTGGGCTTTTTGCCATTATACCCAAAATCGTTTCTTTGGCCACAGCTCATCAGCACGTGGCAAGTCTGGATACCCATTGTTATTACTTGGATTTTGAACATTACGATACCCTTACAAAGTTGTGTATTTACTGTGGTTTATGTCGGCCAAGTTTGGACATGGTCGACGGTACAAGGAGTGGCTTGGTTCCTCGTCGCCCTGTATTTCTCGATGTTACTGGCAACCGTTCTCCTGATTATTTATTGGCATAATAGGAGAACAGGTTTGGTACCTGACTGGGATATTCGGTCTCTTGCGGACATTATTGTCTTATTAGCCCCGAGCAACTCCGTTCAACAGTACGCAGGAACCGAGACGGCCGAGAAGAGGAATGACATGCGACACATGCTGTACAACAACATTGAGCGCCTTGGATACTGGCGATCCCCGGATGTGCCCGATTCAAGCCTCTGGTATGGCATAGGAGTCTCAACAAACGAAGAGAAGGCAAAAGTTGAATCACTGGGCGACCCAGTTCATGAAAAAGGACCGCGTGGTGTGCCACCAAACTTTATGCCATTTCGCGGAGACGTACGTACTCGCTATCTTCCATGGTGCATTCGGGACACTCAGATCAGTTTCTGGGCTGTTTCAGCTACGATACTGCTCGTTGTCCTATTTGTTGTCTGCTTCAACCCAGCTACGGACGTTCGTCATGGATTTCTCCCTCTTCTGAGCGCTGCACCCGGTCCCGGTGCTTTTTCAGCGGCCGACTTCTTATATTCGTTCCTACCGTCGTTGCTGGGAATGGTTGTGTTTCTGCTGTTCCAGTCACTCGACTTGACCTTGCGAATTCTGACGCCCTGGGGAGAGCTTTCTCATAGAGATGGCTCTTTGGCTAAGAACTCAATCTTGCTGGATTATGCGGCATGCTTGCCACTAGAGTCGACTTGGAAGGCTTGCAGGCACGGTCATTGGAGAGTAGCGCTTATTTCGCTACTATCGACATTATCCATTCTCGTTCCAGTCTTGGCTGGTGGTATGTTTATGGCGCTGACTGCCACTGATCATGTCGTTCGCATGTATCCCAACGTGGCCGTCCTCAGCGTGGTTCTCACTTTATTGATACTGACGCTGTTCGGAATCATCTCTATAATCTTTAAGAGAGACCAATTTCGTCTGCCCCATGCAGTCACCTGCCTCAACGAGATCATTAGCTTCTGCTACGCCGAAGAGTTGCGCGCAGACCCAGCTTTCGAAAGCACACAGGGTCATAGGCTACTCAAGCAGAAGCTGGGCGTCTACAGGGACAACGCAGAGCAAAGCAGATGGATTTTCGGTACTGGTTCTGGCAAGCAAGAGACACTGGGCATCCGCCGCTACGGCAAATTCACTGGCGACACTCCCCATGTTGCTGCCACAAAGCAGCGAGCAAAGGAGACGCGCGACGCTGCCGGCAAAGCTCTGAGAAGGGCACTCGAGAGGGACCTCGAGGAGACACAGCGCCGAGCTATCTCAAGACCGGTGCCAAAGGGTAATTCGACGATGATCTAGCACTGAGCATCCAGTGCTAACATGTGCCACACAATACTTGGAGAGGTATTTTGCCTGCCTCGCGCTAAAACTTTTTACACAATTTCTCTGGAACTTTTAGGGAGGATGGAATTTATACTGTACGGAGACATCTTCACGGATCTCAAGGATGAGCGAATGAACCCCACGGATTAACGAGATATGCATGATAACGGCGCTTTTGATTTTTGGTCCACGATATTTACGCATAATGGGTGTATGGGTTTATAATGGTGTAGTAGTTAGTGATAGAGAGAGAGAGAGAAGGAAAGAAAGCGAAAGAGAAAGAAAACACGGCTTGTACGTGTGCTGCACGCAGTTTCGCATTCTCCATCACACGTCCAAAAGTTTTCCGTATCTCTCTGTGAGGCTGTGTTTTGTTTGATATGCGACTTATCTCCCTAAGCTACAATCTAGACCACATGATATGGATGCATAAGCGGTCCCCCCCTTCTTCATTGCCTTCCGTTGACTGATGTGGAGCAGTTTTGTGCAGTAACTACATACTGTAGTAGAAACGGATGATGGCGCATCCTGAGCTAACTTACTTATGAAAGATGCAGAACAGAAAAAGGAAAACGATCTCCACTCCGTCCACAACGGCCGATACAGTTGTGGAGATGGGGCTTGGAGCTTGAGGTTGACAGAAGATCCTTTTCTTCTTCTTCTTTCTTTTTCCCTTTACGTAGAAATCAACAGTCCGCGGCCTGTGCGTTTCTTTACGCTTCTGCCTTATGCAGGTCTGGAAGCTTGTAAGCCGTGATTCAGAACCCCGATTTTTTTTTAGGAGGAAAACAGAGTTCATCGTCATGTATGTAGGTGCAGGTTTGACAGATGCGATGCACGTAGGGATCAAGGCCCCTGCCTGCACGATGACGTTTAGCTGCTTCACCTTTTTTCCTATTTGCCGTTTCCGGCTGCCTGCAGGCTGAGATTATGGGGAAGGGTATCATCATCGCTCGTACCTAGGTACCGGGCATGTGTTATGCAGGGTATTTTTTAGGCTTGTTTCCCACTCAGCCACTACTCAGCTGCTCGCATTAGATGAAACGGCGATGCTATACTCATCCAACTCGTCGTCTATCCGGCCCCCCGTCAACTGACATGTGTATATGTCTCGAAATTTGTCCTCGGCTGTCATGATCGTCCACGATTGCCGGAATTGTCTTGAATGGCCTTTTTTTGAGCACGGTGGAGAATTCTCTCCTTTTCGGGGCTTTCGTTCTCTTCTGAGCCATGGGCTCGGGGGGTCTTTTGTTGTTGTTGAAAGGGGGAAATGAACAGAGTAAGCCCCGCCGTAGTATACAGTTTGGGCCGGTGGAGGTAAACCCTAAATACAGCAACTACTAGAAGCAACGTTTGATGGGATAAGCATATGTGGGAATGGCGTCAAACTGTATAGCAAGGAGGTGTTGAGCCGCAAAAGGTTCGTAAAGGGGGAGCAACCACCACTCAATGATGGGGAAAGTCCATACCTCGAAAGCCCGGCACGAGGAGACGGCACGAGGAAATTGACCTTGTAAAAGGATCCGTAGGTTTAATGCAGCCAGTTTGTATGTTTATACTAATGCATTGAGAGATATATACAATAAATCAAATCAAGTTCCAGTCTTCGTGAGTCTTGGGGGTATATGCATGCATCAATAGTAACACGCCCACTACTCCGGATCAATTCCATGCCTCCCATTTTCCCAATTTCCTGGCGCCGTTTGCTGTAAAGAAACCGAACAATCTAGTTCTGCCACCCGGTATGAAACATCATTATTGGCCAAACGTGTACACGTAGCTTTCCATAGTCCTCGACTCCATAGACACGACTTAAATCGTGTATCAGAATGCGTACTCCTGATTCCATCCCAATGCAGGCATCTATGTTACAATGTGCACGTTCAACGTGCTGAGTTAAAATTTGTAGTAGGGATGATAATGAGACAGAGAAATGAAAAAGAAATTAGACGGGCAATTGCAAATAAAACCTTTTTTGCATCATCGAGCACTGCCTATTTCTTAAAGAGCAGCATGCGGCCAAGTGAACCGCCCCTCTTGCGGCTCAGACTTGACGACTCGTCGAGAACAGAGCTGTTCTTCTTGGGACTGAGAGCACTCTTCTCACTGACGCTCTTCTTGTGGCCCTTGTGAGACTCCTTCTTGGAACCCAGTTCTTTGGCACTCTTCTTGTGAGAAAGGCCGCGGGCGATGCGTTTGGCGAAAGTGTTTTCTCCGTCGTCTTCAGTTTCCGAGTCAAACTCAAAGACCGAGACGAAGTGCTCGATTTGCGGAGGTGCTGACCTAAGCTGATCGGGAATAGGAGGCATCGGCACCAGTGGTGCAGTAGCGTTAAAGTGCAACGATTCCCGGATGCTATAGGCAGATGTAGCTTGTCGTAGTCTCTGTGGAGGGCCAGCTGGTGGCTCTGGGGCAGGCCTTGGTGGTTCTTGTGTTGTGACTGTCATGGTGATTGGCGGTGGAGGCGTCAAGTACAGACTGGGGATTGAGGTCCTTGAACTTATGTTACCATTGGATTTGCTGCCTTTCAATGGTCGAAGGTTAGCTTCCAAAGTCAGCGACGAAGTTCTTGGTGGGAGTGTGATCCGAGTCGGTAGTGGTGTTGGCTTCGGGTAAACAGAGTATGATACTGCATTTCGTGCCAGCTTTGGTGCAGGTTGTAGATGTGATGATTTTGACAGTGGCCACTGGTTTGACCTTGCTTCTGACGCATTCTGCACTGATTGCGTTATGGTAACTGTATCATCCTCTGGATCCTCGTCGCGTGTTGCGGTACAGTAGTCAAGACTGAACGAGTTTGTACTTTGCGGTGGCCGATCAATCACGTTTGACGCTGTCTGATTTGGATGTTCTTTTTCTGTTGCTGTCGGCCAGAAACTGTCCCATAGTCGACTGGCAGAAGTGTTGTAATGGTAATCGTCGTCGCCCGACCCATCAGAGTCAGAGCTGTCCGTCATCCCTGGCACGGAACCATTAGAGTTGACGGACGATCTGCTGTCGGAAGTCTCATGGCGAATGGTGTTTCCGTCTGGTCGAGGATAAGAGAAGTTCTTCCCTAGTTGATATCGACTGGCAGGCCTTTCCAACTGCGATGTCACGCTGTCGCTCTTCATATGACCTCGTGGGGTGTGAGACTCTACTTGCTTGTGTTCCATCATGACGAAGTTGTTGTTGGGATTCCTCGAGAAGGCTGGATATGCTTGAAATGAGAAATTCTGGTTATCCAAATGGATTGAGCCTTAAAGGCAAGTCCAGATGACGGGTTATACAGGTTTATAGAGGATAGCCTAGCGTGTAAGGGTGATCTACCAAGACACTAGGGTCGAGAACTAGATGTTGGGTGGAGACCTAGAAGCCAGGAACAGCTAAGAAGATATATCTAGGCCTCCGAGAGACTTGAGAAACAGCGGGGAAGTAGAATATTTGCTCGTGCGATCGTCAACAAAACACGAGGGACAGCTTGAGTTGGGTAACAACAGGCAAGGAATTTCCTTGACGCTTGGTGGAGCCGTTCAGACGGGCGCAGTGGGCGGAACCGGCTTGAAGCAAAAATGTTTGTGCAAGATGCATAACAACAGCAAGGGGGATTCCAGTGATTCGCCCCTCTCAAGTGTCTCGCCCATGCCTCCAATCCGCGCCCTTGGCAGTAGAAGTACTCACGCCACCAAACCCGGAATGCAACACGACAGTTGTATGCACAGAAGAACGACCGCTGACTCCGGTGTGGCGGCGGGTCTTGGGGGAAGCAGTTGTAACAGACGATGCACACGATTGCTGCAGCGCATCAACAATGTTCTGCTGAGTCCGAACGAGGTAAACATGGGATATGAGACGACGGATATACAGGCCGTAGAACCAACAGGGGAGTTTCGGCGAACAAACAAGTTGTGAAGGTGCCTTGTGCAAACCTTATTCGTAGGTAGACCGGGAAGAATGTATCGGGGGTCGTTTTCTGGCTTCCATTCCAGCCACCGCGGAAATATTCATGCTTCGCAGCACAGCTAGTGGAAGTGTGTCTTTCCAACGTCTCGAGACATAAGATCAGGGAAACTAAGGCTAGAAGAATGAGGCGCACATTTACATACTAGTAGATACAGAAGGAGAAACGCGCTTGTCTGCACCAGATCCTGGCCCTGCATCGTGAGGGATAGCGCCAACTAGTCAAGATCAGCCGGCCATCTCTACTAGTAGAAGAATACGGCAAGCACCAAATTGCCTAAGTATACTATGTACATAAGCACAGCTGCAAGGATGTTGCTCAGAAGCAGGAACACAAATTGTTCCTGCATGTTTTGCATTACGCTAAGCCGCCGGTCGTTGAGCCGCGGGCTGGGAGGAATATATGCCCAGTTGTTGGTTACAGCCCCGAAACACCGAGACACTCGACGTCACCGCGGGCACAAACTGCTGCACAAGCTTGACAAGCAATTTTGTGAAACACGCTGAATGAATAACGACAGGATTTATTATGCTTGCGATGTACAGGTCGGTTCGGTGCTTTTCTTCTGGCGGCTCTGACGCGGCTGTTCGCCATGACTGCCGGCTGGATTGTGCTACTTAGCGCGTGCTGATCTTCCGTCATAATCACGATGAAAGGAAATTCCCCGTTACATGACAAACCCGGAAGCCTTGTTTGAGGTTTGCTTGTGGCGTGTCGTTTGATCGGTCTCGAGATGTAACAGCTCATCGACGGACTGTTCGTGCCTTGACTTGTCATGTCATAGTCGTGCTGTCACAAAACATGAATGCAAATAGTCGACATGTTTCCCCTCAAAACTGCTCCGTACCTACATAGGTCCTGCGGATAGTCGTGTGCGCTAGGATGAGCCGCGAGCACCATTAGAGACCTCGCGCAGCGGCACGTTGCATTTTGCTTTTTGAAACGCGGCAATTGCTTCTTGTTACGGAACCGCCAAGTCCATAGAATAGCCAGAAAAAAGCTTCTCCAGTCAAGAGAGTTCCTATCTTGATTCAATCAATGAGTAAACTCGATGCAGGGCTATTGTATTTCTGCTTGACCGACTTCGAGCTCAGCTCAAGAGCTACATATCGAACCCAATGCCGTGGTACGCAACAGAGGGCTCGAATGCATGACCCCAGAACCGCTTTTCTCTATTTAGTAGAAGTTGAATACGGTACATGTGACCAATCGGACAATCCTAAAATCTACCCAAGCTTGACCGAGAGGGACCCCTCTACTGCAGGGTAGATCTGTGACTTCAACCGTCCAACCGCCCATCCGACTCATGCACCCTTATCTTAGTCGTCGATTGTAAGACAATAACTTCGACCTTAGGCGTGCCAACAGTTGCAAAACAGGACTTTCTGTGTGTTTATCAACAAGGATTGAACCTGTATTGTACTACTATGGGCCCCATAACATCAGACACATTCCGTGTAAAATGCAGATACCATCAATGTCCTGTCCATCTGGTGCGGCTCCTCCCACAGCAACCCGCAGGAATATGGCTCTTGATGGGCCGTTGTCAATAGTCCTTCGATGGGGAGCCGGCCTGAGCTACGCCTGGATTTGCATCGTCTGCAAATTCTAAACGGTCGGGGTCTGAGCTTGTGCCGGACCAATGCATAATCTGGATCATATTGGTCATATCTGGATCCTGGTTTCTATGCCAAGTACCAATTTAGAAAATTTGGTATGATACACATCAAGCCGGTCCCATCCTGCGGTCATCAATAGTCCCCATCATGATTCTCAATAATTATATATCAGATTTTTGTCGTGCTGTTGAGGAGTATCTGGTCCAAATGAATTCGCAATATACTGAGGTGTTATGCGGTGGGTTGTATGGGCGACTGAAGATCCTGCAAAACTGTCGTCTGCTACGCAAGATCCGGGTTGTCATGTGAGTATTGATCATTCTAAGCTGCGTGCAACCCATACCACGACAACAGTGATGCGCGTGAAGCGCCAAGACTAGATTTGTGATCAGCACCTGCGGCCTGCTTGAGGGTCTATACCGCAATTGTTAAGCTTTTCCTGTTAGGGGTATTAGGAAGTCAGGTGTCGCTAGTCCTTTAAATACTTCGAGTCAAGGGCACTTTGAAACTCAAATACGTGCCTAGTCGCCAACTTCGGATCCCATCAAGCAGAGTTGAGGGTGCTTTCGGGCGGGTGGAACAAACGGCGCGTCCGTTCAGCCTCAAAAGCCATGTTAAGGGCGGAGCTCAAGCGGAGGTGAGTCTCGACAGAATGGTTTCCATGAGTCCTCGGACACTTGCGACCCATTACGCTGAAACTCTACCAGTACTTGCCAGGTCCATTTATAAACAAGGCTACGATGCTGTGTTTGAGTATAGCTCAAAACTCACAGCATAAAGTCTCCTGGGCTCAACGTTTTGGGCAAAAGATTTCCAGAAATCTTCAAACTATTTCTCGGTGACTTACCTAGAGCTCAAATGTAAGCTATGTAAATCCGGGCGAAAACCGCACTAATTCACGGTTTGAGATTGCTCGAGGGTTTATTGGAGAAACGGAATTTCCAAGCGAGTACAATATATGAGTGGTCGGAATAGGGTAGGTCCTGTCATTCCAAGATCGACTGGGGAATGATTCAATCAGGTGCCGAATCTAGTATTCGGCTGTGACCAAACATGTCTCATTTGCCATGTTTTGATTCGATATTATGTCCTGCGCCGGTGTGTTTTGTGGGGATTTAGTAGGATTCTGTCCGATAGGCTGCTCATGAGATCTAGATTTTGGTGGCTTGAGAGTCTCGACACAACTCTGCCATATGTGGTGGCCTATTTTGTCACCTTTTTCTTTTTTTTTTCTTCATGAAATCTTCTTTCCATGATGATGCTTTGGTTGTGGCTCCTATAGTTCGCGCAACAAACTGCAGTGCCCACTCGTGAAGAGGTCTTCAAGTACTTGAGTCTAGAGAAAGAGGTCATTGTGCTAAATTTTGAGATATATCTGAGCTCGTTGGTCAAAAGGCCCTTGAGACCTTCATGATTCTGATTGTAAAGCAGCTCCCTTGCGGCATGACAGAAGATGAAGAACCCAAGACTTCACAAATATCTTCGTCGAGCCATCGTTGTAGTTGGTGCTCGGATGAATTACCGCAACGATAAGGATAACAAAATGTGACGCCGCGCTACTTCTTGAAGCAGCTACAGTCATGTATGGCACTACGATAAAATGGCCAATAGAAATACAAGTATTGATGAAGCCTCAGGATGTGCCGTTGTAGATATTCAACATGGTAGGAACTGTGAGCTCCTATAACACTTGTGGCACATGAGCAATGCTCCTCGATGGTTTATTCTACCATGGCGATTCTCGACATTTCCACAAATTAACAATGATGGCGAGTAATTCGAGGACATGTTGCTCCCAAGATATCAAATCGCCAGATTGGAAGATATGGTATCCAAAAAGCTCTATGATGATACGCCATTAACAATACACCATGCACTTCTGCATGTTGCAGATCGGCTCAGCGCCCGTCAAGCATCCTCCCGTGTCTGACAAGGTTCTGCACAACCAGTGCCAGGTTACAAGGGGACGGAAGCCTTCCGGATGATAATAAAAAATCAACATAATATATAGAGAATCTTGTGTCTTGGGTTCGCAACTTGAGGGCAGACATTCGCCATCATCTAGTTCGTGCGACATATAACTCAGCACAGTTTGCGTAATGCCGTTTCAAAAAAAAAAAAAAAAAAAAAGTGACTGTACTGCTGCATCATCAGAGCCATCCGAGTCATTCTCGTCAGATGTGAAGTCCCCATGAGGATATCGAAAATCTGAGTCCGATGAACGCATCTCTCTCTGCAGCTGTAGTCTAGAAAGATTGAAAGCCGATGATGCGTGGGCGAAACTCTCATTTGGCAATACGCGTAATGAAGATCCTGATTGGCCAATGGCTCAGTCCTTGGGCTTACGAGAAGAGGCTCCAGCACAAGTTGGAAGAGGGACGGGTCGTTCCTTTGCAAGCTAGGGTAGTTTCTAGCTATCCATGCTGCTCCTGTCAAAGAGCCCTTAGAAAGATGACACATTCTTTTCAGAAATCGTTTCGTCCATTTGCGCGTCAGTTGTCGCGTACATTGAATTTCAGAGCTAGAATTATTCGAAGTTCCAGAATGGGTACACGCGGAGTCCTGCACGCCATGCCACGCACCTGCAATGGTCCGTCCTTGTTGTGGCTGCTAGGGAGTTCCCAACCCAATGAAATCTAGATTCGTCATGCTCCACCTAGTCTTGGAATCTACGGAAAAAGTGAACGATTACAAACTGTAAAACGGAAGTTCAATCTTGTTTTTCAATTCACGAAACCTCTGAACTTTTGTGGCTATGAATTTGTGTTGTGGCGTCTCTCAGGGCCTTGAGTAGCGATAGCCTGAGCAAAAGAGGTCTCTTGGATTGCACTCAGTAAAAACTTGTCATTGCAGTGATTTGGTGGAGTATATTCCGTAGGAGGACCCTGATATGATATTCCAAGTTCCAGGCTCTTGTTTGCGGAGAAGCAACCAACATCGGGTTGGTGTCTGGAGGGATGGAGGGATCCAGGCCGTTGGGTTGGGATTGCGTCGCTTACCTCGCTTGGTTGCGACCGTGAGGCTTGCAGGAATCCATCTGCCAACTCACACATCTCAATTTGCAGCCGACCTTCCCGTTATTGGTTATCTGCGCCGTAGAACAAGGAAGTGGTATGTTTTGTCTTTCTCAAGCACTGTGAGTACAATGATGATTTGCCACCATGGCAAATGTTATGTTGAAAAAGAGGACAGCTATTCACAGGTGATTTGGGGATTCGATTGCAATAGCATGATATTCAGACCAGAGATGACTTTAGCTGAATGTGCAGCCCAGGACTGTGATATGATGTGATGTACAAGCTGGAAAGAAGACGTTATGGCTGTCCCAAATTATTACCTTCAGGCAGTTACTTAGTTCTCACTGATGAGATGAACCATCAAAGGCACGATCACAACAGCCCCAGATTGAGATTGGTACCTGGCTAACTTAGACAAGTCGGAAACATGAGAGTAATGGGCCAGTGATATTGTCTTGAATGTCACTTATGCCAAGGATCCCTTCACCAAAAAAGAAGAAGTATAGATTAAAAACGAAGAACGTAGTTCAAGTCTGTTGGTCAATAGTGCCATTTAAAGTGTTAGCTGAGGGCCGTGCGACTTGAAGCAAGCGAACAGTTGACGCCGGTAAGCTTGCCACTCCGCCGCTATCTTCCACGGTATTCTCAGCTGCCTTCTCATCTTTTCAACTCACACGACTGTTACAGCGTGAGGCCATTGGGATGCGCGCATGCGAGTAATCAGTCCCTCAGGAGTCATATAATCTCTTGGAGCACCCAGCTCAACCCAATTGCCCATTTATGTGGGTAGGCAGCGCGGGCGCTGTCGACCATTAGGCCGGCAGTGAAAGTGAAAGTGAGTCGGGCGGCAGGGCCATTGCAGTTGGGATCGCCCAAAGAGCGGCGGCCTCAAGAGCTTCTGCAAAGAGTGCGGTGTCGGTGTGGAATCGCCACGGGAAAACAAGCGCATTTTCACCATCAGTCATATTGAATTACTTTGGTCGTTTTCCAGCTGGTGCAGTATCGTCAATTGGCCGCGGCGCAAGGTCTCTTCAATCAGCTCAGCTCATCCGGCTTGTACTGAGTTGACCAGCCATCTGCATTTCCCTGCGCCGGACCAGCCTCCTAGATTCTATCACCACAAACATATCCCAGCAAAGAGGTACCACATCAAACACCCACATTTACACATACTCTGGTGTACCTAGCAATTTCTCTCTCGACTTTTGCATTCACTGTGTGTCAACTTGTTTGCAACGTTTGCCTGCTGATTTTGGCCGGATATCCTTGGGCCTTTGCACCAAGCCCACCACCATCACGAAAATTGGACACGTCATTCTCAGAGCTGGCTGGCTTCAACTTGGTGTACAGCTTTAGCTACAGCTTCAAGATACGTCATTAAATAAACCGACTCTCCAAATATTTCCACCACAGACGTGGTGAGTTGACAACTTGTCTTCTCCAGCTTCTCCCCAGGCTGCAGGAGACGCGATAGCAAAGTTGTCGATACCAAACCCCAACATATCTCACGACCGTCACGACCGTAACGACCCATCTGCACTTACACTACCCCAGCGCCAGCAGCGCCGATCTCTGATACAGACTCCCCCACCACGTACTTCAAGTCTTACTCCGGCTCAGCGATCAGAAACTCCCTCATCACAGCATCGCTTGCGGCGCACCCCACGCTTCTCAGCTACGCCCAGCCCCAAGCCAGCAGAACCAAAACGCCGGGAGCCTGAGTCTGCGCCTGCCAAGGTCACTGTCACTCTTGGTCCCATAGGTCAATACGTTCTAGCTGGCGACCAAGATAAAGGCAAGGGCAAAGCTCGTGTGCGACCTCGTCCGCCACCGCGGAAGCTTTCTCAAGATCTGAGCAGTGAGGATAACGACGAAGAAGACTCACCTGGGTCGCAACATCGCCGGAGTAGATTCGACCTTCCGGAGCCCGACGCTGTCCTCCGTATCTCGAAGCGCACTCACCGCGCAGTTCTGTATACGCTCGAAGAGCTACTGCGTGGTCCGCACCAGCTTAGCTCTGATTTTGTCGAGGAAACCGCCTCAATGGCTGATTTAATGGGCGGTGGCATACCCACCTCCAATGGCAACGGCGGCTCATCTTCAAGAATGCCGGCCGCTCGAGCTCCTACAGGTTCACCATCTGGGATTAGAGGGCCCAGGATGATTATGCAAGAGCGAGCAGCCCGAGAGGCTAGGCAGCGAGAGGAACGAGAGCGAGCAGAACGTCAACATGCCGCCGAAGAAGCTCGCTTATTAGAGGAAGCAAATCGGAGAGAAGCTGAGCGAAGAGCCCCTGCTGGAGCTGGGGGTCCTGAATTTAGGCAGAACCTGCCTGGCGGCGTCGATTCTAATGTGTCTAGAAGAGCAACGACCACCAGACCTAGTGGCCGTACAGGTCCTGAGGCCGAACCCCGTGTAGGTGAACCATCGAGAACTGCTGCAGTAGGTGCTTCTGCACAGCCATCGCAACGCCAAACAGCCGCACCACATCAGACACAACAACCTTCTAGTGCAGATGCGACAGCCGGGCATTCACAATCGCAGCACTTGTCAACCTCTGATTCCGTGACTGCAGCTGGGCGGGGTAGAAACTCGTTCCCTCATGCATTTGAAAGATGGGAGACTTTGTCGGCACATTGGGAGGGCCTAACTAGTTTCTGGATTCGCAAACTCAAGCAGAATGCAGAGGAGATTAACCTTGATCCGGTTTCGCAGCAACTTGCGCGTAACGTATCGGATCTCTCTTCCGCCGGCGCAAACCTTTTCCATGCTGTGGTGGAGCTCCAGCGTCTCAGAGCTTCCTCGGAACGCAAATTCCAGCGGTGGTTCTTTGAAACGCGCACTGAAATTGAGCGCAACCAAGAAGTTACAGCATTGTTGGAGGCAGCTTTGGAAGAAGAACGTCGCAGCCGAGCAGATGCAATCCGTGAAGCCCTAGAACAAGAGAAAGGTAACTCCAAAACCCAGAAGCTGTTGAGCGAGATGCGCAAGGAACTTCAAATCTCAAAAGAGGAAGCCCGTCGTGCCTGGGACGAGCTCGGTCGGCGCGAGCAGGAGGAGCGAGACAGAACCACATCCCTTCAGCAGGGCCACCCGACAATTGTTGGCGGCGTGCAAGTTGTACCCATGACTCAGGGAGTCAGCCGCCATAGCAGTCGCCGGGACCAGCAGCCATATGCTCAAGGCGAATCCGACTATGGACAGACGTCTAGCTCTCGCCCCGAATATTCTGAAGCGCCAGCTGTTCAGCCCGTTGTCGCATCGTCGTCTGGGGCCGGGGCTGGTACTGGTGCTTCTCAGCAGCCTCCGACCACTGTTCATCACCAAGGCAGCTACGGTTCCGAGGGGGCCTACAGCGAAGGTGAGTACCCAGTCGATGCACGTGGGCGTTTTGTCGGAGACTCCCGAGGAAACAAGATGCCCTTCCGTGCACCCGCTTCGGATGGTGAATCTGACGTTGGAATAGACGAATTTGAAACCCCCGGAGCGCAGCCCACTACGCAATATCCGACGTCGACTGGCGCACAGCCGCGGCCAGATTACTCGGGGGCGGGTTATAGCTCATCCGAATGGGACACTGTAGGGGGCGCTCGACACCATCATCCGACTAGACTGAGCGATGTTCTCGAGGAAGAGGAGGAGCGCAGTCGCACGAGCGCAAGCCAGAGCCAGGTCAGCCGTGTTTGATTGTGGAACTCTTCGCCTTGACAGGATCGACTCGTCGCGTCTCAGTCACTTTTTCATTCCAAGATGAGTCACATTGCTGACCTGGAATACAACCTGTCTATATGATCTTTGACATCTTCTTTCGTTATAGAGAGAAGAGATCTGACATGATCTGCAACTGTCTATGATACGACCACTGCTTTGGCATTTTGGTGTTTCAGAGAGTACACAATGGTGCTTACTCTTTTCAACATAGGCGGAGCACATACACTAAGTTTGACTTTTGTCGAGATACCACATGCGCATGTTGGAAGCGAGAACTTTGCAATTGATTGGCGTAATTTGCTTCTGGCGATCCTCTCTATCTCCGTGATGTCCAGTGAGAGATAGGGGGAGTGAGGGAGAGAAGGGGGGGAAGGGAGAGAAAGGGAAGAAGAAGTAATGGATCAGAAAGCACCAACAACACAAAAGCCAGCTTCTATATGGCATTCGGCGGCATTCGGCGGCATTCGCGTAGGTTGAGGATTGGCATCATATGGGAATCGGTTTTTGCTTTATTCACAATTCGTTTCTTGTCCAGATTTCACGGCATCATCCTTTGGATTGGCACCTGCACTTGGTGTATATGTATGCATACATATATCGTTTCGGCTTCATTCATTCGGTGGAGGGATAATCGCGGGGGACGAAAATACATGAGGGCGGGGCCACAGCCAATTTATGGCAAGTAATAATTGGAGTTTTGAGGGAGATGTGTACTAGATAGACCAGAATGTCTGCATTCTGTATCTTGCACGTCTCGGTGTTTGTATTTGTAGATATAGCACGAGTAATATCGTTCGGCGTGGGACGGGCCCAGCCTCCTCAGCGACCTTTGAATCTCGTTCCTGAGTCTGGCGGCAGATGTGAAGAAGGTTTACGTGAAATGAGTAGTCGATCGGCCGCTTTGGTCGACACGGCCTAGCCCATACGGCACCTCCAATCTTTGCCTACAGTCTTACGCGGCACATGCACAATGAGGAGGTTGTCTATCGTGTAACATGGTAAATACTTCGCCATGTTTTGTAATGTCTATGGCAACCTGCGGGTGGTGGCCTACGTTATTAGCAGTGAGGTCGACAAAGGATCAACAATGCCCAAGTGTAAAGCCGCCGGCTGTGGCGTGAGCTTCTGACCTGGTGTGGCGCTTGCTCTGTACTATGTAGGTACAGACAGATTAACTTACTTGCATGCAAGTTGGTTAACCTAACTTGGCTATCATTTTGAGCCGCTTGCACACCCCCGGATCGTCCGTCCGAATTGGAAATTTATTTTCGCGGGAACCATTTTTGAGCTTGAGCTCAAGTCAGAGGCACATCATACGACACAATCACCATTCATTCGTTCCGCACTTCCCACCTGTCGTCCCCTCCTGGACCTTACGGCAGTGTCCAAACAATCAATCCCAGTCTTTGGTCTTAGTCCCAGTCTTGGTTCCCCGAGCCCGCAGCAACCATGTCACGATCCATGGCGCCCTCGTCCGGCGCTCTGCGCTCGCTCTTGCGACCCCAACAGCAGCAGACCCGGCGACAATGCCAGCGCTTTCTATTGACCTCCGCCAATGCCACAACATCGAGCACCCGCCCCACGGCATCGTCGCAGCAGCAATGTCCCCGTCCTCTTCGCACCACACAGCCCTCCTTCGAGCAGCGCCGCTTCAAGTCGCGCTCCGTCGAGGAGCAGAAGAGCAGGTACCGCACCGGCCCCTTCTCCTGGAAGGCAGGTCTGCTGTTCGTGGGCACCAGCGCCGGTCTGGTCTATTATTTCGAGTACGAGAAGGAGCGCATGCAACGGAAGCGCATCGCCGAGGCCACAAAGGGTGTGGGCACCCCCAAGGTCGGTGGCGATTTTGACTTGGTCGATCAGGATGGGAAGCCCTTCACAAGCGCAGATTTGAAGGGTAGGTACAGTCTGGTGAGTCCAATCCCTTCCCTTCCTTTTCCTGCCTTGTCTTCGAATCCGCCCAGAGGCTGGCATCTGTGACTAACATCATCAGGTTTACTTCGGTTTCTCCCATTGTCCTGATATCTGCCCGGAAGAGCTCGACAAAATGGCCCGCATGTTCGACCTGGTCGAGGCCGAGACCCCCGGTGCTGTCCTCCCAGTTTTCGTCACCTGCGACCCGGCCCGTGACACCCCCAACGTGCTCAAGGAGTACTTGGCAGAGTTTCATCCCGCCTTCGTCGGTCTGACGGGCACTTACGACCAGATCAAGGACATGTGCAAGGCATACCGAGTCTACTTCAGCACCCCGAGAAACGTGGCCCCTGGTCAGGACTACTTGGTCGATCACAGTATTTATTTCTACTTGATGGACCCAGAGGGTGACTTCGTTGAAGCACTGGGCAGACAGCACAGCCCAGACGCAGCCGCCAAGATTATATTAGATCACACCAAGGACTGGAAAGGACCTGTGAGCAGGTAAAGATTTCAAAAACGTAAAGGGAGCGGATAACAACTCTACTCGGTATGTAAACGACTGTATTACAAATGATTACTGTACAACAATTTGTACCCATATATTAGATTATCGCCCATTGTGGGTCAGAAGTAGAAGTATTCCTCGTCAAGGCAAATCGGTTGCTAGATAAACATTAAAAAAGAATTGATGACCAAAAGAAAGAAGGAAGAAAGAAGGAAAAAAGAAGAAAGGAACCCCCCCCCCCCCAACTTCCTAAAATAGCGATTGGAACAAACTTCGAAGGTCAATACCAAACTGTCTGCCGTTCTTCCCTCTCACCTTTCTTTCTCGCCGCTAGGCCATGACAAGGGTCGACTATGCTTCTCCCAAACACACTCAAATGCTGCTCTTCTGCCCTTACCGAGCTCATCCATCCCATTAACCCACTCTGCTTCCTACCTTTTACCCAACCTCAACTTCGGGTTCGTTCCATCACAATCTACTTCATTCACTCTATCTTCCTCAAACTCATTGACAAAACTCACCGATGCCTCCAAATCTGGAATATTGTCATCCAACATCTTCGTGCCCTGAATTCAGTATCCATGCCCGTCTGTAACCCACTCATCCTCTGAGGTTTATCCCCACAGAGTAAAATCACCTCTCGCCACAATGAACCATATCCTTGACCACTTCAGTTCCAACAAATCGGGCTACTAGGCAACTCGTGATGGGAGTCGTAGACTCTGGATGACTCCGAACAAACGAACTTTTGCCAAACAAGAAAGATAAGAGACATTACTAGACGATGCTATGGATGTTTTATGTATGCTTACTGTGGTAAAAGTGATATGGAGGCGCTGATTCAGGAGCAATGCAATTTTTGGACTTCCACAGAAGAGAAGAAAGGGGGCCTCTAGCTTAACTCTTGTTGGTCGGTATGTTCTTCTCAATAGCTTTCTTGAATGGAGATACCGAACATACTCACCAGAGCTGTTTATCAAATAGGCAGTCTTGGCCCTCTATTCTCTACGCCAGTACTAGGCAGATAGATATGGGAATGTGCAGCAAGCATCAGAACTGCCCGTCGTTATTAACTTTCTCGCATCAGATGAGACTCAAGGCACTAATTACGTTGTTGGTAAATATTCAGTCTGATCATGCAAAAAGAAAAGAAGAAGAAAAAAAGAATATGAAAGTACTCAAAGTTTTTCCTGGTCGGTCATACTTCCTAGTGCGTCGAGGACCAACATTACATACGCCTCAATAATTTGTACTTATTGCAAAGGTCAATCTTGTCTTCATGAGCGCCGGAACTCCATCCAAGTTCACTATCCTCTTCGACTTGAGAGTATCAGGGTGGGCGCTTACATTCGCCTTCCATTGTTACCAGGAAAAAGTGCAGAGCTTATCAGATAATGGTAGAGAATGTACAACCTATTGCAACTATCCCATTCCCCTTCGGGCTCTGGGGGCGGAACAACGGTCATAAAGTGCTCGATACACTGAGGATTGCGGAAGTACGTGGCCAAAAAGCATCGCCAAACACCTAAACCGTGATCCCTAGACTGTGAGGCGTTTTTGTGCATGGGTGACCGCGGATTTCCGCCTGCGTTGATACACGGCGACCTGCACGAGAGAAACGCTGGGATTGATAAGAAAACTGACAATATCGTTATCTTTGACCCAGGTTGCACTTATGTCCACAACAAGATGAAATTTGGTCGGTTCCTGAAATGCGGCATATAGCTCTCTACAGAAACCGTTGGTGCTTCTTTCGTGGTCTATGGCCTTCTGGAGTTAATTAAAAGAAACATATTCTGCGATAGTAGCTTATCACACCTAATAAGCCTCAGTCTATCAGCTCCAGTATGAAGTTTGGTGTGATGGCGTTCATAGCAGCTGCTGAGCAGTACTTTCCCTGACACATAGCCCTAGCTGTCTCGACCGTTGAATACTGATGTGTTTCAGTTCCAGTACGCGCAATTGAGGCACTGGGGGGGAGGATGTTGTACACTTTCAGGGAATATGTCTTCAGGGTTCCATCTACTGAAACTATAGAGACCTTTTGCCGTCTTTGCCCAACAAGACTCTCCAGGATGGCTGGAAGAGACTGTCTTCGCATCCAATTGGTTACCTATCTCTCTTCCATCAATAATCGATTGTATGAGTGGCTTCTTAGAACCAAAGAGTATTCACTTTCGAGGAGTACCGCCCTGGTGCGCGGGTTCCTTGCAAAATTTCTAAGCGAGTCACCTATCTCACGCATGATGAGCAAAAAAGACATTTATGAGGAAACCTGGTACGGAAAGCACCCCGAACCTGAGGGCGCTACTCTTATTCACGTCACTCTTCTTCTAAGTCGTCATGTCGGCGGCTTGGAGATCACCAAAATCGCTGTTAGCGCAACCACCAACTTCGCTGGCATGCCTTCAGCACAAAGACGGGCGGCATTTGCCGTCATTCCCACACCAACTACCAAGTCGTAACATCAGGTAGGCATTAAGAGACATAGTAAAGAAAGGTACGACTAAATATCGTTATGTACGCTGTAAACTTAATCGTGATTTCCTTATTTCAATGCTGGACTTGAAGTGGGTAGGACTTTAGCCCCACTGATAACGCTTTTGCTGTCCTAAAATGGCCCGGAACTACCGTGACTCCCGTACCTTAAACGATCCACTTCTCCTGAAACACGTAAACATACAGATGTCTGATGTCACGGCTTGACCATTATAAAGACATGTATTTGGAAATATGACTTTGTTTGTTTTCCGGTCTAGCATGATGGCTTCTCCAATACGATCTTCGTGTGGTAGCACGCGGCTTTTTGGTCAGGTCTTGCGGCCCCGCTCTGGCCTGTCGACCAGCCCCAACCTGGGACAATACACAGCAGTTCAAATCGCATGTACCCGAGGTTTCAAGGATGCCAGGCAACGGCGGAGCTACAGTGCAAAGAGTGGTAAAAAGGTGCCTCCTTTCGCCTTTGCTTTTGAGTGAGTACACATCACCGTCTCACGAAAACGACACGCTCACAATCGTTAGCATTGATGGTGTCCTCCTGCACGTAGCAAAGCCCATCCCCGGCGCTTCGGAGAGTCTGCAGTATCTACAGAAGAATGACATACCCTTCATTCTTCTCACCAATGGCGGTGGAAAGCATGAGAAGGATCGCGTTGCTCAGCTCAGCCAGAAGCTGAATGTTGAGCTTTCGACCGAGAACTTTGTTCAATCTCACACGCCATTCCAGGAGCTCGTTCATGGTGTTGAAGGACTGGGCGACAAGAACATTTTAGTCATAGGCTCTGACGCGGCAAAGTCTCGCACGATCGCCGAGGCCTACGGATTCAACAATGTGATCACGCCGGCGGATATATTGTCAGCCCATCCGACTATTTGGCCTTTTGAACCTTTAATGGAAGAGTTATATGCTGCGACTGCGCGACCGCTACCAAGTGCGCAGCCGAAGATCGACGCGATATTCGTGTTCAACGATCCTCGTGATTGGGCATTAGACATACAGATTATCACAGATTTGCTTTTGTCAGAAAACGGAGTACTTGGGACTTACTCCTCCAAGAATGGCAAGTTAGGCTGGCAGAGTGATGGCCAACCGCCCTTGTTCTTCTCAAACCCTGATCTTTTCTGGAGTGCTGCTTACCACCACCCTCGGTTCGGGCAAGGCGCCTTCCAAGCTGCAGTCGCTGGAATATGGCGTGAGATCACAAACGGTGTAGATCTGAAACGGACTGTCATTGGCAAGCCATATCGGCAGACATATCGATATGCTGAGAGGGTGCTGAACAGCCACCGTGCCAAGGTCCTAGGACTGAGCAGCATGGAGCCGTTGGGCAGAGTTTACATGGTCGGCGACAACCCAGAGAGCGACATTAGAGGCGCGAACGAGTTCAACAGCCCTGATGGCACAAAATGGACCTCGGTTCTAGTACGCACAGGCGTGTGGAGTGCGGAGCGCGGAGAACCAACGTATCGCCCAAAAATGGTCGTTGACGATGTTGCTGCGGCGGTGGAATGGGCACTGAAGCAGGAAGGGTGGCGGCAATAGCGAACGAGGACCCACGCTAATAGACACATGATTACGAACACTTTATCAAATGCAAAAGATCCTCTGCCTGTTCCAAAATATGAACAGGCCACTGGAGCGTTGTGAATTAGCAGTTCCTCAACGTGGAAATCGGTCACGTTCTACAAAGCGGCTGCTCGATTGGCTTTGAGCCAACCCACCGAGCTCCGGTTTTTGGGCTGAGCTTACCTTGTTTACTCTTACGTCACTGCTGCATCGTTGCGTTCGAAGCATGTTCATGTGCTTGTGCCTATGCTTGTGCCGGAACCATGGTAACCGTGCTTATCTGTTGCTCGCAGCAATTACTTCTCCCAGTTCCTGAACGCAACCATTCATTCGGGCCCAATATCTGTTGCATTCCTCAGCTTGTTAGAGGTACTCGCTGCGTGACCATCAGGGTCCAACGTCATACCTTTTCTGGAAGGACGGCGCCCAATCTCCAATAACCGACCCCTGCAAGGACCCCGCCATCGTCAATTAATTGGATTTACTGATTATCTAAACGAACGAAGCCACAACCCACAGTCGACTGAGTCTCTTATCAGACCCCGCGAACAACCGCACACATCTAGCGCAGTCCACAAAGGGGCTGGGAATGGTCGTGTGAGCTTTCTACGTCGGCTCCTAAACGATACTGTCTATTGTCCGTTCCTACATCCTCACGATAGTTGATCCCCAAACTCCTGTTGGGTATATCTTCGAACATGTCCAATCCACCCGACTCAGCGTCGAGCGGACGCCCTGCTCTCAGGCCTGCGCTCAAGACCGAAGACGCCCATGAGCGAACGCCGCCTCTGAAAGGTTGGTCTTCCCTTTGTGCTATTTCTTGTCGCCGTTTAGTCCACCATTTTACCGATCGGTATGAGCGTCGTGTTTGTACGAGCAGTGCTGCCTCGTTGATCGCCGTTCAGTGCACCATGTCTCACAGATCCAGTGTACATGTTTCATTGCATATCCAAACCATCGTTCTTGGTTCTAGTGAAAGCCCACTTGCCGTATAGGTTGATACTGATTTGTATGGATTGGCTTCCCTGTACAAGACAATGTATATCGAAATCGCTCGGGCAAACGGAACTGGTCAAAATCCATTCGTTTAATATGAAGGATATTCAGCCGTTCATTACGCTAACGATGTTTTTAGCTGTTCAAATCGAAGAACCGGAACAGGAGAGTCCGGAGGAGAGTCATCCTATCAAACAATTCTCTGCAGGTGTTGGCAAACGACTCAGTGGGCGTCCGCCGATTTCGGCTGTTAACTCCTCTAGGACGTCCTTGTTGAGCCAGAGCACTCTTGATCCTAGTTCAAGGCTTGTGAGCCATCAGTCTCCGGATCAAGGCCCCACAGATTCAGAAACATCCGGGTCGCACCATCGCCATCATCACTTGAGCTCAAGACTCGTTTCTCAAGTTGCTGAATGGCTTGAGCATGAACGCACCAAGAAGACTAACAGGAAATCGAGGAAAAGTCGTCATGGCCGTTCCAAGGCGGACCCGACAGACACATCAGAAGATCATGCTGAAGCTTCTTCGTCCACAGCAGCTGGCTCCTCAGCGCGGACGAGTAGACATAGCCGATCCTACTCGATCGATTCTCAGTCCAGTGATGTCTCTCTGGACAGACTCCAAAAGATCATTGATGATAGTATGAGCGCACTTGGTTTGAACAATGTCCCGCATTATAACCCTAAACTTCTGGGTAGAAGAATGCAGAAGAAACGATCTTTGCTCCATCTGCATCGAACCGCCTCTTCGGACACAGACTATCATGATGGTGATGTGATCGTACCGAAATGCGATGCTGTACTTGATAACTCCAAGACCATGAGCTATAGTGGCGGAAAAACAGGTGGAATAGACGACAATGCGTCAATCTCAAACCGCAAGGAAGATGAGGAGCGCAAAGCATGGATTACTTTCAAGAACGACATCATCCGCATTGCACATACTCTTAGAATCAAGGGCTGGAGGCGTGTACCTCTAGAAGGTGGGGACATTATCGACGTGGAGCGCTTAAGCGGCGCATTGACAAATGCAGTCTACGTCGTTTCGCCACCAAAAGATATTACGGATAAATCTGAGCCAGGAAAGAAAACCCCCGCAAAGTTGCTGCTCAGAGTCTACGGTCCTCAGGCTGAAATCGACCGCGAAAATGAGCTGAATGTGCTTCGCCGGCTGGCCCGTAAAAAAATTGGCCCGCGAATGCTTGGCATATTTGAGAATGGCCGCTTTGAGCAATTCTTTGATGCGGTAACTCTGACGCCGGCTGATATTCGAGACCCAGAGACGTCCAAGAGGATCGCAAAGCGGATGAGGGAGCTTCATGATGGAATTGAGGTCTTGGACGAGGAAAGAGAAGCGGGCCCCAATGTGTTCAGGAATTGGGACTCCTGGTATGATAACGTCGAGAAAAGGATAACGTTTCTCGACCAGAAGATATTATCGGGTGACCTGGGATCTCTCAAGGGCCCCGCCAATGCCTGGAAAAAACGTGGTTTGGTATGTGGTGTCGAATGGTCGAAATTCAGGGAGACGTTTGACAAGTATCGGCAACATGTGGAAGCCTATTACGGTGGGCTTCAAGCTCTCAAAGAGCAGCTTGTCTTTGGCCACAACGACGTGAGTATACGGCTCCCTTTACTTGTGAAACTTGCTGACTGTAATAGGCCCAATATGGAAACATTCTCCGCGTGAGAGTTGATAACGAAAAGTCTCCGTTATTACATCCACAAAATGAACACAAACAACTCATTGTCATCGACTTCGAGTACGCAGCTGCGAATACCAGGGGTTTAGAGTTTGCAAATCATTTCACAGAATGGGCTTACAACTATCACGATGCCACGAGGCCATATGGATGCAACGCTACCGCTTATCCAACACCAGCGGAACAAAAGCGTTTCCTCAAGGCATATGTGAACCATCGGCCACAATTTCCTCATCGTGGCTCTACGCCTAACCTCACTCCGCTTGACAGTCCCGCCGAAACACCAGGAACACCTGGTATGTCTTCGTACATGGCCGGAGCAAGCAGTTCAATCACGGATTTCATGCTAGATGCTCGAGCACCACCTGGAGGTTGGAGAGAGGACGAGAAGCGCCGTGAGGAGCAAAACGAAAAGCAGATCCAGCACCTAATGGATGAGACACGCTTGTGGCGCACAGCGAACAGCGCTCACTGGATCGCTTGGGGAATCATGCAAGCGAAGGTTCCAGGTCTTTCAAAGATGGAGTCTATCGAAGAGCCAGAGGTTGCCGGAACTCAACCTGCCTCCCTTGTGGCGCCCGAGGAGGAGGAAGGTGAGGCTGATGAGTTCGATTACCTTGGATATGCTCATGAACGAGCACTTTTCTTCTGGGGCGACTGTGTAGGGCTGGGACTTGCTAAGCTGGAGGATTTCCCAAAAGAGCTACAACAGAAAATCAAGATAGTTGACTACTAGATAGCATTCTACGTCCTCATTCTTCGTACGCAGGACCTTGGCACATGAGATGGGCATGGCGAGCACGCGCGGTTCAACACGAGCGAAAGTAAGCAGCACCGAGTACTTATAGAATGCAAGTAATAACTGGCAAATTAATCATGATTTGAGACTTACAACCAGTAGAAATTAGTAGGACCATGATAACCGAAGCCTAAAACGTCTACTTCTGTAGAAATGATCATCCTTACGTATCCGCACGGGCCTCTCACGCGTCTCTGATAGCGCTGAATTTGGTCTGGCGGCTCTGATTTGGTCATTCTATCGATATGGGCCAATAATTTGCCAGATTATTACATCAGCATATCTATCACATAAGTTCACAATGGCGCCGTGGTTTCGCTTCGCAGCGCCGCTATACAAGAACACGGGCTCAGTAGCCCGAGACCATCTGGCATCCGAGCGCACGTTTCTGGCGTGGATCCGAACAGGTCTCGGGTTCGTCGCGCTCGGCATCGCGATAGAGCGCTTCTCGCAGCTCGACCTCACAGAGCTGCTGCCGTCCCATCAGCGGGCGGAGGAGACGGAGGAGGACAGGCTGCGGAAGCACCAGGACAAGAAGCACTCGCAATTACTGGTCGGCGCGCTGATGGGTTTGGGGTCCGGGAGCATCCTGTACGGCACCGGCCGGTATTTCGGCAATATGAGAGCGCTGGAGAGGGGCGACTTCAAGCCCGCTTATCGTGGTGCCGCGGTCCTCGGAGCCGCGGTCGCTGGGCTGGCCGGTGGTGTCTTCGGGAGCGCGGTTGCGAGAAGGAAGCCGGAGAGGGATGGGATGGAAACGTGATTCGCATGGGCTTTGGATGAAGAATGGTCATTCAAGTGGGCCAGGGCAGCCCTCTCTACCGGCATCGAAGCGAAGAGAAGCGGAGAACTTGGTAGTGATGTAGGATAGCTACAGGACTGCCTTGTGGTATTGTTGCATAGACCGGGTGCTTCCTCAACCATGTGATTAACAATATTGGCTAGGGGCTCTCATTTACATCCCAGTGCTATTATCGACAACGTGGATCTGCCATATATCCCTTCAACGCATTGTATGCCAGATCTCTGGCTGTACTTTTCATAATTCATTTGTGCGCCCGTTATGGTATTTGGGTGCGTCCCATCATAAATATAGGCCTAAGCTGTTGAGATGAAAGTCCTATTGTACTTGAGCACGAGTTCAGAAGTTAGCGTGAGCACGATAACGATAACGAATTGCGCCACGATCTCATCCTTGTTAGCTGTTCTGCTGTGGCTGCCCGCTCATCCCTAATTCAAATCAATAAATCTCACAAGGTTTCATTCAAACATACCTTGTTTTGTTTTTGTTGGTATTTCCATGATCATATTAACGGAACCTGGAGTGTTTATGCTGCTTTTGTGAAGTAAACACCTTCAGCGTATGTGAGGAAATATGCACGGATCAGCAACTGGGAAAGCAAATCAACAAAGCTTGAATAAGTGAGCGAGACCTGGAAGAGGTGGTTTGCGTAAACAACGATTGCGGCTAGGGAGGGAACGAACCACAAACCCCTTGTTTTGTTGTGTTGTTTTGTTTTGTCGTACCAGCCTACAGATCAAGGATGGCGGACACAAAAGATGGCAGAAGTGAGGAGGATGTGGCCATGGCTGACGCCGAAGTGAGCATCAAGCCTACCAATGGGTCCAACAGTGATGCAGGTATCCTAAAATCTGTCGAGCAACCCAGCGGTGCTCAAGCTTCAACCTCGTTAGACATCAAATCAGAACCATACGCAACACAACCATCATCTCCATCACCAACAGCCACCAAGATGCCGAAGCCTGCCCCCAAGAAGAAGGGCACGGCAGCCGCCACCAAGAAGGGCCCTAAGAGGCCGAAATCAACAAAGCCCAAGGCTCCGAAGAAGGAGAATGCATCTGGAGAACCTCAGCAAGATGACGACGATGACAGCTCGGATGATGAGATCGACAACGGCCCTTACTGCCTCTGCCGCGGCCCCGACGACCACAGATGGATGATAAGTTGCGACGTCTGCGAAGACTGGTTCCATGGAGAGTGCGTCGATCTAAGTAAGGAGTTCGGAGAGAAGCTTGTGGAACGCTTCGTCTGCCCCAACTGCACTGACGGCAAATTGAACTACACAAAGTACAAGAAAACGTGTTCGTTCGGCAGCTGTACCAATGCGGCACGTTTATACGGCAAGAAGGACACACGATCCGTTTTCTGCTCAAACGACCATTGCGATGCGTGGTGGGCCGCCATGATTGGGAAGTTGCCCACAAAGGTGGCTACCCGGAAAGCATTAGAAGTTCTGACACAGGAAGACTTCGTGGGTCTGCTAGCTTCGACAGCCAACGATGGCGGTTGGAAGTTAGGTGATCAGCCTTTCGGTAAGCATTTGTGGTTTAGGTGTTTTACCACAGCATATACCACTAACACTTCCCAACAGGCAACATCGAAGGTTTGTGGGTCAATGGCCTGCCTACTCGCCCTGGCGTCCTCAGCGACGAGGAGCAGAAATTTCTACAAACGTCGGCAGCTGAGCGTCTTTCTCTCGGCAACGAGATCGTGCAGTATAAGAAGATGATGCAGCTCATAGATTGGGCGAATCAACGAAGACAGACTGCCATCGAGCTGGGAAAGCTTACCAAAGACAGTTGCGGCTACGATAATCGCCTGGACGTAGTTTCTGTCCGTCACGCGTTCGTCGCCTGGATCGATTCACCTGAGGGTCAAGCGATATTCACAGCAGGAAAACTTGATACGCCTGTCGAGCTGAACGAGGGCGATGAGGCTACAATGAACATGTGTGAGAAGAAGCGGTGTAAGGCACATAATGGCTGGTACAAGATCCTTACGAGTGCGGTCCGTAATCAGGTCAAGGAGACTGCCACGGCGGCAGCTGATAAGCTGGAAGCAGAGGAAGTTCTTCGTCAAGAGGCTGAAACTCGCTTTGAGAGGCGTCAGCTGGAGAAAAACTGGGTTCAGGTCATTGAGTAACCTTTGCCCGATCTCCTGTCGCAATACCAGCATGACAAAACGAAAATGGCATCACGGCGACTTGTACATACACGCTGGTACATCTCGCGGATTCTGCGGCTGGCATAGGAGCCTCGCCACGTGCTTTTTCGAGATATCCAACACGAATTGAACATGAATCATAAAATTTGCACCCGGTACATTTATGTTACATCGACACTCGTGAACCTCTGGTGACGAGGTAACTTAGCTTAGCAAATCTTGCGAAGCTTCCTGCCGTATGACTCCAGTCAGATGATATTAATTCTAGCCATATTAAGCACAGCGAGGTCTCTGACGCATATTCTTGTTGAACACTGTACGGGACAACAACAACATTAGACTGGCCAAGGGCGGCAGTGGACGGGTCGTATTAGTTATATTGCTTCTCATCGGGGCTTTGGCTCGCCACTGCCTTGTAATTACCACTCTTCGTGGTGATTTCCATTGGCAAGTCCCGCTGTGGTCTTGTCAAGTTGATTATCGTATCGAAAGACAATAAAACCTTTTCCCACCCCGCTTGTTCCGGTTTCCGAGATTCTAGAGTAGGACAACATACACAGGTTCCTGAATATTTAGGGCTAGCCATGGCAGGAGTGTTCACGATATGTTGCAGGTTTCGCTTACACACTGGGCACTTGGCACATTGTAATTATTTGGAGAAAACCCCCCAGTCAGTTGAGGGTGTTATACTTCTAACTGGATAAGCACTATTACACGTCCCCAATGGCCACATATCACAATAACTCGGTGCTAGCAGCCTGATGGTGTGCTAATCGGCGCAAGAGCTCAATGGTGCCAGCGTGCTGGAATTTCACCACACCCCTACCACGATGACCCGATACACACCCACTATGCAATGCACACCACTTCTCCGTAGCAAAACTCCCATGACAATACACTGTTTTACTGGCCACTCGTATAGCACTAAACGGAAAAGGCCAGCATGAGCACGGCAGCACTCATGTGCGTCATCTTCAGGTAGGTCAGTGGCACAGCATCAATCACATGCATCCTGATACACCTTATTGAATGCTAAAATGGATTTGCGCTGTAGCCGCTGTCTGGCGTTGGTTATTCCGGGTTCACAGACTAATAATCCATGCCGGCTGAAAGAGAGCATCGAAAAGCATGTTCTATCATGTAGACACGTCGTGACATGTATCTATAAGCAATTCCTCGGGCCCGCCCTGGGGGGGGGGGTTTCTTTTTTTTTTTTTTTTTACACATCCCGCAAGGGTCTCCGGCGGACCGTCGCACGTTTTTGGTCATGGCCCATGACTATAAGGGGAGAAGTAACATAGAAGACTGGCTGTTTCTGGCCAGTGACGGATGCATGCAGATCACTGGTTTGATCCTCACCCAATCATGAGGATGATCACCCACCAAGCGCGGGTGTTGCCCTTACGCCGAGCACCAGGTTACCAACAGCCGGTCCGTGTGCGAAAGATCCCTGGAAGATGTCTTACTCTTCAAGATGGTGCCCTGCGTGCTTCTCAGTGCTCGTGGGAAGTATGCGCTGGACAACCGGGATCTTGTATTTTGACAAATAGAAACCCGAGATCAGGGATGTCACTACAGATGTGCTCGTTAGATGCGGATGACCTTTTCTACGTTCTCAACCGATGGCGTCGAGCGGTTGATCCTTTGTCATCTCTTCGAAAGCCTACACATTACCGGTAGCTGAAGGCAGGCTATGCTGCAAGAAGCTCTTGGTATTTCCTCCTATTGGCTGCGAAATTCACGAGGATAACTCCACCAATGCGAGTTTAGTGGCCGCGTCAGTGAGGCATTGAGGACGGGCAACCCTCCAGGGCTTACATATCCCCTCTGACAGTATCAGAAGTGCTACCTGAATCGTAATATGCATGATACCGGATGTCTACGTAGTAACGTCGAAACTTTAACTGCGTAGCTACTTGCGATGGCCCTCGAGTCGTGCCGTAGTGGGGAGGTGGCTCAAGGACCAAAGCAATACAGATTTTATGGGCATTCCGAGTTCCGGGGTTTCGTCTGCATGAGTCCGATAAGTCTTCTTAATATGACCTACCAATCAATGAGACTGTGAAAGGGATCAGATCGTGTGTTCGTAGTCTCCCAAAATACAGTCTGCGGGTTTTTTCTGCGAAAGGAAAAACTGCCGTCGATCCTACTGCTGTATAGCAAACCTGCGCAGAAAAGAATTGAGGTTCATTTTAACTTTCAGCCGTCGACTGATTTTTAATTGTAAAAAGAAACAACATCGTGATAAGCATCCCAAGATAATCCACTGAAAGGGGACTCGACCGTGTGGAGTACCGGATGCCTTGCTCCACATGATTTTCAGGAGGAATTTCGAGCCGATGGCGAGCGGGAAAGCAAAAAAAAAAAAAAAAAAAAAAGCCACGTGAACCAAACTGTATGTTGGTGGCCGTTGCGCGACCCCCCGCAGAGACCGTGCTTCTTTGGGCATGGTAGAAAGACTTTGGTCTAAAATGATGACTCCCTTCCATCGGGTAGTTGCTTTAGCTGAAGCCCATTTTCGGAAGGTTGCTCGCAGTGGCTTTCATTGATTGCTTTCTCTGGCTGTCTGTTTCCTCTCTCCAGACCTGTCAGAACAGAGCCAGGTGACACGGAGCAGCAGCACAACAGTGTGCTCCCTGGTCATGGTCCGAAGGAACTGCCGTGAGCAAGGGGAACCTTTCGGATAGTACAGAAGCAAGGTCGATCTCGGACACCTAGATTTAACCCACTCGGGGGCATGGTAAAGTATGCCGGGAGGCTGCTGCAGCCGCCAAAGGATGGGTTCGTCTTTTGGGATTTCTCTGAAAACGAACACTGCCCTCCCCTTGATTTGGAAGCTGTGGGCCGAGACCCATGGAAGGACAGCCTCTCTATCGGGTCCTCTGTTCCATTGCCGTGGGTTCACATCATCGCCCAGAACAGCAGCATCGCCGTGGTGGAAGAGGATCCGGCGCGTGGGTAATTAATCATGATCTTCATATTGATTACCATCCATGGAACAAATATGCAAGTGACGATGAAGTATATATGGGGGTAACACCGTATTCGAGGAGGGAAGTACCGCATTCTGTGCAGGGGCAGCGCCGATATGGAGCAAAAGAAACCTCGCGCTGATCTTTAGAAAGGTGAATATCTCTTCTTGACGACGGGACCTAATCAAAATATGTGCTGATCATTCCCAGTGAGTTTACAAATCAATGCTGAGTTTCATTTTGGTATGGGGTATTCTACAAGCTGTCGGTAACAGCTTCCCGAACGCCAGGATATTAGGAATTATCTCGCCGGGTGGAGCACTGGACAGCGGTTCA
Organism: Truncatella angustata; assembly: GCF_020726525.1. Taxonomy (NCBI): domain Eukaryota; kingdom Fungi; phylum Ascomycota; class Sordariomycetes; order Amphisphaeriales; family Sporocadaceae; genus Truncatella; species Truncatella angustata. The sequence goes on from NW_025763386.1 coordinate 1,251,272, forward strand.
TACCATGCAACCTATGAAACTGACTCGCCGTATAGCAGTCAAGCTTGCGCAAGGAAGGAATGGATGTAAACAGACTGCCTCGGGACAGCCGTACTTGGCTATGTTTGTCCTGCTTTGGTGGTTGGCAGCTCGATGGCACTTCGGACTGCCTTCATATCCAAGGTATGGAATTGATTCACGGGGTTACATCGCCAGTTTCCGTCAGATAACATTGTCCCGTCTTGCCCGTGTAATCCCTGCTGTGAATCATGAGTCCTAGGGTTACATTCATCAGAGGTGGAGAAGAAGGGGGTGTTCAGGTAGAGGGGGGTTTCCAAGGGCTTGGGAGGATTGGTGAATGGGAGGGGGTCGCTACATGTCGACGACATCACCCGGGCCCACTTCAGATGTATTTTCGCAAGTAGCCATCGACAAATGTGAAATATCAGCAAATGTTTTGGTCAGGTTGGTCTTAGATGGTTGGTGGTGCTGGGCCACAATACATTATGTTTGCCTTAGCCTTGGAGAAAACTCGGCGTGTTTCGTCTGCTCACATAGCCATTATCCCACTTGTACAGGAGGCGTACGTATCGTGAAAATAATGAGAGAAATAGCTCGCGGCATCTTCCAGACGTCCTCAAAAGTACTCCTTGTGGAGTGGCAAAGGTAAACCTTGATTCCTTGCTGGGTTCCATTACTTTGCGCTTCACGTATTCGGCTTATGGAGACCTGCTAAGATGTCCAAATGTAGTAAACATATTGAAGGGATCATGGCCGTTTCCTAGAAAAGGTAGCTGGGTAGCTTTAAAGGGTCTGCGAGGCATGCTGAGAGGCCAATCTTCCAATACCAATAATCTTACAAAGCCGTTGCTTTGTTTGGCACGTTTCACAATGTTTGTAAATTGGAACATCGCTTAGGACTAGCTGCAGTGTCGGGAAGCAACGAACGCTGTGGATTGTATATAATAGCGCTGTTATATTCGCGTGGCTGGCAAGGGGTTATCCCTATTCGCCGCGTGTTGTCACTCGAGTTTAGCAGACCAATCCATGCTTCTTAACGGTTGACCAACCGATTAGGGTTCCGTCAATTAACGTCACAAATCCTAATGGAACCCTCCCTCACAGGCGAGTGCGTACTGAGTGAGATCAGGTTCAAGTCGTGATCTGTGCTCATGTTCAGAAAATTCCGGTGTGGAAAACATCATCCGCTTGACTTGAGTATGTCCCGACTTTGCGTCAACTAACTAGCAAGCTTTGAAAATTTTGTCCGTGTCCCATGCCATTCCATGTTTAAATGATGTCGAATGGAACTTTCTCTAGCTGGTGTTTGTTAAACCAGCAATGCTAGCCGACATCAGGTCGCAAAAGTCCCGGTCGTGGAGGATTCTAGCTCGGCCGCAGATTCGGAGATAATCATGATAATATTCAGATTCAAGGCTCAAATTTCGAGCACGTCTGCAGCCACATCAGCCCATGCTATGTGATGACGGTCGAGATATCCTCAAATAGGTGTAGCGCTCACTGGTTGAACCCGTCCCCCGTGCTCTTGGAACCCTGTGATGCTGGGGACCCTTGCATCCCCGGCTGGAGAAACCAAGTACTGCTTCCCAGGACATGGCTATCGGGCGACGCATGCCCTCAGCAAAAACCCAGTCAGATTTCCCACGTTGTGCAGTGCGCGGCCCGGAACATGCGGAAAGAGGCTCAACGCACGTTCGACGGCTAACATTAAGCGACGTCGAAGCAGAGACCAAGTGCACAGATCAGCCAGAAAAGCAACCTCGCGTGAGTAGAGGGGAGGCATGGACGAGGGACGAGAGCGTCATCAAAACAAAAGGCGTGAAAGCCTGGCTTCACTGCCCTGTCGAAGACCTTCGATGATCGCCGTGGCTTTCGGAGATCATAACGGCAAGGGATGAAAAAAGATGGTGATATTGGAGAATTGCAACCAATCACAAATTTTGATTGGTGCCGGCATGGTGCACACCCTTGTCTTTCGCAGTAGATCCGTCCAATCTATCCAGCTTATGCTAAACAGCATCGTGGCATGCCACAAAAACAAGAGCTCCCACTACCATGCCAAGACGCTTCTACTTCGAAGGGTGAGGCCATTCTGAGGCCGCAGGTGCTCACGGGACTGCAAGCGCATGTTTGGCATCAAAGAACGGAAATGCCGCTGTCTATCAGGTGTCAATACAGAGACTCCAAACCAGCATCCGGGCCGTGCTCCTGTTGTGCGACAGTGCGTTCGATTAGCGCTCATCGCAATCACCGATACGCAGATAGGGGATACTAACGCCGACGAGGTATCCCCCGCATAGATTGAGGTGTCGATGGTTGCAAATTGAGCACATTGCTTGAAGCCGCGCTGACCGCCATTGTCTTTTCTTTCAACGAGGCATTCTCACGATGGGCTTTGTGGGCTCTATCAACAAGCTCAGGGTCGATCCTTGAGCCCGTCCATCGGACGATCTCCAACAGGGGTTAGAGTCGCATCCAGAAGCACGCTAGAACAACCGAAGATGCCCTCTAATATTCGGTTGCGGAGGATTCATCAGACGATTCAATGCGTAGGTAAATGATGGGGTTAAAGTGTTAAGCACTGCATCGTGTCCTGACAACTATTAACCCAACTTATTTGTTGCAGTCTAGTTTGTTGTCGTATTGCAATACTTGAGTCTAGGCACGCCCGTATTCTTTGAGAGAAAGTTACCCAATCTGTATTAGATAAATTTTTTCCTGAACAGCACCCTTTAGGTCGTAAGCACAGTCGCGATTGGCCTCATGAAGGATGTGACTGACTGGGTATTATAATCAATGCATATGCATTGAACTAATTGCTTGCGGAAATTATTCGTAAATAATAGCTCTCAACTATGAAGTATTGTAATCTGTCAGGTCCAGGCCATTGACCAAATCTTGATTTTCAAGGTGGATTGTAGGTAGAGTGCAAAGTTCATGGACCCTGCTGCAACGACAAGCTCAAGTGAATCAGATCGACTACATGGTCTGCCGTATCAACAGACAAGCTCTGACACCACAACAAACATAATTTGCGTCAGTCATTCGAAGAAACACATAGCACTAGTCATTATTCATCTCACCATTTGTATATGAAGCGCAAATAGAAGTGGGACACGACGGCATTGTGTCGGGGCACAATTCTATGACAGCTATCATCACCTCAGCGGAAATCGTGCAAAACTATGCCTAAACTACTTGATCATTCAGCCTGGACCATCATTGGGGTTCAGCAACTAACCTAGTACAGTATTGCTGGGCTTCAGCGCAATGTTAAAGTTCACAGATCTTTCCAAATATGATGTAATTAAGCAGATCTGCCGTGGCGGCACGAGGCATGGCTTTCATGTCGGCATAGGACACAGTAGGCTGCATGTGGTGGCAGTAAGCTTGCCAGTGGGCATCAAGATCAACACGCTCGCGTGGGCGATCTGATGCAGCAGCGGCACAAGCGCCGGGAACCTCCAGCATCAATCATCATTAAGAAAACACATTTACACCGACTCGGGTCTCGCTGCGTGGGAGGGAAGCCGAAGAGGACGATCTTGGAAAGTCATTGACCCGAAATGGAGGAGAACCGTACATTTTCGGAGTATATCAGATCCTCAAAGTGGAGGCTCTTGGTTTGGATAGTCAAGAGCCCGAGGTACGACCGCATTGGAAGCCAGTGGGCAACGCGATGTACCCCCAAGGTGCAGACTGGTAGGATACGAATATGAGATTAGTGTCAAGGCTGGCTAGGCTGATGACGCAGCTTGGAACTAAAGTCAGAGAAGCAATTAAGCAAGACCTGGCCATTCGAGTTGATTGACAAGGTCTACCCTATTTCATTTTCAACGGTTGCAATACCCTACGAACTGGTACCTACATTCGGATTAGCCGGAAGAGTTGTAGGACACTATTCAAGAAGTTAGTCTTGCCCAAAAGTTAGGCTCCCGAACGCCCCTCAAGGCAACTGAATCCTGTGTTCAAGAGCCTCTGAATTTCGTGGACCATAAACAACTGGGTTGGAGCCTGTAACTATTGCGACATCAGAGCGTAGCTCCCCCAACACTGCACAGAGCGGTTGATGGTTAGTGTGGGAAAGGCCTCACTTGGGCTTTCGCCCTTCTTAAACGACATCAAAATGCTGTGGTTCGGGTGGCATAGCAGACGGACAACGCCGTACACCGCACATGTGCATTGATCGCGTATAATGCCAATAGGTTTGGCGCATGAGAGCGCTATGCTCGTGGCGGAGCTCCAAATTGACGAAGTTGAAGCAGCCTGGAAGGCGAAAACTGTAGTTGACAACGCACAATAACATCTCGATGTGTTCATGTGTAGTGGTACACTTCATGTGTGTGCCAACTGCCGCTATGTCGAAAGTTTTCAGCTCATTACTCTACTGCAGACTGCCGGCGGCGGCGCGATGATCAGCGACATTTTTCCATCCACTTTCCGCCACGGCTACAAGGGGCCACGAGCCCTTTAGGTGAAGTCTAAATATGAGTTAGTGAGCAACAGGTGTGTTCTGGTGCCGTTCTGGCGTTGGAGGCAGGAACAGCGCCCAGTTCCCAGCGTTAGTTCTCATGAATGTAAGACACCAGTTAAGCGAGGTCTCCAAGGGAGAACGCTAAAGTGCACGTGTTTCTCCCTAGATGCGTCGGCTCCTCCACTTTGTTCATCAGCGACACTTGCCAGCTTGGCCAATGTCGGAGACCTTTGGACGTCGGCGACCATTTCAGTCTTGACAAACGGTCTTTGCCTGTGCGGTTTCCTGGGTGGGCCAAGATCTCGTCTCTGATGTTAGTGATAATACCGCTCCCATGTCGTTGTGTACCGATGTGGGTCGAGGTGCGTGTTCACACATCCGACTTCTGATCAACTGAGCGCATAAGGACAGCCTGTGTCTGGCTGGCTCGTTGAGGTTTCTTTTCGTCAGATCCGTCTTGGCCTGCGCGGGATAGTTTTCGGAAGCTTACTAGAACTTTAATGCCATACACCACGTTTCGCTGATCATTCAAGACATGTACCGAAATGTCGGCTGGACAGAGTTCAGCGTGGTCGTGGACCCCTAAGCGAAGCCCCCTGCAAACCCCTGTAAGCCTATCACACCACCCTGCGCAAGCGAAGGGCCACCTCCTGGCGCCAAGTTGACGATCATATTAAATTAGCCTCCGTTTCTAAGGAAGACCCTGGTGCTCGTCTGAAAACAACAACGCCTCTTCCGAGCAATGACGACCAGCAGAGGCGAAGGTGTAGTTCGGCAAACTCCAGCACAACACAGCACAGCAAAGTAGCAACCCTTGATTGCGTTCAGGCATTACATGCCATTCAGTATCTATCATTTACAAGTTCGAAACAATCATATCGCTTGACGATCAGACCAAGACAGATGGAAGAGATGGCTTTCAGCTCAATACTTAAATCTGTTCGTTAGAATCGAGTTTTACAATAGATCTATGAGCCTGCTTAGCACACGCAATAGCATTGGCTGGCACTGAAAGATGAAGACTAAACGGACGGATTCAACGACATCGTGCGCGCGGAATTGCAGTCTTCACTAACCTTAGTGTATTTATGCTCACAAACGGTGATGCCGTTGCATTATACTGCAGACTGTCGAATAAACTCAGTGCAGATAGTTGTTTGAACCGGATGTCGCATAGGTCCATCATAGGCTCGCTCCCTCGTAGTCCGGCAATTTCTGGTGCCGAAATCTTCAGATCGTCCATGTTGCAGGTTACCAGTCTCATGTTTCCGTTTCTGTCTTGATCAGAATGACAGCAGGATGCCTGAATAGATCAAAACAATCTGGAACATATGCACCGGTCATCCGAAGATTGACTACATGGAAGATGGGGATGACAGCTGGTCTGTGACGTGCTTGGCCAGATTCGTGGGGATGAACGGCATAAGATCAGCTGTGCAATCCGGTCACAGCTCGACCTGGGCGACAGCTAAGGAAGCAGCATTGATGTGATGAAGCTTTTGCAGCATCAAACCACGACATGGTCCGAGAAGCTCGAGTCGATTATCGTCTCAAGTTACCAATAGAGCCTGCAAGGATCCTTGTCCCAAAACATGATCCTTGGATCGTGAGGCAGGGATCCTTGGGATCGCAGACCAGCTATCCGGGCGGATTCAACTCCCAGAAACGGCAATGGTGCGCCGGAAGACTTTTGCGCCTCGCGGCTTACAGATGACAGGGCTTCATCACTTAGTCGCTTCGGCTAACTCGAGTTGAGCGTAGCGTTGTGGGTCTTTTCTGGAGTATACCATGGCAAGGCTCCCCCAACTCGTGCAAGGACCGGGAGACGATACAAAGTACAAGCTGCCGCGGCATCCACGGGCCCTTCACCTTGCATGACCAGTAACCGTTTGACCTTTAACGATCCCTGGATACTTGAATCATCCTTGTAGCCCTTCATCCTACATACAACCTCTTCGATCTCACCCATAGCGGTCGAGCTTCATTTACCCCTGTAAGCCATGTTCCGGGACTGATTGACCCAGCCCAGATCCATACCGCACAAGGGGCAGATTAGACCATTTTTGTGGGTAGACAAGCGTTCCAGGATCCCATCGACACCCCCAGAGTCAGAGCTCACCCCAATAACAGGAGGCTCTATATGTACTTGGTTTTGACGCAGGAGTACCTCCCACCACCGGTGATCAACACTTGCTTCATCCCAGGTCTGCAGTGACCCCCTCCAAAGCTTTGGTCAGACCCACATACAATTTGTGACAGCTGTGGCCCAGGGATTATCTTGGAGATTGACGCTTGATCATCTCTATTCTATGTACCCCCGGGAGATCTATTAGATACAGATCCTATCCATGTCGTTGGTCTTCCACAACAACCATACATAAGTGCCTACCACCCCCCAACCAAACTGCCTTGGACAGTCAACAATAGAACAAGATCTCTTAATACACGAAGGATACTGGTGCTGTCTTTCTCAAGCAACAATACATACGACCAACCTTAATATTCAGAAGCAGTCGACGACCATATAATCATATTCATCTCCGTGCGACTAATTCGGCGACCAATTCTCAACCCTCCGACACAAGTACATCACAGAAATGGCAGCATCCATATACTCAAGTCAGCCTGGTGCTCACTATGGTTACCCTCAACCTCCCCCGTCTCCTCCGGTAGACGAGAACTCAAGGTGTTCGCTTCCTTCAATCTCAAATTTGTTGGTGGTAGCGGATGCTGGATCGCCGACAACAGAGCACTCTCCTGCCTCTCAACAACAAGGTGCGGCCGATTTTGAGCAACAGACCTTATGATGTACTAACAATATTGCAGCCTCGTCAATCAAGTCTGAGACGCGGCCAAACTCTTCTCACTATGGCAAAGCCATGCCGCCGACCCCGCCTATGAGCACAGATGCCTCCTTCGAGGGCCATGGCTCCCCATCAACGAGATCAGTCAGCCAGGTATCAGTAGTGTCTGCGCCGAACTACTACTATGAATCGACTCCACCTCTCGAGGCCGACCTCCAGCGTCACTCAGTGTCGAGCGCCGCTATTCCTCGGGCGCACATCCATGCCTCTGCATATTCTCAGCAACCTTACGCTCCTCAACCCTACATGAGCCAGCCAGCAATGTCCTATTATTCAGCGGTTCCTCCACCAGCGCAGCCTCAAATCTCTGGACTGTACTACCAGAGACCGTTGCCTCAGGTATGACCTTGTCTCATCACTTGGTTGCAATTTTATGACTAACGTCTCACAGGCTTTCCCCCCGTTAGCTGTGTCTGTTCCGTTGCCGCCAGCAGCTGGACCCAACCCATGGCAACATCATCACTATATTTCGCCCTCTTCAGCGGCCGCCTTCCCCCAATCACAGGATCGTTACATTTGCCAAACTTGCAACAAAGCATTCTCGCGGCCCAGCTCTCTCCGAATCCATAGCCACTCGCATACAGGAGAGAAGCCCTTCAAGTGCCCACACTCTGGATGTGGCAAGGCTTTTAGCGTTCGAAGTAACATGAAGAGACACGAGCGCGGTTGTCATAACTTCGAGGCGAGCAGTGCAACGCTACGCTGATTTATGGGTACATATATGGAGGATCGCATAACTTTCACCAACTGTCATTATTTGAGCTTTACGATCTTTAATCCTGCGCGAATTTGGCGGAACAGGATACCACGAAAGGAATGATACCACACGGTACAACGCTTTGCAATTATTGCATTTTGGAGTCACGTTCTGTTAATACCATTGGGACCTTCCCAACGCTTAGTACTGGTGCATGGGTTCAGCTTGGATTGGGACATTATTTCCCGCAAACTTTGTTTTATTTTATTTTCAGTTTTTTTCGACAGGACGGCGCAGAGGAATCAACTGTGGAGCATTTACACTGGCGTTATAACTTATCGGGCGTTCAGCTCGATTGAGACATCAAAATTATTTCTGGGGTTTCTATTTAATGTATAGATAAGAAGCGTGTCTGTCAGTCATAGTCAAGAGGAAAGGAAGAGATGGTTCAAAAAAAGACTAGGCAAGGATTGGCTTGAAGCTTGTACGAAAGACGAGAGGATGGGAACATTCTCACAACGAACGATGAATTGAAGATTCACAAGCAGATCAATATTTTTACAATGAGATTCCTTCATGACTTCAGTACCGGCAACCCTGGCTTCAAATTTCTGTGAACTATAGCCTTGCGGCTGGAATGAGTTGTTTGTCACCAAGTCGAGTTTTCCTACCTTTTCCGCCACAATCGCGTGATGAGTCGTATTGCATACAGCCAAGTTTATTACGAGTAAGTTCATACTGCTTCGCGTAAATATGCGCAGAACCGACGGTGCGGCAAGTAAAGCTTATTCATCGGCACATAATTATCGGACCAACACAATGTGTGTGTGCGTGTGGTGTCTGACCTCACGGTGCCGCTTGTGAAGGTCACGATTCAGAAACGTTTGTTACAGGAACCTGGCCTATAATACGGTAACGTATGGCCCTCATCGTAACCACATTGTCACGTGAAACATGCTTCTCCAAAGTGTAAAGGCTAACTAACTAACGGCAAAGGCTTTGCCGAAACGATGGCCAACATTCTGCGAGATCGATGTATGCCAAGATATGAAGATTGGGTATCAATTCCTTTAGCTTCACTAGAAGAATCACAACATAATTTCAACAGCCTTGCGGCTTACGTTGACCGCATCTTCAGGGCCGTTCTCGTGCGATAGGATGCACCCTGTTCACGAGTGTCGCGTTCATGGAGTCAGTGCGGGAAGTTGAGATGAAAAAGCGCAGGCGCATGGCCATATACCAAGTACCGGGATATGCCAGCAGCCAACCCAAGAGTGTGGATTGCCGGAAGGCTAAACACCTGGTAAAAGCTAGCACCGCTATGAGCGGCAAAGCTAGGTGGGTATCTTATGGTAAGATGGTATCTGGACATGATCTTCACCGACCCAGCGAAGCGGCGCAGCATTAGAGCCTTTACGGCAGTATCGCCGGCCATCACGCCGGCGATTCCCACCGCACTGTTTGTGCGGGACAACGGGTTGTTATTGGTGGGCTTTCCCACTAGAAGAACCGTTGTTGCAAGTCAGCACGCTAAACGGTATTCCTAGGTTAGTGACTTGCACCACAATTTCTCGAACAGGGTCGCATGGTTTGTGGCAGCACCAAGCCGAGTGCATAACGAGACCGAGCTTGGCGACCTCAGACAATGAATGAATGAGATGCCCCATCCCGCTGTGGGGGCTAGTGGCCGATTCCCATGTGTGCCTGTCTCCAGGCAAAGGATCGCCGTTGATTGAAGCACTTAACTTAACCTTAGCCGGATTTGTGTTTCCCATTATCTGCCGGTGACGACAACATAAAGATTTTACAAAGATCTTGATTCGAGACACGATACCATGATTCAGTCATCCGACGGAAGATGAGCGTCTTGAGGGCAGGTCCCTTGATCAAAGATTCGGCATCCAAGCGATAGCCGGTTCGGTAGTTACATACCATGCTCTCGTCCAACCATTATGGATTGCGTCTGATTTCTGCAGAAACCACAGATATCCATGAGACGTAGAAAACGTGCCCACTGTGAGAGAAAGACATCGGATGCTTGCAAATATAATTAGATGCTGAGTGTTCTCCTGTTAACAGGTACGGATCCGTACGTATCAACAATTTCGGCTGAATGATTAGGCACGGACCCGCCTTATTGTCCCCTTAGGATTGTTTCCTTTGTCGATCGCACTGATTTCAATTTCCAATGGATAAGACGGTGTAGGCCCAGCACAGACTTAAGAAACATGGGCCAACTTCTGAGGCTGTCGTGATGAAAATCCATATAGGATACAACTCAACAGATTTCATACCGCCCGTACCTAATACTTTGTAACAATGCATCCGTTATTATGGGGGCATTCTACTAACTTAGCTGCAGCACACTCTGAAGCATAAACAAACCCAACATGTCAATTTCCGATGCCCGATGAAGTCTATGCGTATTGATTTGATTGATGCATTCTCTGCGCAGTAGCTTCATTGGTTCAATTTCTATTGAGCAGAGTAACACCGCACTGACCCACGATGTATAACCTGATGCAGCCTACAACGGCGCCTACTGCAGGGAAACTTCATATATTTTATATCGCTCTGCTGCACGCTTGCGTCGCGTTTTCTACCGATGAGGATCCCTACGGTGCAACACTTGCCAGGCTCAGTACGCTACTTTCTAGGCACAATTTTCCTTACCTACGTCTCTGTTGACCATTTCTGCAGTGCAAGCTCAATGCGCCAGCTCAAATGGAATTGCTGGAATATTGGCAGACCATCTCTGCAAAAGACGTTGACATGCAGCTATCCGTCGTACCCGGGGCCCACAGCAGTAACTTGGTTCCTGCAAAAAAGCGATTTCAGCACCCGACGGCACTCGCGATATGCGCACTTGGCATTCTGGGCGTCTTCTATGCGAGAATCATCGATCTTTTCCAAGCTAATAATATCCTTTCATCCGACCTTTATCTGTTCTTGTTCTCACCAAACACTCATCGATGAGAGAAATTGGATGCTTCTAAAATAAGGACTACACGGGCTGCCGTGCAGTATTGATATAGGAAGATGAGATGATCTGCTGCAAATGACGTCTAAAGCTTTTCGTCTGCAGCAGCACGCCCCTGCATGGATTCACTGTGCCTCAGCCTGCAATACCCCGCGTGTCAGGTGTGCTGACCAGCATTGGACAAGGGCCCGTCTCTGGATAGCATGCCATCTCAAGTAGAATGTGCCCTCTAGCAGCATCAAGACCCAACACAGCTCTTGTAGGTAAAATTTCTTGTGTAATGGATGCTAACAGATATCAAGGCACAGCGCAGCGAAATGGTCTCTTAGAGTCGAAGGTCGAAGGCTATACGAACACGTTGTTGCTGCGTTGTATTCCGTAAAACGTCTAGGATGCAGCAATCCCTGCAGCCCATTCCCGGACGATCCTAGATCATCATAACCTTAAGAATATAAGGACCCAATGGGCGCATAATCCCCTGGTTCCGGATATCGTTCATGAGCCAAACAGAGCTCCATGAACCTGGCAGCCCGGGGAGCGCGCAGCTCCTGGTTGCAACAGGTCAGTTCGGTACAATGCTAGCCACCTTCAAGCTGAAATGGGTCACATTCGTCCTGATGCCGTTGCTTTCTAGTACGGCGAGATTGACATAAATCTATCCGACTCCTTGATTTTTGTGTTTCGCGGGAGACAGAGCGCCGCCATCTAGTCCGCGCCGCTATTACCAACCGCTGGCATTATTCTAAGGTACGTGGCGGAGTACATAGTACACCTGGCCGCGTAAGTCCAAGGGGTCCAAGGCAATTGACTCTATTAAGTTGCAGTGGCTCAAGGGAGATCGGCAAAATGAGCGTGGTACAATTAAACTTTGCATCACCTCAGCTTGGCATTCAAGCTCCGTTCACGCGGGCTGGCGAAATGCCATCTCCACCAAAGGCGCTCGACGATGTGTTTCAAGAGATGAGACTATCTTTTCTGTAGCACTTTTATCGATGAGACTAATTCTATCTGGCGGGAAACCATCTTATGTTTAAGCCTGGGGGGAAGGGGGGTTTGGGGTTTATTTTTATTTTCTTAAATTCTTGCTCACAGACGCCGGCGCGCTTACGATAGCGCGCCTCTTTTCAAGAGTTAAAGTGCTTCCGGATAACAATTCGTTGTTCACAGACTTACCATTCGGTCAGTTTCACGTTGAACGAGTGACCTAAAGGACGGAAATCCTGGGGCCCCCGAAAGATGTGTTAGAACTCTCTTCTTTTCTAGCTTATACAGATCTCCGACAGATCGATTGATTTCTTGGCGGCCATCTAATGGTCTCGAATCTAGTCTTTACTAAGGATTCGCACCGAATGTGAGAAACCTGCTGCGCGTCGTCATTTATTCCACCTTTTGCCCTTCTCAACGCTACTCGACAGCACCGGTGATCGTCAGCTGGGCCGACTAGGAGAATTCTGACATGTGCTCGACGTTCGGCCGAACGCCGTCCGTGAAGCTGAAGGGAATACATAGTAATGGCTCTAGTCCAATATCTCTCCGCGGACTAGGAGCCTCAATAGCTCGAAACGATTCGATTGCTTAGCGTCACGCTCGACCTCACTGGCTCGATCCTTTTGTTCTTAACTGCGGGACATAACGAACTTGGTTCACGTTAAAGACTGACGCTAGTTTGCGGGACAGTTAAGCGAGCTCATACTCGGAAACACAAGATGAAGTCATGTGAAGTAAGCGTTGTGACTTCATGTCAGGGGCATCCGAGGGTTGTGGGTGCCCAGACAGTTTTGTGTTGTGTTGTGTTTCGTCAATCACGGCCCCAGACGAACCCGAACAGGGGTCGTCCACTTTTTGCCCCCAACCTGCAGGACCAAAAATATTGTCGGATTTTATTGACGAAAATCTTTGCTAACAAGTACTGGTTGATGTGAACTAAAAGGGTTCGAGATGTTAGTCGCATGGTGAGCTGCAGAGGCTCCGCATACAGTTTGACAGATGGTCTAGCCCTCATGTAAAATCAGACCACGATTCGGTAATTGCTATGCGCCGCCAAAAGATCATCAATAATTTAGTGCTGACTGATCATTACACGATGGACTTGAGGCGTAACTGCTTTAGTATTATCATGGCTGACACGAAGCTGTCTCTGAACAATACTCGAGCAGCTGGGCATAGCAGGCCGCTTCCACCTCGGATTTGTCGGCTTGCCATGCGAGACTTGTGGTGACACTAAGCCAAGATACGAAACGAAATTCCTCAGGAATCAGCCCGCCCTAGTAAATTGTCGAATCCTCGAGCTTGAATTTCCACTGTGCCTCCTGGCCAAAAGAAAACCAGTCTCGTCTTAGGGGTGATGTGATTCCGTGACGCTCGACAATTCATCTTGGTGCCGTTGTCGCAGGAAAGCGATGGCAGTTGGCAGTCTTCAGACGGGACAAGCTAAGAATAGTCATGCAGTCGAATAAGCTTTCACTGGAATCCTAAACCGCATCAAGGTGTCGCAAGTTTCGCGGGGGTGAACAATATGGAGCAATCTATAGAAACCTTGGCTTTCAGGGCCGCTGTTTGGTGTTTCTGCCCTCGAAATCCTGGTGACAGATCCAATGGAAGGGAGGGGTTACTTGCTATATTTGGGATCTCAATGTGTTTGTACCATACATACATGGTAATGTTTCAGGAAACACAACCCATGGGATGCTCTGAACATTCTTTTGGTGTTTCATGATCGCCATTAGACAAAAAAAACATCAGATTCAAAGTCCTGGGATATTCCGCAAGTATAGCAATGTACACGAAGTACCTTTTCAAAGGGCTATCAGTCGATACTCTCCCCAGCTGCAATCACAAAACGCAAGACTCCTCATCCGAACCCTGAGGTTGTAATAAATAGCAGTGCCTAGTGCCTAGTAACCTGACTGATCATTCCAGTATAGCGTGTCATGGTAGATCCTAATTAGTATTATCGGCTGTCAGCATGCGAGATCTGCGCTGAGGGAGCTTCGGTAGTTGAGAGGCTGATAGTCCAGAAGATTTACGTGTCACTTACTCGGGCCCATTTGCTTGCAGATCCCAGCCAAATGTCAGGTGGATATACTGCGTTAGATGGCTAGCCATTTTGATCGCTCCAACGTCTGTCGGGTGCCTGCGGGAACGCTCGTTAGTATCTCCCATTCAACGAGAGTATCTGTATCAAAACACATGACTGACAGATCAGATGTTGCTGAAACGAAGCGACTACTGCTTGTTGTAATACTCACCATTGTGGCCCAATATCGTTATGTTGCAAAATTCCGGTGGTGTTGAAAAAGTGAACAAATGGCTTGGTAGTGTCGATGGTGGTGAGGGTCGTGGTCGTATTCGTTATGCCATCCCATATCACAGGCGCTGAGAGGTATTCGTCCGAATTGAAGTACTGGACCACGTTCAAGAGCTCCGTGTCGAACCCATGGTTCTGCGCGTAGGAATTTCCATATTGGGAGAAGCCTACCCATAATTGCTATCATCGAGCAGTCAGCCAGGACTCTAAGCTAGGAGGCTTTTCGTAGAAATATACCATCACAATGACCTGGGCTCTAGGGTACTTGCCGTGGACACCTTGAATTAGCTTCTTGTAAGCATCGACGTACGTGGTCGATGTCACGTTGTTGTGTTCGTTTAGGTCGTTAGTACCAAGGTTGATCACCACAACGTCGGGAGGTTGCTGGGCACTGAAATTCCAAGGCTCAGGGTTATCTGCAGAATAGTGTCAGCTACATATTTTGTAGATATCGTCGAAATATCCTTGATCTTTCCGAGGTGCTTGCAGGACTGACCGCCCCAGATCTCCGTTGCTCTCCAACTTGTATCCGATGCGTAGAACCATTGATGAACCTGGCCTCGGGGATTACCCCAGCAGTTCTGATCTGAAATGCATATGCCCGGATAGGCTATGATGGAGTACTCGGTCTCCCCAAGACCAGCTCCGGTACCGTACTATAGACGAGTCAGTATAGACACAATATTCAAGAATTAAGCCATTCTGGTGTCAGAGTCAAGTCTTGTGATGTAATAATCTTCACACGACCATGATGGTTGGCTGTAAGCGGGAAGGAATACTTGCAGCAAAGCTTGATAGTCCTTCGTACGTCTGATACATGCCAGCTGAGAGGGAATCGCCGATGAATTCAATCGCTCGCCCATGATTGGGGACACTGATCAAACTCCCGTTGGCAGCAACGTGAACCTTGTCAATCTGAACACCGTAACCCCAATTGCTTACTCGCAATTCGAACGTGTGAGGACTGATCGGACTGGTCTGGTCAATTCCAGCCGTCTCATTGGTGACTAGCAGATGTGTACCACCCGCTGTGACGTTGGTGAATTGCCAGTCCATGCCGGAAAGCCTGTAACCGACGAGAGTGCCATTTATAGTAGCATCGCCAAACGTTACCGCAACTGTGTCTCCGCTGAATCCGAACACTAGTCCTGAAGCGCTGTATATTATCAGTATAGTGAAACCGGTGTCAGTGTGTTGAGCACATACGACCACCAGGAAATCTTCCTAGAATCCCATCTTCCCTTGTACGAGAGCTCCGGCGCAGTGGCGCTGAAGGTCTGGAAGGAGTATGAGGATGCGTCAATCTTGGTCATCGGAAAATCGGTGAGCCTGACTTGGCCATTCTGCAAAATAGTGCCTCTTGCCAAAGAGATCAGGCCAAGGGCTACGAGAATTAGTCGTGACAACATCGCTACAAGATTACTCTAAGTCCAGGAAGACTGCGAAATCCCGAGGATCTCACGAGATGTCTGTATCAAGCACCATCCCGTATATGTACAGTCCTATTTATACTTCCATCTAGTACCTTCTCCGCATGCCTAGGCTCGTTGCATATAGGATATTCGAGCCGCCAACCGATATGATTCCGACCTCGGAAATGATCTATACTGTAGTTCCCACGGATCAAGTAGTCCAGAAGCAAGTGAACGTCATATTCTCATGTTTCTACATCATTAGCCAAGAACATTGAGGGCTGCCCTTATGCTCGTTGGCATGCAGGGTAAACTGAATCTGCAAGATCGAATAGATGAATTCAGGTTATGGTCTGTGACACATGGTTCCAAAAACATCATACGTATCAGCACGAATACTATCTGGTTGCGAGTAATGTGATCGCTCGGGGGAACAGGGTATAAAGCTGATAGGTCTTGTTGCTCGCCACTCGATGTCAAGTCGGAAGATCCTGCTCCGCATCTCTATCAGGCACCGCTCAGTCAATGACGAACCATTTGTATGCTGTTCCATTTCGCGCTACGTAGTTACATATCGATTTATTGTATGAGGTGATTAGTAGAAAGAAAGAAAGAAAAAGAAGAAAGCAAGTGAATTGTATTTTATACGGTCGACCTATACGGATGGCAAATCTTATTTGCTGTGGTACTCAATTGTGTGAGTAAGGGATACAAACAAAAGTTTACAGAGGTTATAATGAATTCCTAGTTGTCTTCCACTGTTTTGACAAGAATAAACTGAACAGCTACTGAATTCAGGAAGTGCTTCACACAGAAAGCCAACAGTCTAATGTGGAACAAGATGAATCACAACAATTGGACTGAACATGTTTGAGATTATACGACTGACTTCGTGAATATTTCTATGGGGTAGCTTGTATGAGCCTGGGGCTGACAGCTGTGAGAAGAACGAGGCAGCTGCTCGCCGATCTCAAACTCAAACCGTCCCGATGGAACGCCAGATGCACCTAAGAAGCGCCTCAGCGAGCTTCCCCCAATCAACCTTCAGGACCCCGAACTGCGCTCGACAGGGGTCCAGTGCCGGGATGAAGTGCGACAAGATCAGTCGGTCTCTGCATCGTTAATCGTGAGAACACCTAGTCAGTCGAGATGTTCCTGGGAGTATATGCTATCTGGGAGAGCCTCTTACCCGGGTCACCTTGTATCTTTCGATTGAAGAGTGAGATAGGTCTCGCTGCATTAACAGCGAACCTTCAAGTTCATCGCAAAAGTGCCGTGATGTGATTGCAAGGGACGTTTTGACGCCCGCGATACGCCGGGGTGAAGAGCCACAGGCAGCCCGAGTGGGCCACACTGAAGATTTCCGGGTCGTCAATCACCCCCAAGTTGAAGTAGATGGATTTCATTCTTCTTCAAGAGCAATTAGTAGCTTTACGACTATTGCTTTTTTCCCACTTGTTTCGTCTGATTGAGATTCCCGGAAGCGTTCAGGGCATAGCAAAGCAAAGCAAACACAGCAAATCCAACTGATCAGTTCTTGGATACTTGAGTCAACGCGACACCACCCCGTCCCTGTGGCGTCTTACAGTCGGTATAATACCAGTTGGTGGCTTGTCTTTGAATAAGACCTAGATTTATCGCAATCACATATAAATCCCGCGGTTTACCGGGACGACACTCAGTGCAGGAAAAAGGCATTGTCCCCTGGTCACCACAGCACAGCACATGATTACCAGCCATACAAACGGAGTACCGTAACAGCGCCACGAAGCCGAGCAGATCCATGCTTGTCAGCCAGCAGGCGCATGAACTAGCATTTCTTTAGTTCTTCATTACTGCTAGCTAATGCGTCCAACCGCAAAAGAAGCAATTGTTTCTAGCTACAGGCGCCGGCGCAACCTCTGAATTGAGTTGGGACACACTTATATTGTGATACTGGAGGTGTGAGCAAGTGGTAGGAACAACTGAGACTGAGACCAAGACTGAGACCGAGACCGTATGTGTGTGTGGGTGTGCTCTACAACCGCGCTTGTATCACCGACTTACCATCCCGAATCGCCCACGCCGAACGAGCAAACGTCGTCACTTGTGTCTTGCCGCCCATCCTGCCCGCCCCCCCATCCTTCCTACCGATATATTTATCTTCATCGAGGAAGTGATAGCCGGCGCAGTCTTACTTGCACAACAACCAGGTGGTGCCTAGCTCCTCCGAGTCTGCCACGAAAACACTGCAATGAGCTTTACAAACCACATCTCGAGACAATGAGGCCGGACCGTTGCGAGATTCGACGCTTGACCAAGAGCTGTCCCAGCCGCCTTCTCACGACAACAAGACGACATTGCAACCCGCACGCTTGTCCCTCCTCGGCTCGCCGCCGCCGAACCACCACCCCCTGTACTGCTACCGCCGACTCTGCACAAAGGTTGCTCTGTAGTCCAAGGTAGCTAGCAGGTGTCATCCGTTGCGGGCGCCGCGCACGACGTACAATTACCCGGCAGCGCCATGCCATCGACCGAGACGAACACGGTCCCGGACACACAATTGGGTCTAACGGAAGATGAGATACAGCTTCTCCGCTATCACCAGACGCAAGCGGCCGGATCCTCGTCTTCACGAGCGGCGAGCCGTGCATCTTCCCAAGGCCGGTTGCTTCTCGATGGCGCAAGTCTGGCTGCCTTGTCTTCGCATCTGCACCGGTTGATGCAGCAGATCTCGCAGCGCATCGACTATCTGAGTGAGCAGAGTCAGATAGTTACAATGCAGCAATATGATCGGGCAGGCAACATCATCGACAACGCCGATGCCGAGATCGCACGCTTCACGGACCTGATACAGCAGATCGAAGAGTTGGAGCTGGACTTCGACCGTATACGGCACATACGAGACATTGTGAGAGGATATCGCCAACGCGTAGAGGAACTGGATCGCGAGCTGGAACATTCGAGTTCGTCGCGGCATCGCGACGGGCATCATCACCAACACCGCCATGGCCACAGTCATTCACAACGACAGGAGGGAACCTCATCGGGAAGGAGACATCGACACTAAACTGGAGGAATCGAAGATGTAGGGATGGTGACACAATCGTGCGCCAGGCTTTGGGAGACTTCGAGCCGCGTGGTTCACCATTGAAGCTTGCGCACTGTCAGAGAATCAGGAACGAGCGGAACTTCGTCACCGTGAGACGAAAGATTAGATCAGATGGGTCACACGACCACAAATGCGACGTCCCTGGAAGATGTTTTTTTTTTCTCGACTAACGGCAGGATATGACAGCACTGCCCAAGGAGCGAAACCTACATCCAAACCGAAGCTCACCGCTTCCCGGACGTTTCATACTTATAAAACCACCAAGAACTGGTTTCTCCAGCTGGGAACAGATCTGGTTTACTCAGATCGCCTCACCACCACTAGTACTACCAAAGATTGATCGGGCCTCACGGCTGCACAAGAGCGGGAAAGCCTCACGGCTCATGTGATTTAACGGCGTTGGCGACTTTATCATTTTCCCTGATATTTCATTTTTCTTGTTACCTGTCATCTGGTGTTATCTGCTCTTGTTTTCTTGTCCAGGGGCTCGATGAATTTTCACCAAATAACGATACGCACTGTCGCTTTTTGCTTAGAGGGTCGAGAGAAAGGACTATATGTTATTCTGGGAAGCACGGCACTCTTGCTCCCAGGACGTTTGGCGCATCCCAGTTCTCCCACATGCTTATTATCTTTTTATTTCATAAAGCTTGGTAGGGGCAGCGGCGCAAAAATGGCGTAGCTAGTAGCGGTCTGCCGCTTCTTGAGAGGCCGATATTTCTGCCATCATGATATCCTGTATTACTATGAGATAATGTGCAACGCAACAAAGGCTCAATGCCATCGTGCTTTATTTAGCGTTTCTCCAACGGATATTTTAGTCTTCCCTCATGCCACCAAAAACTTTTGTGTTCTGATGATCGCTACAGAGCCCGCTGCCAAGTCCCCCCAACACCCTTTTGTGCCAAAAGTTGCCCGCGATAAAGTGCTACGGACAACGACGAGGACGAGGCACGAATGAATGAACAAATGAAGTTACCAATTCTTTCGACAATGAACGGCAAAGCGGGTTGCAAAAAGAGAAGTTCCCAGACTGAATCTGGGGGAAGCGATGATGAGAGTGGGACTTGAACCCACGCACGTTTCCGTACCAGGAAGTAGGTGTTAAGGTTGACCTTAACCTGGCGCCATAACCAACTCGGCCATCTCACCGTGGTTGCTGTTGTTGACGCTGGAAACGTTACGGAGTCTCAAGTTCAATGATCGGCCTTGATGATCGTATAGTCGGGTCGGGAACGAGTGGAGGTCTTGCCGTACGGTAGGTATAGCTAGCTGGCTGTGTTTGAGATCCGGTTGGGCCGCTTTGTAGAAAGGGGGTATACAGTAAAACGCCCTAGCACTTTGGGAAGTGCTTTGAATTGGGGGTTCCGACTGACTGAGTATCACATATGCGTATCGGATGTTACCCAAGGAAGTCATAATTGGACTGACTGCCTTGGAAAGGTTTGCGAACCCGCTACTAGTCTAAACTCGCAGCCCGAAGACGACAAAGCAACAACGGCATTAACGCTACCAATATAAGTTGTCATTATCGTTCATTAATATGTACCCTGGGAGGTGATATATACCCACCTTCATCGGTATATAGCGGACTGCAAAGAAAACTATGTCTTATGGTACACACCCTGGAGCTCCCTTCTGAGCCCCGTTCTGTTTAATAATTGGTATCTCGAACACAAAAACCAACGCCGATGTTCATCGCTCAGCCGCCCTGCTGCAGACGATCTAAGTTTGCATTCAGACGGCGGTGCTGTTGTTTATACAATTGAGGCTCGCCAATAGGCATCAAGGCGATGAAGGCCGGGTATCACTTTCCTCAAAGAGCATAGTTCTCCGTGTGTAAGAATATCTCCTCGAGTAGGTCGTCACCCCAGATCTCTGCCTGCAACCGGGCCACTGTATTAGCGACACCGACACGCATACTGGGCGGACCGCAGACGAACACGGCTGTCCTACGACCAAGGATGCCACGACCGTCAGCGCCGCCCGTCGCCCACTCTTTGAGCATGTAGCCCAGATCCGGCCTGCCGTACTCCACGCTCCAGCCACCATCAATCTGGTGGGGCACTGGGAAAGCGAACCGCATGAGAGATTTCTGAAACTCCGTGGGTGTTCCGGGGAAGCCAAAGTCAAAGCCAGAGGGGGGGCCGAAAGTCGAAGTTGGCCGAGGACCCTGATTAGGTAAATTCGTGGTTCGGAGGTGAGCTAACTCAGGTGGACCGGGCAGATCTTGCGATGGTTGTACAGAGCGCGCCTCCGGCGTGTGGGTAGCTGAGGGATCAAAATTGTGTGGAGTTGGTGGTGCAAAGTTGAAGTGAGGCTTCAAGTCTGGACGCGTCTGGAGAGGGGGGAAATGGAAGTCACTCTTTGGCTTGTCTTCAGGATATTCTGATGATGGCGCTGGAGGTGGGGCATCGCAGCCATCAAGATCTTCACCATCTCTACCCTCAAGCCTTGCCAAGGACTCTTCTTGCGCGGACTCGCGATTCGCTGGTATCGATCGCTGAGGCGGCAGGTAATGTGGCTGTAAGTACTGCTGAGGCGGGAGGGCAGTAATCCTGTCTTCATCTTCGGCTCGTAGTTCCTCCTCATAATCAGGGTTACCATGTGCCTCATCCCGGATATACTGGGAGTTGCGTTTCGAGGCTATGCCGGCGACAAATCCATCGAGCTTGTCGTGGAACTGATGGCTCAAATGGCCTGGCGCCCGATTTTGACCAGGACCCATTTGTCTATTCCTCACAGCTGATGTAACAAAAAATTTGCAGGTGACGCTTTCTGGAGGAGCTGATTCACGACAGATCCTCAACTCTTCGCGGAACCAGTCCATTGCTTCCAGACGCTTAAGAGCCCATATAACCACAACTTTCTTCGTAACGGCCTTGCCATCTCTCATGCGTTTGATGAGGTTCAATAATTGCGACATTAGCGATGTGATACCGCTTCCCCCTGCTATCAAAATGCAGGTGTCGAAAGCGGCCAGTTCCCGGCGCATGCCCCCATAAGGGCCGTCGAGGTAAGCTCGGTATGTATGGAATGGCCCTTTCTCGATTGCTGTATCAAGTACCCTCCGGGTGAAACCACCATATGGTCTGAACACGAGAACACAATCCCGAAATTGCTCGCCATATTCGGATGGGAAATCGTCGCTGCAAAGTGATGATATGGTAAACGGGTGATTGTCAAAGAAGGAGATACCTGGCATGCGAAGATACACATATTGCCCAGGTTTCCATTTCATCTGGGTTGGAACTGTTACTTTGATGGCGTTCTCTGTCATTAAAGTAATGGCTGCTTCGTCGCCTACCATGAATGACAAGCGCCACGGTTTCGTCCAGTTGAGCTTTGAAAATCGCACAAGGTAGCAAAGCACCCAAATGGCGACCGAAGCGTAGAGATAGTCCCAGGAGGCAAGGTAGTTCTTCGTGTGCCAAAACAAGACGCCCAAGTAAACGGCACCTACCGGAACGTGTAACATGACAAAGACCTCAAAGGCTATCCTTCGAATGAACGGCAAAGAACCAACGCACAACCATATAAGCGGAACAAGGCAAGCAATACCTGTTCCATATATGACGCCACTTCCTTCAGGGAATAAACGTGAGAACGTGGTCATGCCACCATCATCCCAGACTGGCTGGACATAGAACGGCACTGTGTGCACTAGCGATAAGAAGAGACACAGATATCCGGCCCATCGGTGAAGTACATTCAGCCTTTCTGGCCCAATGCCTGTTATCCAGGTGAGAATGTTGGCTTTCATGCTCGTAGCGACAATCCAGGGAGTCATTGCCACCGCTATCATCCCCGCCCGAATTGCGACGGGTGGCGACCCATATTGAATGCTTTGCCAGTAGAGAGGCTGTAGTAAGAATGTGTAAAGCGTGACGAACGCCAGGGCAATGAAGCCAATCGCCAGCACGGAAAGCGACGAAAAAGTTAGCCGATATTTCCGCCACACCAAGTCCGGAAGAGGACGGTAAAACACCCATCTAAATAAGGCAAGCGCGTCGAGCACAGGTCCTATAGAAGAAAAATCGGTTTTCGGTTTGAAGTCTCGCTTCTCCTCGCTTGTCTCTGGGAAGAAATGTTGTCCGGTCTGGCCAGTCTGCATAGCAGTGTGCGCAAAGCCTGGATCCATGCTATACATATGTTCATAATGTCTGTCCACCTCTTGCTTATAGATCGCCTGTCGAATTTTGTCTTGCCACCAATGCCATATTCTCACAAAAAGAACACATCCCATCAACGCCAACGAGAAATAAGTCCACCCGAGGGCATACTTGCCAGATTGGTCCCACGGGTCCACGGTGAGAGCTTCTACCAAACCCGGCGGACTTGTTGCGGTTAGTGGTATGTGTATCCTTTTCGCGAGCTGCGAAAGTGTCCTAGTCGCCCCATCTATAAGTGTTCGGACCTCTGTCGCCATTTTAATAGAGTTTGTGGTTCTGCTGAGACACCGTGTTTTTCACCGATACAACTCTGACCGGAGCGCATCTACGTTCGGGGCATTTCGACAGAAGCATATAAGTAGAGTGTCGCTAGTTGCAGTATTGAAAAGCTCGCAGTATGCTTCTGTTGATATCTTCTGTGATTCAAGCCCACTTGAAATGGTTTGTATTTTTGATGTCTGATTACCGATTCAGTTGCTGTAAATAGTCCATATATGTATCGTAGTGGCCGGCAAAGCAGACATAAGCTTTATGATATTCGATGAGGAATGGCACCTCGCCCCCTTCATTGATCAACATGAGATTCTGCTGAACAATGTTGAGGATGACGACGCGTAAGATGACGCGACAAATGATCGTTCGACAGAGGATGGCCGGCTATAGGTGAATGCTAACTTAAAGCCACAAACCAAAGACTGGATCCACTTGTAAAGAAGCTTTTGTGCAGTATAGAGTGGGCAATCTGATGACGCTCAACTGCGCACGCCAAAAGTGATTCGATCGCAATTTTGAGATCATGCGAAATTAGAACGGCGTGTCGACGAGGTTTAGTAAGTCAAGCTCAACACCAGGTCGGTTGGCCGACCAGGAACAAGGTAAGCCTGGTGTGAACTAAAGGCCCGGCAAGTCACTGTGAATTGGCAACTAGGATGGCACACAAGGCCCAGCGGCTGACCGCACTTTAATATTGGCTGGTCATGAAAGGTGGTCGTTCCCCGCAGACTGCAGGTCGCACCGAACAGGTGGGCGTATGCAAGATATGACAGGGCGCTTGAGGTGAGCTGCGCGCGGCACCCTTGGCGGGCCGTGATCACAGAGGTCTAGGAGGCGGGAGGCATCGGCATCTTAACAGGGGTTCCGAGATTTGTTCTGCGAGTCCACGCAATGCAGATTTGAGTTACCACTAGTCGGTGGGTCGCTATGTGTCGATAGACAGACGAGGCGCTTGACGGACTGTGAAGAGAAGCAAGACAATCTATGCCGTCAAGTTGCCAGGGTGTGCGAGCTCAAGCAAAGTGCTCACCCTAGACTAGAAGTCTGTTCTTGGTCACTGCGCCGTACGCCAGGTCACACTGCAACGGTGAAGTCGGCAGATCCTTCTACTAGTCTAGGTGGCATTGTACTGTATGCAGTGATGAAGCATTGCCAGCAGGTACGCATCCTCTCGGAGCAATCTTGTTTGAGTCGATGGCTAAGGAACCAACAACGTGCAAGAGTCAGGGTCTCCAAGTCCACTGTTTGATGATTTAGGTGCCCCTGGTAACTAGTGGGAGGTGACCAATTTGGGGATTGATGGGCATCATCAAATGAAAGTTGGCAGTACGGTGGCTCCCGTGATTTTCACGAGGGAACATATTGGCTGAAGCTTGGTATGGTGAGAGGTTGCAATGGGATTCGACGACTCGATCGGGAGCTTGTCAGTGGCCGATTCGGTGGGTCGCAGGCCGGCGGCAACACAACAGCTATAATTGGCCGAAGCTCACACATGCTAGAAGCTCCACCTCTGTGCGTCTTTCACACTGCATTCAGCATGGAGCCCCCCCGTCAGATAGTGTTGCTTCCTGTTCCTGACGAACTAGATGGCACATTTGTTGCTTTCGGAAGGGTCAGTGGGTGCTCATCACTTTTTTGAATTACAACCGATATTGCCGTCTACTTTGTCGGACGGTTAGGCATTGTGCTATTCAATGCAATATATGCGTTCCAAACTGTTGGTAAAATTACAGCCAATGACAAGAAACGATGCTGATGCTGCGTTACATTTGACCTCCGCTCGTATCGCCGTCTCCTCCAGTTGCAGGCCGAATCTAGCAATTCTGATAGATCTTTGCATTCGTGACCTGAGAAAGGTGTGATGGGGCCCAACTGGAAGCAAGCAAGCAAGCAAGCAATCTTGCTAGTCCTCTGTTGTTGGTATTCCTAGTGATGAACGGGCCTGACTGCAACGGACCCGGCCCGCTTTGACCGGGTGGCTACTATGGTTTGTACAAACACCATTCCTTGGGTCTCGGGCTGGGGAGACGCTTTTCGATCGTTCCCGAAGAGGAAATTGGTGATAAATCTTACTGGGTTAATACAACAGATTTTGGCGTTTGCCATGCATGACTTGGAAGTCGAACAAGAAAATTCTTTGATCGTACAAGATGCCTCAGGGATCTCACAACGTTGTCCACCAAATAATTTGGTTTCCATGTTGATTGGCAACAATGGCATTCCTTCCAGTCACACGTCACACATGAGGAGAAGCGGCTTCTCGTTCTGATGGGACAGAAGAAATGTAAGGGCGGGATGAGGCCAAGGAAAGAGCATGTGTGGCGATGGTAATGCTCGATGAAAGCTGTCCACTACAACTATGGTCGCACAGGATTCCGCAAGTTGCATAGGAGCTCAACAGACATAATTATGTAAGAAGCTAAGTTTCAGTAGAGCCTTGCAGCATTAATAGTACTACGGATAGGTGTACCCGGTTGGACGGGTGACGTTCTAAGGCAAGTGCTAGTACTAACTGCAGCCCCGCGAACATGGACATGGACATGGACCCCGCGTAAGTTAGTGGCAGTCGGAAAGGCTGAACAAACCCATCGCAAATTTCGAGTTTCAAGCTCCGGGGCTGAATATTTTTGAGCTTCGGCTTCTTTGACGAATCTCTGTTGCGACACCTCCTCGCAGCAACATTGGAACCACGGAATGGCTTCGACTGAATCATTGACGCTCTCGAGCGCCACATTCGCTAAGCTTTCCCCCCACCCATTCCTGCTTGCCAACCTTCAACCTCCCTCAGGCACGTCTATTCGTACAAATGGCCGCCAGCCAAAACAAGCCCGACAGCCCTATATCAACACTTCTTCTCTATCGCATGCCCATGGAAGTGCAGTCGTACGCACTGGCGATACCACAGTAATATGCGGCGTACGTGGCGAGACCTTGCTCACCTCTGCTATTCCGAATTATCGTGCCCCAGACGACTTGACTGATGCAAACCTGAACGAGGCCAAGGACTATGACTTACTGGTCCCCAACATCGAGTTGGCAACAGGATGCGCGCCCAACTTCCTGCCGGGCGTACCGCCTACAACCCTTGCACAGACTCTGAGTACACGTGTCTACTCATTGCTCCATAGCTCCAAGCTCCTAGACGTTTCGCAACTGCGCATCCACCAGCATGTCAATTCCGAGGTCAGCAACAGTGAGGAGACGGGCGAAGCCATGGAAGGGGGTGCACCCGAAGAATTGGAGGCAGGCGAAAAAGCTGTCGTCAAGGCATACTGGGTCTTATACATTGATGTTCTGTTCGTCTCATTTGACGGCAACCCATTCGATGCCGCCTGGGCAGCCATTCTAGCAGCCCTGAGAGACACGAGGCTCCCCGAGGCATACTGGGACCCCGACCGAGAAATGGTACTGTGCAGGCAGAAGAAATCGCCACTGAGCTTGCATGGCTTCCCGGTGGCCACTACCGCAGCAATCTTCACAGCAAAGGAGAAGCAAAAGAAGGGTGGCGGCAAGTACTGGACTCTCGTGGATCCAGACAGACTGGAGGAGAGTCTGTGCGATGAGAGTGTTACCGTTGTTGTAGATCGCACGGATGGCGAAACCAAGATATTGGGATTATCCAAGAGCGGCGGCATTGTCGTTGGTCCTGAAGTCATGGGCGACATGGTTGCAATAGCTGAGTTAAGATGGGAGGATATGCAAAAGGCTACCAAGTGAAATCACAAGAGCCTCAAAAGTCAGAGGCCTACTCATCGAGATCGGATGGGATAATACCGAAGTCCCTAC
This sequence comes from Truncatella angustata, assembly GCF_020726525.1. NCBI lineage: Eukaryota > Fungi > Ascomycota > Sordariomycetes > Amphisphaeriales > Sporocadaceae > Truncatella > Truncatella angustata. Next base: position 1,278,328 of record NW_025763386.1, read on the forward strand.
AGACCCGGTGCTGTGGGAGTTCGGCCCTGTCGACCAACCAGCCAAAGGATGCAGTATACTACCAAATTCGACAGTCAAGCTCAACAGAAGCAAGGAGAGTTCCAGGAGTCGTCGAAGAACCTGCTGTAGCTAGGCAGTCAACTGTCTTCCAGGCTCACTTTCCCGGAAATGGCAAATCCGGAGCGAATGCAATGACTGGTCGAGGCGATCTCTACTGATTCGAGCTTAAAAAGGATATTGATGTTCTGAAAACACAGCCTGAAGGAGAAAAGAAAGCAAGAAACGAGGACTGTGTCGGTACAGCAAAATTCAAAACGTACTCAGAACGGAGGCAGTGGCCATCTCGGCTCCGGATTGTATACCATTGTTCTGATAGAAGACTTGTTGCTGTCCTGATTGCCTTTGACCCCATCCGTATCTGCATTCCCAGAGAACCGCCACCAAGCTGTTTTTAGTCATAGTACTGTACTCTTCAGGAGGACGAGCTGCCTCAGTACAACAAGGATCTTAATGCAAACGAATGACACCAGGCACTTCAGCCCCAAATTGACCTCAAATTGGCCCCAATATGGCCCCAATGCAACCCAAATTGGCCCTCAGTGCAATGTGGCTTACAGCCATCCCTTGCATCCGATTATCCTATTGGATAGCCGTAGCTGAACATATATCTTGTAGGCCAAGGGAGTTTGCACAGGCCAGCCCCATATGTTCCACAAGAAAGGGCGAGAAATTAATGTTTTCTCTGCCCTTTCTATTATTTGAAATGTTTCAGCTTCTACACACATTGGGTCTCACGACCATCTCCAGTAGCATTTTGTAACTCTGAGACTCTTCATTGGACGATATCTATGAATTATTTCTGATACCCAGGGAAGATGGAGAATAGCAACGACTCCGTCAGTACTAACATCATGAAGGGCAAGAGTAAGCACGGGAAGAACAAGAAAACGAAACGACATCCAGAGACACGACAAATCACATCATCTACATGCCGCCATACTCATGACACCAGTGTCCCTATTTGCTGGGACTGCACAGAGAAAGGGCATGTAAGAGAGGCCGACAGTGTCTCCTTCCCGGGAGGCAATAATTGGAGACACTTCAAGGGCCGTTTCCGAAGAGAAGGAGAGTTCTCAAGCTGGGGCGGATCAACACTCGGTGACGGCACGACATTGGGAAAATCATCCATATTACCGGAATGGCACCCTCCAGAACCGGGCCTCGAGGCACGATATCCAGATGGCGTGTCAACGCCTGGAGACCAGGTCGGTAAATTTCTCACTGTAACATCCACATCATTCGCTTGTTCCCGTGTAGACGAAGCGTGGTGAGTGCTGCCATGTATTGTCTCTTTGTTTCGAGTGGTAATGGTATAGTAAATGTGAGACATAGGCGTTATTTATTGACGATTCGGGCATGTTTTGCATTCCTTTCTTCTCAACCTCACAAATATTGCAATGTCGACTAACACAACCATATTACAGTCAGCAGCTCCCGAGTGGCATCCGCCAGAGCCAGGTCTGGAGGTTGTACAGCCGGCATCAGCCGAAAAGATCCCCTTGGCACAGAGGGGAAGGATCTTCAGCCGCCTATTCGGAACACAAAAGATATGGGGCTTGCGGAGGAGGACATTTTGTTGGATTATCCTATGTGCCGTGCTGCTGGTCGTGGCCACCGTCCTGGGTGTTGTCCTTGGCCTGACGTTGAAAACTCATGGCGATGCTCACGCAGATGCCAGGTGAGCAGAAATCAGAGATGATTCTCTTCTAGATCGCGCGGGAACGCTGACATCCTCACAGCTCAACAAGCTCTCCGTTGCCGACAGCAACGTCAGATCCCTCGACTGCAACAGCTAGCGTCGTGCCGACCCCGACGTTGAGCGGCATGCCGTCCTGTCCCAATGCCAACGGTACGACATACACTGATCCAAGCACCAAGGTGCAGTTCAAACGCGAATGCGGCATAGCTCACGACGGCTCAGATATTTCGCATCACACAGCATACTCCATGGATGACTGCGTCGCATCTTGTGCCCAGTCCAGCGCCTGCATGGGGGCCGTATGGATCAACGCGAGCGTGCAAGGAACGGACAACAACTGGTGCTGGTTGCATAGTGATATGAGCCAACAAGAGTACATCAGGGTCAATCAATACGCGCAGTCAGCCACGCGTGTGGTGTGACGTGAAGGGTATCGGTGGTACATGGAAAGACGCGGCCGAATTGGAATGTAGTTTTTTTATGCACCTAGTTTCGGGGGATCATGGGACGATGAAAGAATTCACCTCACATAGCGTAGCCAGGTCGGCAACGACAAGACAAGATCGAGAAGAATTGCAAGTTTGAACCATCATGGGAAAAACCTGGGCCTTCCTCCTAGAAAACAGTCACTTGTCACGAGGCAAAAGCATGTATCAACCCTTCGAACTATCCTATCAGGTGAATGAATCCAGGACAGTAGATACGGGACGACGATTCGCTCTGCCGCCCATCGCGAGCAGCCTAATGAAAGGCGCTCGATCCAGCGATACTGTTGTGTAAAGCAGCAGAAAACTGGAGTTGTTGAGCGGTTGGTTGAGAGAAGAAAAAGAAGAAGAAAACTTCAGTGCGTTTCGGTCGGTGCATTTCAGTGCACTGGGCTGGTGGGGTGTACGCGGCGCCAGGTTGTTCCGGGCTTCGGCAGCCTCCCTAAGTTAGCGTGGGACATACTCCGTACTGAGGATGGTGTCCCATCCGTTGCAGCGTAGGTGGAAACACTTGATTTTCCGCCTCATCAGCAGGCGAACCTTGTGCTTCTTCTGGCCAGATCTGAGCAATCATCGACATCATGGAATCTCTTGGCGATGAGCCCTGGGACGTGGTGATCTGCGGTACAGGTCTGCAGCAATCACTTCTTGCACTGTAAGCTTCACGATCATCGCAAGTACACCGTGAAAATCAATCTGACTGACTTAGCTGTGACCTGCGTTGAAGAGCTCTATCGAGATCCGACAAGCGCATTTTGCATCTTGATCCCAATGACTACTACGGCCAACATGAGGCTGCCCTGACTCTGCAGGAAGCGGACCGCTTCGCAAGTGCTCATGCCGAAGCAAAGCCTAGTGGTGGAGTTTTCCGGAATGCCACAACGTGGAAACATCCCGAGGCTGAAGCCAACGGACTGGCCTTTCCTCGAGCATACTCGCTTGCTCTGGCTCCGCAGATCATTCATACCAAATCCAAGTTGTTGTCGCAGCTGGTATCGTCCAAGGCTTTTCGGCAGGTGGAATTCTTAGCAGTTGGCTCTTTTTTCGTATATGAGCCATCCAAGGATGCCTCGCCCGCAAGACTCTCCCGCATCCCCAGCAGCCGTGAAGATGTGTTCGCAGAGTCGTCTATTTCCGCCAAGTCTAAGCGAGCCCTGATGAAGTTCTTAAAGTTTGTGATGGACTACGACTCCGATGAGCAAAAAGAATCCTGGCAACCACATGCCGATTCGCCCCTTTCCGACTTCTTGACTAGCCAATACAAGCTTGATGATACTCTACGCAACCACATTCTCGCACTGACATTGACATTAGATGGTAAGATCACCGTCAAGGACGGACTATCTACTCTCAGTCGCCACTTGACCTCTACGGGTCTCTTTGGGCCTGGTTTCTGTGCTGTCTACCCAAAGTGGGGAGGTCTTTCGGAAGTTGCCCAAGTTGCTTGTCGTGCCGGAGCTGTAGGTGGCGGTATCTACATGCTCGAAACTGGCATGAAAATTAGTACAGCCAAGGAGCAAGACAAAGTCACGCTTGATCTTTCGAATGATATCTCTGTCCAAGCCTGTTCGATCTTCTCATCTCCAGATACTAAATCTGACAGACAAGGCATCAGCAGGCTCGTCGCTGTCGTCAAGTCACCCCTCAAACATTTGTTCGAGGTGGTAGTAGAAGGTTCTCCAACGCCTGCTGTGGCCGTGGTCGCTTTCCCCACCACTGCAATAAACTCTCCCGAGTCCGCGACCAACAACCCCGTTTATGCTATGGTGCACTCCAGCGATACAGGCGAATGCCCCCATGGTCAAAGTAAGTCATCCTTTCACGACCTTACCTCAAGCCACTTGGTGTTAGGATGATGTATTTAACGAGTTCTTATCTACACTGCCCGAGTTATGCTTTGATGAGGACAATCTCTAATAGACCGACATACACCATTTCGACCGCACCGATGAAGTGGTAGCAGAGACACTGGTTTTGATGCTAACCAACACTTCGCAATAGGTACCATATATCTCACAACACTGGCTTCCCCTACATCCAAGGATATACTAGAAAAGGCCCTCGGACTTCTTCTTCACTCTTCGTCCGCTGATGAACAAGCACCTGTTAGTCTATACAAGCTCTACTACGAGCAGCAGGGCAGTGCTCAAGCAGCTTCAACGGATACTATCGGCTCAGTACCAAAATTTTCGTTTCCGTCACTTCCTGTCGATCTTGCTCTGGACGACACCAGCCTCGATACGGTTCTGGAGGCTTGGAAGGTAGCCATGGGGGACAAGGCACAAGAGGACGAGTATATGGTTTTCGAGGACCGAGAAGGCGCAGATGCTCAGGATGACGACATATACGAGTGAGGAGACTGTTTCGGGTTGCCATTCAGGGTGTATCACAATGCATACAATTCATGAGTAACGGCGCTGATGCCCGGCTGCGTCTGTATACGAGTATCCACACTCCGTCATGCACGTATTTCTGGTGATATCTCTGCCCTTTCTAGCCCATAGATATCCCGTGTTCGGAATATGTGATCCTCAACCATTCAGCTAAGTTTCAGGAATACCCTTAAATTCCGTGTCATCGTACTTGATCAACCGTTAAGACTGGGTTTTCAACAGGCAATTGATGCTCGGGCTTGAATTTACCTTCCTCCCCGAACGCCACGATTCCTTGTTCTTTAATGATGCGGTAAAGGAGTAAGGAGCAGGAAATGATACATGTTAGCCTGTTTGCAATCGATGAACAAAGCAGAAATACAAACCCCATCCGTCTCAAGTCATTGGATCCTTCTGCAGTCGGTTTTCCTAAGCGCCGGGAGGCAGCTTGAGGCCGACATGAATGCCTCCAAATGGTTCCTTGCCCACATTATCCTGCTCCACGACCATCTGACCCTTGGTAACCAGCGTCAGGACATGATAGAAGGCTTGTGCAGCGGTTGCGCGATTTGTGTCCCTGGGCACGAAAACATCATCGAAGGCGATCCACTTGCGCTGTCGTTCGAAATCTTCGTCGTGGCGGCGTTCGCCGTTTTCGCGAAGCGTCTGCTCGATGAAGCCCAGGAAATTCTTGCCCTCACGATCCAGGGCCTCGCGTGAGTACTGGTTTTCGGCTTGCGTGTCCGTTTGTTGTGCGGGGCCCTCGTTCTCGGGTAGGCCAGCAGGAAGCGGCATGCCGTCGAAGGAAGAGTCGCCCGAGTGCATGGCAGCGTCTCCGAAATCCATGCCTCCCATATCCGCATCTGAGCTGTAGCGGACTATGTCTTGAACAACGCCACGCCTACCCAGCGGACTAGATTGCTCGCGACCAAGCCGGACTGAGCCACCCTTTTGGATTGACGAACCCGGCATGAGTGATGAGCCGCGGTTGTTCCAAGGCATGGCGGAAGAAGGATTGTCATCCAGTGCTGACAGGGCCTCTCGACCAATTTCTGGAGGACTCTGCTGTGCGCCAAAGTCGAACATGTCATTCGTTTCGAGACCTCGTCCTTGCTGCTCGCCTTCTTTTTCTTCAATTCTAGGTCGAACTCGCCGCTCCTCCGCATTATTCTTACTGGACTCGGTTGCTGATCGTGTTCGCTTTCGGCTGGCCTTGTCCAACACTTGGAGCCCAGTATAAGCAGTGAATAAAGAGTCACCAGAGAAAACTTGAGCGAGGGGATGAATTATGCCAGGAATACCAAGGCTCTGTCCGATATTGCCAATCCCTAGTCCGAATGTCAAATGAATTGCGTTCTTCTGAGCCTGTGCAGTGGTGACCGGCTGTGCCTTCTCCGTGCAACAATTGGTAAGGTATTGTGTTTGCCAATTTCTCATAACTGCTCTGGGTATTTCCATCTCTTCGTCTGCATGGATGACCTTGCGCTTGTACTGACGTCGGGCAGGGGCGGCGTGCGCACTTTCTTCTTCGGCAGTAATGGCTTCTGGATTGGCTTCGCCTCGGCGACCAGGCAATGCTTCAGCATCTGGGAGTGGCTGCTCATCCATCATGAAAAATCCACCCTGCGCGTCAATCTGCGGTTGCTCAGGTTGACGTGCACCTTCCAGGCTCTCGATAGTTGGCAATGGTGGCAGGTCGGGCTCGTCGACAACTGCAACTCTTGGTTCGGGAGCTTCCATGATGTTGCCAAACTCGTCGATTTGTAGGCCAAAGTCCATTGAACCTTCGAGGTCATCGCCAAAGATGTCGTCGTTGCCGCCCATGGCTGCCGGCTTTTGTGCTGAGGAAAGCCCTTCAAGTCCGTGACGTGGAGCGTGTGAACCGTTCACACTCGACTCGCGAAGTTGCAGCTGGAGGGAGAATTGTTCATTGCCCGAAGAGTTTCGATCTGAACACAACGAGTGTGGTGACATCTGTGACGAGGTTTTATTGCTGTGCTGATTTACCACTTGATTCGTAGTAGCAAGTAGTTGGCTGAGATCTGGCAAATCAAAAGCGCCGGGAAAGAAGTCAGGATCGTCATGGATCATGAGGTTCTCTGGCCTAGCAAGCACGAACTTAGCACTCACATATCAAGTGTGCAATAGATGTCAGGTACTTACCTGGCTCTTGTTACTGCAGGATCAAGCTGATTGGTGCCGAACTGTCTCATAAACTTTGCCATATGCTCTTGGACACTCGTAAGATCGGAAACAAAATAGTGCCATTTCTGATGATAAACCTTTGAGAGGCCATAGAGTAGACTTCCTTGTAGGCGCAACGCGATTGGAGCTCCTGGCTCGAGGATCTGGTCGCATGCTCGCGCGACGTCGACATCCTGGATAGCCTTCTTGCTGACACGCTTGGCGCTAGTTTTGCCTATCGTCGCCACGAGCCTGAAAGCAGTACATTAGTTACTGATCCTGGTTTCCGCCTGCGAAAGCAAGATGATAGCGGGCTTGAGGTGTCCCTTTGCGCTGCTCGTACTCACCAGATGGTAGCCACGCCATATTGGCGGTTTGTGAGAACTGGGAATTGTCAGTGCGAGTAGATAGCTGTAAGCTACCAAGTAGACGTACGTTCGTGACTGTAAAACATGACGATGGCTTCGTAACGTGTTAGAATTGCGCTCCAACACCAAGAGCTGAAAAAGCAGTGACTCCGAATCCCATGCGACGACACGAAGAAATATGTGCGCGCCCTGTACGCGTCAAAACGTCAACATGACAAGTCTGAAAAAAAAGAAATGGTATTGTTGAGATGGCAATAATCTGATGCTCAGGAATCCGAGGCTGTTATTTTCTGAAGCTGAGTAGTTCTGAGCTTTTCCGAGTTCTGGTCATTTACTGGTTGTCGGATTGTCCGAGGCAGCCATAAATTGGGGTACGCGTGTCGTGAGAATGGAATAACCACCTTGCTAACGTTGCTTCCACCCGATCGGGACCTTAAACATGAGCCTGACAGTCATTCTCCATCATTGATGCATTGTCTTGCCTGTCGTTCACTTTCTCAATCACCCGTGTCGTTGTCGTCATGTGGTTTAGTTCCGCCCTCGGCCGCTGCTCCTGATAATGCTGGTAGTATGCGGTAACTGATTCGGACGACAAACAATCTTCATGGCAGGTCCATCGCCAGTGCCGCCAGCCTTGGTATGAATTGAATCGTCCTGGTCGCTACTTTTGTAATATTTGAGCTTGAAGCAGAGTTACTCCTTATAATCTCTACATACAGATTGCCAAGGCCACATATTATCACTGCCATAACCAATTGGTTCTGCTTGAACTTAATTATGACTAGTTACTGTACGGCTACAAAGCCTCATTGGTAATATGAGTTCTTGTTATTGGACTAGATATATCCAAATATGTATACTTGATGAGATCAGTGACTAGAATGAAAGGACAAACACGGAGTGAGATATGAGATATTTGTCAACTTTACTACTATCAGCAAGCGGTATTCCCATCTCAATTATTGTATCATCATACTGATAGCTTACATTAATACTTGGTCATTAGTTTATGGTGTATTAGATGCCACCTCAAATGACACAATGCAACTTATACATTCACATTGCTGGTAATGAGTGACTCGTGGAATTTAATGGTAGACTCATTAGATGTCGCAACGGGAAATGGATTGGCTAGGAATGATATCAAAATCTTTTGCTTTATCCAGCATGACATACACTTTTCTACATCAAAAGCAGACTGGCGTCCATAACTGGGAAACTGTTCTTTTTTGTGTAAAATACATGGCCCCTATTATTAGGTATTGATATCTAATACGTAACTGAGATTAGATGTTATGCCAGTTTTATGACTTTTAGTCTCGTCTAAGTCTGATCAGAAAGCCTACGAGATTCCTAAGGAGTTATACATCAAAGCCCTGACTTAGAACGACGATATGACTGACAAGGAGGTAATGACCTATACCTCTATATCGCTACACCCATGCTAATTCGTAACCAGCGGGCCCTTCTTCTGGATCGTGGGGATCTCATTAGTAAGGCACTGGCTTGGCCGAAGTCTCTGACCTTGACTGAGAAATACGGGGTCATGCAATGACCAGCACCTGAAAGTCTACGCACAATTATCCGCGAAGCTGCTGGAGGAGTGCTAGAAACACCGACAGATATTCTAAACAAAGCCCGGCAGTCAAAGAAATCCACGAGCATCGACAAACTCGAGCCGATCGTAACCTGATTCTTATTTATCAACCACTCAGATCCGGGTACGTCCACTGTCAAGGGACTTGGCTGGTACGAGGTGCCGGGACGAGAGGAAGCCACAAGTCTGATGTTTACAATGGATAATATCGATCTACAGACTTTCCATGACGTCAGTCAGTATTGCATGACAGATCCAGAAGTGAAAGCAAGTATTCATGCCAGGTACAAGGATGAACTAGAATATGATAGAAATGATCTCAGCCAATAATTTCAGATCCTCCCACCGATGCTGACGATATTAGGCCTTGGCAAGTTTGGCCTACCTGATTCCCGGCTCCATCACTTTCCGTCATTTTCGCCAGTCCCCAACAACTTATGCAATTGGACACCTGATTAGTTTCCAAGTTATGACAAGCGGCCCTAATCCCGTCACGGATCCGGTTATGCCACCACTATCGATAGCTTTATAGAGCCCGGGGCGTCGCGATAGTATCGACCCTGCTGGACGGCGGCATTGAGCACCGAATTGCTCTTGCGGAAAGCTAAAAGGATAAATTACAAGGACTACTAGGAGAAAACTGAAAAGAAAAACCAAGACCTTGACAGTATATTCACCGAAATCTGTTTACACTAGAATTCACTGACTGTTGAAGCAAGGTCAGAAGTGCTGAGACGAGAAGCTTGGGATGAACAGACAGTCAACTTTCTTTTACTTTTTCTTTTTCTTTCTTATAGATAATTGTAGAAACATGGAAAGTTCGACAGAATCCGTCTCTAATATGTCATTCTTTCGCACCCCATAATAGTACCTATCATTGAATGACTAGTATCCCAGAGAAGTGAGTTCTCTTAACCCCTCCCCTCGCACCGTAGGCCAAAGGATCGTTCGGCAAAATCAAATAGGGCCAAAAAGATTAATCTACCCATGTTTTTGCTTGTGCTTTGTTATTTCATTGTGAATCTCGTGCGCAATAGTACAAGCTTGTATTAATAATGACTGAACTGCATGATTTCACTTTGGCAACATAGTCAATTTAATTGTTGACTTGTTATGGTCAAATCGTCGGGGGAGGGTGCGCTCAATTGTCGGGGTGGTCTGAATGGTACGAGTAATACCCCCCGAAGCAGATGGTGACCTGTATCCTTGTCGACATGATGAACTCGAACATGACTGTGAGGATCATTAGATGTGACATTCAAGGTGCACAATGTTAGGACTCCATACCGATGCAGATTATCCAGTCGAGCGAACTTGTGCTCACGGTCTGGACAAAACGGACATATGTAGTCAGGTGAATGGTGGACAAGTCCATGACGGATCATTTCTCTCTTTTGTTTGAATTCTTTGCCGCCTTTAGCTCGAGGACAGCCTCTTACTGGACAATAGTGTGGCCTCGTTGATGAATGGACAGATGTATAGTAACTAGAGATAAATCAGACAAATAAGTTTTGGTGAATTCGGGAATTGTACTCCAAAAGGTACTGTGTCTGAAACGGTGGTGCTTCACATCCAGAGAATTTGCATACGAAAGTCCCTGGAAAATGCAGCGACCTACCACTATCGGCTGTTGTGGACCAGGCTGGTGATGCCGACCGGTTGCTAATGTAGTTCAGTGTCTACTTTGATTAGTAAAATACAGATGACAGTAGCGACTACTCCACCCTCCCAAAAGATATACTTGCATTCATTGCAAATCTGGACTGCAGATACTCTTTATGGCGACTGTCCTCTTTTGCTCGAGCTCGAGCAACCTCAGCAGGATCATTAAGTGCTTCGATGCGCTCAAATTCCGCAGACCGCCGGGCGTTTTCGCGTTGATCATCATCATCGTTATAATCTGTACAAAGTTAGTTGTTTGACGCATTTTCATGGCATCGAATTTTTGCCAATTACGGGTTAGCGGCGCGTTCTGGGCTGGTCCATGATGGCGCAAGAGGCGACGCCAAACAACTTTCGTGATCTTTTTGAGCGTCGGAACCTTTTTCAGGTGCCGAATTATGTTTAAACTCAAGAGGTCCGCGAGTCCAAATCCGGGCAACAGCGACGAATTAAAACGTGTAAATACCTGTAGCTTCTCAATTGTTGCGTGACCAATCAAAACATCGTGGACAAGACCGTTAAAGATGTGAAACTCTCTTGAGAGCGTGACTGAGCTCTTCGAATCGTTTGAAGCGTCATCCGTATCCAGGCCTTGAACCAATAATGGTAGTCTCGTTACACCAGAAGTGGTCTCGATGGTGCCATCCGCAAACATGATCCTCTCCTGATTAGGAATAATTGTGAGATTACGAGAAGAGGCATACTTCTCACTAACAAAATCAAGATCAGATCCCGAGTCCGCAATCGCGAAGACTATATCTTCAGCCAAAAGGCATACGAGGTTCCTCCTGGGTACACCTATGGACAGAACTCGGAGAGGCTGATTTTCGAACACGCTGAGTTCTACAAGACGATCTCGATGTTTACTGAATGTCTCAGTGAGCTCCAGGAATTTCAAGCCCATGATAATAGGCTCAGCTAAGGTCCGAAAGACGTAAAAGAAGGTAGCAAGAGCATCGGGCGAGGCGGTTCCCTGTGAGAAGTTGCATGGCAATACAACCTTCCCCAAAGATTTAATGACCTTTCCGTTCGCTATGCAGAATTCCTTCAGGTACTCTTGCTCAGAACTCAAGGGTAGCCCAAGACTATGGACTACGTCCAACGCCATGAAATTATCGTCAGCGCCCGAGTCTGCGCAAGACATAACAGTAACGTTTCTACTGCGGCCGCTCAAGGACAGAGGGAGTCCCCAGCGTCGTCGAGCGGCCACCGGCAATCGCATTGTGAAGACTTGCTCTGAAGAAGGCAATGACTGAGGAGAGTAGTCGGATGAAAGAATACAGGGTGACAACACTACTTTTGTTGCTAGATTAATATAAGATGGCGCCCGGTCTAATGAAGAATGCGTCGTCGATACACTCGACACGAATTCAGCATTATTGTCTGACACCCCGATCGATTTGGCACTGGGCGCGCTACCTGGGATAACTGATTGACTGGTATCGCTAACTTGCTCTTTCCATCTGGAAGATAAAGGGGGTAAGGCTTCACGCTGTGCATGCCTAGCGATGTCTGGGTCCCTTCCGCCTATATTGATCAAGCAATATAGTATCGACGGGGCTCGGGAGCATCGTTGTCGACTCCAGGGACATGAATGGTGTTGCACGGCCAGAAAGGCGCAATTGCGTGTCCATGGGGCATCCTAAGATAAAATCAGTCAGGGATTGCCGCGTGGTTGAGTGAGCCTACGAGATGGTAGTCGTCGACGTTATATTCGCCAATTTGAGTAAGGAAAGATATGTTTGGACTTGGTTCCAGGCGTGGGCGGACTGCTGTTAAAAGGGGGCTGTTAGTAGGAATGACCTCGTCAGGATTGTAGTAGGAATTGCTTGACATCTTGACTGCACAATTTACTGAAAAAGCTCTTTTGAACATAGAGACCTCTATCGTCTGGTTCATCAGCGTAAAATCAGGCAGAGCGGGGAAAAGTACAACGCAAGGCTGAACGAAAAAATGCCCAACGACACGTGAGGTGTGCCCAACCAAGCTTATGTGCGTAATTTACCATAGATCCCTCTTACAATAGTGAAATATAAAAACTTGAATAATCGGCGATCCAGTATTTGGAAGATGATGGCCACAGCGGATCGACAGCATAGAAGAGCAAACCCAGTGAAGGGATTTCCATCACTGGCAGCCTTTATTTCAAGCGACGTGGACAAAAGCACGTTAATATTCAATCGGTTCGACACATTAGCAGCCAGGAACCTGCTGTATATGCAGGAAGAGCTTGCAGAGCTGCAAGCGGAGCTTGATGCATACGACACCAGTGATGGCAGCGATCCTGTATCGAAGAAGGCCGCGCGGAACTGGAAAGAGTTTAAGAGGAAAGGAGATGTGCAACCGCGACGACTAGAGTTGGTTAAAGATATTAGAGTACTCATGAAGGAGTATCGTAAGGTCACAGAAACCCCTTGCATTAAGTCTGTTGCCAACAGATCTTCACAGGCGAAGCATTATTGAACGAGAGAAGGTTTGCTGCTATCCCACCTCCTGACAAAAGAACCTTCAAGGCATTCCGGGAAGAATTATTCTATTTCGATACGGCGTCGAACTCAAGCCTATGCGTCATTGGAGGGCACAGTAAGAACCTGTACAATGAGACAAATGAATTGGCCGCACTCAGGGTACAAGAACAACAGGATCGACTTTCGCAGTTCGTAGAGGATCACTTAGGTTATTTCTTCCAAGTAAGGTTATTATCTATTTTACCCCTCGTTCACTTAAGCACAGTAATTTTACTCATGCGAGGCCACAGGAGAAGTCAAAGCCGAACTCTTATGCAGCTGGTATAACTTCAGATATCAGTTACATATCTGGCCGCTCGATTTCGTCCTTTATCTCCTATCTGAGCACTCTCTTAGCTGCGATCTTGCTAATCGGCGCAATTATCGTGCTGTACAAAGTCACGGAACCGAACAAGAAGCTAGGACTGCTAGCAATCTTCACGTGCCTCTTTGCGATTTCCGTTGGACTTCTCACCAATGCCAGAAGAGCAGAGGTTTTTGGAGCCACCGCAGCGTATGAACCTATGATTTACCATCCAATTTGGTACGTTTTTACTGACAGAATATTTACAAAGATACGCAGCTGTCCTCGTCGTATTTGTTAGCGGAAATCTCGGTGGTTCACCAGGCTAGGAGTTGGAATACTAGTATTTTGCAGTCTGAAGAAGTAGCCTTGGAAGCGAGCTATACACGTATCCTCGACTAAAACGCCGTCGACACGACGATGGCTCGCGGTGCTTAATGCGCGCACGAGCCTCATTGCCCTTGTTTCAACCTCGTAATGCCATACTGTCCTGTTTGGCTTGACCTTTTTCACGATGCTCTTTGATCCATTTTTTCAGGAGCTTCTCGACATCATCGTGGCCGTGATCTTGTGCTCTGTACAAGGGTGTCCAGCCCAAAAAGTCTTTGATTTTCCAGTCCGCTCCGCTTTCAAGCAAGAGCGTCACTGCAGCCCCATGACCATTTTCTGCGGCACGGAGTAATGGGGTCTGTTCCAGCTTTGTTCTCATGTTGACATTGCCTTTATGCTGGACGAGAAGCTTGATGACGCCATCTTGTCCCGTCTCAGCGGCTCGGTATATCGCTGTCCCACCAGCGCTATCTGTAGCATTCACCTCGGCACCATTTCTCAACAGGAGGCTTACAACAGAACTATGACCATTGGCCGCCGCCATGTGTAATGCTGTCCAGCCATTTTCTAAATGTGCATTCACATTGACACTTTTGGCAAGTAGCAGGTCCACCGCGAGCTCGTTTCCTTTGATGGAAGCCAGATGGACAGGCGCACCTTGCATGACCAAAGACGAATGTTGTGGAGGTTCGTGAGATCCGATGGGTATTTCACAGTCTGCCCCCTCATTTATAAGAAACTGGACCATTGCATCATGACCTTCCCATAAAGCTTGATGGATTGGCCTTAAGCCGCGCGCATCTTCGTCTTCGATGTCTGCATCATGCTGTAGCAACAATGATCCAATCCTCTTCAACCCAAACGCGGATGCGAGTACCAAGCCGGGGGTACTGATCGAGAATTCCTGACTGTATCCAACATAATTTGTCTTGTACTTGCGGGAACAAATAGTCTTGACCTAAACTGCACTACAGATGGCTCCAGGTCTCTGCAGGAACTTTACTGCGAGCTTTTCTATATCCGTGGAAAGCTCCCCTTCAAGATCCGCATGGACTCCCCAGTGGATTGATGCATATTCTAAAAAAGGATATTCTTTTAGGCGTGACTCAAATGCACCATCGGTAGTACATGCTCCGGTGGACCACGCATCGAAGGACAAATAAGTTAGACACGTCTGAGCCATATTCAATCTTGCTCCTTTCAAGTAGTGATCCTTATGTACGTCAAAGAACTCCTGGGCCGTATAATGTATGAAGGCCACCGTCTCTCCATCTTGCACAGACAATAGTCCTCCGCATACGGACGTGAGTAGATCCTTATCGGGCATGCCGTCTTCATCCAGGAACGTATCCCGAGGCTCAACCGCTAGAGCATGCTGTAGCTCGATGAGAGTGAGTGGGCGTTTCGCATAGTATATCCAGCCGAGGACGTTTAGTCCTAGCGTGACCAGCTCAGTGTCCTGCCCGTGTATCCGTACCATGACGCTGTGGTACATACTTTCCAGTCCATCTGGTAAGGTGTTCAAAGCTGATTTTACTTTTCGAAGGGTAATCAATCGTGTCAAGGTTTCAATGTATAGCCGCGCAAGAAGGAACATGCTCCGTGTCTTTTGCAGGATGTTCCTGATGATCCTTTTGTGTAAACTTGGATCTTTCTTTAAGTGGCTTCTCAAAAGTACCTATTGATTCGATCGCTGCTCTAAATAATTTCGTGTATCCCCGTCGGGAGGTCGCGGGAGGTGATGAAGGTGGAGGTCTGGGGCCGTATTGCGTGAACGGTGGTAAGAAAGTTGCGGCGGGTAGAGTTCGCCTCCGGACATTCGTCAAGCCCGTCAATTACAACGTATACTTTCGAAAACTCGGCTATAGTGTCTTGAAGGAGGCGCAAGTATTCGTTCAATAGTGGCCGTGTTTTGTTCTTCATGTGGTGCTCGTATAGCGACAGTAAATCTTCCGAAACCGTATTTTGTTGAATAACAAATTGGAGGAGGAGGGCGGCAATGAGGTTACTGGGTGATTGCCGGTGAGCCTCCTCGTAATTGCAATAAATATACGCAACACCCACTCCCTCGCTTGCCCTGGCTTGGTGAAGGATGTCTACTACGAAAGAGCTTGACAGGGTTAGCACACCAGTATCAGAACGCACTCTCTGAAAAGACGTACACTAAAACGGACTTCCCAATGCCATCTTGGAACGTCGTTAGTGACAAGCCTGCTAGGCGGTGGTTGCGATACTCACGCATTCCTGTACACCACAGGGCTGTTCCCGTATCATGAATCCAACTTTTGAACTCAGATGTATTAAAAAGCCACCGTGCCATACCTTCTTGGCGATCTAGAGTGCTTGAAAGCTCTTGCTGTCTACGTTCGAAGTCCCCAGCAAGTGGAGACAGCCAGTCGCATATCTTCGTTAGAACCTCGCCTTTGGTGGCAATTAGCAAATTAACGACAACACTACGGGAAAATAACACAAGAAGATGTAGAATACTTTTCCCCGAAGCTACCAAATTCTCCATATGGTTAAGCAATACGTTACTATTGCCGAGAATTGTTTCGATATTGTTAGGCACTTCGAACATTCTTTCGTCGAAAGCCGCGAGCTTATCTAAAGACCTCACAGAAGTATTGCTGTCGCTGAAGTTTTAGATTCTTGTATGTACTACAAATAGTGAAGACACACATCTGTAGCGTGGCAAGGGCAAGGCCCACGTCATGGCGGAGTTCTATACAGCCTTCCTTGAGCTTGAGCAAAGTGCTCTCTTTGAAGGGATATATTGTTCCTTTGATCCTGACCCAAGTCCGTTCTTTCCAGCTCTGCTGCGCAGAGCTCTTCTCGATTTTATCGAGTTTCTTGCGTAATGCTGCAATACCTTTTCGGCAGGACTCGATGCTCTCTTCAACTCTATGTCTTGCAGCCTCACTGAGTGTGGGATTAGAAATGGTGCGCTCGAGAATGACAAACGTCTTGGCCAGTGCCTCGATGTTTTCATACATCGAGCGGACCGTGTCATAGGCGTCTTTCCAAGAGCTGTAGTATGTCAGCAGGCCTTCACAAACCGTGATGCCGAAGGAAGCGACGCCCGCTGCGGCTGAAACAAGGCCAAAAGCTTCCATTCTTGAGGGCGCTAGCTGTCCATATAATGAGAATGTTGACAATGACGATCAGTCCTATGCCTGGGGGATTGAAGGATAGGATGTGGTAAAGAGGGGATCAGGCTCCCGGAGATAATTGTCAGTTTGGAGCGCCCATATTGGGGCTATCTGCCGCACATATGCATCCTACTCTAGCCTTGTGACGCGTGAGAGCCGTAGGCCTGGTCAGCGCAGCTGAGATGAACGTTGTAGCGTCAAGACAATCTCACAGCAGTTCTAATCCGGCTTCGGTATTCAGGGAAGCTATGGTGGCAGATATAAATAGACCTTTGCTCAGAGAAACTTGAGCTCACGGTACCAAAGCAATATCTGTCGCCATCGTATGGCCGGCGCCCTGGCTGTAGGTGCGGCCAGCGAACAGGTTGTGCAGGGCCAAAACCTACTACGTCGGTAAGACTTGGCCAGACATGTGATATTTACTTGAAAACATCACCCTCTGTTTCGTTACGATTATACTGTTGGGCTGGAAAACCACAGAGCGTGCAGTGGAGTTTTGTCCGTCAGGTATGTTACGTCAGGAGAGAAGTATAATGGAATAGACTGTGCTGGGCTGAGCTGAGCCGAATAGGTATTTTGGTAAGATGAATCTCAAGTGTAGTCATTAAAGGTTGATTAGCTTCACTTTTGGGCAAAGTAGATGCCTAAATTGACTACTGAATTAATGACGGTTTATGAAATAGGACATCCGCCTCTTGTTGTATCCGTTCATTCCTTCATTGATGCTGGGCAAATCGCCTTCGATAGCGGCAATCCGCTCTTTAGATCGTCGATCCCCGATTACTATAGTAACCAAACCTAGTTGACTTTGTAACACCATGCCAGCTAGAACCAGCAGTCCTGCATAGTTCGTCTTCTCTTTGGCGCCTATCGGGTCCTAGTGGCGCGCAGAGTACCAGTCCTATACAAGTACAAATTCATTGTAAAAAGATTTATGGTGGGGATTTAGCGAATCGATCCGACAAGAACACATTCCAACCGGGGCATGATAGTGGTCATTCTGTGTTGTAGGCCAACTCAATTATGGAATACGTCATGATTCAGCACAATCCCGCCGCCTAGGGCGCTAAATCTAACCCGAGAAGCCTGCCCGTCTTTCTTTCTTTAGAGTTAAAGCTTGCGGGCTCCCCAATTTTTCTGCCATTGGTCTCTCAATCGACTACTGTACTTACGACATGCTTGCAAGTGCTGCACTTGAATCATGGCATCCAAGTTGCCTCAGATCACTATAGTTGGTGCCGGACTAAGTGGCCTTACGCTTGGACTCAGTTTAAGAAGCAAAGGTATCGCTGCCGTGCTCTACGACCGTGCAGCTCCCTCACCACGCTACAACTATGGCATTACTCTCTACGCTTCAACCTACCGGCCCTTTCTGAGCCTGCTAGACATGGACGAGTCCTCTTTTCGAGAATCGGTGGCCGTCAATGCACAGCAAGGAGGTACTGGAAGTTGGCCTGGGAGTGATACATTTCGATGCCATCGTGGCCGGCTTGAAGCTCTTCTCAGTCGGTATCTCTCCATCAACTGGGACAAAAGGCTAAAGGAGATCAATATGTCTCCCGGCTCGAGAGGTGTCACTGCAGTATTCGAAGACGGCTACCAGCACAAGACGACGTGTCTAATTGGTTGCGACGGGCCTCACTCCATGACCCGTCAAAGCCGGGCTCCGAGCATGAAACTGGAAGTGTTGCCATATGTGGTTTTCAACGGGAAGCGACGCATGTCCACCGAAGAATATATGGGAACCATTCACGAACACATGCGAGACCACGTTCAGAAACAGACACGCGTAGGCAATGTCTTGCTGGAAATATCAGTAACCGATATCGCCGGGTCCAAAGTCGAGTTGAGCTATATTTACTCCCGTCCGGCTAGGAAAGGCCAAGACCCCCCTGCACAACCCAAATCGGCCTGTCGCAGGCGCGACCGACATCCCTGATGAGTTTTACGAGGAGCTTAGAAGTCTCAAAGGACTTGAGATGCCCTTCAGGGAGATATTTGACGCCGACAAGGTTGAGGATGACCGAACGCTCCATTGGCTCATGCGTTGTCTTGCTCCGGAGCCAAAAGAAGCCCAGCACCTTTCGGAACATGGTGTCCTCCTTATTGGTGATGCTGTTCATGCCACTCCAATACTCGGCGGCGAGGGTGCTCAAATAGCCATTCAAGATGGACTAGATTTGGCAGAATACATTTCGACCAATGGCGTCGATGACCTCTGGCACTTCGCTCAATCTAAGTATAACACATGGAAGAAGTCGGTGGATAATAGTAAAGAAAAGATAAACGACTTACATGTTTTAAAACCATTTCATTTATGATCGAATAAATATACCTATTATTGAAACCTAATATTAAAACTTGTTTTTATAATCAATAGAACATTAAGTTTATTATCATAATAACATTATTATTAAACTGATCTTATATTGAAGTAGGCTAACCTAGTGTGCTCTCGACTGGCAACCATAATAGCCTGATCGGAGGAACACATATAGTAATTCTTTTGCGATGCGTAGTTTTAGAGACATCAAACACCCTTCATGTCATCCTTTCAGCAATAACATTCTGAGCATTACTGACCACGCAGGAAGCGATCGTGCGCCATCCCGTGCATCTAGGAAAGATATTTGATCATCCCTCCCTCGATGCCTGGTCCAATATCAATTAGCTGAATGCAGCTTATAACCAGGTCCAAGCTTTGAGCCAAAACCTTGAATCGTTTCACGTAACAGGTTAGGTAATGTCTTTCGGTCAAATTGACAAAAACAAGAAAAGGAAGGGGAAAAGAAAAAGAAAAGCAACATACAACACCAGGGATTCCCCAGTGGTCACCCACCTGAGTACTAATCCGGCGCTTCCCAGTTTATCTAGGGCAGAGCGGACGGGATGCCGAGTTCTCTAGGAGCTATGGTCGTATGTGACAATAGTCAATTGTACCAAGATATAAATTAATCGATCCTTGGGGACAGAAAAACCATCGTAAAACATAGGAAAAATAAAACATACAACACCAGGGATTCCCCAGTGGTCACCCATCACATACCCTACCTGGCGAGAGAGGATCACTTTCCCCGCAGCTTGTGACACGGAAACATGTAACCCATGAACCACACAGCGAAGTGGGCCTTACAAGTGTTTTTGAACGGCACCATTTCTGTACTAACTACTGCATCTCTACTGTTTGATAACCGTTCCCGCTCGTAAGTTCGACCGTTTCTTTCATTTCCTCTAACAATTTAGAAGATTCAGGTACATGTGAGGTGAGATTAGCGATGAGCTAGTCCTAGACTAAAGCTACTATAAGGGCTGGGTGGTTTGTATGCCACACGTTTCCGTTTCATAAGCTGCGGGGCGACCGATCCCTTCGCTCGCCAAGCAGATAGATATGTCCTTGAACCTCTATATTAGTACTTAGGTCGGTGATGACTAGGGCATCCCTGGTAATGTATGTTGTTGGTTTTGGTTTTATTGATCAGAACTATACAGAGAAGTGTGCACGACTCCAAGTTTATAGCGCATTAAAAAGCTCTAGAACAACAATACTATAGCATCACTATCATCTTGACCTGTTTACCGCAATATCAGCCCGTGCCGGCAATCTCTAGGTATGATAATGAAACGAGAGGTGAAGGTTTTATTGATTTGGAGGTAGATTAGTCGTTTGTAAGACGAAAATGGTAGTAGGCTCGACGGTCGTTGAATAATATTACGGAGCTTTTTCTGCATGCAACCCTTTTTATACCTTATACCAGGCGGAAGAATTGCATTCAGTAACATCGGCTCCGATGTTGTTTGTAATATTCTCGATAGAGTAACCTCCGGGAACCCCCTAGGTCTAAGGTGCACGCGAATGAGCGGAGCCATGACTACTGTTAATTAATTAACTGGTGCTTAACGTGGAATTGCCATGCTTTATCACTTATATACATTAACAAGTTGATGAAAATGTCTTCTCGTTCATACGTTGAGCTCCTAAATGTTGAACCTATGGAATTCGCTTTCTGTTCCTATGTATCTGCCTCATAATGCCTGGTTAGTGCTTGGCCTCGATTACCAAGTGATGCTTGTAGGTGGTAAGGCAAAGCAACCCTTATTACCTGTACTGCTAGCCAGTTGATAGTACTGGCCAGTAGAGGCTTTTCTTAAGTCTATGGACACTCTGGCGACAAAAGGCATTCACAGAATTTCGGCCAGCACCACGAGAAGGTAAGAGTCTTGGGCGGCCTCATGTAATACAATCGCGGAGATTGTGAGCAAAGTATAATATCCCATTGAGCGCGATTTAAAATTTGCGACTTTTTGTGGCTGGGTAAGATACAGGTTTCTCCTATATATTTTCGTCTAATTGTATCCCGGGTTAGAGCTGGGCGCCTGATTCTAAAAAGCCCACATATGGCTTCCCAAGTCACTTGTCACAAAAACCACTCATGTGACCTTATGGCGCTTAATGGAATAACGTGTTAATCTGAAAGCGAAAACGGGGAAATAGAGCAGCCGTTCCCGGACCTCGAGCGTTCAGCTTAGGAACGTAGCGCCGTCATACTATATATACAGCAGGTTCTACGCTAATCTAATTAGATGCTATAGTTGTTCCACTTATTAGAATCAATTACGGCAATGGCGAATACGATAAGCTTTGGGAACGCTAACTCTGGCTTCCAAGCTGGGACTATCAACGGGCCAATTGGTGTTAATTTTCATCATATTCCTCCTAGTAAGCTGTGATTCCGCGTTCATGCGGGGTCAGATCACCGAAATTGACCGCACATCTATAGAGCGTCCAGAAACACCCCCAACACTTCCGTTAATCATTATCCCCTTCAGTCGCGACAAAGACTTCGTCGGCCGAGAAACCATACTCGACGAGATTGACAGGCGCTGTAGCAGGCCAGGATCTCGGACTGCGCTCGTTGGCCTAGGCGGCGTCGGGTAAGGACAAGAGCATCCTCGCACTAGGCTAGCTAACTTTAGCAAGCAAGTCACAACTCGCCATCGAACATGCCTACCGAACCCGATCCCAAAACCCTGAGAAATGGGTATTTTGGATCCATGCGAGCAATGCGGCTCGGTTCGAGCAGGGTTACCGAGAGATTGCACATCGTGTCAAAATAGCTGGTCACTTGGACCCGGAAGTCAACATATTCCAGCTTGTGCACGACTGGCTGTACGAAAGTCAGAGGAACTGGATGCTTATCCTCGATAGTATTGATGATGCCCGGTTCCTCGCCCAGCCTGGTAATTCGGCCAATACTTCGCTACCTTTATGGGAATACCTTCCCCTATGCGCGAATGGAACTATTCTCGTCACCACACGGAGTAGGGAGGCCGCGTTGACGCTAGTTGAAGCGGTCGATATCGTCGCAGTCGACACCATGCACACAGACGAGGCCTTAACACTATTCAAGAACAAGCTGGGATTGCCGGCGGATATTGAAGACAACGTCGAATTGATGTCTGAGCTTGAATTTTTACCGCTAGCCATTGTTCAGGCTGCACGATATATCGGATCTAGATTGCCTCATATGTCCGCAAAACGGTACCTTGAAATGTTGAGGGGAGGCGATCGCAAAAGATCTCGACTGCTCAGTATTGATTCACAAGAGTTTCGCCGTGATGCTGAGGCGAGTAATTCCATTTTCACTACTTGGCAAATTTCTTTTGACTATATCCGCGAAACTAGACCATCGGCTGCCGACTTATTATCTCTCATGTGCTTTTTTGATGCGCAGGGGATTCCAGAGAATGTGCTTCGGTATCATCCTAAGCACAGTAGCAGGAAAAAAGACAGAAGGTTCGAAGAAGGCGATGATATTAGTGAAGCTTCATCTTCACAGACAAGCGAAAGCGATGGATTCGAGGATGATATATCATCACTACTGAATTTCTCCTTCATCTTGATTCGTCCGGACGGAGCAATGTTTGTGATGCAGAAACTTGTGCAACTAGCAATGCGAATACGGCTCAAAGAGAACGGTCAGCTAGAAAAATGGAATCAGCGATTTATTCGAAATCTCTCTGCGTTATTTCCAACAGGGGAGTACGAAAACTGGACTATATGCGGAACACTCTTCCCACATGCACGGTCCGCTGCCACACAACCGCCAGAAGAAGACTCGTCGCTGGCTGAGTGGGCCACACTCCTCTACCATGCGGCATGGTATGCATGGAGGAGAGGGAACGCGTCTGACGCCGAGTCCTTAGCTCTGAAGTCCATGAAAGTACGGAGCAAAGTGTTTGGGAAAGGCCACGAGGATACGCTGAGTAGCATGGTAATGTTAGGATTGGCGTACCATCTTAGTAGTCAATTGGATAAGGCAGAAGAGGTTTTCGTGCAAGTAGTCAAGGCTCGCGAGCAGAAACTCAAGCCGGAGCATCCAGACATGTTAAGCAGCCTTGGTCATTTGGCATCCACGTACAGGTATCAAGGCCGGTGGAACGAAGCTCAAGACCTGGAGGTACAGGTGATGGAGGTGAGCCAGAAGGTGTTGGGTGCAGAGCATCCAAGTACACTGACTAGTATGGATAACCTAGCATCGACACTTTGGAATCAAGGCCGATGGAACGAGGCAGACGAGCTTTTTTCGCAGGTATTAAAGGTCCGTGTGAGAACCCTCGGGCCTGACAATCCAGACACCCTAAAGAGCATGGAGAACCTGGCTTCCACAAATAGAAATCAAGGCCGGTGGGATGAGGCCGAAGAGCTGGAGGTGCAAGTGGTGGAGAAGAAAAGAAGGGTGCTTGGCGCAGAGGCTCCAGACACGCTTATCAGCATAGGCAACTTGGCGTTGACATTTTGGAATCAAGGCAGATGGGACAAGGCTGAAGATCTGTTTATGTATGTGATGGAGACAAGCAAGAAGGTGCTCCGGTCAGACCATGCGTGCACGCTAAGTAGCATGGCCAATCTCGCAATGGCCCGCAGGTATAAGGGGAAATTGGCAGAGGCGGAGATTCTGGAGACACAAATCTTGGGGATCCAACAACAGATTCTTGGTAAATACCACCCTTCCACCTTGACTAGCATGGTCAATCTTGCTTCCACTTTTTGGAACCAAGGTCGATGGAACGATGCCGAAAAGCTTTTGGTAGAAGCTGCGGAGACAAGCAAGAGAGAAATCGGTCAAGAACATCCCGACACTTTAAGCTGCATTGATAATCTTGCGACAGTCTACAGAGATCAAGGAAGATGGACGGAGGCCGCACTAGTCGGTTTACAAGTAATGGAAACGAGCAAAAGAATACGTGGTGAAGAGCATCCAGATACATTGAGCTGCATGGCAAATCTTGCAACAACACGCAGATATCAAGGGCAATGGAACGAGGCAGAAGAATTGGAGAGGCAAGTAATGCAGATTCGGCAGCGAATGTTAGGTGCAGAGCATCCCTCCACGCTACAATGCATGACCAATCTTGCAACAACTCTTTGGGTTCAAGGCCGGTGGAAAGAGGCGGAAAGTCTAAGTGGAAAAGCCATGAGTATTAGTTTGAGTGTTTTAGGTGAAGATCATCCTGACACTCTCTCAGCTATAAGTAATCTTGCAACATTGCATTGGCTTCAAGGTCAATGGGCGGATGCCCAAACGCAGGAAATGCGGGCTATTCGTGGCAGAAGGATGGTGCTTGGAGCTGAACATCCCGATACATTATCGAGTATGAATGGTCTTGCCTTGATATACAAAAGTCAAGGACTTCTCAATGACGCAGAAGATCTCACAATGCAGGTTGTGGACGTGCGAACAAGAGTGATGGGGCCAGAACACCCACATACTCTCTCCAGCGTGGGTAACCTAGCAACGCTTTACCGGCTCCAAAAGAGATGGGATGAAGCCGAGCAGCTACAGCAGTTTGTACAGACAACCACTGAAGCTCGTCTCGGGAAGGAACATCCAGATTCGTTGAGCAGCATGTCGAATTTGGCATCAATATATTCATGCAAAGGGAAGTGGAAGGAAGCAGAGGAACTTGATTTGGATTCAATCAGATTGAGGGAGATAGTTCTGGGAGAGAACCATCCCGAAACACTCATCAGCAAGAACAACTTAGCACGAACTTACCAAGGCCAACAACGGTGGAATGAGGCTGAGATGCTATCGTCTACGGTTTGGGAGACAATGAGACAGGTGCTTGGACCCGACCACCCACACACTTTGGGGGCTATGGCTGGTCTAGCGCAGACATGGAGAAGCCAAGGGAATTATAAGAAGTCTGTTCCTTTTCTTGAGTGGTGCGTTCGACTCCGAGAACAAAGACTAGGTCCTGAACATCCCACTACCAAGGCAACAGCGAATGCCCTTGCAAGGTGGCAGGATCAAATGAGCATCGATCAAAGGTCCTCTGGCGTACATGTTTC